>NC_090924.1:585474027-586099027 GCF_040938575.1 Ambystoma mexicanum
GGATACCGCTGGTGGCAAAGCATTCAATGATAAATATGACACATAATCTTCTGCCTCCGTTTGGATTTTTGCATCAGGTTCTTCTCTCGGATGTCGAGACAAATAGTCTGCTGGATTTGCCTCTTTTCCTAGTTTATGTACAATAACATAGTCATACTCCTGCAATCTTATTCCCCATCTCTCGATTCGCGGGGGCATCTTGATTCTTGGATTCACAAATAATGAGATTAGAGCTTGATGGTCCGTAACAAGCATGAACAGCCTTCCAACCACAAAGTGATGAAACTTCTCGCAAGCCCACACGGCTGCTAAGCTTTCCCTTTCAGCTTGTGAATAAGCTTGCTCAATCTTATTCAGAGCACGACTAGCATATGTCACAATGTGCCGTGCACCTTCCTTCCTTGGCTCCACTTGTGTTAGAATGGATCTCAGACCCACAGGACTAGCATCCACTATGATCTCAGTTTCCCAATCGGGATTAAAGTACGCTAACTGCCTACCACTGAGAAGCTCTCCTTTAATTGAGTCAAAACTCTCATTACATTTTTCATCCCATGTAAATACCACCTCCTTTTTCAACAACTGTCTGAGAGGATCAGTTAGTGTTGCAAAATCGGGCACATATTGAGCACAGTACCCAGTCATTCCGAGGAAAGATCTTAATTCAGTCCAGTCACATCCTTCGGTGGCTCAAATCCAAGGATGACATTCACTTTGTCTGGGTCTGCCTTTATTCCTTGTTCTGAGAATATGTGTCCAAAAAATCTCAGACTTTGCTTGTTTACATCACATTTCAATCCATTTAAAGTTAAGCCCCTCTTCTGTAAGAGTTTACATACCAGTTCTAATGCTTCAGCATGTTGTTTCTGATCAATTCCATAAATGAGTATATCATCACTATAAATGAATGCATTTTATACTGGTGCTATAACCTTTCTTACTGATTCTTGAAATATCTCTACAGCAGCTGATATGCCAAAACTTAACCTCTTATATCTAAATAAACCATCATGACGGGTAAATGTGGTTATGGGCTTGGATTCCAGGTCAATTTCCAACTGATGATATCCTTGATTCAAATCCAGTTTTGTAAATCTCGTTGCCTGATTTAATCGAATAATCATGTCTTCAATATTAGGACCTGGATGTCTTACTCTCTGTATTGCTATGTTGGGAATTCTCATGTCCACACATAAGCAAAGACATCCATCCGCCTTGGGAAACACTACCAACGGAGATACCCAAGGTGTGGGACCTCCTTCCACTCTTTCAATGATGTTATTTTTGACAAGTTGCTGCAGTTCATGTGACACCTTCGCCTGGAGATGAAACCCTATCCTTCTTGGATGTTGAGGAAATGGATTTATTTTGGGATCAATATGCAGATGTATTGCATCCCCTTTTAACTTTCCTACACCACTGAACAACTTAGAGAACTTTTCTTTCAGTTTTTTCCAAATCCAATGTTCCTTCCATTATGGCTTGTACATTATGACATTGTAACGGCATTCCTTTTATCATTTCCGACTGGTTGTAGTGGACATCAATGATTCTTAGTTTTGTAGCAGTCATACAACTCAGGAGACATCTCCCTTCCACAGGACTGCATGTATTTCAACTGGTATGCAGTTATTTTTATGAATCAAGTCACAATTAAATTTCCCTTTCGAGGTTAGCGGTTGTTTTGCTCCCCATTGAAAAATATTAGCCTTTGATGGTTGCAGTGAGCATAACTGAGCTATTCTCTCATACGCTTTTTCGCTCATCACATTCACTGTAGCACCAGTGTCAATCAAAAATTGTATGTTTTGTCCACCTAGGCTCACTGTGACTTTTATTGCAATATTTCCATCTGACATGTTATATATTAGTCTTACATACTCTTTGCTGTATCTGTCATATTCCGGGTATTCTTTATTCATACTCATATTCATGCCATCTTCTTCTAGTGGTGAGTTCTCATATGGATCCCTGTATAAGATTCCTTCCTGACTTTGATCTTGGTATAACTGTGAGGTTTGAATTTGTTCCTGCTCCACTTGTCTTACTTCATCCACTTGCATATTATCCAGAGCCCTAACCAAACCTGGTTGTTGAATCTGCTGACCTGCATTTGCTCTTGGATTCCCACTTGATCTTGCCACTTGCTTCTCATGGTATGCTCTTCTATTGAAGTTCCTCTGAATGTCATATCATCAACTTGGGAATGTTTGTATGTTCATTTTAGATGGAGGCACTGACGGTATTCTTTCTCTACACATTATCTGAAAATGGTTTTCTTGACCACAACGAAGACACATTTGGCCTAAGGCAGGACACTGACCTTTATGTGGCAACTCAAACTCACACCTGTAACACTGTCTTTCCATTGGGTTTCTACGATTGTTGTTCCATACTTCTTGACGCTGTATTAACCCAGCCGCCACATTGGGATATCTTCTTTGCCACTATGCATTTGGATCTTGATTCATGGCGGCAATGTTGTCTAATCTTTTTGGGTTCTCCATATTTGCCGCTTGCGTGTCGACTCTCTCGTAAACTCTTGCTAGCTCCAATGCCTTTTTTAATGGAAGGGATTTTTTTAGTAAGTGCTTTCTAAACTGGGATGATACACAACCTTCAATAATTCTTAATCTGATTGCCTCATCAGTCTTGAAATGTGTAAAGTCACAATATGTTGCTTTTCACTGGAGACGCAGCGCAAATTGTGTTATGTTTTCATGTGGGCTTTGTGTGCACTGGGTAAAAATATTTCTCTCATAGTCCCGATTTGGCAGAACTATAATCTGGCTATTTATTGCTGCCACCAAAAGTTGATGTGTTCCTTTTTCCTCCGCAGGGATTGTTTTGATAATGGTTTTCATTTCTTTTCCCACTAAGTTTATACAAATATCCAATTGATTGACAGCATTTTGTTTTCCAACTGCTCTTAAAAATTCCTCAAATTCATCTAGCCATTCTTACCATCTCAGTCCTTGATCTTCCTCTGGTTCCAAGATGAATGGATTTGGTCTGCGTAAATAATTGGTTGGATGTGCAGACATAGCTGTTTCCAAAATGACCTGAACTCATGTCTGCACTTGCATTTTCAGAAGGCATGGTAATTGTTTGTGCAGTTATTTTAGTGACTGTACTCTTTTCCTGCTCTGTTTTTATTTTCCAGTTTGCTTATTTCCTTGTCGTGTGACACTTCGCTTCAACTGTGTTTTATGACTTTATTGTTGTTATTTTTAATTGTAATTTTACTGTTGCAACTGCTTTTTTACTACTGTTATTTAATTACTGTTCTTAGTTTTGTGATTTCCTTATTGCTTCAGTCTTGTAATTGACATTTTATTGTTGCACTTTCTTATTTGTCACTGCTGTTTAATTGCTCTATTTTCGTTTCATTTTACTTTCCTTTTCTTACACATGACTACTTTGCTTTTATGCTCTGCAGCGACCATTGTTATTTCTTTTCTATTGTGTTACTTATAAGTTCAGTTTCAGTTTCTTTATTACTTCATTTGATTCTCTTCGCACGTAATGGGCTATGACCGTTTTTTTCTTCATGTATTTGTTTATAAATATGGCGGCACTTTTTTCTGATGCCTTTAGGTCCTTTCCTCTAACACTGCTTCTTACTTCCTATTTCATGGATACGGATGCATTCATGCGTGTTACAGACATACGTCTCTCTTCAGATCAGCGTTTGCACCACACAAGAAAGTCCGTTGGTACTTCCTTTCAAACAATGCAGTGCCTTTTGTATGTTATTGTCATACAGGCCTTGTCTTCTATTATTTAAATTAATTGATCCGCTCGCTCTGACACCAATCACCTCACTTTTCATGCCTTTTCATGCCTTACAGTTTCCTTTTTTCTTTTTGTGTCTGCCTTTCCATATAATGTTATCACTTGTTTGGTGTCTCTCCTTATTGTTGCTGCTTATTTCTTGTTCCGTTTCTTTCTTTCACTGGTTGCGTTCCCCTCATCACCATTGTTGTGTAGTTGCCATCGGTTAACATATAAATACACCAGAGCCTTTCTTGTGAGTACTTATTCCTTTTAATATCTAACTCTGACTACCCTCCATACATTCCTACATTCTAGAACCCCCAGGCCCACTCCACATTCCATTGTGACATTCTATATTCATCTCTATGAATGTTACATATAACAACACCTAATAAAAACGGATAACAATATATAACAGTGTTGAAGGAGGGAGACCAGTGCAAGCAGGAATAGAGAGGAGAAGGCACAAAGGGAGAAGGAACAAGAACGTGTAATTCGGAAACAGGGAGACGTTTAACCTTAACTACAACCATTTGGTGGATATTACAGTTCAGTACCCTTAGGAAGTCCAGGAGGATGTAAGATAGATAAGGCCTCAGCCTTTGGGCCATTCACAATACAGAGGAAAGAGTAGAAAGTAGGGCTTACAAATTCTTAGAGTGTAAGATGATCTTGGGTTTTAGGGAACCCTGGGCTAAAAAGAAGGAAGCATCAGGGAGACTGAGGGGCCAGTTAGAAAAAGCATTTTGCCACGTTACCCAAAAACAATATGGAAAGCTCTTTAATTAAAACACTCAAACCAACCTTTGGATTTGCAACTTTTTTAAGGCCATCTGTGATTATAATGGATTCCTATGCAATTTTAATGTATTGAATAGGTGCTAAAAACAGCCATATTCCATAGAAATCCATTGGTTTAACTCCTGCATGAAAATCTCATGCTAGCATGAAACAATGTTCATTTTTAAGTCGGAGATGTAATGCACGGTGGAAATGTTAATTTGTTTTCATGCTCCTTTCCACCTCCAATTGGCACTAAATCGACCTTGAGTGCAAAAGTATGATGTAAAACTCCTAATGCATCACTTGTACGGCTACTTTTGCACTGCATAGCTTGTAAATGACCACCCAAATATTTAACTAATTCCCTTCCTTATTTTTCATTATCACAAAGCGGCCATTGGACCAGGACTCGCAATGGGAAAAATCCGAAGGTTCCCAGCTTTCAAACAAACTGATAATATTAAATATTACATCTGTGATGACATGAAAAGAAAATCTTTAGTATTACAGGTGGTGTCATATATAGCGCGACCAATTTCTTGGCATTCAGTGAAAAATACTTTAGTTAATTTACAACAGGCAACAAATCCTTGAAATTCAGTGAAAAAACTTTAGATACCAGACGGGAAGCTGATGGCTTAATGCAACAAACCCCTTGTAATATGGCAAGTGTTGAATGCTATGCCACCTACAATCTGAGACCTTGGTGCACAGCCCATAGACCATGGACTTTTATATAATGCGTGCAAAGTGGTGGGACACATGGATGAAGTAATTTAGCACTGGGACATGATTATTTAGTAATTAAGGGGATATAGGCCATAGCCATAGGTCATGGCCAGTGGTCACAGTCTTTTCTGCAATGTATTATTTATTACAACAGGTAGGGGAAGACATAACATAAAAATCCCTTTCATGAAAAAACTTGAGTTAACAGACAGTTAAGGTGAAACCATTTATTGCAACAGAACCCATGAATTTTGGCGAGTGTTGGAAGTGACAACAACCGGAACTCTGAGTCCCCCCTTTGCTCGACTCATGTGCACATATATGATATCATATATAGGATATGGGCTTCGAAGTCTCTGAAGTGAAGACTGAAAAACCTTACATCCAGTCAGAAAACAGACAAAAAGCCTTGAACGAGTCGGTCTACGCTAAACGCCGTGAAGAGCTACGTCAGCATCTAATGACCGCCTCAGGACCTCAACCGTCGACCAGTAATTGGAAATCAGGAAGGTCTAATCATTAGCTATGCCAGAGTTGGGAAGGAATCCCGCTAACATTGATTTCCTGGAACACTCGAGGATTCCATCACTTGTATGCTGACTTCCCGGATGATTTGACCAACAATTTAGCAATTTGTCTTCAAGAAACATGGATGAGGACTACACCGACGAAAGATGGATACGTGACCCTGTTAAATCCGGCAAAGAAACAGGGCCGCCCGTTTTCTGGACTCATAACCATGATCAAAACCGGAACCGCTTGGGAAATTCTCGAAACGGACAATCCAAATATCTTCGTACAAAGTACGTTATTACAACTCCAAAACGGGAAAAATTCCAATAACCAGTATATCCTGCTAATTAGCATATATTGGAATCCTGCCCAGATAACCCCAAAAAAATTCATATCTTCCGTAAGGAAGATCATAGATAAATATCAACAAATAGATGGTGAAATTTGTATTCTTGTCTGCGGCGACATGAACACCTCCTGGTTTGACTCAAACGGATGTTGTATCATAGAGACCAGGAAAGAAGTGTCACGCCAACATTCGAGAAGTGCACTATGGTCACTCGCAATGGATTCACGAGATTGCGAAATGATAAATGGACGTGTAGAGGGCGACACACCACCGAAATATACCTGGAATAATATGGGCCACAAAAAAATTTTGGATTATTTCTGGATCTCAAAGCACTCATGGCATAAAATCAAGAACATGAGAATTTTGGAGACAATAAACAGTGACCACGATGCTCTAGTTCTAACTATGACTCTCCCTTCAAAACCAGATGGAATGAAAATGAACCAGAGCCTAGAGATAAATAATGGGCAAAATAGACTAAGAATAAACACCAAACAAATAACTAAGATGGACAAAGACTTCCAAAACTTGACATGGTCCAAGGATACAGCGTTAAACTATTCTGTGCTCTTACCCTGCAGGAAAGATATTTCTCTCTTGAAGATGCCTCCAGACAAAATACACGCCCACGATTGGAGTCTCAAAGTTAAGAAGGAAAAAAAGAAATTGCATAAAGACATACATAGATTAAAAATAGAGGGAGTGGTGGGTACTGATGCAAGGATAAAAAAACGCAAACAAAAATACCATAATTGGATGAAATCCTATGCCCTTATGCGCGACCAAGAACGTGGTGAAGCCATGTTAAAGCTTATAAAATCAAATAACTGCAGAGAAATCTGGCGAATCATGAATACATTTTCTAGTAATCAAGCCGACACAATGGCTAGTGGAGTCGCTGAGAGTGACTGGAAAAGCCACTTTAGTAAAGTGTTCGCGATTGAAACCAACCAAATGATTCCAGCACAAATAGAAACCAAAGCCAATTGGGACTGTAACGAGAATATCAAAGATATCATTGCGGCCATACTAAAGCTTAACAACTCATGTGCAGCGGGTCCTGATGGCATCACAAATATGATGTTGAAAGCCAACAAACAAGAATGGGCGATCTTCATTAGTAACTTGTTCGCAAAGATCGCTGAGCTTAGAAAAATCCCGCCCTCTTGGACCACAGCGATTATAGTACCCATCTTTAAGAAAGGAAATCGGGCGGATCCGGCAAATTACCGCCCAATCGCTTTACTCGATACAATCGGAAAGGTGTTTGCTGGCTTCTTACAAAAGAAACTCTCTGCTTGGGCTAAGTCGAAGAATATCAATGACTGCCGTCAAACCGGCTTCACTAAGGGAGTCGGCACAGAAATCAACTTGACCCTGGTAACCATATTAAAATTGAACGCCATAGAAAAACGGTCAAAGTTATTCATGGCCTTTATCGATATGCATCAAGCATTCGATACAATAAATCGTACAAAACTATGGCTGAAGCTAACCGCGTGGGGCTGCCCAGAGAACTTATTACATCCCATTAAAGCTCTACACACGATGACATCTATACAGATCTGACTAAATGAAAAAGGAAATTTATCAGACTCAGTGATGACACATAGGGGCGTGAAACAAGGCTGCCCGATTGCTGCGTGCCTATTTAAACTTTACATTGCGGACATCCCTTTGGCACTGAAAAATGTGAAGTGTTTTCCGCCAAAAGTAAATGGACAGCACATCAATTGTTTAACGTATGCTGATGACATTGTTCTAGTTGATACAACCCAGATAGGACTGCAACGCCTCTTAACTAAACTACACCAATATATGACCACAAATGACTTAAAAATAAATGTAAATAAAACTAAAATAATGCAAATTGGATCGGCCAAAGGCTCCAAAAATAAAAACTTTGTGTGGAAGATCGATGATAATCCAATTGCTGAAATCAACGATATCCGATATCTTGGGATAACGATAAATAAATCGATCCGAGAATGGAGCTGGGTACAGGATATCACACAACGTATGAAAACGCTGGCACTTCAAGGTCGTCGAATTCACAATCTTTATGGCAAATTTTCACTAATACCTGTCAGAACATTCTACTATAAAAAGGCAATACCCGCCATCACCTTCGGGTCAGAAGCGGGGTGGAACTTAGACTATCAAATTTGGGCCAAGCTAGAAAGCATGTTTTGGAAGACAGTGCTACAGCTACCAAAACATGTTTCAATTATTGCCATTAGACACGAGTTGGCTTTAGATGAATTATACTCTAGTGTCCTCTGGAAATCTCTACCGCTCATACGAAAGATGCAGATGCCAAATCCGGAACCAGCGTATGAAATATTTGCCACATCAATCAGACATCCGCACACAGATGTAACCTTAAAATGGGTCCAAGGTGTAAGGGAGATCATGTTTGCTGCAGACATCAAGATGGAGTTGCTCCTTGCGCAACCCCAAATTGCAAAACGCAAAATATATGAATGGGCCTGGATGACAAACTTAGAAAAACTAGATGGGTTAGCTTCTGCACTAGACCTATAAAGAACCAACGGAATGTAATGCCAAGCTATTTGGTGCAATTTCCATCACGTTACCATCAAGATAAATTTCTCCGCCTGCGACTAAATGTCATTAAAGTAAAGGAAATGCTATTCATGAGACATGATCAGTCCACTTTGGATAATATCTGTCGACACTGTGGAGCTGCAGTAGAATCCTCTAGACATTTGATAGCAGAATGTGCAATCCTTAAAGAACTACGAACACTCCATCTAGCGAAGTTCGCGCCTTTGAACATGAATATGGATGAGTGGTGGTCTCGCGTTCTAAATGGAAGCTCGGTCCACTTGACATGCGCAGTTGTAAACTTCATGGATTCAGTGATAAATTGTAGCTGAACAGAAAGTGATGTCGACAATAGCGATGAGCAGCGAGACCACCAGACTATAAATAGAGATGGGAAAGAGAAAATGGGAACAGTGGTGAAGTGAATGTTTTGTAATAAAAGTTTGTAATAAACTATAATTTACAAAAAAAAAAAAAAAAGAAAAAAAAAAATATAGGATAATCAAAGACATCATAAACCACATCATGGATGACATTAATGAGGGGACTGTGTGTTGAGGTTGCTGTTATGTAATTCCAATGTTTTTGTTATGCTATTTGTTAACCCTCCTTTATTAATAAATAACACATTGCAGTATAAGGCCATGTACTAGTCATGTCCTATGGCCATCTACCATATCCCTTTCTTTAGTAAATAGCCATGTCCCATTGGCCAATATAAATGAAGCACTGTTTAGTATTTTAGGTATCAGTGTATGTTCAATGTATTTAATCAGCACATCTTTGGCTTTTGCAAAAAAGAAAACACGTTTCTTTTTAAAGCAATAGCAGAAAGGCTCTGCTTCAGCTTCCAAAGCTACTCTCATTTTTTAAATTTGATTGTTCGAATTTCTACACTGCCATTGCTCTGGTTATGATTCATGTGAAAGCCAATTTGAGCCTAAAATCAGATCACGGTATGCACCAGGTACCATCTTGAGAATGGCATTTAGTATCAATAGTCAAGGGCACTGGTAAAATGTTTGGTGGGTATTGCTTTTATTATTATTTTTGTTATTGCTTATACCGCAAATCTAGCTCAATAACAGCGGAGCGCTTTACAACAGGATTGTGCCAGAACTGGGCTTGGCATTTTATACAATATAGCAGTACTGTTGGTGAAAGTAGAGAGGAATTTGTATTCATTCAGCAGGTATAGTTTTATCGTTTTTTGTGGAAATGGAGCATGCTGGGGCATTTCAAGCTTCCCCCGGGTGAGTTCCTGGTGGTCAGGTTGTGGCAGGAGAAGGACTGCTTGTGAGACTTTTCTTTGTGGCCTACCTTTGACTACGTCCTTTTGATAGTTTTGCTACATGAGGTAGGAGAGCTTCCAGAGTTGTGGAGTTTAGCCACCAAGTATGTTGTTTTTCCATTTGAGACTACTTTGAAGGTGATAAATGTAGTTTTAAACATGAACCTGGTGGGGAGGGGATGTCAGTGAAGCATGCACAGTGTTGGAGAGATATTGTCTGACAGGCTGCAGCTTGGTGTGCTGCGTTGAGGGGGGCAAAGTGTGTGGCTTGAAGCCCAGTAAGGAGGGCATTTCACCCATCGATGCATGAGATAATGAGGGCTTGAACCACCATATGGAATTTGTTTGGTGGAATGAAGGGTTTGATTTTGCTCTGCAGCCCTGCAGTTTATCTCTTTTTGGCTACATGTTTTTGGAAGGAAAGGCTATAGGGAACAAGGAAGCACAGGGATTTGGTGGAGTTTAACAGTTGACAGGTGAATCCTTCCAGGCACATATCATCCAGCCATTGTTGCACAAGTTGTTGTTTGGTGGGGGGACCGAAGAGGACACATTCAGTCTTCGTAGGGTTCAATTTAAGGTAAGTATTTGACATCCATATTTGAATGGTATCCAGGTGTTTGCAGACCAGAGCAATGTCCTGGGGCCACTGACCTTAAGGTACAGCTGGATGTCATCAGCGTACTGATGTATGGCTGTCTTGGGGTCATTTAGGAGAGTTCCCAAGTGTTCCATGTATGGATTGAAGATGATTGGGGAGAGAATGGAACCTTGGGGGACCCCACATGTGACTCAGAGTCAGTTGGCTTTGATGAGCTCATCTGTATGTCCTTGTGCCTACCGAAAAAGTAGGATACAAACCATTTTAGGACAGTTGCAAAAAAGCCCATTCTGTCAACGAGGGGGGAGAGGAGTATTTGGGTATCAACTATGTTGAAAGCAGTTGAAAGTTCTATGTGGACAAGGAGATACAAGTCCCCTGTGTCAGTGATTCTGAGCACATCATCCATTATTTGGATGGTTGCAGACTCAGTGCTGCATTTGTGGCGGAAGCAGACTGGTAATCTCGGAGGAGATCACACTGGTCAATTTTGTCAAGTAGTTGGGTCGCAACTACTTTCTTCATAAGCTTCCTGATGATCTGGATGCTTGTGATGGGACTGTAATTGGCTAGGTCCTCTTGGTCAAATATGTTTGTTTTTAGAAGGGGTCATGTGAGACCTGTCTCACAACATGTCCGAGAATGTACCTTCACTGAAAGAAGACGTTCACAATATCGAGGAGTGTTTTAAGTGCTGGGCCAGTGAGTTGTTTACCAAGGGTGGCAGAGAGGAAGTTGTCCACGTAAGAAGTGGGTTTGAGTGAAGCAAGTGTGTCTGAGAGATCCTTAGGCAACCGGAGGGTGAAGTCCATGCAGGAGGGCAGTCTCCGGGAGGGGATGGATAGTAGCATTCTGTCTGGTTTTGAGGCATTGATTTGATTTCTTTTATTGTTTTACATCACGTCAAAACAACAAAAACGTGTAGGGACTAGCATGTCACATCAAAGCTCAATCATTAACAGTTTCATTGTCAATCACCCATAGCACTTCCCCAAGTCTTTAGTGTGATTAAACATCATCACCCCCACTGCGTCTAGCGGGATCTAGGGTCCTTCCTCTTCCCACCTCCCCCATATCCTGTCCGCCTTTACAAGGCAACCTCTGGCGATGTATATTCTGTGTTCTATCATTGCACATATGTCCATGTCCATTGCCCATTGCTCCATTGTTGGGGACGCCGGGGCTCCCCATTTTTGTGCTATATTATGCGTCATCAGTCCCGCTGCTGTGTTCAGGAGCAACCTTTCCCATTTATTAAGAGCAATCTCGTCCGGAATACCCAGGATGAGAATCTTTGGGTCCAGTGGTACGTGGCACGTAAGGATCTTATTAAGTTCATTACAGCATTCGTTCCAGAAAGTGTGGATTCAGGGGCATGCCTATAGAATGTGAAAAAAGGTCCCCTCTTCCTCTCCGCATCGAAAACAGTTCGGGTTCGAAGCTCTCTTCCACGCATATAATATCGTTCTGGGGTAATAGACTCTATGCAAGATTTTCAATTGGACCAGCTGAAGCCTGGAGGAGATGGCCACCTCCCTTGGAGGCATTAGTGCTTGGATCCAGTCTTCTGGGTCTATCTCCCTTACGTCCACCTCCCATTTGGCCTTTAATCCCATCAGTTCAGGTGTGGCAAAGGATGTGATAGCGTTGTATAGAATGGAGGTGCATTTGGTGGGGATGAAGGCTGGTAGCATATTGCGCTCTATTGGTGTGTAGTCCGGGATACTGGTGTTTACAGGTATGTGGTTTCTCAGGGCATGGGCCAGCTGTACATAGTGGTATCGCTCGGGACTCGGAAGTTGGAATTTTTGCTGAAGGGCTTCAAACGAGGCCAGTTCCCCCTCATCAAGAATGTCTTGAACTCTCAGAATCCCGGTCCTTACCCATCAGGGCAACGGGTCAAGCCTCCTTATCTCAGACAGATTGCTTTTTCCCCACAGGGGTTGTGCCGTGGTTATTTTATTTTCCCACCCTAAGAATCTATGCACTTGCTTCCAAACAGCAATAATGTGAGTCGTGCTCGTTGATGGGGGGGGTCTCGGGAGGGTTTGATATAGTAAGTGCCGTGGGTCGGTGCCATGCATAGCGGCGACTTCAGCCCCAATGTGGGGGGGTTCCCTGTCTCCGTGGAGCAGGTCATTGACCACTGCAAGTTGCGAAGCCCAATAATAGGTTTGGAGGCGGGGAATCCCAATCCCACCCTCCCAGATCGTTCTTTGGAGTGTGGTTAGTTCCCGAAGAAGGGTTTCTACCCGATCGAAGTCGGAGTCTGGGATCTTTAGTGGGGCATTCTGTAAGACATAGAGAGACCTTGGGAGAGTCATCATTTCAAAGAGCGCGGCTCTCCCCATGGGTATGAGGGGGAGAAGCCTCCAGTGGTGGACGTCACTGACAAAATGGTCAAGGACCGGTTGGATGTTATGTGTTGGGTAAGCAGTAAGGTCCTTTGTCACCCAGATCCCCAAATATCGAAAGCCCTGCGGCTCCAATCGGTACGGGCACTCCTGGGGGTCGACCTGCGCACCTCCTTTCACCGGGAAGAGGACTGATTTCCCGCAATTAATTTTAAGCCCACTAAATTCACCGAAACGAATGAGCATTTGTGTCATTATAGGGCAGGACCGGGCTGGGTCCCCCAGATATATCAGGAGGTCGTCTGCGTACAAGGAAGTTCGGTTCTCATGCCCTTCAGGCCATCTAAATCCTGTCCAGGCTGCATTTTGCCAGAGCCACAGGGCGAGAGGCTCAATTGCCAGGGCAAAGAGAAGGGGAGAGAGGGGGCAGCCCTGTCTCGTGCCCTTCCCCAGAGGAAAGGACCGAGAGGGCCAACCATTCACCCTGACCTCCGCCTGAACATTCGTGTAGAGTAATTTTACCCATCCCAGAAAGACGTCTCCAAACCCCATGCGTCTCATGTAGTCCCAGAGGCTGTCCCACCTGACCGAGCCGAAGGCCTTTTCGAAATCTAATGCTAATAAGGCGAGAGGGGTGTCGATGACTGGGGCCCGCTCTACCGCCAAGTGGAGTCGATGCAGATTCATTTGGGTCAATTTGTGTGGCATAAAGCCACATTGATCCGGGTGGATCAGGGTATGGGCCACTGGCTGCAGTAGATTGGCTAGGAGTTTGGCTAGGACCTTGGCTTCACTATTGATTAGTGAGATATGACTGTAAGAGGCGCACACCTCCGGGGGTTTATCAGGTTTGGGAATTACCACAATAGTGGCTTTACATAGGTCTGGTGGGAGGGTGCCTTGGTCACGGGCGGCGAGGAACATTTTGTAGAGGGGAGTTGCTATTTTGTTCCCTCCAAGCTTTTACCAAGCTTCAGCCGGGAATCCGTTAGGGCCTGGTGTTTTCCCGGATTGGAGTTGCATTAGTGCTTCGGCTATTTCGTTTACATCATCTAGCAGAGTCGGGTCGAGTAGCGATGTCGGGGCTCGATATAGTTCTGTATAGAATTGGGTGAAGGCCTCCGCTATTTCGGCATCCGTCTGGTACCTTTCATTACTTGGAGTAACGATTTCCCGGACGTAGCGTCTCCCCTCATCTCTTCTTTCAAACCAGGCTAGCATTTTGCCTGCTTTGTACCCCATTTTGTATATCCTCGCTCTGGAGTCCCAGTGGGCTTGCTTGGAGTTATCCAGCATGATATTGTCATGATGCCTACCCCCGGGGAACCAGACCAGGTCCAGCAGCCCCGGGAGCAGGCATCACATTCCCGGGGAAAGGCCCAGCGACCCCTGTTAGGGGCCATCTGGACACAGTCCTGGCGCCTTTGGCGCCAGGCTCATATGAGACTTCAGTCCTGGCGCCATAGGCGCCAGGCTCATAAGGGGAAAACTTACTTGGACTTACCTGATGCAGACCATGCTGCAAGGGATCCAAGCCCTCAAGAGGCCTAGAAGGGACTACTTTACCTAGGGACTCTTTTGCCACTCGGGTGTGGCGGTGGAGGAATACTTACCTGGAACTACTTTAGAGACTATTTAAACCACGCCCGAAGAGCAGCACACGCTTCGCGTTATTCTGCATCCAGCAGCGTACGCTCACCGTGCCTGCAGCAGCATCCAGACTTCACGCACGCCCGCCTCGAACCCAGAGCACCTAGAAACAAGGGAAAGAAGGAGAAAGGTTAGAACCAGAACATTTACCAACTTCCTACCTGATTCCAGAGCCATTGCATCGTCGAACCAAAGGAAATACTTTATTTTTAAACACGTTGAATCGCCAGCAGCTCCGCCGGGCTGCACTCACCATTCCTCGCAGCATCTTCACATTTCACCGCAGCCTCCTGCATGTTCCCTCCGCATTCCGGCACCTAGGGGGAGATAAAGACAATAAGGTGAGACAAGGGAACATATAGAGGAATACTGGTTACCACCCTAAGACCTACCTGATTTACCACCGGGGGAACCATTCCACTCCTCGGGTCAGCGCAGCTCCCACTGCACCATCGCCGTACCCCGGCCCCTAAGGGGAAACAAAGGCACAACAGGGTGAATCAAAAGGACAATCAAGGGGAGCCACCTCCCGCCATAGACTTACCTAATTTTACCGCCGGAGGTATAACTCCTCGACTCTGGTTTTCTCACAGCACCTGAATAAAGGAGAAGACCACAGATTACAGGATTGGATAGGAGTGATGGTCAGGCATTTGAACTCTTACGAACTACATACTTACGGCGTCTTGCCAGGAGAGTCAAAACAGCCCTGGAACTCACCAATTCCTTCGACCAGTGGAGCAACTGGTCCATCACGCGCCCCTGCGCTCGAAGCAGGATGGAGAGCTCACCCTTTCAAACCATAAGAAGAGTACTCCTACCGGCCAGACAAACGACACATCTCGGCCCTATGCATTACGCTGGAGGAGGCCGCAGCAGCCCAGATCAGACCGGCTTCTCTGTGGGAGTCAGGTGAGCGTAACAGAACGTGAAGCCTACCTACAATTTCCCAACCGGGCGTTATGGAGACCTCAGAAACTGAACACCTGGCCCAATTACTAGGGGAACTGTATTCCACCCATCAAGAGACCAATACCCTTAGGAGAGAACTGATCGTGTCAAAGGAGTGAACTGATGACCTTGCTAGGCAACTATTGCAAAGTCAGGCTGGGCAAGCACCCCTACCTGGTTCCAGGGGAAATCCAGCCCCTGTGGTATCAAGTAACCCTGTGCAAATAAACCTACCAGGAAATATTCCGTTAGCTCCACCCGAACGCTTTGCCGGAGATCCCAAAAGGTTTGCCGTATTTATGAACCAATGCCGCTTGCACTTTTTATGCAGACCTGGAGCCTTCCCAAACGATCAAGCCAAGGTAGCGTTTGTATTGTCATATCTCAGCGGCAGTGCAGCCGATTGGTCTATCCCACTGGTTACTCAGGATGACCCAATGCTCCGGGATTTTCAGGGCTTTCAAACAAGCATGGAAAGACTATTTGCCCGGCATTCTCAACGACAGGCCCAGGATAACAAACTTTTGTCCCTAGGGCAGGGTAACCAGGATCTCCTATCCTACATCGCGACCTTTAATAGGTTGATTGTAGAAACTGGGTGGCCTGAGGAAAAACGGATCACGTTATTTCATCGAGGACTTCGAGGAGAACTAAAAGATGTCTTGGCTCAAGTCGTGAATCCACCTCAAGACTGCGCTGAATATATAGACCTAGTGGTCCAGTTAGATCATAGACTTCAGAACAGAAAAGCAGATCGAACCAGGTTTGAGAACCGGGTGTTGGTCAAAACCCCCGCTAACCCCAAAGGAGCCGATGCTTCAGTACCCATGCAAATCGGAGGAGTTAAAGGACCCTTAACCCAGAAGGAAAGAGAAAGGAGACTTCACATGCAATTGTGCCTTTATTGTGGGACCTCTGGGCATTTTCTACGGGATTGCCCTGTAAAACCGCCCAAGAAGGCGGTAGGAGCCGCTGATACAAGCCATATGGAGTCAGACTCGGGAAACGACCACGCCCCACAAGCGTAGAGGTCCGCTTGCCGAGCTTGAATAAGGACACTCAGACCTCGCATTTCATCATGCCAATGGTCCTCGTAGATCCTGAGCAACCATCATGTATGCATGCCGTAAAAGCATACATCGATAGCGGGGCCATAGGAAACTATGTGGACTACGAATTGGCTTCCAGGATGAATCTGCCTCTCTGCCGTAAAACCACCTCAGATGTCATCACCACAGTCAATGGAACCGTAATTGCCCCTGGGCCTGTAATTCATTCCACTGCAGAGATGACACTAGTGGGTCAGGATGGGCATCGAGAGACTATTGTGTTTGATGTAATAAAAGCCCCACAGTTCCAGATAATACTGGGGTTACCTTGGTTGGAAACACATAACCCTAGTATTGATTGGCGAGAAAAGAGAATAGCCTTCCCGGGTTGTGCACAAACCTGTTATCCAAAGAAAAACCTGAACGCAGGCCTGGCTACAGTAACCACAGCAGTCATGCAACTACCTCCAGAGTACCAAGAATTCCAGGACGTCTTCCAAAAGGAACAGGCTAACACCTTACCTCTTCACAGATCGTACGATTGTCAAATCGATCTCATACCCGGTGCAGAACCCCCTTGTAGCAGAATCTATGCCCTTACGGAACCTGAGAACCTCCATCTACGACAATATTTAGACCAGTACCTTGCCAATGGTTTTATTCGCCCATCCAAGTCCTCTGCATCTTCAGCTTTGTTCTTCGTGCCCAAAAAGGAAGGTGACCTTAGAACGTTCATAGACTACCGCGCATTGAACCAGATAACGGTAAAAAAAACGATACCCATTGCCTCTGATCCCTGAACTACCAGACCAGGTGAAGGACGCTTGCATATATACCAAACTAGATCTCCGGGGGGCATACCATCTGGTACGAGTAAAAGAAGGCGACGAATGGAAGACTGCCTTCCGCACCAAATATGGATAATTTGAATACCAGGTGATGCCTTTCGGGTTATGCAACGCACCAGCAGCCTTCCAATACTTCATGAACGATGTCCTTCGTGAACTCATTGACGTTTGTGTTGTCGTACATATCGAGGACATTCTGGTATACTCCTCTTCTGAATCTGATCATGTGAGACACGTCCAAGCAGTCCTTGAGAAATTGCGCCAGCACAAACTATATGCTAAACTAGAAAAATGCATTTTCCATGCCACAGAAGTCGAATTCCTTGGGTTTATCCTAACACCGAAGAGAGTCCGAATGGACTCACGAAAAGTAGACGCAATCCTTAAGTGGCCATCACCAAGTTCAGTTAAAAGAGTTAAAAGCATGCTCGGCTTTGCCAATTTCTACCGCAGATTCATCCCAGATTTTTCACATGTTGTAGATCCCATCAAGCACTCTTGCGGAAAAATAAATGCTTTATGTGGACTGAAGAAGCCGAAAAGGCTTTCCAAGAACTGAAAGCGAAATTCACGTCTGCACCTGTATTAAAGCATCCGCGCCCTGAACTTCCATACATAGTGGAAACTGATGCATCCAGTCTAGCCATGGGAGCTGTCCTGTCCCAAAGGGACCCTGAAACTGGCCAGCTTCACCCAGTAGCATTTTGGTCCAGAAAATTCTCGGCACCTGAGTTAAATTATGCAGTCACCGACAAGGAGCTATTAGCCATTAAGTCCGCCTTCAAGGCTTGGAGGCACTATCTTCTCGGTGCCAGGCATACCATCACTGTGATCACCGATCACCGGAACTTACAATATTTAAAAACAGCCAAGGCTCAATCATCACGTCAACTCCGATGGGCATTGTTCTTTGCCGAGTTCGATTTCGTAATCACCTACCGCCCAGGTTGTAAGAACGGTAAAGCTGACGCTCTATCCCGAATAGGGATGGGAGACACTGAAGTGAACTCAGAACCAGTACCTATAATTTCCGAACAAAGGATTCTTGGCATGACCACTCTACAAACCTTAGAGGACATTCAGAGCAAAATCCAGCAACTCTTTGATCCTACAGCCTTGCAGGACTGGGCAAAGAGAGGCCCGAACTTTTCAGTCAGCAATGACCTACCTTATTACCAAGGGCGCCTGTTTCTGCCACAGAAGGAACTACAAGAGCTAGTAATTTCCCGTTATCATGATACCCTGAAGGAGGGGCACCCAGGTATTGCAAAAACCGAAGCAAAAATCAAAAAACAATTCTGGTGGCCCACCTGGCGAAAGGACATTAAGTCATTTGTGATGTCTTGCAGCGTTTGCGCCCAAAACAAAAGTCAGAAGAAAAAGCCAGCTGGACTCTTACAACCATTAGACATTCCGCCTGCACCATTGCATACCTTATCATTGGACTTTATTACTGACCTCCCTCCTTGCAATGGGTTTAACACCATTCGTGTTATTACGGAATCTTTTTTCCGAAATGGCCCACTTTATTCCTTTAAAGGGGCTACCTTCAGCTTCAATCCTAGCCAAGGAATTTCTTGAAAACATTGTTCGTATACATGGATTTCCATCCGTACTGGTCTTTGACCGGGGCAGTCAATTCATTTCTCATTTTTGGAGAAAATGTTGTCAACTGGCGCAAATCGACGTGAGGTTATCAACCAGTCACCACCCCCAGACCGATGGTCAAACGGAGAGGGCTAACCAGACTCTTGAACAATACCTGCGCTGCATGTTACATCAGACTGAGAGTAATTGGAAGGACATTCTTTGGATCGCTGAATATGCATACAATAATTCAGTTTATTCTGGAACTGGGCAAAGCCCTTTTTATACCCTATACGGGCACCACCCTCGAACCTCATACCTTGACTCACCCCAACACCTAGAAATGCCTGCAGTCGACCATTTACACTCCACGATTACACAAGCCTTTAAGGAAGCAACAGCACATTTGAAGCAAGCGAAGGGGAAATACAAGAAGGATGCGGATCGGCATAGAACTGATGCTCCACAATACCAGATAGGAGACCAGGTATGGATGGCCACAAAACACATACCACTCAAGGGAACACGGACCTTTAAGCTGAGATATTTGGGACCTTACTCTATTAAGGCCATTATCAACCCGGTGGCCGTCAAGTTGGACTTACCGGCTAATATGCGGATTCACCCCGTCTTTCATGTATCATTGTTGAAGCCAGTGCAACCAGGGACAAGACTAACCAAGCCACCCGACCCCATCCTTATAGACGGGGAACCCGAATTTGAGGTTAAAAATATCCTGGACTCCAAGATGGTGAAATCAAAAGTTTTTTATTTGATTGACTGGAAAGGTTATGGACCACAGGAAAGGTCTTGGGAACCTAGTGACCACGTGCATGCACCTCGGTTGGTGAAAAGATTCCACCAAAATTTCCCGGACAAACCTAAACCACCGTGAAGAACGACTTTAGGATGGGCCTTGGTGGGGAGTGCTATCATGATGCCTACCCCCGGGGAACCAGACCAGGTCCAGCAGCCCTGGGAGCAGGCATCACGTTCCCGGGGAAAGGCCCAGCGACCCCTGTTAGGGGCCATCTGGACACAGTCCTGGCGCCTTTGGCGCCAGGCTTATATGAGACTTCAGTCCTCGCGCCATAGGCGCCCGGCTCATAAGGGGAAAACTTACCTGGACTTACCTGATGCAGACCATGCTGCAAGGGATCCAAGCCCTCAAGAGGCCTAGAAGGGACTACTTTACCTAGGGACTCTTTTGCCACTCGGGTGTGGCGGTGGAGGAATACTTACCTGGAACTACTTTAGAGGCTATTTAAACCACGCCCGAAGAGCAGCACACGCTTCGCGTTATTCTGCATCCAGCAGCGTAATGCTCACCGTGCCTGTAGCAGCAAGAAGGAGAAAGGTTAGAACCAGAACATTTACCAGCTTCTTACCTGATTCCAGAGCCATTGCATCGTCGAACCAAAGGAAAGACTTTATTTTTAAACACTTTGCATCGCCAGCAGCAGTGTCGCGCTGCACTCACCGTTCCTCGCAGCATCTTCACGTTTCACCGCAGCCTTCTGCATGTTCCCGCCGCATTCCGGCACCTAGGGGGAGATAAAGACAATAAGGTGAGCCAAGGGAACATATAGAGGAATACTGGTTACCACCCTAAGACCTACCTGAATTACCACCGGGGGAACCATTCCTCTCCACGGGTCGGCGCAGCTCCCACTGCACCATCGCCGTACCCCGGCCCCTAAGTGGAAACAAAAGCACAACAGGATGAATCAAAAGGACAATCAAGGGGAGCCACCTCCCGGCATAGACTTACCTAATTTTACCGCCGGAGGTATAACTCCTCGACTCTGGTTTTCTCTCAGCACCTGAATAAAGGAGAAGACCACAGATTACAAGATTGGATAGGAGTGATGGTCAGGCATTTGAACTCTTACGAACTGCATATTTACGGCGTCTTGCCGGGGGAGTCAAAACAGCCCTGGAACTTACCAATTCCTTCGACCACTGGAGCAACTGGTCCATCATGCGCCCTTGCGCTCGAAGCAGGATGGAGAGCTCACCCTTTCAAACCATAAGAAGAGTACTCGTACCAGCCAGACAAACGACACATCTCAGCCCTACGCATTACGCTGGAGGAAGCCACAGCAGCCCAGATCAGACTGGCTCCTCTGTGGGAGTCAGGTGAGCGTAAAAGATATTTCTGAGGCTCTCCATGGCTAGTTTAAGGGACCTTTGGGTCTGCGGGGTAGGGTCAAGAGCGTGCATGGTCTCGGACTGGATCATTTCCCCTTCTGCCTCTGTTATTTTTTGGAGTTTCTCCCTCTTTTTATTCGCTACCCAGGAGATTATTTCTCCACGCAACACTGCTTTGTAGGCTTCCCACACCGTTACTGGGTTACTGGGTTGTCCACTGCTGGTTCATTTGTATCAAAATATTCATCGGAAATTTCCGTGAGGCGGTCAACCAGTTCGGGGAACCCAAGGTGGTAGTTGTTTAGTCTCCATGTTCTAGGAGAGGTTGTGCATGCATTTGCATTTCTATTATTAAGGGGGAGTGGTCCGAGATTTCACGGGGGAGGAACTCTGCGGATATCACCCTGTGTAGGTCTGTGTTCAGGACGAAGAGGTAGTCGAGTCTAGAGAGGGAGCCGTGGGCACCCGAATGGAATGAGTCACCTTTGTCTCGGGGGTGTAGTTCCCGCCATACATCGCGAAGGCCCAGGGCGGACACAAAGTTAGACAGCCTCGTGGGGGTATCCGGGCTGTGCCCTCTAATTTGAGTACGATCTATGGTATTGCACATAACATCATTGAAATCCCCTCCCAGTGTCCACCGATCTGGCTGGTGTTTTCCCATAAGAGTGGTGAGGTCATCCAATAAGTCCTGGCCCAATCCGGGCGGGGAATATATCGACACAATGGCCAATGTCTCCCCCCAGAGCGAACCCAATATGAATACATAGCGACCTAGAAAGTTGTGTTCTACGACCTGTGGGGAGAACGGGAGTCTTTTGTGTATAAGGATAAGGGTGCCCCTAGATCCCATTGTGTACCCCGCATGGAATGTGGCCCGGTAGTTAGTTCTCTGGAAAAGGGTACAGTGTGTTCCCGCTAGGTGTGTCTCAGATAACAAGGCCACATCGGGAGAGTGTCTATTCAAGAATTGTCTAATCAGGCGTCTCTTAATTCCCGAGCCCATTCCATTCACATTCCAGGTGAGCAACCTGCGGGATCTGGGGCGGTCAGCCGGTGGTGAGTGAGTTTGTGCCATCTAAAACTCGGGTTGGAGGGCTTGAAGGATCTCTTAGCCGGGAGAGCTGCCTCCCATTGGTATATCTTGTAGGAGTAGGATCCCGATAAATGGTGCTGCAGGGTGTAATGTGCACAGGGTTGTGATTGGGTGATTGTTTGAGCATGCCATAGTCCCGAACTAACAAAACATCATGAAAACATTCCCCTCTTCCCCCCTCCCTATACTCCACCCCAACTTGAAGTACCTGTCGCCCGAACATCACTGATCCTCCAAACCTTAGGGGGTCAGATCACACTTTAACTAATGTCCGGAACAATGGAGAGAAGAAACAGTCTGCCCCATTTCCTGCGCCATTCGGTCGAGTTTCTCGTGTTGGAACAATCCGCCCAGCAATAAAGCAAGTTCGAGGAATAGATTATCGTTGCATAGCTGCGATCCATGAAGCTCCTTTGGTGTAGGATCATTGTCTGCTCATCTTTCATTCTGATTCGCCCCCTGTTCCGGGGCTTCCGGTTCTAACCTTCCAGGATCTCTTACGGGTAAGGGACGGTCCCGTCCGGGCCGGGGTCTCCCTCTGTGTCTCGTCGGTCTCGCATTCCAGTCGCCTTCGATGTGCGTTTCCGCCCACTTCCATGCCTACTGCGGGTCGGTAAAGTGTACTGTGGATCCCTTGTGATACATTTTAAGCTGTACTGGAAAGAGCAGCCCGTATTTGATATTCATGAGGGCTACCTGTCTCTTAAGTGGTTCAAAGGATTGCCGTGCCTGTTGAACCTCTCGGGTATAGTCAGGAAAGAATGTGATTCGGGATCCATTGTGGGTAATTGTCTCATTCGAGCGCGACATCTGGAGGAGGGCGTCTCTGTCCCGGTAGTTGAGCAGTTTAGCGATCACTGTGCAGGGTGGCGCTCCCAGGATTGGCCTCCCTGAGGGCATCCTATGGGCTCTCTCAACCGAAAAGAATTTAGAGAAGGAATGGGGTGCATAGATATCTGCAAGCCACTGTTCTAAGAATAGCCCCGTGCTGTGCCCTTCTTCTCCTTCTGGTAGCCCAAGAATGTGCACATTGTTGCGGCGAGAGCTGCCATCTCCTTCATCGACTCTAGATTCCAGGGTTTTCAGGCGGGTCATGGCTTGCGACAGTTGTTGGTTGACTCCTCTGATGTTGCCTTCTGCTTCAGAGATGCGGTGTTCCGCTTCTCCTGTACGGGAGGTGAGTTTTTGAAGGTCATGGCGTAAAAAGGAGACGTCCGCCGCGATACTGTCCATTTTAATCTCCATGGAGGAGCGCGAGCTAGCAATAACGGCCATCACGTCCCTCAGCGAAAGATTGTCCTCGCCTGTGGGAGATGTCGGCTGCGTCGTTTGGCCCATCGGCGCTGGAGTGGTGGCGACCGCGTATTGATCCATGCTACTCTGCGTGGATGCTTTCTTTTGTCTATCTTTGCCCATGGCACCGGCAGCGTGGTTTCCGTGCCTCACTGTTGTAAGGGTATTCTTTATTATGGTTGCGGAGGAACGTGCAGAAACAACTGTGGTTTCGGGCCCCAGAACACTCCCTCACCCCTTGATTCCAGTCTTGTTCTGGTTTTCAGTACCAGTATTCCCGTTTGAATCATCCCTTCCCTGCAGTTAGTACTCTCGGAGCTAGTGGGGCGTTGCACAGGCGTGGGATGTGCCCCACGTTTAGTAGCAAGTACTGCGGGTCAAGAACTGCAGGTCTTGAGTGAGTCTTCAGCGTTGTTTATGTCCTGGTGCATTTCCGGGGGGAATCAGGCCTGTGATCAATCTTGCACCTAGCTGATTCCACACCTCCCGTATGGGAAGAGTCTCTGGTGTGCACCCAGTGGATTCTTCCCCGGACGTATTAAGGTGGGCCCCCGGACCAGGGCATGTTTTTCATTAGTTTCAGGGGGTTTTCTTTTAATTATGAGTTTTTTCCACTTGGAGCCGTTCCGTTTGTCACACAGTAGTCCTCTGATCCCCCACCTAGTGCAGCTGTGAGTTGGGGGTCACCGCGTCGGGTGGGTCTCATTCCTCTCCAAATTCCCCTTCGGTGTCCTATGGGGGGAGGGCAGTCACGCCGCTGCAAAAGGGCTGCCCCCGGCAGCTTATTTGGTGCTGGTGTCGGCAGCAGCGCACACCTCCCTCTGCTGAGTAGGTGGGGAGGGAGAGGGGGTTCCCCCACGGACCCAGGGCCGTGTCCGCGGCTCTCCTTCAGCACAACCCCACGGGGTAGTGTTCAGAGCTTTCCGAACACTTACTTGGTGTTGGTGTCGGCAGCAGCGTGCTCTTCCCTCCGCCGAATATATGGATGGTCCCTCAAAGTGCACCCTCCGGGGGGGATTCCCCTCTCGGGTCCTGGGCCATTTCCGTGGTTCTTTTCCAGTGCGGCGCCGCGGCACTACGGGGTAATGTTCGGAGCCGAGCAGTGTTCCAGGCAGTTGACCCCCAGGGCTGCTCCCCCACGGCGCAGCAGGGCCGTCACTCGTCGATTGCCGTCGGAGGCACCGAGGGTACCGAGGCCGCAGGTCACGTCGCAGCTCGTTGGGGGAAACACATCATATACAGATGACATCCTTCCAGCATCCATCCCCAAGACCTGCCCACAGAAGCTGCCCTTCACTACCTGGTGATCATCAATAGCTCCCTAACTCAAGGCACCTTCCCATTGACTCTAAAAACAGGACAAATGCTCCCTCTACTAAAGAAACCCACTCGGGACCCCGGCAACCTAAGTAACTATAGTCCATTCACCCATCTTCCATTTCTAGGTAGGATCAGCAAGAAAGCAGTAACTGCACAACTGCAGCAACTCATCAGAACCAACAATCTCCTCCAAACCTATTAATCCAGATTCAGACTAGATGAAGCACAGAGACAGCAACCATACAGGTGGTTGGCGATGAATCTAAGTGATTTGCCCGCGGCTGAAACTGCTGCGGCAAAACATTTGCATGAGAAAGGTGCAAACTACCAAAAGTTTGCACCTTTCTCATGCGAACACACATACAAACTCACACCCACACACACAACACACCCATAACACCCCCCCACCCACACCCTCAGCACACCCCCACCCACACCCCCAACATAAACAAACCCCACTTACCTTCATCTTCACGCTGGGTTCCTGCAGTGCCAGTTCCCTTTCACTTCTGTGATTGGGAACCGGCGCTGCAGGGTCCTTTTCTTTTCTTTTTTTTCCAACGGAAGGCTGCAGGCGTGTCGCCTGCATCGCCCCGCTCACTATACCATAAAGTATAGTGAGCGGGGCGATACGCGGGACACCCCCGCAGCCCCTGTTTTTTGTTTTTTTTAAACGGAAGGCTGTGGGGGTGTCTCCCGCAACCCCCGCTCACTATACCATAGTGAGTTGGGCGATGCGGAGGACACCCAGGCAGCCCCTGTTTTTTTTTCAATGCTACCACCAAAGGTAGCATTTTTAGAACTTTTGGTCATTTCTACCATTTTTTTACGGTAAAATCGTCCTATATCGTTGTCGACGCTCTCAACATCATTGATGATGACCAGCTGTGCCTCCTGGTTCTACTCGACCTCTCGGACGCTTTAAACACAGTAGACCACCAGGCGCTTACAGACACCCTACATCAGCATATGGGGATCAGCAACCTTGTCCTACACTGGTTCAAGTCATACCTCGCCAATCAAAAGCAGTTTGTTCAGATGGACTCCTCTAGATCACCAATGCTACCCATCACCTGTGGTGTCCCACAGAGTTCTATCCTCTTCCTAGTGATCTTCAATATATACATGGAGCCGCTGGGAGCCCTGCAAGCCACACACAACATCCACATTCACCAATAAGCCAACGACACACAGCTATACCTCAAGATCAACTCAATCACTGACATCCATGGCCTCAAAACTTGCGTCTCTCTGATCCAGTCTTGGATGTCCAGTGCATACTTGCAGCTCAACCCTTCCAAGAGAGATTTCCTACTTGGCACCAACAACACTGATCACTCAGACATACAGACCTGGCTATCAACCATGAACTCTGAAGACTTCATACCAGAGCGTGTCTCCTGCGCCAAGTTCCTCAAGTTCCACATCGCCAAACACCTCTCCTTCAAGACACTTATTGCTAAGAAAATTCCACCGTTCAAGCACTGGTCTTATCCCACATGCATAGGGGCAATGCACTCCTCGACTACCCCCTGTCCTCCTCCTTTGTGCCTGTGAGAAGAGCCCTACACGTGGCTGAATACCTCATCAAGGGTCTACGCAGATACCACAACATCACCCCAGCCCTCATCAACCTTCACTGGCACCCACTGCATGCACAAATCACCTTCAAGTCTTGCTGCATCATCTATAAGGCAGTCACCCTCATTTCTAGCGGATAGTGCACCATCAGAAGCCAGGACACGTGTAGACTTGAAATCCGCTGCTGCAAAATAGAAAGGACCAGAAAACAAGCCTTCTCTGGCTACACCCCAAGACTATTGAACCTTCTCCCCATCAGCATCAGACTCACCCCCACGCTCCTACAATTCAGAAAAGAACTCAGGGCCCACCTCTTCAATGATTCTCTCTGCCTCAACACCTACGTGATCACATTTTCCCTCACGCCACCTGACTGGCTAGACACCGCCAGCCCCGCTCCTCCTCGCCACCCGGTACAGCTGTACCCCTCCTCTGTCCCCCTCTATATCCTATGCTCCACTGTACATCTGTTTTGGTGTTACCACTGAAAAGTGCCCCGTTATGCATCTGTAATATTTTCCACCTCTGTAAAGGGTTATATTATGTATCTGTATTGCTGTATACCTCTGTAAAGCATTCTGTTGCTTCTCGAAGCCTGTGCTCAATAAATACCATGATAATAATAATAATAATAATAATAATAATAATAATAATAATAATAAATGAGTAATAACATTATCTGTTATTTCAGAGCCTAAAAGTGGGAGGAATCTGGGATGAAGCATCACACAACAGAATACATCATTATGCTCAGCATTTAATAACCTGTTGACCTCAGACCTTTCGAAAAAAAAGTATGTTATGTGGATACATCTCTCTATAAACAATGTTCGCACCCCTGAACATCGCCATCTTCAACCTGACGACATGAAGACTTTGATGCCCTGTGCCACACTTGAATCTTAAACTTTTCTTTTACCACTCCCATCGCCCTTCTCCCCGATTTCACTCCGCTCGATTCGCATTCAGAGTTGTGAAGTTGAAGGAAGATGGCACCACAAAAACGATACATAAAATATATAAACTTCATGACATATTTTGTGATCCAAAACAAGGACGGGTTTACTTGCCAGATCAATGTGTACTGTAAGAATATGCATGTCGAAGTAAACTTTAGAAATGCGGTAGTTTAAAGTGGGCCTACTTTGTAAGTTTAGAACAAGGTCAAACTTTTATTTCAGTTGAACTGATGACAAGGACTTGAGAAATCAATGGGAATCTATGGAGGTAGTCACTCAATGCTTTTGTGTTGTTGTCTCCATTGACATGTGTAGAATGCTGGGCAGCTTTCAGTTGACTAATAGAGCTTGGGTTATTGTGCCTTTTGTTACAGAAAACCTCACATGTTTCCAGATGGAAGGTTTTGTTCATAATAGACATGTGTATACTGAAACAAGCCAGGTTTGACATGAAGTACAAAACTGGTTGCTTACAACGCCTACCCTTTTTATTGCAGATAATTGATTGCAGAATCAAGTGGCTGACTGGGCAGAGGTTCAAGGAGAAGTCTCGCTGAAAGGCTTGGATCTCTGCCAACAAATAATGCGCTGCTGGGTCTTTGCACGAATCAGCACTTGTTAGCAATTGAGGAACATAAACTACCAACAAGCCGCCTAGTCAGTGAGGCAGATAGAAGAGGAAGGCAGGAGGAGACAGGCAGGGGCGGGACAACACCATTTACTGAGTTAAAGAGAAGTGAAATTTCTGTAGATTTATTTCTAATGAAATATTCTAAAACAATTCAAATTGGAACCTACTCACAGATTCCCTTTCGGGAAAATAAGATGGCAACTCTATGGGCTCCTTGGTTAACTGCCAATGATTTGAAATGAAAGAAAATGTCACTCGTACCTCTCTCCCCTCCCCCTAACCCCGGAAATAGTAAAATGGGATCGGAACCTGTAGAAATAGATCAGTTTTTGTTAAAAGACTTTTAGATGGAAGGTCACCCTTGCAGAAGAAGAGTTTGAAAGAAAGACACTAAAAACAAAACATAGACCGGGAACAGACATCCGAAGCAATAGTGCTCATAAACAGAGGGCAGAGCTAGGGAATATGGTCTCATGAACAGGCATGGATATGAGTGGGTGATTGCACTTGGGAGACTGTAACTCCTGTCACTTTCTATGTTTTTAAACTTCAATCTATATGTGGAATTTTCTTAGAACGAAGACAACTCAAAATTCAGTGTAATCATGTATCTAGTCTTAGTGTGGATACCATTCATAAAAGACTGCAGGAAGGCAAAGTGAGGTGCACGTTGCCGCTTGCTTTCTGTTTTCACAACCCCCTCCACAAAATGGAGCTCATTTTTGAGTTCAACACAGTTTGCACAGAGGAGCCCTGTTACATTTACACGTTGGTGTACAGAGAACCGCTCGACGGAATGTTCACCTTTGGCACATGCTTTTACTTTGTTCACAGCTGTGTGAAATAAGTACACGCTGCCTGCAATGGATTCATATGTTTTCCGCCTGATTTTTGCTGGTATAAAAAGTAGGCAGATTCCACAGGAACCCACAGCATTTACAGCAGCACAAATATGCCATGCAGGCATACATGCTGGAGTATTTGTGTGGAGAGGAAGTGAAGATGGGATTGAAACTTGTGATCTGCTCCTCCTCTGCACCATACACATAGGAGTGGCTGAGGGTGCAAAGAACTTACAGTCTGCTGCTCCTTCCATATCCAATTGCAGAGCATTGTTTGGATCAGGGCAGGCAGGGTTGTGTAGATGGCCCTACCTGAATTGTGCTTGTCCATGTGCCTGGTTTGTGAAAGGTTAGACGCGGCACAAGAGGAGTTGTTGGAAGGAGTGTGTGACAATTCAAAGGAGATCGTCACCTCTCTTCTAGAGTCAGCCAGCCCATTTAGAATTAGGGAGATCAGCCTGCTATGCTTAACATCCCCTGTGGAACATGGAAAGTGGGATCCCTTTGGAGGTGGCACCCCTTGGAGGATAGACTCTCTGACAGGGGGATAAGTCCACATCCCTCCCCCCAGGCACTAACACCTTTGTATGGGATGTAGGGGTTGGATTTTGCGGGGACTATGTAGCCCTTTCCTAATGGCTAAATTGGCTTCCGACTATAGGTATGCCCAATCTCCTGTGAAGGCAAAGGATCAAAGTGTGAACCAGCTCACTGGAGGAGCATAACTGGAACACCCAATCACAGAGGAGCCACAGCAGTCTCAGAAGAGTTTAACAGCATCAACAAGGCCAAAAGAGCTCTGTCCGGCAAGGGATAAAGAACCCCAGTGCCTGCAGGTAGGACTTCAGCCTGAAGCAGGAGAGTGCAGCGAGATGCAGCGGAAGCTGGTGGCAGGACATAGCAGTCCTGAGAATCTGCGAGAACGATGGGGAAGACCCTCAGAAGGCTGAAATGGAGCCCAGCGTAGAAGCTGCATAAGCGACTCCACCTCATCCAAGTCGAGAGACAGAGAGGCAGTCTCGGTAAGAGTGCAAAGTACAGCAGGGAAGCTGCATAACCGAATCTGCTCCAGCCTAGCTTTGAGAACGAGAGGGTCTTGGTAGGATGGCACAAAGCCCAGCAATGAACCAGCATAAGCCACTGTGTCCCAACCGAGTTGAAAGAACGAGAATAGTCTTGGTATGATGGCACCGAGCCTAGCTGAAAAGTCACATAAGCGACTCTACAGCGACCGACTGGCCAGGATGAGAGAGTCAAACCCTGGAAGACCGATGCCCAGCCCGGTAGAAGAGACGCATAAGTAACTCCCCACTGACCCCCGAATGACTGGAGAACCAGCAAGGCTAAATGCCCCTTCTGAGAATTACCACTTGAGACATTCAAGTATGCGATGGCTCCAGTGAGGAGGGAGGTGGAAGAAGGGGAATGGAAGCAAGAAAAGAGCCATGGAGCACACAGAGACCAAAGTGGGGAGTGAGAGTAAGAAGAACCCCCAAAGGGGGAGAGCGTGAAAACACCCCAGAGTGGGGAGCAAGAAGAAGAACCCCAGAGTTGAGGGAACCTGAGACGCCCCAGAGTGGGGAGTGAGAGTGAGAAAACCACAAAGTTGGGGAGGAAGACAGAGACGAGCCCCTGACCAGGGTGAGACTGAAAGAACCACAGAGTGAGGAGGAAGTCCGAAATAATCTCAAAGAGTGAAGAGACTGCGAGAGGCCTGGTCTAGGACACCTTGATAGCTTTCCGTGATGCAAACAACTGTCAATCTTGAACTTGAACTGTGGGCAAAGGCCTATATTAAAAAGGAACATGGTTGGGGTCAGAATCCAGCAGCCAGCCCTTCCAAATAATTGTTATAAACACTCTTTCTTTGTTTCTTGTCTTGTTTTCTGGTAAACACCATTTTTGACTTTCTTTTATAGAATATAGACCAAACTTGTAGATTTAGGGAAAGATCAGGTGAACTTGATAAAAAATAAAATTCTTAAAATCAAGCCTCTGTGTCTGAGTCATGATTCTGACCTACCATAAGTGTGACATTCCCAGAGCATTCTTTATAAGTCAAGTATGTGTTCAGACTTAATTCAGCTACTCCCACGGCTGCTAATTATGCAGGTGAAGTGAATTTGCACACACAAGCAATATTTGCCCATATGTTATCACAGTTGGCACTCACCAGTGGAAGAAAATGTTAATTAATTGTCTGCAGTGTCTGCAGTACCTCCAAACAAATTTTATCTGAAATGCTTGAAGAACAATTTCCTAGCTAGTCCTACACTCAGAAATAGCTGACGGTCAATCCTCCCATTCCCATTCTACTGACATTCAAGTAACTCTTGCAGCACATGCTTTGCATTATCACAGATCAAAAATGGACAAAGAAGCCCATTAAAAAAAGCATAATATAGAATAGTTGGTTGAAAGCGAAGAGTCAAACATAGGTGAAATTGCCTTTGCACATCACTTTTTTCATTGGTTTAAAAAAATAAATACATGTTGCCTACATGTAATGCTTTGCAGACAGCATTTACAATCTGTTCCTATGTAATCTTCCGCTTTTAACAGATTCGAAAGTCAGTCAGATTCCATCGGAATCACTTAGTTTTCCAACAGCACGATGATACATGGTGCTATTTGAAAGCAGAGCAGAAGAGCAACAGGCAAATGCACCTTTAGATAGATTGGGGGTAATTTTCTAAACCCCCATATTTGTTAAATAAAGTGAAAAAGGAAAGAAGTATACACTTTATAGTGAATAATCCAGGATATGTTCAATCTTTTGATAGCAGAATTGGGGCACAGAATTCAATTTCTCCCAGCAGTTTAACACAATTACCTGTGAGGTTATACTCACGGTTGTAAGGGATTCCTGCACACTGCTTCTCTCAGCTTTTCACAGCTTATCTTCTTGATTCTAGGTTTAAATGGTTCCCGTATTCTTCTTCTATGTTGAAGAAGGGGCGTGTTGTCCAGGGTCCCAGATCCAGACTGGATGTTGAAGGGGGATCGTAAACTACAGAATGTCAGGCATCTGCCCTAACGTCTTGGAAGGATTCTCACTATGCCTCCCATTACCTCCCTCTTTCCTAGGGTCCTGGTTTCCAGTCTTATACTCCTGTGTATCTCTCTCTCTCCCTCTGCACCTCACCTCATTCATTCTGAACTTCTCATTCTTCTCTGCTGGTATAACATCCCCTACCGCCACTTTTATGAAGCTTCCCCCTTTACATCCTTGTTCTTCTACCACTCTTCCACATTACCTCCTCGTTCACCTTCCTTATGTTTCCATACTCCTCCAACTCTTTCAACAACCCTTCTAGTAACTCCCTATCTATTTCCTCTATCTCTGCTTTAATTGTACACCTCTAAATTATCCACCTCGCATTATTTTGCTCCACCCAACAATGTGTATTCCCATCTACTTCTCTCCACCATCTTCATACCCTTTTGGCACCATACCTAATTTGGTTTCGCCAACTCTCTATGTCTCTTCCCATCTTCTTCACCCCATGGTCCAATCTCATGTATCAGTCTGGGTTCTCCAAATATCCACTATCTCTCCCACCTGCTTCACTAGTTTGGGTATCTCCCTTGTAAGTGCCAGGGTTCTCCAATTCTCTACTAGCCGTCCCATCTTCTTCACCATTTTGGGAGCCTTTTGTTTAACATCCACGGTTCTTCATTTGTCAACTATCTCTCACACTCTGTTCGCACCTCTGGGCAATATCTTCCTTTCAATCCTTTGTGCCTTTCTACTCTCAGCCCTCTGGATCTTGCTTCTCAAAACCTCCTGGGTCTTTCTTATCCCAGCCTCCAGGTTCTCTTAGTTCCCCAATTCCAGGATTAGTCTTGTCCCAGGCTCCTTGACATCTACTGTAGCCTTCTGATTAATCCTTTACCCAGAGTTCTGGGCTTCTTTTCCAGCTTCCTGTCTCCAGCTCCCCTGGGGATCCAGGGGCTCTCCACTAGTTTCATGGCTCAAGCTCCTTCTACTTCTAATTCTATGGATCCTAATATTCTGCTCTCTAAAGAGCCACAAATGAGCTCTTCCTCCCATGGCCTTCTGCCACAGGTCTTGCCCTTTACAGGAATTTCTCCCCACCTTCCAGCCTCTACCTGCTCTGAGGGGACTCATGTGTGGTAGCTGGAAAGGGATGTGGGTATTGGGCTCCACCCCTGGAGATGCTTTAATGACCTAATTTGGGATTTAGTATTGGCTTGCTCCCCCTACCCCCCCTGGATTGTCTGCCTGCCACAGCCACACTCTAGCCTCTCCATGGGATAGGGAAATCCAGGTGTATCTCTTTATCTCTTCAGGGATTTAGTATAGGTATTGACTGGTGTGCTCCACTTCTGTGTATTGCTTCAATTTCTGATGTGGTGATGGGGATGGCTAGTCCCTCCACTTGTGCAGTTCCCCATCGATGTCATAAGCAGTCCCTGCCCTGGGGGTGGACTCCCTGCGCCTATCTGTTCTAATCTGTGTGAGAGTGGAGGCCTTGAGCAATGATAGGCTTGCTGCCCCTGAGTTTCCATTTCTAGTTCAGGTATCTCTCTTTCCCTCTCTAGATTTATTTCATATTTCTACACCTGCCTGAGGGGAGCCAAGCATTCCTCTATTCCCGTAAAGAGGCAGGAGAATCTACAATGGCAATGTGATAAGCCTCTGACAGGTCTGTCTCATGGAGTGTCAGCCAACGTATCCTCCTCAAGCCACAAACATGGCCAGCAATACCTGTTTGTGATGGCACACAGCACCCCCAGCAACCCTGCCACTTTCTGACAATGTCTGCCAGGGGAGTTCATGACAGCTGACATCTATGATCCATGATGTGAGCATGGGTAAACAGGTTTTGCATGAAACACATTCGATCCAGCATGGCAAGGACTTCACAGACATTAAAAGCATGTTGTTCACCAATGAAAACCCACTGCTGTAGAAAGGTTGAATAGGACAGTGTTTCAGAAGAGAGGGTACCTGTACTACTTAATTATAGCTAAAACGTTAATTGAAAGTTCGTGACATATGGACACTGATCTAATTATAATGGAGTATTCTTTAAAGGGAACATTGTTGAGTGCTGATATTGCCTGTATGATGGTTGTAGTCCCCGGACACCCATCAATTCAGAACACTTTCAATGAAGCTCCATTTATCACTGATTGAGCACAGTTATGTGGGAGGAAAGGGTTCACTGAGAAGGGTAGCCTAACAGAAGAGACAGAGCTGCAGAAGAGCATACAAATGAGGCATTTGTCATCTATAAGTGGCCATTTGGATACCTGGAATAGAGTCCTGAGTTTATACCTTACACAATTACAGGAGTATGTACACTATAATATAATGCAGTGTTAAACATTTAGAATAATAAAAGTTGCCTGAAGAGGCTGAAATACGGTTTACATGAATTTATGGTGGCAGAACCAGTAAATTGTCCTTACAGAAAAATAGTCAGGTTATCAATAAAACAAAATGCCCCCCCCCATCACCCCTGCTAACCTGCATTCTTTTTCTCTCCACCCTCCCTCCTTCTCCTCCCTAATTCAATGGCATGTCTGGGACCAACTCCAATCTAATGCACCAATGCAATTGGGCATGCCTGCCAGGGCATGGAATGCCACTTTGGTGGCATTAACCTGGGCAGGGGTTAGGGGTAGGGCGATGTGGTCTGCCACCTGGTGCAGCAATGCATCCAGTACCTGAACAAGACCCTGGGAAAACAGGGTTGTCACAGCCCATGCAGCTCACCCACAGTGTGTTGGTATGTGCCGGTTGCAAGGAAGTGCAGTACCAACACTACCTTCAGCAAGGGTGGGATTGCAGTCTGTATATTTATCCGGCTGCTGATGTCATCATGAATGAGGGTGACTATTGATGTTATGGTCTCCCTGTCAAGCCGGTACAAGGTGTGGATTTGGCTTGGGGTCAAATTCCAGGGCAACCCCTGATGCAGGGTATTGGGGGCTGCCTGCGGGGTTCTAGCTGCTGGACATTGATTATACGGTTCCTCCTTCACCTCATGCGCTTATGCCACCTCCTCTGCCTCTCAGCTGCTTCATCTTCAATCCCTCTTTGCAGGTTCCCCAGCCCATTTGCTGCTACAGCGACTGGTTGTGTTGGGAGGTGGGTTGGGTGTGGTCCTTTTGTACATTCCCAGTGGTCAATGGTGTGCAGCTGGCCTAATTTTGTAAACCTGTGGCCTGTTTGACAGCATGGTTGGGTTGGGAGGGGTGTTTGGTGTGGGTGTGGTCCTTTTCAGCATTCACAGTGGTCAATGGTGTGCAGCTGTGGTGGTGTTGGACACCTGGGGCCTGTTGCTGCTAACCTGGCACTGTTTAACGCCTGGTCTGCAGTGCCGGTATTACAAGTATTGTGTTCACGGTGCCACCAGCATTTTTATGGCAGTGTTTCCATGTAGGCGGTACTCTGAATGTGCCCGTACTAACGCTGTGCCGGTAATTCAGGCAGGTCTGCCGAGCCTTTCCTCAGTTTACAGTCACGCTGCTACTGGGTGCGGTAGCGCCATGGGGGTCACTTTGCGGTAACTGTGTTTCTGCACTTGCAGCTCTGAATTTTTTCCGGTCCGGAAAATGGTGGCACCACTCTTTCTGGAAGGGCATAGTTGTAAAGTGGCACAATGTCTGTCTTACCTGTATCAATTTAGGGGTGGTCTGAGGTAGGTCCATCAGATAGTTATTTCCAATGAAAAGATTAACCCCTATGCATTATATATGTAGACAATTTCCCTAACCAATCCCTCGACCCCATAGGTTTTTGCAAACTAAGATTGTGATGTGACGTTGATTATGACGTAATTCTTGGATAAAGCCTGATGTTTTGTATTGAATTAACAGAAATTTCTTGAGACTTGTGTGTTAATTGCTGTCCCTGCTTCTTATGGGTTGTTAATAAAGCAGACTATTTCCGTCATTGGGCACAGAATTTCTCAGCATGTCTGGTCTGCTAGAGTCTTTTTGCACCTCATTATATATCGTAGTGATTAGGACGGTTGACCAGTACCCCGGTTAGTTGAAAACTCCCTGCTACAAGGTGAGGACTTCGGAGTGACCTGTGGGGAGCAGTGAATCATGCATGAACTGAGACGGTCGATAGGAGCCCCTTGTTGAAAATCCTGCCCAGTGCCCACCTGCACCAAGCAGGGCAAGGGCGGATTTGCAGATTGAAGGAGGATCTATGCCGGATCGATACCGGATCGATACCGAAGGCCTCAGCCGATCCACAGATGTACGTAGGGAACATGAATTTGGCAAATAAGGAGGGAGAGAGTTGTTTGTCTTTATATATTAGGGAATTGAGAGATGATAAAGGATTTATTTATGAGAGGATACCTATATATCAAGGTTCTCCACAAAGGGGGATAGGGAGTGTATTGGAGTGAGGAACACGCAGACTGGATAGATTACTCTGCTTGAAGAAACTAGAGTTTGAAGGCAGAGAAGACAAAGGAAGTGATGGAAGTTGGGGCACGATGCTTTCAGATGAGGAAAGAAATGAAGATGGAAATGAGGAAGCAGAAGAGGGTGCACAATCCCCTTCGGCAGGCTTTACAACAGGGGAAAAAGAGTGTGGTTGGGGTTGGAATGAGCACATGGAATGCCGGAGCTTGCTAAACAATTGGGGCTCCAAAAAAAAAAATGGAAGCAAAAAGAGTAGAAGATATGATACCTTATGTGAATCGGTTGAGAGATCTACTGGGAAGGAAGAAAGCCATACCTTAGCAACAAGTACCGACTGCGAGTGAATACACCACAGTGGTCACACAGTTTCCATTATTAGAAAAGGGGGGAGGATGGCTACAATATATACCATGGCCACAAAGGGACAAGGATCATTTAAGGTGTAAGTTACTAACTTTAACGTCCCTCTCAGATCTCAACCCTGGGTGCGGACGAGCGAGGGAGGATCACCTTGGTAGGAGAACCCAGGGTTATGCTTTGGGAAATGCCACAGGTGAGACACTGGCCCTCATTAGGACCTTGGCGGAGGACCATGGTGCAATTTGCACCATGGTCCATGGCGCAAAGCTGCCAACTCCGCCAAGGTGCTTGGCGGACTTACCGCCCCATGCCGACCTTGGCGGGGCGGTAAGTCCCCAATCCCCATTTTACCCTTCCCCATTCCCATTCTTGCCCCATAGGGTATAATGGGAGTGGGGAAGGCGTTAATTACGCCACCGTAAATTACGGTGGCGTAATTAACATCAAGATCCCGTAGCGCCATGGATTTCTCCGCCTGCAAAAAGCAGGCGTAAAAATCATCCATGGCGCTACGGGAACTCGTAGTCTGGCGGAGAGGTACGCCATGCACTACGCCGGCGTAAAACCCTCTCCGCCAGGGTCCTAATGAGGGCCACTGTATTTTACACGGGAGGAGGATGAAGTCCTTGAGGCCTTTATAGGCATTTCCAAATTAAACCCCCTTCACCAAAGTCATTCACCCGTATCAAAATCCAACAACCCTTCCTTGTCTGTGAAACCAATTAGGAAACTGAACAACATTACTGTGGGCAACTACATCTCCCAGAGTCCATATTTTCTGGTTACCTACCCAAGGACTCCCAGTCATTCTTCTCCCTGTCCCTCTGATTATCATTTTCACTCCCAGTTGACTGTGACAAAACACTATAGTTCCCACAATCCCTCCTACTCATTTCACAACCCCTACAAAATCCACCCTTCTGAGCTCACCTTCACCACACACCACAACCCCTAGGACGAGGGATATCATTTCTTATGACACTTTTTCCCCATCCTGCCCAGCAGGATATTCAGAAACTCTATCCCTCATTTTCCGACACAAACACTTTCTCATACCGTGAAAGACAACCGACTAACACCCGAGCCATTTAACTGACATGTCCCAACATAAGGGTCAGGCATTGTCTTGCAATTGACAAAAACTACGCACACCTGGCAGCCCTTTCCCTTCCCCATAGAGATAAACGGTGGAGCACAAAAGCACACTTTGAGCAAGGCTGAAAGCACAAGAAAGCAGCTATTCCGGATGGGCAGTTCAAATGGAGGAGAAAGACAGAGAGACCTGGAGGGACGACGAGGAGGAAATCGCCCTTGCCCTTTTCACCTCAGACCCACAAAGCCTCCGAAAGGGAAATCATAAGACCTGGAAGTCCAGCTGGTGTATGGTTTGACAGGTGTCAAGGACACATGGGGCCTTCCCACGCTGATAGTCAAAGCGGGGAAAAGGGCGTGCCACTCTGGTGCCGTCCTTCACTCCAGAGACAAGAGACTCCAACAGTTCAGCACAGCCCGTGAGTCAGAGAAGACAGATAGTGAAACCGAACTGTGCTGGGCCCAAGCCTGCGGGCGGCAACCTTGTTGAACAAAGAACTTGTGTAACTGAACATTAAAGGAACCCTAGTAAAAGGTCCAGAAGGAGAGTGGTCAGACATTGCAGGGTGATCATTTGAAGGACTCTGACTGAATTACAATACTGATGCAGCACATGCAATACTACCATTTATTTATGTCTTTATTTATTGTGCATTTCTAAGGCGCTTATACATCAAGAAATTGTGTTTCAAAGTGCCCACATTGCAATCAGGGAGGGGACATGGGAACAAAATGCAAATAGGATAAAACAAATTAACAAGAAAGAGACAGTCCTACTAGGCCTTGTGAGCATTCACAGTGTGCAAGTGCATAGAGAAAGAAAGGGAAAGCGAAGGGGTAAGTGCTAGACGATCCACAGGGGCAGTCCCAGGGAGTTGGTTGTGAACAACAGTTAAGTGCCTGGCAGAGATCACTTAATAAAGAGTGGTTGCCTGCCAATACAATAAGTGCAGTCCTGTGAGAGAACACATCCAATGGGTGCCCCCAAGGCATGTGCTGGGAGAGGGTGCGAGGCTGAAGGCGATTGTGTAGAAGACCAGGACCCAGAAGGACACATAAGGGCCCAGGCCACCAATCTCAGCAACTGTGGGTTTAGCACAGGAGGGAGAGGGGGAAGCAGGAGCTGAAGAGGAGAGTCTTGAGGAGCTTCTAGAATTTGAGGAGATCTGGCTCAAGACAAGGAGGAAGGGAGAGGCTTTCCCAGAGGAGGGAGCGAGCCAAGGAAAGGGAATGGCCACCAGCTCACTGCTTAGAGACATTTTTGACATGTAGAGAGTTGAAGCCGGAGAAGCGTAGAGATCTGGAGGGAGAGTATTTGGTGAGAGTAAGTTGTAGATCGCTTTGTTTCTAGCCCCAGACAGCCTTATGGATGATGCAGAGGGATTTTAATTTGATCCTTCCAGCAACCGGTAGCCAGTGGAGAGACTTTAGGCCTGTAGAGATATGTTCCATGGGCTTGAGCCAGGGATACATCTTGCAGCCCTATTCTGGATAAGCTGGATGGTGCTGAGAGAGGAAGAGGGTAGATTAAGGAAGAGGCTGTTGCAGTAGTCTAGCCTAGAGAGCACCTGAGCGCTAGAGACATTGAGCTTCTGGGGAAAAGTGAGCAAAGGAAGGATACCTCTAAGGATGTGGAGTTGAAAATGGAGTTTCTTGACAAGGTCAAGGATGTGAGGGAGGACGAGAGATAGGAGTCAAAGATGCCTATAAGGTTTCTTGAGTCGGATGAAGGAGAAGGGGAGAGTGAGCCCATAGAGGGTGGGCAAAGTGAAGGGAGGAAAGAGGGAGCAGGAATCCCAATAGAAAGTATCCCAGTCTTCCCAGCATTGAGGCAGAGATCATTAGAGGCACACCAGGACTGGATTGCAGATAGGTAGTCAGTAATGGTAGTGGAATTAAGGAGAGGATCACAGGGAAGTTTGAAGAAGAGTTGGGTGTCACCTGTGTAAAGCAAAAATGATTCCAGGACTTAGCGCCATCAAATATGTCCTTGTTTAATTGTGTTGTATTGTCACACATTCAAAAACGGAAAGAGCCCATAAACGATAACATGTTTCAGCTATGCTAAGCCTTTTTCAAATCTGGGCCATAGTAGTATGAGACAAATCCACAAGACTATTGTCACTGTAGTAGTAACGGGGTAAGATCCCCAGAACAGAATCTTCACTCTGCGAACAGGCAGTCACATGCGTCGCCGATGAGACAAATCCAATAGTCTTGTGGATTTGTCTCATACTAATCAGATTTGAAAAAGGCTTAGGATAGCCGAAACATGTTATCGTTTATGGGCTCTTTCCGTTTTTGAATGTGTGACAATACAATACAATTAAACAAGCACATATTTGATGGCGCTGAGTCCTGGAATCATTTTTGCTTTACACTGTTTTGCCATGACGGTTAGGCTTTACTACCGTCTGGATATAGCGACCTGCGACATCCGTGTTTTCTCTACATGATCCTATATTGATGGCATTCTCTTTGAAATAGATTATTGATTTTTTACTCCCGGGATTGTAAGGCATCGCTCCCCAGAGCAACGTGCATCAAAGCCATTGGTTTCAGTTGGGTGTCATCTGCATAACACTGGAAGTGAGGGGAGAGAGTGGAAATAAGGTGTGCAAGTGGAGTGAGATAGACGTTAAAGAGCCAAGGTGAATGGTTCGAGCTCCGGGGAATGCCACAGGTGGAGATAGAGCTGGGAGAGGAGAAAGATCCCAGGATAACCTTGGTGGGACGGTCAGTGAGGAAGGAGGTCATCCAGTCCAGTGCCTGCTCCGAGATGCCAAGGGTATCATGGAGCCGTTTTAAGAGGATGGAGTCATTGACCGTAACAAATGCAGAGGAGAGATCAAGCAGAATGAGAACAGTGGAACAGTTAGAGTCAAGAGATGCGAGCAGTTCTTCACGGGTGCTCAGAAGAGCAGTTTTCGTGCCTCTGTATGCTCGGAATCCAGATTTGTGGTCGTGTAGGCACCCAACAAGATTAGTATGCTTAGTCAGTTGGGGGGAATCCAGCTTCTCCAGGAGTTTCCCAAGGAAGGGAGTGATAGAGATTGGGCGGTAGTTAGCCAGACATGAGGAGTCGGTGGAAGGCTTTTTCAGGAGAGCGCGCACAAGAGATCGCTTGAGGGAAGAGGGGAAAGACCTGGTGGCACCAGAGTGATTGCAAAATTCAGCAAGTGCAGGGACAAGGGTGCCGATTTTGTCCTTAATAGTTCTGGAAGAGCAGGCAGAGACCTGTTTGGAGGAGACCTTTATAGAGCGGACAACCCTAATAACTCAGGACATCCTGTCCTCACTCTCCTCCTATCACCTCCCCTCCTCTATTCCCTGCCCCTCCTCTGGCCCTTCTGCATCCACCCCTCCTCTCTCCTTCTCTGCCTTTCCCCTTTTCTCTGCTGACGAGGTTTTGAGACAAGTCCGATCTATGAAAGTCTCATCAAAACAGGTCCACCCATGTTCCTCCAAAACTATCAAGGACCACATCGACTCCTTGGCTCCTGCCCTTGCTGACTTCTGCAATCACTCCTTCGCCTCCGGATCTTTCCCATCCCCTCTCAAGCACTCCCTTGTGCACCCCCTTCTCAAGAAACCCTCTTCCGACCCTTCATGCCCAGCTAACTATCGTCCATTCTCTATCACTCCCTTCCTGGGCAAGCTCCTGGAGAAACTGGCCATCTCACAGCTTAATCGCCATGCTGAATCTGTTGGTAGTCTCCATGACCATCAGTCTGGCTTCAGAGCTGCCAGAAGCATGGAAACTGCCCTTGTGAACATCCGTGAGGACCTGCTCTTGAACCTCGACTCGAACATTCCATGTGTTCTCATTTTGCTTGATCTCTCTTCTGCCTTTGATACTGTCAACCATAGCATCCTGCTCAACCATCTCCATGATAACCTGGGTATCACTGGTCAGGCTCTGGCGTGGTTGACCTCTTTCCTCTCCAATCGACCCTCCCAGGTCCAACTGGGGTCTTTCCTCTCTGACATCTTTTTCTCTACCTGTGGTGTCCCCCAGGGATCTAACCTCTCACCCTGGCTTTTCAACCAGTATCTGGCACTTCTCGCCCACCGCATCGCCGCTCTCTGCCCCAACTTTCAGTGCTATGCGGATGATACCCAGCTCATCTTCAGGCTACCCTCGGCCTCCTCTTCTCCTTCCCTTATCTCTAACTGTCTTTCTGCTATCCAGGATTGGTGTGCCGCCAACAACCTCTGCCTTAATGCCAGTAAGACTGAGATTCTACTCATTGGCACACCCACTCCCTCCTTCCCTGCAGCTCTCTGGCTGGCCTCTCTTGGCCTTCTTCCCGCTCCTACCTGCAAGGCAAAAAATCTTGGGGTCATCTTTGACTCTACACTCTCCTTCTCTCTTCACATATCCGACATCTCTAAGAAGTCACACTACCAGCTACACCTCCTCAGAGGTATCCTTCCTTTCCTCTCCTTCCCCCAGAAGCTCACTGTCTCTAGAGCCCTGGTTCTCTCGAAGCTGGACTACTGTAACAGCCTCTATCTAAATCTGCCCACCTCTACTCTCCGCCCTTTGCAACTCATCCAGAACAGGACTGCGAGACTTGTCCTTGTCCACAAGGCCGTCTAGGGCCTGGGGCCAAAATACCTCAACTCTCTCTTTCTAAATATCTTCCTTCTTGAGCTCTTCGCTCATCCGCCTCCAACTCCCTCAGGGTCAGCCGCTTCTCCAAACAACAAGTTGGGTGCAGATCTCTCTCCTCTGCAGGGGCCTCCCTCTGGAACAGCCTTCCTGCCTCCTTGAAACTTGAAGAGAACCATCTCCGGTTCCGGAAGCACCTCAAAGCCTTCCTCTTTGCCTCTGCTTTCTCTCCCCCTCTCCCCTGCTAAAATTACTGCAACTGCACTGATTCTGCAACTGGGCCACTCACCGTTCTTGGTCCCTGCCCAGACACTCTCCCCTGCACTGCCTCCCGGGCAACCCCTGCACTGCGGGACTGTGTCTGTATCCCTACAGCCCCCCTTCCCTAGCACTTGGCTGCACTTACCTCGCACTTGCCACCAGCTGGCCCTTGTTATTTATAATGGTTTTTTTGCTTATAACCCTGTACTGCACTTTCCCCTCTCCCTTTCCCCTTGCACTTTTCCCTTCCCCTCTACCCTTGCACTTGCGCGATCTGAATGACACCTGGCCTAGTAGGATCGTTGTCTGTCTCCCCCCTTTTCCCCCTGCCTCGTCGCGCCTTGAAACACTTGTGTATAGGCACGTTACAAATGCCATATCATATCATATCATATCATATCATAGTGACCTTGTCTGATGTGATAGGAGAGAAGGAGGAGAGAAAGGCTGGGGGAGGATCGAAGGTCAGGTCTGGCAGGGGGATGGGAGGATGGTAGGGAGAAGGGGAGGAAGAGAGAGTGCTCAGGATGTCCTGAGTTCTTGCAGTGAAGTGGGTGGCCAATGCAGTGCACAGGGCCTGAGAGGGAAGAGGCGAGGCGAAAACTGCAGAAGGATTGGCTGGTTCCTTGCAAATTTTAAAGAGTTCAGCCATATTGTTGGATGCTCCAGAGACGCGAGCCTGGATGTGGGCCCCTTTCTTAGAACAAATGTCGAGACGATATTGCCTCTGGAGAAAGCGACAGGCCAGTCTGTCAGCAGCTGAGCTCGAGGTCTGCCACTTCCGTTCTACAGGTCTGCATTTGCGTTACAGGGCTGCTGGGTCAGAGTCATACCAAGTGTTACACTTGGTGGCATGTTTCAGGCAGATCCTCATGACTGGGGCAAGAATGTCGAGAGCGTTAGTGATGGTGAGATGGAGGTTGCTGATAGCAGAGTCAGACGTAGAGTCTGCGGTGGGAGGAGAGGGGGGATGAAGGTGGAATGTGAAGGCATCAACTGACACTCGTTTCATCAGGCGGATTTCCATTAACATGGTTGGCAGAGCTGGGGGTGGTGCCGTTCGAGGGCCAAGAGTACCCATGTAAGAGGAGAGGAGGGAGTGGTCTGACCAGGAAAGCGGGGTGGTGAGTGGGGAGGAGAGCAAAAGATCAGTGTGGCTAAAGGTTCTAGGTCATTTGGTTGAAAATAAATGGTCGACAGGATAATTGGTCAACACCAAAAGGTCGACAGGTCAATTGGTCTAATTATTTTGTTGTTGTGTTTTTTCACTTATTTATTATTTTTTTTTTTGGGGGGTCCCCCATCCCCCTTTTTTTGCTAAAAAACCCTTTTTCCCCTAAACGAAAACCTAAAAAAAATGTATATAAATAAAAAAATAAATTCGACCATTTGACCTGTCGACCAAATGGTGTCGACCAATTGTCCTGTCGACCATTTGTCTGTCGACCATTTGACCGGACACCGTGGATAAAGGCATCGAGGGTATGTCCACCTGAGTGGGTAGAATCAGAGGGGAGAATGGAGAGGGAGAGCGAGGTGCAGAGGTGACAGTACAGTGTGGACGTCGTGATTGAGGAGTGAAGGTGGATGTTGAAGTCAGCCAGTAGAAGGAGTTGAAGGAAGGCATGGTATTAAACAGTAAGACAGACACAAGTGACCACAGTTCAAGGGTGTTTGTTGAACTTCAATTGGGTTTGAAAAACGGCTTTCCAATTTATTTGTATTTATCTTTTTAATGTATATTTGTTGTGGTTTAGTTAAATATTTCAACCTTTACAAGTCAATCCATAAGTTTGTTCAAAATCCTAATATCCTTAGTTTTCACAATAAAATCTTTGTTGCTAAAATCAATCTCTTAACATAAAAATGTAAATATAAAATCATCATTTAATTAGTTTGCAAATTCATGTTGTCAAGAAAAGGTATTATAGCTATTATGTTCATAGACACATGTTCGGCATTAATTATCTTTTTCCACGCATTATCTTTAGTGATATTTTTCTATTCTTTATATAAAAAATATCATAACGTTCTTTTCTCATGACATTCAGTTCTATGCAATATAGCAGTAAATGTTACAGAGTTTCAAATTTGCAGTTTTCTTTGCAAAATCTGCATATGGTCTGCACAGCTTTTCCTTTATTTCGTCGGGCCATGAGTGCTCTTATGGGCCAATGGTCAAACTTCATTCTCATTATTTTTGCAAAATAAGTTCCATCGGATATTTTTGCAGGTATTTGGGGGATTGATCCCTCTTTTTCAATGGCAGCCTTGCATTTTTAAATGCCTTGTATGTGTTACATATCTCCAACGTTTTTATCCAATCCGTATCTAGCAACTAGTTTTGCTCTTACAGGATTCGTTATGAGTAGCGAAATCTCAATATCAGCCATTGTCATTATTTCCTTGCAGTGGGCTATCCACGTGGCCAGATGCCTATTAGCGTCTTTTTATAATGAGGTCGCAATTATGGTTATTAATATATTTTTGTGATCTTCTGGCATCAAGCATTTTCTGTTTTACATTAATCTGTTCCACCAGACTTTTACACGCAGAGGATAGACCCAGCTCATATCTGATTATCGAGATCGAGAAGATCTTAGATACGGGCAACAGATGTTTCCAAAACAGTCTCTCTATTATTTCCCAGTTCGGTTGGTATTGTGGGAGCTTAGATTGAGTTCCATATGTGACAGTAGGTATTACCTTTGGTTATAATATATCAGGACAGGGTTATATGATCATTTTCTGTAATTTGTTTGCATCATCTTTGCTTGCGACGCTAATAGCTGAGTTATTTGCATGATTCAAAGTTTATACAGTTTTTCACTTTTGGTGTTATTAATATTCACTCCCAAGTATTTGTATTCAGCAATGGAGATTAAGGGTTCTGCACCTCTGAATCATTTGTAGTCTATGCGTTTATTTTTTCCTCTAGTACTTTCGAAATTCATGATATTTGTTTTATGGGCATTTATCTACAATTTGTGTTCATGCAGGCATAATCATAAAGGGCAGATAATTGTCTCTACCTGCCTATGGGGGTCTGGTCTGTAAGGACCAGATCATCTACATAGAGGAGGGAGGCAAATATTCAGTGCTGTTAAATGGCTGTTTACGTCCTTTATATAGAAGTTAAACAAGGTTGTAGCTATGAGGCATCCTTGGTTCAGTCCCCTGTCTGTCAATATGGGTTGTGACAGTAGGCCATCATTGTTCAATTTAACTCTTATTGAAGTGTTGGAATAGAATTGCCACACAAGGTTTAATATGTAAGCTGTTTAAAATTGACAAACACCATATAAAGGGGACACTGTGTTTTCATCGCTTGTTCTTTTAGGGTGGCTAAAATTAGGAGGCTTGGTGCAGTGCCTAACCCTGCAATAAATCCAGTTTGATGCTGATCCATGTTTTTTGCTTTCTTTAACCACTTTTGCATATCACGTAGCAATAGTCGTGCATAGACTTCGCCCGGAACATTTAGCAAAGCCTGGGGTCTATAATTGGCTGGGCTATTTCTGTCGCCTTTTTTGAATACTGGAACTATAAAAGATTGTTCCCAAGTTGATGGGATCAAGCCCGTTTGTTCGAGTTTTTGATAAATTAAAAGCAAAGCTGTTGCTCATTTTTCCGGGTGTTATTGTAGTGTGTGTTGTGAGAGTCTGCCTGGGCCAAGGGCATGAGAAGAGCTATGTTTTTTTATTTGAATTAATATGTCTACATAATAAATTTGTAACCCTTTCACATTGTTGTATGTGTCTGCGCCATTATTGATGTGTTCCGGATCTGAAAATAACGTAGTGAAATGTTCATTCCACGTCTTTTCACTGATAGTATTTAGCAGTAGGAATTGATTTCTGTCGTCATTGGCATTTTTTTGTAACTTCCACATTTGCGCACTTGACTTTGATTTTATCGCTGTAAACATATGTTTGTTGTCCTCTTGTTTTTTTCAATATTTTGAGCTGTTTAACTTTATTCTTGTATCTTATTCTAATTCTGGCAATGTTGATTTTTTTTCCTTCCATGATGAGCCGTTCAGAACTCCCTCTTCATTTTAGCTTTTAAGCTTTTATTTCCCAATTGTTTCTGTATTTGTGTTTAAATATCGGACAAGCAATATCGGACAAGCACTCTTTTGGATATCTTCAAACATTGTTAAGAAATGGTTGAAATGTTGTTTGTTCTGCTCCACTTTATTTGTACTCGATGGTTGTTGATCGTTTTTTAAGTTTCTTATACGTTTTTCAATTTTTGGAGCAGACCATTTGATTCTGTGTCTACCATCAGTGATAATTATACCACTTCCATACTGCTGAGGGCAAGGCCTGTTGGGTGCCTCCCATGTGATTTCCAGCAAGTTATGATCACTCTCATTTCTTTTTATTATTTTAAATTTGGGTTATCATTTCAGTTGATACAAATGCGTAATCTAGTATTGCAACTGATGTGTTTCTTTTCCACGTAGGATTAGGTGGGATGTCACCATCGATTGTTCCATTGAGCATGCTGAAATTGCGATCGACCATCAGGGTTAGCCATCTCTTGCATTTGGAGTATTGGGTTTTTGTATCCAATGAAATACATCTTATATTGCAGTCACCAGCTATGATGACTTTGTACTGTAGAGGATCATTTAGTATCAACTCCAGCATGTCCATCACATGTTTTAAAAAGTCATCATCTGATATTATCGCTGAGTTCCAGTATATATTGAGAATTGCAATATTAGCAAGTTGTGTGCGAGGTTCATCAAATTCAAGTTTAAGTAACTGAATAATCGGATGTGGAGTGGACCAACTGGTCAGCTTGCCTCCAGTATCGATTCGAAGGGCAGCTAAAAGGCTGATCATTGGTCTTCCGTTGCTTTGTTTTTAAGCTGGAATACAGAATATTTCATAATTCGGAAGAATCGGCTGGTCACACATCCAAGTCTCTTGCAGGAGTATGAGTTGGTAATTGGTTAGTGGGATATTCGGGATCTGTTTGAGAAGATGCATAAATCCCTGTGTATTCCAAATTGCAATTTTAAACTGGATTGGGATTAGTTTCTTTTGATTCTATTTATTTATGGTATGATTGTTATTTTTTATTGCCTCCTTCAGCCATGACCACTTACATTAAGCATATTGTGCGTGGTTGTCCTCCCAATAGGCCTCGTGATTTAGTTTGCCTTGAATACCTTCACAATGTTGCGCATTAAACACTTGTGTACAAGCGTGATACAAATAAAATATCATATCATATATATCATGTCATATCAATGTATTCGCAATTTACACTCGCTTGTTTATTTTCTCTGTGCAGACCTTCACTCCTCTTTGGTCTCTCATAGTTGTCTCCGAGAGTGGTGTATGTTTTTTTGATGTGTAAGTCGATGCCTTGAGTGGCCAGTTCTCTTTTAACATTGCATATTCTTTCTTTGGTTAATTGAGATGGAATTCTTAGATTCGCTGTGTCCTTTTTTCTAGTATGTTTTATTATTATTGCTTCTATGTCACTGGACTCAATGGATTTAATATCTTCTATTGCTTGGAAGCAGGTGAGGATTGTGGTTTGGTTTGGGTAAGGATCTTTCCATGATCTATCTCCCATGGTCAGCATAAGATTGTCAGTTTTCCTTGGATAGTTGATAGCTCTGTGTTCATTTCTCTGTTCGTAGTCTTTTTGTTGATTATTTCAGTGTAGCAGAAAATTATGCTCAGATTCAGATCTTTCTATAATGGTTTGTCTTGTTTTCTTGTACGATTCCGGGTCATAAGCTTCAAGAATTTCTTTACATGGTTGTTGCATCATTATTTCCCGAAGTCCCTTTTGGGGACCCTTTAGTGTCATTCATCCATTATCTCTTCTTTTTTGTTCCAATGTTCTGAAGTTAGTAATCGGGGTGAAGGAGCTATGGATCCCCCATTTTATTGTTTCATCATTAATATGTTTCCCAGAGATTTTAGTTCCCTTTTCAATAGATACAGTTTCTTCATATTCATTTTGTTGTATGGTGGTCACAGAATAAGTAGATAGATTGAGCATTTGGTAGTCAATCTCTTCATCACTGTTGTCTTCTCCACACTAATCTTTTTCCTCTTAAGTGTTTTGATTGACATCTATATGTATTGGCGCTGTTCTTTAGTAGGTGCTATAGTGCTTCCATTGCAATTGCCGGTGGGAATCGGAACGTTCAATGTGTTGATACATTTTTTAGTTTTTGATTTCTTGGCTTTTTTTGGATTAGCTTGGTTTTTAGTCTTTCTTGTTTCATTTGGGTTTGGTGAGTAGCTCAAAGATAGGCTTTTGTGACGGGGCACAAATTTCTATTATGGTATCGATATTGTTAACATTCATCAGTTTTATATCCTTTTTATTGTTTTCAACACATGTTGATTGTAAACCAACCAGGTTATTTTGGTATGTTGTCAGTTCTCTTCATTAGCACTTCATTTATGCTTTTATCTTGGTCCAAGGATGTCAGAACTTTGCATGTTTCTAATACATTTGTTAGAATAACGTTTTGCTGTAATTGTTTGCTGCACAATTTCAATTTTGCTAATGATGTCCATTTTGGTCAGATTCAACTTTGATATATTTAGCTGCTCTTGCATTTTTACTTCCATTGACTCATATCATTGTGTCATGGTAATAAGACACAAATTAGTGTGGAATGCACATGTTCTTTTAGCGACTCTTGTGTTTCGCACTCAATTCTTTTAGCTCTTGGTTTATATTTCAATATTTCTGAAAACAATGGTGGTTTTGCTCTTGTGCTTTATTTATTTGAGCTTTTGTTATTGCGTTTAATTCCTCTGTTTAACCCACGGATTTGTCCAGAACTGCTACAATCCGTTTACAAGGCAGTACGCCAGTTAACAAAGAGCACATTAGTATTTCATCGCCGGTCAAAGCTTTCGTGCTGGGCTTGTCTCCCCTATTTGCATGCAGTGTAATGTAATTTACCCCCTTCACAATTTTGTGCATGTGTAACTCAGTATTCCCGGTGACTGTGCCGTTCGCAGTTCTTTCTTTAGTTTCTTTTCATTTGGGATTCCAAATTAGTCTTAGGTCTGTTGTTATCGACTCAGAGCGCACCATTTTCGCTCGTGTTTTATTTTCCTAGATCATTTTGAAATGAATGCGTCTCATTCAATATAGGGGCACACAGGAGTGGTTTGTCAATTACTGGCATATTGGATTTGAGTGTGTATGCCATTGTTTGTGCATTGCAATCTTGGTGATTGAAAATAAAATAGATTCACGCGTTGCCTTTGGAGGTTGGCTGTGTGCCGTTCGCTGAACAGCTGAACAGGCAAAACTGGCACTCTCCAAAGGCACGCTCTCAAATGTACGCGCGCATATGCACACGCTCCTAAAATGTATGGGATTGTTGGTAAATGGGTGGAGTTTAGGCTCTGAAAATGTATAAATGGTTCGTTTTAATGATTTAAAGACGTGATATTGTAGCAACAACATCAGTTTAAGTAGAAGGATGTCATACCGTTCTCTATAGTGAAGCAGATGTATTCAATGGTGTTCAGAAAGCCATTCAGCTTTCACATGTAAACAAAGGCTTCCAGGCAGGTATGGCAGAACAGGCACTCTCCAAAGGCACTCTCTCAAAAACGTCTATCTAATCCTAAATCTAAAGATGCTATGAGCATCAAATAATAATAACACAGCCCTAGTGGTGGCTTGTCAAAATGAAAGGGCCTATGCTAACAAACCTATTGTCAATCCTTACTTCTAAATACAAATGGTGTGGGAAACAATGTTATACAAAAGAAAAGTGTTAAAGAAATGGTATGTCGGCATGGGACAACGCAGAATAATCAAGTTTAGCACATACTCTGGCTTTTGTAAGCATGAGGATGCAGTTCAAAATTGCAGTATCAGGACCTTCTGTGCCAAATTCAATTTGCCATTCAGAAGTCTCTTATTTCAGAGGGCCTGATGCGACAAACAAACATTCAAAGTTCCTTTCTCCTCAGGATTCTGATATGTATAACTTCTCTGGTGATTCACTGTTCACGCTGGGACCCCTCCACCGGGCTCAGATCCACTTTAACACAATTTCATATTCACAACTTCTCTGGTAATTCGCTGTTCACCCCGGGACCCCCTCTGCCTGGATCAGACCGACTTTATCACAAAACATTCAATTGGTCTACCTCCAAACTTTCTTTAGTGTATCAAAATCGAAGGTTTTCAACTGTGTGCAGGATTTTGCTTGACCCGTCGCAGGACCACTTTGATGCAGAATTATTTGTTCTCTTCTTAATACAACTCTTTTTCTTTCAATTCTGCCACTTCTTAGCTGGATACCTTACAGAGACCTTCGATTGTTCACCCATGCGGTGCCAGACCACTCTGTCAAAGGTACCGTTTCATGCTTTTCAAAGTCCAAACACTCATAGGTTCAGCTTTTACTTGCATCTTTTATCACACACGTTTTAACAATGTTCATTCCATCGCTCACCTTACAATGCTGCTGCTTGCAACCTTGGCTTCAACACAGATCGGTCTTGTATCGGTCTCCTCAGTGAAGGTGTTTGTGTAGGAAAAGTGGGGGGGTGTGGAGTTCCTACCGATTGTACCTGGTAGGATGGGGTAAAGGTGTTATAGGGAAGGGGAGAATGTGCTTTGCCATCCGGTGTCCCACTCCCACTCCCCAAAGACTCCTCACTCAGGTGATCCTCCCACAGGAACTGGATCCAAAAGTGATGACTGTGTCCTGGCCACCCGGATGACAGATCCCTGGGTACTAGTGGGTGAGACACCTCATAGTTTCTCACAGAGTTTAGAGGAAGATGTCATTAGAGAGCAGCAGAAATCAGCCCATTCTGAGAGGAACAGGGTGATAGAGCCAGGTGGCCTATAGATAGTGGCAATGGTCAGGGAGGAGATAGGAGAGATGACCAGCTTGCAGACCAGGCTCTCGAAGGAGGCATATGACTATGTGGGTATGAGGGAAAATCAGGGCAATCACACCACCAGCACAGTTAGGGCAAGCCTTAGAGATGATCTTGTAGCCAGAAGGGAGAAGGGAGCCCAAAGCATTGACTGAGCTGGCATTGGACCACGTCTAGGTAAGAGCGATGATATTGAGGTCAAGGTCTTTGAGGAGGAGGCAGATGTCAGCAGAATGTTTGATAGAAGAACAAGCATTAAGCGTGGCTAGATGAGGCAGCTCTCTGCCTTTAGAGGTTTCCGATGAGGGGACAGGGGCTTGGTACACCAATTGGAGGAGAAGGGACAGAGAGAGAGGAAGAAGGAGTAACAGGCACAGGAAGGAAGTTGATGAGGGACAGCAAGCGCCGGTCAAAAATGAGGTTGGTTTGAGGACCCTGAGCCATGATAGTGTCATTGCGATAGACATTTATGATACACCTGGATGATGAGAAGCCCACCAAGAGTACCTCCCATTTAGTGCCACCATTAATGGGTAAAGATAAGAAAGGAGAGAGAGTAGAGATAAATGAGGAGTCCAGCAATCTGGAGAGGGGACAGAAAAGAGGATATCAGCGACAATCTATCTGGAAGTTGCACTGATTTAGATGTCTGCAATGGGTAGACCACAGTTAGTGGTCAGAAACTTATTTTAAATGTTTTCCTTCCATATTTCATGAGAGAACAGGGATAGGTGATAGTAAAGCAGTTAGAGTAGATAGACGAGATGGTGAGTGCCATAGGGGTGGTGGAAAGGTAAAGATGGAGGATAGAAGGAAAGACTGCACGTCACTAGCACAAACTCACCAGGCGGCCCAGTAGCCAGAAAAAGAGCAAACAGGTGCAGTAGAAACATTTGGGTACAAACAATTGGTGATGTAGAGTTGTAAAAACACACCTGGGTTCGAAATTACCAAAAGCACACACAAACAATGCAAAATGGGGGAGTAAAGTTGTAAAACACACCTGGGTGAAATAATTACCAAAAAGCACACTAATGCAACTCAAAATGGTGGTGTAAAGTTGTAAAAACACACCTGTGTTCGAAGTTACCATAAAGCACACAAATGCACTGCAAAATGGGGGTGTAGAGTTGTAAAAACATACCTGGGTTCAAAATTACCAAACAGCGTACAAATGCAAAGCAAAATGAGGGTGTAAAGTTGTAAAAACACACCTGTGTTCGAAGTTACCATAAAGCACACAAATGCAATTCAAAATGGGGGAGTAGAGTTGTAAAAACACACCTGGGTTCGAAATTACCAAAAACCCACAAATGCAATGCAAAATGGGGGTGTAAAGTTGTAAAAACATACCTGGGTTCAAAATTACCAAACAGCGTACAAATGCAAAGCAAAATGGGGGTGTAAAGTTGTAAAAACACACCTGGATGCGGAAATTACCATAAAGCACACAAATGCAATGCAAAATGGGGGTGTAAAATTGTAAAAACACACCTGGGTTCGAAATTACCAAAAACACACAAATGCAATGCAATATGGGGGTGTAAAGTTGTAAGAAAGCACATAGGTTCGAAAGTACCAAACCGCACACAAATGCAATGCAAAATGGGGGTGAAAAGTTGGAAAAACACACCTGGGTTCAAAATTGACAAAAAGTACACAAATGCAGGTAAGAAAAGGGGGTATAGTAAGGCATAGTAAGGCAGAAATTGGCAAACGGCACAGTTAGGTTCAATGTTTGTGAGTTAGTGAATAGGAATCACTTTATCCAGAACATGACACAAAGGTACTCTAGAAAGGGAGAGCAAAGCTCTGTAGGCACAAGTTTGAGGAATAGTTGACTGAATGCTGGGGAACTGTTTGAGTATGAAGTGATGCCAGGGAGGAAATGGGAGGCCCTCTAGGCCCTCCCAAGGCTCTGACAGAGCCCAAGAAAAGGGCCTCAGATAAGGGAGCTGGCTATCGCCAGCCGCCTCCCTAGGATTGGCCAGAAATGGGTGAAAGCGGCCAATCAAAACCGTGCATATGGAGGTTCTCTGGTGCTCAAATGTGCGGCGGCCATTTTGGGAAGGAGTTTCGCACAAATGATGGCATAATCCAACAGGGCTTTATCAAATGCAGTGAGCACTAAAATTGTTTTAAAAGGATTTTGCAAATTGTATGAATATTGCACACCTAACGGTTCAAATTACTAGCGTAGAGCACTCGTCGCCATCCTTCATGAATAAGGCCCAGCCAGTGACCCAAACCCAATGGGGTTTACCTGATGTGGGTGGGGGGTGGATTGTTTCTCAAGGAAGCTTTGTGGAGATGGACCTCGAGCCTCGAGGCCTAGGAGCTTCTGCAGGGTCGGAGAGGGGCTGGAAGTGAGTCATGCATAACCATCAGGCACTAAATTATTGCAAACTGCATTGGGGTTGTAGAAACGTATGGTAAAGATTCTTCTTTCCAGCAGAGCACTCCCTTTAACACACTGGGTAGTTGATGAAGGGACCTCTATTTTCTACCTTACAATGCAGTGCACTGAGAACTATTGAAATAGCTCTCCTGCAGATCTTGTCCTGGGCGACAGGGTAGAATGGTTCTCACAAGTAATGAAAACATTCATTTGGTCTGGAGCAACATGCCATGTTTCCTGGAATGCACACATTTTAAATGATCTCAACCCTCTGCCTGTTAATGTAATCTAAACCTGCAATTAGGTGATATTTCAAGTAAACACTAGTGCCTTATCTACTGTCCTCACATCTTATAGTAGAAATGTCTCACTCTTATCTAGATCATGATTAACAATTTGATTGACAGCTTCCTTCCACCTATTTAATATGGGAGCTAGTGGTGCATGCACTTTGTTTTAGGATTGTATGGGGTAGGGCTGCATTATAATATTCTTCTGCAATATTCTGGGGAGCCATGCCCACATGTCTAACTCCTCTTTCCTACCATCCTTACCCTGTCTCCTGTGTTCTTCCCAACTAGCTCTCAGCTGATACACCTCCCGCCCCCATTTCTGAATCTGTTCACCTGCAATTTACCCTCATGTTTCTGATCTCACTCAGGCTAGCCTATGTGGTCCCCCGGACAATTTCCATTAGGTTTGGTACCTGGTGTGCTATTATTCTTGTCATAAAACTCAATACGTATCCCAGAATCCAGTTTGGTAATTGTAGATGTGCCTGCAAAGCCTGGTTCTATCACCACAGTATGACATGAATACAAACTTGCTTTGACACTATCCGTTGTAAATAGTGCAGCCCATACGGGAAGGATACTAAGTCAATATAATTTTGAATCAGAAAAAAACTTAATTAGAGCACCTATTCAGTCGGGGTCTCCATCCTAAGGAATATTTCTTGAGAACCTACATTTCTGACAAGTGCATTTGTGGCATATATGGTTGTTAGCATACCACTGTCATGTTTCATGCCTAGTCGCTGTGATAAAATGTGAGGTGACTAATTCCTATGATATTTTATTCCTGTTGATGTCTATCATTTGTGCTTGTCCTGTGATTACTGCATGGATATACCTCGTTCAGATGAATCATCAAAACCAATCACTGTCGGTTTATTTGTTGGTATTTAAAAAAATGGCTTCAGAGGTACATACCACAAATCACCACCTTGTCAACAAATCATAAGGGAGTAGAGGGTATCAGCCCCCTCCCCCGAACCATAGAAGCCGAATAGATCGATCCTCCCACCGTGGTTGGCACAGGCATCTGAATATATATATATCACTGATAACCACGTGGCAGCCAATGGGGGAAGACGGGGTAAGGGAAAGGACTGACAAAGGAAAGATGGGGAGAAAGCATACATATATATACACATACGACAATACCTATAAGTGAAGAAACTGCTCCTAATCCTAACATCCTACCTTATTACTGTCTCGTCATAACCATAACATACCTGCCCCCACTCACTTATATCTTAAACAGTGTCATATATAGAGTCATGCTCCTACTATCCCAGGACTCGTATCTTGATCAATAGAACATACATATACACACTCTGAACAAACAATAAGCAGCAAGCGTGATGAGACAGACATGGATCTGCTTCCAGGATGAATTGAACATAACACATGGCCCACTGGGCAAGCAAAGCAACATAACACGTGCACTCTTCCATTGCCCACACTATGAATCCTTGTCAAGAGCTGAGGCGTGACCTGTATTGCCCAGCTGTGCCCAGTACTCTGTGTGCAGACTTTACGTGGAATATTCCTTCATACTCCAAAACCAAAATTGTTCTACAAGGAAAATGTTCTGAAATGCCGGCACAACCAGCAAGAGCTTAAAAACTCAAAATGAACTGGATTCACATTGGTGTACACACAAATTCAGAAGCGCAATGCACTTATACCCAAAAACATGAGAATGCATAAAGTAGAAATCACTTATCTTTGTGTCTGGGTGATTAGGAATGTCACCCGGACCGAAGGAGAATAGGCCGTATCCTGCCATGACCAGACCACTCACTGCAGCGGGCTCAGTCGACGACAAGGCAACGTTCCACGAAACCGCCCAGGACTGCGGTTAGCAGGGTGGACTCCAGAGAGGATATCCTGGAGTGCCCAAGGTCAGCGGACCTGACTCTGTTCACCGCCATGGACCGGGGGGCGTAACACCATGCCTGCTCCTTCTAATTGGATCAAAGTACGCCAGAAAGCACGCCATGGCCACCCATGCTGCACAATCAGTAATTATCAGCACCAGTGCATGGGCGGCCAGCAGTGAAATAGACATCCTCATTACGTGCAGCTGGCTTGTGGCGCGAGTCCCAAACTACACACTTCCCACAGCCTGATGGGAAGTGTAGTTCATTTCCCAATAAATGGCCATTTTAGCTGCCTCACACACTTATTCCTGACAGCACCTCCTCTCCCAGGGCTCTTCCAAGAGCCTACCTTTTCAGGATGACGTAGATGAAATAATCTGACCAACCTTGGAGCATGAACCGCAATAGCCGGTTCCCAACAGCAATCCTCCATCCCATAACCAGCCCACCGAATTAGATACCACAACCTCTGGTGCCTGCATCTTGAATCCAGTATCTTCTTGACTTCATATTCCGCCTGCCCTTCCTTGGTGATGGCTGGAGGTCTCTGCACTCTTGTTCCAGCAACTGCTGGTTTAAGCAAAGACACATGGAACACAGGATGTATCTTTAGAGTCGGAGGCAATCGTAATTTCACAGCCAATGAAGACACACATTTCACTATTTCATAAGGGCCAATGAATCTAGGTGCAAATTTATGAGACCCAACCAGTGGTAAATTACGTGTGGATAAGCATACTTTATCTCCCACTTTATACTGAGGTGCCTCCCTCCTCTTCTTGTCTGCTTGTTTTTTGGATTGATCTTTTGATTTTCTAAATTAATTCTGGCCTTCTGTCTAATTTTCAACAGCAACTCATTTCTCTCCTGTAATGCAGGAAATGTCTCAACCTCTGGTAAATGTTCTGGCAGCATATTCTGTACCTGACCATATAGACATTCATTTGGACACATCCCTAAAGACGCATGCTCTGAGTTGTTATAAGTAAACTCTGCTAACCACAAAGCTTGCACCCAAGAGTCCATTCCCTCATGCAAATAACATCGTAAATACTGTTCCAGCATCTGACTGACACACTCAGTCTGACCATCTGTCTGGGGGTGATAGCTAGTAGACAATGCACACGCTATGCCCAACATTTGACAAAAAGCCAGCCAAAATTTAGAGGTAAACTGAGGACCCCTATCGGACACATTGTTCTGTGGTAGCCCATGCAGTCTGACAATATGTTGTAGAAACAATTCTGGCAATTTAACCTGCTCCAGGAATACCCTTACAAGACACAAAATGAGCTTGTTTTGAAAAATAATCTACTACTACCCAAATAGTATCATAGTGATCATCAGGAGGTAAATCAGTTATGAAGTCCATAGAAATGTGGGTCCACACCTTTTCAGGAGTAGGCAAAGGCTGCAGTAATCCTGCTTTCTTTACATGATCAGCCTTACTACGTGTACAGGTTTCACATCTTTGAATATATTTCATGGTATCTTGTCTCAATGTGGACCACCAAAAGTATCTTTCCAACATTTCCTGTGCCTTTTTACTCCCTGAGTGACCCACTGAAGGCGAGTTATGACACCAATGCAATGCTTTTGTCTGTAACTGCTGAGTGGGCAAGTATAATTTCCCATCATAGTAAGGTAGCCCATCCTTGACAGTCACTAGTGAAACTGGGGTTCCCCATTTCGATCATTTCTGTTTTCGCATCTCACTCTTTACCTGTCTCAGCAAACTGTTAGTCATGGCTCCTACCACTCTATCCACCGGTAGAATGGGTTTTTCCTCTGTCACAGGGTTGTCTAAGTGCTGTAACGCTCACCTGATTCCCGCAGAGGCGCCGGTCTTGACTGGGTGAATGCCGTATCTTCAAAGGTGATGTGTAACACACGGTTGGCTCTTTGGGCTGGACCTCTGTGCACTGTATGTCTGACTCGAAAAGTAAGATGTCTGCAGATAGAAAATATGGGATTAATGAACTGGGGTTATTGGGTGCCTCTCTCCTCTTCCCTTTCTCTTCTCCTGTAGAACCCCAAAGGTTAACACCCTCACCTTAGGTAAGTGAACGCCGAGCTCTCCATCTGCCTCGGGGCAGGGTGCCGTAACCAGTTTCTTCACTGGATAAGGGTGCAGGCCTCTTGACCTCAGAGGACTGCTGTCCGTCGTTAACTGCACGAACGGTAAGTTCTGGGCACTTCAAATGTCTTAAAAGTCTTTTGTAATGATATCTCTTGTTTTGCAGGGTTCCGGCGATGGCGGATGGCGGGCTGATGAGAGTTGAGGATCGAACCCGCGTGAGGAATAGAAGCGCCTGTAAGCACGTAAGAAAGCGCTTGTAGCCTGCTTCACGATGCGCACTAACTGTCCCTTTTATCTTGCAGGTACAAGTTCGGAGCTTTAGAGAAGCTGAAGAGTGCTGGAATACCCACTGGATTCGGCGTGGGAAGGAGTAATGGCACGTGAGTAATAAAGTTGCCCAATGTCTTTAAACGCACCTTCTTTTGTCTTTCAGATGCGGGATGCAGCGCCGAAGGCCTCCGGAGCGTGCGAAGAGCTGGTAAGCTTTTGTCTTTCAGATGCCGGAATGCAGTGCGAAGACCTCCGGAGCATGCGAAGAGTAGGTAAGCCTTTGTCTTTCAGATGCCGGAATGCAACGCGAGGCGTTGGTGACAGCCGATGGACCAGGTAAGAGATGCGCTGCCACTGAAGACCGTAGTGCTAACCTGTTCTTTCTTTGTCTTTACAGGTGCTGCTGAAGACTGGATTCCAGGATGGTAAGCCTTTGTTCTCTTAGGCCCAGGATCAGATGCAGAAGACACGATGAGCGTTCTGCTGCAGAGAATGCAGAATAACGCAAAGCAAGATTCATCCATCGGGTGTGGTTTAAATAGCCTCCTGTAGTGCTTAGGTGTCTCCTTCCACAGCCACGCCTAGGTAAGAAAAGAGTTCCTGCTTTCCAGAAGAGTTCCAGTGTTCTGAACCTGGGGAGTGGCTCCTGCCCCACCCAACAGGAAAAGTAGTCCCAAACAGAAGAGGATCAGGGGTTCAACTGGCAGGTAAGTAAGCAGCATGGTCTGCTGCAGGTAAGTCCACCCAAGCATTATGAGCCCGGCGCTTCCAGCGCTGGGACTGGGAATCTTTATGAGCCTGGTGCCACTGGCGCCAGGACAGGGTCCAAAAGGTCCCAATTGGGACTGGCTGGCAATCGGAACCGGGGTTATGGGTCTGCTTCCAAGGGAGTCGGGCAAGTCCTGATCTTTTGGAAGCAGAGATCATGACAGCGCTGCTGTCGAGACAATGCATCAGCCTTCCCATTTCTTTTTCTGGGCCGAAAGGTTACCAGGAACTCAAATTCATTAAAATATTGGGACCAGCGCAATTGTCTCAGGCTTAATGTATGTGCAGTACTATGATCTGTTAGCACCTTCACCTGATGTTTAGCCCCCAATAGATAATTCCTCCATTCCAAGAAGGCTGCTCTGATACCCAACAACTCCTTGTCTGTTATAGAATAATTTTGCTCACATCCAGTGAGTTTTCCTGAATAAAAAGCCACTGGATGCCAGATACCTTCACTATCTTGTTGGTACAACACTGCTCCAACCGCCACATTGGACGCATCCGTCTCCACTTGAAAAGCTCTTTCCAGGTCTGGGTGTTTCAAAACAGGAGCTGATGTAAATGCATTTTTCAATTCTTGGAAAGCCTTTCCTGCTTCTGAGTTCCAGCAAAACCCAGAGACCTTCCTTTGCAATTTAGTTATGGGAGCAACAATCTGAGAAAAATTCAAAATTAATCTTCTATAAAAATTGACAACTCCCAAGAAAGACTGAATTTCCTTGACACAATGAGGTATGGGCCACTCCATAACTGCCCCTTTTTCCTACCCATTATTATGCCAATAGGTGTGAGTATAAATCCCAGAAATTCCACCTTTGTAGTGTGAAATTCACATTTCTCCAATTTTAAACACAACTCATAATCATGCAATTTCTGTAATACTGCTCACACATGTGCAATATTCGGAGTCTCTGAAGAAGAATAAATCAAGCTATGGTCAATATGTACAATAACAAATATATCCAAAAATGCACTCAATACTTCCTGCATAAAATACTGAAATGCTGCAGCTGCATTACTTAGTCGAAAAGGCATCACTAAATATTCAAACAACCCAAATTTGGTTTGAAAAGCAGTCTTCCACTCATCTCCTTCTTTTACATGAATCGAGTGATATGCCCCTCTCAAGTCCAACTTAGTATAGACCACTGCCGACTTTACATGGTCCAACAATACTGAGATTAGAGGCAATGGATACCTATTTCTTATGGTTACCTTGTTCAAAGCTCTATAATCAATACAGGTCCTAAGTGTTCCTTCCTTTTTTGGAACAAAAAAGAAAGGTAATGACACTGGAGATGTGGAATGTTGGGTGAACCCTTTTTTCAACATGTCATCCAAATATTCTTGCAGATGTTGATTCTCCTTTTCCTTGAGTGCATAGATACGACTGCATGGCAACTTGGTCCCTGGTTCCAGTTCAATCACACAATCATATGAGCGATGTGGGTGCAACCTTTCCAGCCCCCCTTTTTCAGAGACCCCTGCAAACTCTTTATATTGTTCCGGTATGCCAACCCCCACCGCACCCACTACCTATGTGTCATCTGCCTGATCTGCAAGAAACAGGGCTGGGCCAATTTCTTCCTCCAAATGTTCTCCACACCCCGACTTTGAAAACACTACCACTCTCTTAACCCCATCAATACTGAGATTATACAATACCAACCAAGGCATTCCCAAAAATAAGTCCAAACTGCGGTGCTGCTATTAAATCAAACACAATGGGCCTCATTACGAGTTTGGAGGCAGGCATGGAGCTATTAGCTATTAGCTCCATGGCTGCCTCCAAACCGGGCTCCTTTTCCGGGTTCCTGCAATGGGGACTTACCGGGTCATTCGGACACAGGAGGACCCGGTAAGTCCTCCTTGCAGGAACCATTCCCCATTCTCATTTGAGCCCCCATAGGGCTCAATGGGAATGGGGATGGAGATAACAATGGGCACATTATAAGTGTCCCATTGTTACCTCTCTCTTCCCCTCGCGGGACCCGGAAAGGACGCCTGGTTTTACCAGGTATCCGATCTGGGTCCCGAGATGGGAAGCTCATAATCACCCCTGACAGAATGAAGGGGGCCGGTTCCGTACCGACCCCCTTCATTCCGTCAGCGCCTGCCTCGTAATGAGTCCCAATGTCTTCTGTATGTCCAGATCCACACCGCATCTGAATAGGTGGAGTCTGTTGACAAATAAGGCCCGAAATGAAAGGTGATCCATCCACTGACTGTACCCCCTCCACCTGTGCATTCTCTCTCAATGGTAAACCCAACCTCTTTGCCAAACTGATGTCAATGAAATTTCCAGTGGCCCCTGAATCCACAAGGGCTGACACTAATTGTTTAGTGCATGCAAATAATAAAGTTACCAAAAGATACAAATGGGCAATCTTATCGTCTACAGTGTTTGCTGGACAACTAGGGAACCTGTTTGCTGTGGGAACTGACACCTGCGTTCCCCCTAAGTCCGGCCCAATGCTTTTCCCGAATCCCCCTTATTTCCCTCACCTCTCATGCCTCTCTTAGGCGTGTTTGGTCATGTTCGTATATAATGTCCTGGTTGACCACAATACAAACATAGGTTATTAACCTTGCGCTGCTCCTTTTCTGCCACTGACAAAGGACCCCTTACTCCTCCTATTTGCATTGGCTCTCCCTCTCCATTTCTTATGCCCTTCCCCTTATCTAATCATGCAAAAGTTACCACCTCTGGTTTTTTCTTATCCCCCTTTCGTTCATTCATTCGGTGGTGTAATCTCAACGCTAAATCAATCATGGCTGTACACAACGTAGGTTGGGGCTCCACCTGAGCCATTGCATCCTTCAAGTCTTCCCTCAATCCCTAATAAAAAACCACAGTCTGCTTATTTTCAGGCCAATCTGTCTCTATGACCAATCTGTTGAACTGAGTTACATATGATACTAAATCTCGTGTTCCTTGTTAAAACGCCAATAATTCCTTGTCCTGTGCCAAGGAAACATCTCTACGGGCAAACAACTGCCCAAATTCTGTCAAAAATCTGTCTCAATTGGAAAAGCAAGGGATCATCTTTCTGTACCAGGAGCATAGCCCATGCTGCTGCATCCCCTGTTAAATATGAAATCACAATTGCAGTTCGAGCCTGGATGGTTTTGAAAGCGGTGGGCTTGCCCAAAAAATGTAATCTACATTGGGTATGTCATATATTTCTTTTGATACCCCGCAAACCTTTCAGGTGCTGCCAATGGTACACTACTAGGTGGTTGAACAATCACAATCACAGTGGCTGCCCTTCCTGTACTGCTCCCAGTGGAGGATCCAGCACCGTATAATGGAGAACTCTGTGCTACTAAACCTTGTACCTGAGCCTTTAGATTCCCTGACTCCTGTCTTGCATGTGCTAGTTCCAACTGAATCTCCTGCAAGGCTTTTAGCACTTCTGCTAAAGAGGGAAGATTCCACTCCATTTGCCTTGGGTGGTTCAATTGGGTAATTCGGGGGCTGATAATTCTGTCAATAGCTCATAAGGGAGTAGAGCATATCGACCCCCTCCCCCGAACCACAGAAGCTGAATAGATTGACTGTCCCACTGTAGTTGGCAGCCAATGGGGGGAAGACGGAGTTAGGGAAAGGGGGTGGACCGACAAAGGAAAGATGGGGAGAAAACATACCTATCTATACACATACGACAATACCTATAATTGAAGAGACTGCTCCTAATCCTAACCTCCTACCTTATTACTGTCTCATCATAACCATAACATACCTGACCCCACTCACTTATATCTTAAACAGTGTCATATATAGAGTCATGCTCCTACTATCCTAGGTCTCATATCTTGATCAATAGAACATACATACACACACTCTGAACAAACAATAAGCAGCAAGCGTGATGAGACAGACATGGAAGCTGCTTCCAGGATGAATTGAACATTACGCATGGCCCAATGGGCAAGTAAAGCAACATAACATGTGCACTCATCCTTTAACTACACTATGAATCCTTGTCAAGAGCTGAGGCGTGACCTGGATTGCCCAGTTGTGCCCAGTACTCTGTTTGCAGACTTTACGTGGAATATTCCTTCATACTCCAAACCAAAATTGTTCTGCAAGGAAAATGTTCTGAAAATTGCCGGCGCAACCAGAAAGAGCTTGAAAACTCAAAATGAACTGGATTCACATTGGTGTACACACAAATTCAGAAGCGTAACGTGCTTATACCCAAAAATATGAGAATGCATAAAGTAGAAATCACTTATCTTTGTGTTCGGGTGATTAGGAATGTCACCCGGACCGAAGGAGAATAGGCCGTATCCCGCTGTGACCAGACCGCTCACCACCACGGGCTGAGTCGACAACAAGGCAGCGTTTCACAAACCCGCCGAGGACCGCGGTTAGCAGGGTGGACTGCAGAGAGGAAATCCTGGAGTGCCCAAGGTTAGCGGACCCGACTCTGTTCACGGCCGGGGACCAGGAAGCGTAACTCCATGCCTGCTCCTTCTAATTGCATCCAAGTACGCCAGAAAACGCTGTGCTGCACAATCAGTAATTATCAGCACCAGTGCACGGACGGCCAACAGTGAAATAGACCTCCTCATTACGTGCAGCTGGCGCGATTCCCAAACTACACACTTCCAAAAGCCTGATGGGAAGTGTAGTTCATTTCCCAATATATGGCCGTTTTAGCTGCCTCACACACTTATTGCTGACACACCTCGTTTTTGCTGAGCCCTATCAATGTGTCTCAATCTGTTGCTCCGTGTGCTTGTGTCTAGAGTGTAATCAGAGGATAGAGCATTACAGGATTGTTCTTTTGTCAGAAGTATTTGCCTAACATTCTTATTCCCCTGTCTCTGCCCTGTTTCCCTTTTTCCCTAGTTTTGTGGTTTCAGGGATTTGTATTACTGTGTTACCCTCCTGTAATTTTGAAACAACTTTCTTCTTTCTTGTTTTTCATGAGTTTAACATAGATGATCTTAAAGTAGTCATGTTGTTTCCCACCCAGCTAATTAATCACACCCACGTTTTCATTCCTCATTGAGCTGACATTCATATTAGTCTCTAACAAGATTTCATCACAAATGATCAAGAGAAACTCATCATCGACCACATATTCCAGTTGTGAATTAATAATACCACGTTCAGAAGGCAGCTTGGCCCTGTGGTTGGTTCAGGGTGACAATGCTATCCCTGGGGTCATTGGGTAATAGTACCATCATGGTGTGTCTCCCGCAGCCCCTCGCTGTATCTGAGTGTGGATGTTTTTTAAGGTCATCCAACTGTTAAGCAGATTTTTTTATCAGAAACCCATTTTGCGTATGATTTTAATTTGCAATCTTATCAATGAAGCCAACAACCGCCTTCCACAGATTACTATAGGTCCACCTAAATTTAAAATAAAGAGCAAAGTATTGGATAGACAAGGTTAGCTTTCTCCTATTGTAAGACAGAGAAACAATGATATTTGCAAGATGTCATTTGGGCATGTTTTTAGCTACTGACCTTGGAAATTAGGCCTCACACCCATGTTCTCCACTGGTCCTGCATGACTTACCTACTTTTATTCCATTGAGTGGAAGAGGCAATTTTGGGAGTTACTAGCAAAGGAAGGTAATTTGTTGTAGGCCTTACAACACGCCTCTGCTTGTCCTACCTGCTGGAGGAAGTACTTCCTCAGCTTCTAGTGCCTGGAGGAGGAGATGAACTGCAGAGGAGGACAGGGCAGTCAATGCTTCTGGGTTGAGTTGCTGAAAGCATGGAGCTCAACACGAAGACTTTGGATTATAGTTAGGATTTTCTGTTTTTAGTTTAATCCGATAAACACTGGAAAAACACCACTAGTTGAATAAAGTGTCTCCAAAGGTTTAAACATAAAAACACAGTTTTCCCACTCTCAGTGGTGCCTCCTCCTAGTGGTGCCTTAGTGTGAGCAAGAATTGGGGGGAGAAGAGATGGCTGGATTGGGGGCTTGGCATACGATAGAAGAGATCTACTCCCTCCCACGTATGTATCTGCTTTCTCCAATCACTTCCTTTCCTGTCCCCTGACCTTATTTAAACACAATGCACATTCAATGTTACATTGTTTTCTTTGTTATGTATTTATATTTGTCATTGTTCAGGAGCTATTTTAAGGAATTGTAGACACATTTGAGCTATTATTTTGGCAACTGATTCACTGGCTTCTGCTAGAAGGGGATGCTGCCTATACCCAATGGATTGAGTTATCTGTCAGAGAGGTAGTATAATCCTAGCTCCCTATTCTTGGATCATTCTCTCCTGCTTATCATGAATGATATGTAGAGATGGGTCCACAATGACAGCTTGAGCTGTTTAATGTGCAGTACAGAATTCTGCTCCTTTTGGGGACAAATGTGTGGGTAGGGTTGACTTTGCCTGAAGTGTCACATAATCTGATATTCTTTACTGCCTTGGCCACTTCATTAGAGATGTCCAGTGTATGGCTATCTACTCGAGATGCCAAAGCAGTAATTCAGTTGAGTATTTAGGAAATTTAGAATGGAAGTAAAATACAATGTGTTGCATTTCCGAAGTGCTGGTGCAATATGGCAATATTGCAAGTTCATGTTGAAAATATTTATATATATTTCTCCAAATAGTCCTTGACCTCTGACAAATACTTGTATTTGCAAGAAATTGATTTAACATGCATTATTCACTGTTTTTGTTTGAGCCCACAGACCCTCTTTTTCCCCGCCCTCAAGTGTAGGGTTTGACTAAGACATGCACAGACACCAGAACATGTATATTACATAGATTTTTTGCAAAACAAATTATTTTTCTGTGGACAGGTGCAACTTTGAACAGTTTTAGCCAATGTTAAGCATTTTTATGTGATCATGAATTCACGCACCCCCAAAAATAAACGTTTCTCAAAATTTGACAAAATTCCTCAAATAGGTCCAGGCTAGTGACAATACTATATTTTCCACTAAGCAAGGATGTAATATGGATTTTGCAGCACATCTATTTGTGCCTCCAGGCTGTTTTGTGGCTATAAAAATATTTTAATGTTAGAATAAGACATGCAACTCCACTGCAAAATCTTCCTGTACCATTTGTCAGTGATTTCACACTGATGTCAATACCTATGCAAATTGGAGCCCCCTTCATGTTTTTGGCATGCATGCCCTCACACAAAATAGAACCTATGCTAAGTATTGATGAAAGGCATCCTTCTGTGCATAAAATTGCTTACATCCTTTTCCAGGGGCTGTGTCTCATTAAACATCTGTTGCCAGCTTTCCCAGCAGACGCAAGTAGGCTACCCCTTTTGAAAGACTGTTCCTTCAATAGTCTGTCCATTGAGAACATTGTATATGCCACAATACTTCTACTCCAAAAAGTATGTATGTTAATAAATGCATGTTTTTAATAAACACTAGCAAAACACTGGTGTGCTGCATTATTCTCTGCAAAACATGTATAAACACTGATATACACAGATTTTCAGTGTTTTAGAAAACACCGGAAACACACCACCGAAACAGTAAAAACATAAACACTGGAAACCAGAAACCCTAATTATAGGAGATTTGTGGGTGAATTACAATTTCCAAGACTTGGCTGAAGAGGAAGATAACTTATGCCATTACCAGAAAGAAAGAGAAGTTGCGGAAGGAAGGAGAAGGTCCCAAGTAGCTACCTACCCCAGAGATGTTCCCCCCCATTATTGAAGGTAACAGGGATAATGGGAAGACTGGGGAGGATTGCTCAGGGGCAATGTGCTCATCTTGGAAGCAAGATGTCACAGAGCACCACAGGTTCGATCCCCGGGTCCGTGCTTAAAAACCTCTGGGTATTAAGTGCCTTATAAATAACATATCATATCATTTTAATCAACTGCGATAAGTAGGTTGAAAAGGGAGGACACACCAAACAGAGAGAGAGAAAGAGAGCAGGAGAGAGAGAGAGGGAGAGAGAGAGAGAGGGGGGGGGGGAATGCAAATGCAGGCAGGTTCAGAACTGCTCTGAACAGGAAAAGGAAATGCTGGAGGCACAGCATATGCCAGAGATGAGAGCCCAAGACGCCTGGAGTGCAAAACTCAGTGGTGGCATGACCACAAAGCAATCATGACGGGCAGGCTGCTTTTTCCAACAACGCTGATATCACCGCAGGAAAGAAGCAGCAAATGGTCCCGATAGCCATAGCTATATCAAGACGCAGAGAGAGTCGCAAGAAGTGGACACAACGGAAAGTGACCCAATGGAAGGAAGGAGAAGGTCCCAAGCAGCTACCTACCCCAGAGACATTCCCCTGCATTATTGAAGATAGCAAGTATAATGGGAAGAATGGGAAGCTGAAAAGGACTCGTTAAATAATCAGAGAGACTTGTCTCAGTGCATGTGACTAAAACCTGAAAACAAAGTTGATTAACTTGAACTGTATTGATGTGGGAAAGAGAATCATAGAAAACTTGATGAGGGAGACCAATATCATTTGTGTATCACTACCCTGGGAAGAGGGGAAAGGAGCCCATTATCCAAGAAGTAAAGAGTGGAACATAATAGAGACAGAACACTATGAACTGAAGGCCAGAGAAGCCCTTATGATAAACAATATACAAGACAGGCCATACCAGGAAAAGTTGAACTATAATTATCCAGAAATCAAAAACCGCACAAGAAAGTGCCCAGAATCACAGATCAAATGATACGGAAAAGGGCAAGGAAAGCCCATAGTAAAGAGAAGAAAAAAGCTAACAGTCCAATGAGGGAGCTACATGAACTGATACAGAGAATAAAGTGAGACTATCTAATAATTACATATTAGCAAGAACTCTAAAGAAAAGAAGACAAGTGCATAACACAATCATCAGTAGAAGGAAGTTATTCTACTGACCGTAGCTGGTTAAAATAGTGCTAGCATCAGTTAAGATTAGCTTTGGATAGCGGACATATTCCTTTGGATATTTACCAACGACTGACAAGCACCTTAGTTAGTAGTATAGTTAGGGAATACACCATAGCAATAGGAAACATTAGGCCTTATTCTTATCCCTTAATAAACACGTCTTTTGAAATGTCCTCAGAGTGTTCTTCTTTTGACCCGCCACAGTAAATATTCAAATCAAAGTCTTACAAGAACAAAAAGGCTCTATTAAGAGGCAACATTAAAAAGTACCAAGAAAAGGAGCCACATTGATATAGCTTACAGTCTACATTACTTTATTATATAGTCCGTGGACATGTTCTCCTGAACACAGACATCAAGTGTGAAAATACACAGAAAGGGCGCTCCTGTTCTTTGGGGGTCTAATGTGATTCGAAGATGTAAAAGCCTTGAGTAAGTCTATTCACGCCACGTTGCATTTTCAATTGTTTGTATCAAAGAGAAGACAGGTGGAACAGAACTTAAATTTGGTCACCTTTATTGCTCTGTGCTGTACAAATGCTCCAGTACTTGCACCAGCAATTTTAATACTGATGGAAATGCTGGAGATTCTTATTCAGTCTGCTTGCTTTATGCATCAACATAAAGCAGGTGGAGTCCATAACAATCTATTGTACACTCTTTTTGTATTCTATTTTTAGACTTTGAAAGGTGGTGCCTCATGAAACCTAACTTATTTTGGTTTTCTTTGGCACAAAGAAGGTGAGAGGGAAGGTGGTGTAGCGGAGGGGCAGAAACCAATAGAAAGGATGGACAGGTGGGCAAGGGAAGATGCTGAGGACTGTTAATTAAACTAAGACAGGGGGCAATTTGTTTTGTGGGCTTTCACAGAAGCCTCAAAGGCACTGCTGAATTGCTCCCCTCTGCAGATGAGTGCATCATAGTATATACATAAGACAGTTGTCCTCTGAAGGTAGTGATCAACTGCCTCTTGCATAGCCTGCGATGCAGCAGGAGGAATTCTCGGCCCACTGAGGAGGAATGACTGGCGGCAGGAGTGGAAGGTGACGGGGCATTAGCAGATTAACTTCTACATCTAGAGAAAGGAACTGTCTTTCTCAGGGCAGTCAGGTCGAAAGTACAGGTGTGGTGATGGATGGAGGAAGTGCCGACAGAGTATTGCCCCTTCTGTCATTACTGAGTGTGACACCACACTCAGTGCAGTGCACACAGGTAGCCTGAGCATTCGGCACACCCGCAAGGGTAGTAAAAACCACCACACCCAGGACTCTCTAAAACCACCATACGTAGAAGGAACCTGCTCCATTGCATCGTCATCGTCCTCTTCCTCCTGCAGTGCTGCAATGCCCCTGTTCCCTTCTCCAGGCCCCCCAGGTGGTGGTGGTGGTTGTGGCCCCTGAGGTGGAGGCATGGCAATGACTGATGCCATTTGTGGCATTGAGCAGGGGTACTAGACAAGGATGCCCATGGTCTCCGATGTTGTACATCTTAACACTGGAGCCCCTGGCAATATGCCTGAGACAGCAGTATGGGGAAATATGGATCAGACTAAAAAGAGAGCCACATTTTATTTCGCTATACGCAGACGACATGCTGCTGTACTTAAGATACCCTGAAGAAAATCTCCAATACAATTCCAATTGGAAGTTATGGAGCGATTTGCGTCGCTATCGGGAATAGCGGTGAATCCCAGGTAATCATCCATATTTCCATTATGGAGATATGTGGGAGTCCCATGCAATCAATTGCCGGTCTTACAAATACCATGGGAGCCAAATACATTTAAATACCTGGGAATAGATATATATAACACGGAGGACGAAGAACATCAATATAACACTGAGAAAGCGGTACCTAAAATAGAAAATTATATGAGGTTCTGGTCCAAGCTCCCCCTGGCAATGTTGGGAAGAGGGGCGCTGTTGAAGATGGTGGTACTGCCGAGATTATTGCATTATTTGGGGAATATACCATACCTGATAGCGGGGCGATTCTCTATGAAGCTACAGAGCATATGTAGGGGGGGTTTATGGAACGGGACTAGGAATGGCATTGCCATTTGGAAATTGCAGAATACACATGATAAAGGGGGCATAAAACTGCCAAACTACGAGATCTATTACCTAGCTAATCAACTGCAATACGTAACCAAGTGGTTATCTGAAGACCCCACCTCAGAATCGAGGCTGCTAAGATTAGAATGTGCCCAGTTAAAAGGGTGCTCAAAGATGCTGGTACTGGGATGGCAGGTGTGGCGAAGAGCCTGTCAGGTCATGGAAAGCCCAACACCGTGCTCACCACAAATACCGCTGGTTGCACTGGCGGGAGGAGATGGGCAACTGATAAGGACAATTAGAAGACACTGGGAACCGGTGGGAATTGTAACAATGGGAGACATATGGCAAGAAGGGAAGATAAAGGTATTCGGGGCGTTGGTGGAGGAAACAGGTCTGCATGTTGGGCAATATATCACATATAACAGAATGGCATGGCGGATTAGAGAGACATGGTCAGAAGTAACATTAGACGAGGGACCTGACGCTACCATAGAAACGATATATGATATAGCAGAAGGAGGGCATGAGAAATCTAGACTATATGAGCTATTGATGTCCAAGGCGGGGAAGGAAGTGGCACAATTAAGATATGACTGGGAAGAAGCCCAGGAGTGACAGGATGTTGGAGCAGGCCCAAGGGTACCACAAGAAAGTGTCTAGCAACGTGAGGCTCCAGCAAATACAGCTATATATAACCCACAGGGCATATATGACTCCCCAAAGAATAGCTAGATTCAAGAATGCAAAACGACAAACATGCCCCAAATGCAGGGAAGAAGTAGCCCACCGGCTAAACGAGAAGGGGATCAAAATAAATGTTGGATCGGCATGGGCATGTCTGGTAGGAGGATTCCCTAGGCCACGCCAACTAAAACATGTGAATAAATTAAAAGACTTGGCAAACATACTTGCCAAGCACAGAATCGCCATGGGATGGAAAGCATGTAATAGACCTAGGATAGAAGTTTGGTGGAAAGACCTCCAGAAATGGACCATGGCTGAAACAGCAGCATGGCAGGAAACGGTGGGCAGAGGGTGGGAGGAAAAAGCAGAATCCATGATAGCCTGGAAGCACTTAGTGGCCACACTATATGGGCCCACCCAGGACTGGTCGAGTGACCAGGACTCAGATGAGGACACAGGAAAAGAAACCCCTTTAGAAGAAATAGGTGCAAATTGAGAGGCGGAGTAGGCTCGGGTCGGGGGGAGGGAGAGGGGCAGGCAGCAGGTATGGAAATATAAAAGCAAATTCCGGAAATTGTGATATGAACTGCAAGTTTGTTGTATATTGTTTTTGTTGTAATAAAATCAATAAAAATATTTTCAAAACAAAAAAAGCTTTGTGATATGCTTTGTCTGGATTTGTGATACAGAAAGTATCCACTCGTGCTATCCTTTCCTTGCTATATGTTACCAGTCCCTTTGCCAAGTAAAGTAGTGTGATGTCCTGCCAGTTACTATTAACATGTTTCTGCCTGTTCACCATTAGATAGGGTAGCTCCACACACTTGATGTTTTTGGGTTGTCACTGCACAAGATCTGGACTCACTGTTTGCAATTGCACACTATGTGCCTGGAACGTTCCTTTTATTATGCATAGCGCAAGATAAACTAGGCATGTTTCCTCTATAATTGGGACTACTTGCAGTACTAAAACATTGGGAGCCCCTGACGTGTGTGGAATGAGTGAATACACATAACAGCTCCCATTCACAGTGTTTCTCTCCACACCGCTCATATCAGAGTACCACGAGTTAGTGAACTCAGGATGATGAATATCCTCAATCACATCAAAACCCAGCCCTTGATAGGTGTCATACTTTTGTCGTAATTCTCTTTGCATTCATCCATACATATTCTCAGAGATGCCCGTTTTAGTAGTACTATTGGAAATAACATTAGATCATTTCACAGCGGTAACCAATCCCCTACTTGATGCTACGCCCACTGATATATCATGCCTGTTAGATTTATTAAATGCATTTCCATTATTATTGTTTGTGTTCACATTAGTGCTAATATATGTAAATCCTCTCATATTATTAACATTCATATGTATTGTTCAATTTGAATAACATACAATCATATTTTGCATATTCAACCCTTTTATAGGACCTCCGCCTATAATACCCTCCCCAATACACTACCAACACTACTAGCAATATCACACAAAGACATCAGCAATAGCTGATCCACAAAAATAAATATATATCCACATTCTCTCATTCGTGCATCTGCGCCTCAGGTCCTGACTTAACAAATTATTTACGTTAGTCATGTCCATCTTCTTTTTTATTGAAATAGAAGCACAGACACGCAAAACAACTAAAAGGGAGAAATGTACACAACATACTTTGTACACAAAAGAAGAAGGAAACAGAGTGAGAAAGAGGCAAAGGTAGAGAGAGAGAGAGAGAGAGAGAGAGAGAGAGAGACACTCCTGATAAAAGGAAGGATACAGGCCAATGGCGTTGTGGAGAGAATAAATGGGCTCCACAAGCGTAAGTTATCCAAACTGTACACCACGTTGAAGAACAACTGTGTGCACTGGTTGTCCCTGGCCCTCTTCAGTATTTCACTACACTAAATAGGGCCATTAAATATGTCTCCTGACAGATTGCACCTCCTAGGATTGCTACGACAGAGGCGCCAAGATGCCGAGACTACTACAGTGATGGACCCAAGTATATGACTACATGACCACTGCTGCCTGGTGACTTCATTTATGTCCACAATTTCATACTTAGATGGACTAAGCCTCAGTTCCAAGGGCTCTACGAGGTGTTGTTTTGTACTCCTCTTGCTGTAAATGTCAAGGAATTGCGCTATTGGGTCCACCTCTCTGAAGTTCATAGGGCACCTCCAGAGAACACACTGGTGCATCAGTTATCTTAAAATGGGGGTAGCAATACTTCTACCCCAACTACTTCTCTAGCCTGTCCAGGGGGCTATACGTGTGCAGAAAGCACAATCTAGTGGCAGGCTGAAGCCTAGCTGCTACTCTATGGGTGATAAACCGAACACATCCAATGCTTGATGCGAAGTAATGCTGAAACGTGTTGAAATAACGCATTGAAGAAATGTGTGCTATTGTCTCACCTTAAAACATTGCACACACCTCATTGTGGGAAGACTTCACCCACTAAAAACCTTGCAGCACACTTGCCATCTGGGTGTGGCCCTGCTTCCACCCACCTCGAGAAAGGACAGACCACCACAATGAGGTAGCTAGATCCATTACAGCGCTCACCCATATCAGCGTAATCTATGTGTAATTCACAGAACAGCCCAGTAGGGCAGGGCAAGGTGCCTGTAACATCCGTAGAGTCATCCCTGTACTGAAACTTTGGCATGTGGTGCAATGTATGACCATTTTTGTAATGCTTTCCTGGATGCTTAGTATGAACCAGTCCTCCTGTATATCTGCTGCTATGTGCTGCTTTGAGATGTGAGATGGGTAATGTAACTGTTTGAAGGCTACTGCTAGCAATTCCACGGGAATCACTGTCTTCCCAGAGCTCTCTTGCATCCATAAAAGATCTGTCAGAGATTGCTTACATCCACTCCGTAACCACAACTCTTTCTCCCTTTCATGTTCCCTTCCTTGTAGTTCAATAATCTGGGACAAAGGTAATGCTGTGTAAGGTACTAGATGCTCGCTTGTGGGTGGGACAGTCACAACATACTCATCGGGTATTTCGTTTGGCAGGTAAGCCGCCATTTTGGCTACCGCATCGGCTGCTGCATCACCCATTGATATTTCATGTGTCCCTTTAGTGTGGGCGGCACACTTAATGACCACCACAGCAGATGGCTGTGATAACACTTCTATCAGCATTTCTAACAGTGCTGCATGCTTCACTGGGGATACATCTGCCCTCTGAAACCCCCTCCTCTTCCAGCGGGATAGACCAGCGTGTACCATTGTTGTAACATACGCCGAGTCAGAATATATTGTGACATGGCACACTTGAGATGCTCTCAGTGCTTCGATGAGCACAACAAGTTCTGCCGCCTGTGCAGAATAATGCATAGGTAACCTATTCATGACCACCGTCTTGTACTCTCCTTCCTCAAGTCATACCACCAATGCCCCTGTATATCTCTGCCCACCTTCCTGATCAATTTTGGAAGACCTGTCAACAAAAAAGTATCTCACCCTCTGCCAATGCACAGTCCCTTGCTTTGGGAGTGCCATCCTCCTTGTATGTGGTACAATCGTGCACTGTCAAATCCTCTGTAGTAGATATGTCTGTCAAAAAGGTGGCAGGGTTTACTGTTTTACACCTAACCACATGAATATGGGGTTTAGAAATAATTATCTCATATGCCGATGACCTTTGCATAGTCAGGGTAGACTTTGACCTTTCTAGAATGGCAAGCAAAGAATGTTCCAGATACAACGTTACTGAACGCCCCATTACAATTGTAGAACTTCTCTCTATTGCAAAGCTAGCAGCTGCCAAAGCTTGTTCACAAATAAACTGCCCTTGCATCATTGCATCCAAAGCGCTGCTATAATAGGCCATAGGCTTATTGCCCATACTGCTTTTCTGCAACACTCCTGTCATGAGCTGACTCTCAGAGTGTGAAAACAAATAATCAGGGGTGGCCAGTAAGTGTGCCAAACTAATGACTTCTTTTAAGTCATCAAACTGTCTGAACATTTCAGCTGTCCACTGTAACCTATGGACCTTTGTCTTTTGTGCTTCCCTAAGGGCCTATAGAAGTTGTCTCATGTACGCTGCATAATCTAGGATCCAGGCCCTACAGTAGTTACACAAGCCCAGAAACTTCTGAATCTCTTTAACTGAGGCTGGTCTGGGGGTGGCGTGTATGACGCTGCCCTGTCTGGTAGTATTCTTTTACCATTCGCAGATATGAACTGCCCCAAATAGTGCACTTCCTGTTGGCAATATTGTAATTTGCCCATGTCAACCTGACAGGCCAACAATTCCAAGAGTGCAATGGAGTTCATTCTGCAGTGCTTTTCACTGTCACTACACACTAGCAGATCGACCACGTACTGGATAATCATGCTGGGCACCTGAATATTCCCTAGATCGGCATGCAATATTCTGTTAAATATGCTTGGGCGCGTGCAATACCCCTGAGGTAATCTAGTGTGTTTGAACTGCATCTGGCTCTGTGTAAATGCTGTGAGGTACCTCAACTTCGAATTGAGTGGAATCGAGAAAAATGTATTTTTTAAATTAGCTACAGTAAAATATGTGGCTTCTTTGGGAATGCAACATAAAATTGTTGCAGGATTCGTAACAACTGGAAATTCATTCTGTACCACATCATTTAGGCGGTGCAAGTCCTGAATCATTCTCCAATTGCACATGTCGATTTTTTGACAAGGTATATTGCTGTATTACATGGGGGTGTAGATGGCACAATGATCCCCATGTCCAGTAGTGCCTGTATTGTCTTACTAATACCTTTCTCCGCTTCCCTTGATAATGGATACTGCCTTACCCTGGGCAGCACCGCACCTGGCTTCAGTGTTATACGCACAGGGGTCACATCTTTCGGTAATCCTACAACATGTGGATTTGTAGTCCACAACTGCAAAGGCACGTGTTTTAAGTCCTCGTCAAAAAATGGGGGTGGAGTTAATACTGCCATCAAAGGACACTGCACTCTTTGTTACTGTATCATTGTGTCAAAGGGGATACAAATCTTTAGAATTATTTCCCCCTCTTTGTTGTTATCTTCAAACAATTCAGAGCACTGTGCACCACTCACATCCGTCCCTTTCTATTCCCAACAAGACAACCCTCTTGTCTGAAATCAACAACCACTGTAAATTCAGTGATAATATTGTTCCCGCCATCACCTCAGGTGACACGGAGGGACGTAAGATTAAATCAGTGAACACTCGCCAATCTTGTTTGGCAATCTGGGCACTGCCTTCGCAAGCACTGTAGTACCATAAATGAACATGTCCGGGTCTATGGAAATCCGAAGGACTACCACCTTCCTTGTCATGGTATGTATTATCAGCATTGTCCTTAGAGTGCAAATCCCAGGCATGGCACATACTACACCATGATCTGTAAAGAATGTAGTTATGTTTAACTTACTGAGCAGGTCCCTACCCAGTAAACTGACTTGGAAACTCTCAGAATAAAGTAACGGCACCCGTACTACCTCCCCTCCCAACTTTACATCTAACTCCACAGTGTATGGAACCTTGGAAATAGCCCCAAAGAATCCCTGCATATCAAGATATTTTCACGATATTGGAAAGTTTCCTTCCATGATACATGATTTAGTTGCACCAGACTCCACCATGAATATGAACTGCTTATTTCCTATCTCTGCCCCCACAAAAGGTTACTCTTCAGGGTGGGTAGTCGTCGACAAGAACGGACACGCGAGTGCTCTCTGTGAGCTGTCCTAATAAGGATATGTGTTCATTCCCGGGGAACGAGAAGGGGCTACCTCCTACCACTAATGCTCCCCCAAAGGGAACAGCAGACTCTCCTGATACCCGGTTCACCACGGTAGCAACACCCTGCTGTTGTTGTGGCAGGTGCTGCGCATGTGGTTCCGGTGCTTGGGGCTGCTGATTATAGGTTTGGTATTGCCCCCTGAATACTCTTGATTTTGATACCCTTGACCCTGTTGCAGGTATCCTAGTCCTTGTGGCACTTGGTCCTGTTGTTGTGGTCCGCAATTATACCCCATTGCAGACCTTCTGCTGCATTCCCTTGTGAAATGTCCCCACCTTAAACAATTCCAACAATAAGATGGCCCAAATCATCCTCCTCTTGCTCCTCGAAATCCCCCTCTTTCTCTCTGCGGCCCTCCTTTTTGCCACTGTGGGCTAGAGTAGGGTTTCCCCCCACCCCACTGCCTTTGTCTTCCTGTAGCCCATAGCGCAGCAAAGGTGGCACTAACAATCTATTGGGTAGCTTCCGTTGCCTCCACCTGTACTGGCGTTGATACAGGCACCCGGACAGCAACTTTAGCCAATTGTTTCTCTACCAATTTTGCTTCTTCTCCCTGGCATCTTTGGGCTGTTTCCTTTTCCCACTCCTTAATCCTTTTACAATGATGCACTATTATACTCTGTATTTCTGGCCACCCCTTCGCCTTAATACCCACAGTGTTATCCAATGCCTTCTACACTTCCTTCGGCAAGCCCCTCTTTACAATAAAATAGAAGAATGGTATTAATTGATCCCATGGCCCTCCCGTCTCTGCTCTCCACTTCTCTTGCATTTTAAGAATAAATCTAGTCGGGTCCTCATCATCAACCATAGCATACTGCAACAATGACAGTAAATCAGCGTTATCTTGGAAGGCCCTCCGTAGCGCATCCCATACCAATGCTCTAACTTCATTAAATGATGCTCCATCATGTGCATCCTATCCCAGAGTTACTCCAGGTATCCGGCCTTAACCCACACGTTCCCCAGCCTGGTCCCCAATTACAGCAACCAGTAGGCTCTTAAGGTCCCCTATTGCCTGTTTGCTTTTCAAATTCATATATCCACTTATTCGCCCCTGCTGTGAGCTGTGGGAGTGCCTTCATTACATTTTCTTATCCATTTGGGGCCAGGGCACATACTGTGTCCTCCCTGCCCCCTTATGTATTAGGGGAATCTGCATCTTTGCCATATTTTCCACATCCTTCTTCATAACTCCTCTTCTCTTCACCAATGCCATCCGGCCGGCCCTGTTCCTCCACCTGTCCACCAACCATAGACCTTCTACTTAGGGTGTATTCTCAGCCTCCTCTGCACCCTTCCCTTCTCCACTCTGATCCTCAATAAACATATCAGTATCCCCTTCCTCCACATTATCTTCCAACACTGTATCCTCATCTCCGCGGATGATCCAGCCACCCGGGCTTCTTTCTTTCTCAACACCTACACTTTGTGAGAAACCAAAGGGTGCCTCACCGACTAGTCCCTTGGGATCCGTCATCCAGGTGGCCGGGGCACGGCCATCGCTACTGGATCCAGACTCTGTGGGTGGACCAGTACGGGAGGATCACCTGGATGGGGGGTCCCTGGGGAGTGGGAGTGCGGCACCTGGAGGAGAGACACTGTATCTCTGTACCCATATCCCTGTAGGACACCCTCATTCTATGTACTATCTAGGAACTTTATCCTCCCCTTCCTACACACACTCTGCTGCACGGACAAAGTGCTTCTGGGAAAGACAGTCTCACACACAACCGGTCTGTTTGACATGTCCTAATATCAGGGTCAGGCAGAGTCAGGCATTTAACCTTGATGACTTTCACCTGAATACTTGTACCTTTCCCCACTGCGATAAAAGGCGGAGCATGAGTGCACCCGGAGAGCAAGGCGAGAAGGGCAACCAAAGCCAGCAAGACCAGCAGAACGGAAGGTCAGGAAATCCCAGGAAGGTGACGAAAATATGGAAGAAGAGCACACAGGACCAGGAGGCGAACGAAAGGCTGTGGTCCTACTGCTGTGAGGTATAAGTCACTACAGAATCCAAGAGGGACAACTACCTTCCACTGCAGAAGGGCACAGTAGTACCTCCTTCAGTACAGTGTAAGCACTTGAAAGAAGGCAAGCCACGCTAGGTCACACACCTTGACTGAACCAAAGTCCATGATAAGCCGTATCAGCCGCTGCCGGTGAGTTAAAAGGGAGAACGGCCTGTGATAGTGAATGAAAAAGACATTGACGTTTGAAGTGCTTGTTAGGTTGTCAAGAGACTGCGAGGGAAAGCACATTGTAGCAGGAATGAAGAATGCTGAGATTGTGCATGTGGGAGAAGCTGCAAGAGAAAAAACTAAGAAAGCAGGCGAATAGTCAAAGTGGTCATACAAGGAGAAAGTCAACGGTACAAACACCCTCATACAGTCAGTGTTTGACAAGAAATTTAAGAAACTGCAGATGTTAGAAGGCTACGGGAGAAGAGGCCGGTATAAACCTTTGAACTGTATCCAGTATTGTGGGTTGTACGTACGACGGCAGTCATAAGAAAGAGAAGCTTGATTGTGAAAAGTAAAAGTACTTGCTACAATATAATAGCGTGGCCCGACAAGAAGCGATCGCCTATCGGAAGTCTATGTATTGAACAGGCAAGTATGTAAAAGTGAAAGCGTAAGAGATTGCAACAAAGCAAGTGCGATGCTGATGGTTTGAAGGCTCGCACCCGATCGAGGGAAGCCAGAATTGTCTGCAGAGGAAGGTCTGAGACTGGAGGAGGGGGACCAGAGTGAACCGATGAAAGTGAACAAAATATTAGTTTTGAAAGATATTAATAGTTCTTGAATTCTATAACATAATAGAACTGGTAAAGTTAACTGAACTGTCATTTGAAGGCTACAGTGAACCCGACGGAGGGATACCAAGTGAAAGCAAGGGAAGGTGAATCCCATATTTTGATAAAGTGATTGAACAGTGGGGTAAATACAAAGGTGAACCCAACAAAGGGGTGTCATGAGAAAGTCCCAGAAGAGGGGAATCCCTCATGGTGAGAGCTTTGGAAAAGTCTTGCGCTGCCAGGCAAAAGACTTTGGGCCTCATTACAAGTTTGGCGGTAGCCATGCTGGTAAAACCAGCATGCTGCCACCAAACTTGCAATTTTTTCTGGCACCCGCGAATGGTCAATTACAGGGTCATTATGGCCCAGCCGGACCCAGTAAGTGCCCATTCGTGGGCACCGGAATTGAATGCTCCCATTTCCCTTTGAGCCCCATAGGGCTCAATGGAATTAGGGAGGTTGGATGCACTGGCACCATTCATAATGGTGTCGGTGCATGCAACATGCTCTGCTCACGGGTGCCGTTCCCCCCACCAGGTCAGACCTGGCTGGAGAAAAGGCAGCCGCGAGCAGAACTCATGGTTTGCTGTTCCGGTAAATACAGTACAGGCAAGCTTACCGGTACCATAGTTACCGAACCGGCAAACTTGTAATGAGGCCCATTGATTCGAGGGATCCTGCCTTTTTGGAAGAAACAGCTTCCTGATGCCTAAAGACTGAAGGGGTGCTCATAGTCATGACACTGTTCCGTGATGCAACATGGGGAAAGGGGTATATTCATTCAGCAGTCCTGACCTTCCAAAACCCTTTTGGACATTTTAGTTTGTAGTACACTCTTTTGTTATACATATCATTGTCCTGCACCCTTTTGTTATATAGAGTAAAGATTTAGCAATTGTTTTTTTAGTATAGGCCATTTTGTTTTGCCACAACACCACTAGAACAGGGTTTTCTTTACTTTGATGGTCGTAGCTTGCTCCAATCTTACATTTTGACTAGGCGTCTTTGTCACCCTTATGCTGTTTAATTAACACCCTTAGATTGTACTCCTTGTGTCTCTTGTGCTTCTGATAACCATGCCTTCCTTATAACGTCTTATTCCTTCAGTATCCATCTTAAGCAGAACTTCCCTGATTTCCATTCTCCTGACCCTTCTCTCGAGGCCCATAAGATTACTAATCTTGGGGACATCTGTATCCTTCTCAGTTCTGTTGGTAATCCTGCCAAACTATCCGCAAACTCCCTTGACCTATAACCCGCCGATGCCAGTACTTTAGGTGGGTGAGTATACAGAGCAGTAGCCTGTGCTGTCACTAGCTCTGCGGGGGACCCTACCAGAGCAGAAGGGGTCTCTATCATAGCGGGTACATAGCTTGGATTAGTATACCCTTCTGCTGGATATGTTGTCAAGGGATATAATCCCCTACCCTCCTATGGCTCCCCGCCTTCTCCTTCCCCCTTTTTACCCTTCCCATCTCTTTCTCTGCACCTCTACTTCATTCCCTTGATCTTCTGCATCTTCAAACATACGCCAGAAACCTAGAATTGATTTTCTTTTCTGTAGCTGCTTCCCCTTATATTATACTACAAGAAATGTGGAAATGTGGTGCAGAATACTCTTGTTTTGTGAGCCCTGCACCGGACATGGGCAGGCCCCCCCCCTCTCTCTGTGATCCACTGCTTATGATCCTGATGCAGTTGATGCAGTGGAAAACTATAGACCCATTTCTCTTCTTCCTGTGGTTATGAAACTGCTCGAAGCTATTGCCACTCAGCAACTTTCTGTTTTTCTTGAGACTAATCATCTCTTTCATCCATTCCAGGCAGGCTTTCGCCCTGGTATGGCAACTGAATCTGTCCTGGTTTCTCTTCTTTATGACATTGCTCTACTACAGGACCACAGCCTTTGATACTGTTCACCATCATAGACTTGTCCACTGTCTTCATGAAGATGGAATTTCTGGCAGCCCCCTGAAATGGTTCTCATCCCTTCTCTCGAGCCCAGCCCAGACATTCTCTCTTCCTCCCTTTATGTCTTCTCCTATTACCTTGAATTTTGGGGTCCCGCAGGGCTTGGCTCTCTCTCCCCTTCTGTTTAATTTGTAAATGTTGGCTCTTGCTAAATTGATTTCTATTCACAACATTCACTTTTTTTCTTATGCTGATCATACTAAAATTCTTTTTTCGTCTTAATACCCCTTCTACTGAGCCTCCACACAAGTTAAAGAACGGTCTCTCAGCAGTTGCTGTGTGGATGTCTAACAACTGGCTCAAGCTTAACGGTGATAAAGCCTAGGCATAATAGTGATGTCCTCTGGATCCAGATCAGCCCAAGTGTCGGCAATCTGTCAAACAGGATTGCTAAACTCAAAATATTCAAAAAGGTTCTCCCTTTTCTTCCGCGTGATTCGAGATCCTAAATTGTCATGGCCTCCATTACGGGCTCTATTGACTAATGTAATGGAATCGACCTCGGGCAACCCGAGTATCTGCTTCAACATCTGCAGATTCATCTGAACTCAGCCGCCCTTCTTGCCCTGAATGCTCCCAGATTGGCTCACTCTCAGGAACTTCTTTGTCAGCTTTACTGGATCCCTGTAAAAAGCTGTATTAAGTTTAAGGCCCTTTGTCTCATTCATCGAGCTATTCACAAGGCTGGGGCAGAGTTCCTGCAATCTAAACTGGTACCTTATAAACCCTGCAGAGCTCTTTGTTCATCAAATATTTCTCTGTTTTTCATTCAACGGTTCCTCTGGACTTGTGCCGGAGGAAGGTCCCTCTCCGTGCTAATGCTCTTCCTGCTGAGATTTGCAATATTCCTCAGTTTCTCTACTTCTGTAAATGCCTAAAAACGTTCTTGTTTTGACTACCTCGGACTGCCCTCCTCTCTCTTCTCCCTAGCAACTTGATGCTTTCCTTGGTCTTATTTGCGCTTTATTAAGTTTCAGTACAATACAAAACATTACAATACAATATATTTCCACCCTGTCATGATCCAGTGGCAGGGCTTTATGTATATGTTCTTTTGGTGTTCCACCCCCCATGCTAGTGGTGTCTATCTCTTACTGACCATGCAAAGTCCTGCTAATGCGCTGCACATGCTGCCCCTTGCTTGTGACAACAAAAGCAAAGAAAATCAACCCCCACTCTTGTCTATCACCCTTCCTTGTGCACACACTCTCCACAAAATCATCCAACACCCACAGCGACTCACACAATTAACGCCCCATTTAGGGCCTGTTCGTTACCCAAAAACTACAAACACAATAGATTAAAACAACATGCAAAACTAACAACCACTACTTGTTCCAGGCCTACGATTTATACAAGACCACTACTCTTATTTTAATTTTCCTCCTTATAATAATATATTATCTTGTTGTACTACATACCCTCCTCTTCCATACCTTTGTCTTACCTTATAATGCCTTACCGAAACACTCTATTCATAGTACAAATAGTAACAACAAATAACCCTGACCTCATCCATGTCACATCTACGACTCCACGTACTCACACATTTCACACTTCCCCATCCATCTATTCCCTACTTGTTATCTCTTACAAGAGTCTACTCACATGTGTGTGCTCACCAAAACTCTTCCGTCACGGGGTTCCAATGCCAGCCTGCACTCTCCTCGTTGCCGCGCCCCACTTCAAAGTGCAGTGAGCACTTCTCTTAAAATGGCTCCTGCTAAACCACTCAGAACACATGTTTTTTGGGGCCGGTCGCTGTAGGTGGGCACGGCTCCTTCTGGAGAAGCGGCCTCAAAGCCTTTCACAGGTACTGGGGGCGCTGGGATCCGATCAGGGTTACCAATTGAAGGCATGCCCCAAAATGCTCACACCAGAGAGAATACAACCCACTGGCGAAGAAAGGCCCAAGTCAATCTTGTAAGGATAACAAGTTTTAATCTCACACGCAGATGAGAGAAACAGCAAAGAACTCTGCTGCTAAGAACATTTTGCCGAAAAGAGGTACAAGTACAACCTTTTAAAGATGCACAGCATCATAATGACACAACAAAATAAAATAAAAACCTGTTGGCTGATTGGATGGACCCTATACATGTTCTTCTTTACTCAGGGTGTCGGTCTATTGGTCCCAGCCCAGTCCGTCCGTCTTCCATCGCTTGAGTTCTGCAAGGCTCATCTTCTTGTCACGTCGAAGGTCAGAAAACAAATTAATTATACTCCTACTATACAACTTGTTTTATCACTCATACTGTGCACTTGGCAGGCCTTAAGATGGACACAGAGGAGGTTCTGGGGCACTTTAACGTTCACACACATTTCATTCACTTCCCTCCGCGTCATCCGGCTCCAAGGTCTCCGCCCTCGTTTTGAACTGTAAGTTATCCCTTCCAGCACCTTGCAAAATAAATCACACGATGGTCGCTTCAACAATCTATGCTGTTAGTCCTCTTTGAACATTTAGGACTTTTTATTTTGGGGTTGGTGGTCAAAGGGCACCTGGTGCCATGGAATTCAGGGATCTTAATGTTTAGTCAGTTATGTGGGCTATTACAGGTGTTCACCCGGGAATGGTCGGGTCATGCTTTGGCCAGTGTGAGATAACATGCACAGCAGGTGCCGGTCTCTGATCGCAGCCTTATAGGGCACATTTCCCTTGGGTAAAAAACACATCTTTGTAACACTGCTAGAATAGGCATTGTGGCAGTTGGGGGTGCGGGCTGTCCTCATGGGAGCTGGGGATTTCTGTGGTCGCGTGAATTTGGGCCTAGTGCTTGCATTGCCGCATTCACCACACAGGCCTTGCCCTCTCCCTATGATTACTAATATCTAGGCAAAACAGCAATGTTCCTCGCGCCATCATCATCATAACTTTATTTGGCTGTAGGGCCATCAAAGTACATCCTATCAGAATATTACAGAATAATCCCAAACATAATACAACACATCAAAAAGTTACAGAAAAGAAACCAGCCCCAATGAGGGTATCACCAGTGCCGTGGGTCTAGCCTAGCCACGTTAACCCCTGCTATGCCACGTCCCAAAGGTGTGAGATTCGTGTGAGATTGTGAGATGAATCGGACCAGAGTAAAAATGCATACTAATTTAGATCCCACACCAGGACAACCACCCAGCCCCCCTCTTCTTCCCAGGACCCCTTTGGTCAACGTCCAATTCCAAAATGTCAGTGCAACATTGTCTTGGGAGTTATTTTGGGACTCTACGGCAACCGGCCGTGGCTTCCCTGGAGACGAATGCCCAACCTCCAGCGGACAGCAACCAGTGTAGGCTTTTGTTTAAAAGGTTGTCCCTTGATTCCAATTTGTCCATCGCCAACTTGGGTACCCCATCATGAAATACATTGGCACATCGAGGCCCTCCGTGGTCACATGGCTTATTCCCACCCCCTCTTTGCTGTGGACCAGGTACTCTAGTTTTCGCTGACCTAGGAATTCTTTCCGAGATCAGGAGAAACTGTCAGGGTGTACTGTCAGGGTGTATTTTACACCCACGGGGCTTGAAGTGTGATCCACCAAAGAGGTGGGTTTAGCACAACATTTTCAGAACAACGATTACCGTGTGCCAGGTTGGAGGGTCAGCATTCCCATCAATGTTCCTTGAGCTCACAGGAACCTGAGCAATGGGGCATTCCAAAGGTTGATTATTAGGTCCCCTGCAAGTGATTGGAGTGGCACAGGGCTCCACCTCCCCCTGTGGCCTCTCTCTTCCCCTCCCCTGAGACTCTATAAGGGCTGTGAGAATATTCCTGATTACTGCCAGCTCAGTGAGCAAGTGATTGCACTTGCACTTACATCCCTGGGAGATGGGTCAGTGACCATTCCAACTCCAATATTGGCTGCATGTCTTGGGCGCTTGGGGGCCCTGAATGGAGTAAAGTGAAGGAAGGAGCTGGCTCCTGAGCTTGTGGTGAACAGATACTTGCTCGAAGCACTATGAGGGGAGAATGAGAGGAGTTTATGCATGGAAGGGTCATTAGTCACTCTGTCCGGTTCAACCAGGGTGGGCGGGCGGGGGTTACTGAAGGAGCATCAATGCCAGGATCAGTGGCAAATGGAGGGTCACCATCCGAACTGTAGTTTACAGGAGTAGGGCTTTGTAGCATGCAACTGCAGGCAGGGACAGCCGGGTAGACAACCTCCTTAGCAACCTCCTTTACAGATGCCACCTGTTGTGGCGACCCGGAATGTGATGTATCAGGGAGCTGGTATGCCGGAATGGTATCAGGGAGCTCATCAGGGAGCTTGTGGAACCAGATGGTATTGACTGATGATGCCGGGGGGATAATGCTCTTGCAATCCGGACCATGGGCTTTATCTGTAACCAAGCCACTACATGTGGGGTTGGCATACTTCCGGTGAAGACTGAGATGTCTTTTTTCATATCTGTGCCACCCACTCCAAGGCATGTTTCAAACAATCCACCCAATAACAGTACTTTAATTCCTGTAGGCAGTGAACTGGTGGTGGTGCTATGGGTGTTCCAAGGGCTCCTCCAAAAACATCATTGCTGCCTGCCAGGAAATGGTGAATTTCTTAAATTAACCGATGGGCCTGCCCCCACAGGGTCAATATCTTGTGTATATGCGCATTATAAATGCCATTTCATATCATATCAATATGGTTGTTAGGGGGTAGCTCTGGCCCATTTACCCCCCCCAGGAACAGGGTCTCTAGTGATGGGTTTAGAACATCCTCCTAGTTGTCAAGCGCCCAAGACATGCAGCCAATATTGGGGTTGGAATGGTCACTGACCCATCTCCCGGGGATGTAAGTGCAAGTGCAATCACTTGCTCACTGAGCTGGCAGTAATCAGGAATATTCTCACAGCCCTTATAGAGTCTCAGGGGAGGGGAAGAGAGAGGCCACAAGGGGAGGTGGAGCCCTGTGCCACTCCAATCACTTGCAGGGGACCTAATAATCAACCTTTGGAATGCCCCATTGCTCAGGTTCCTGTGAGCTCAAGGAACATTGATGGGAATGCTGACCCTCCAACCTGGCACACGGTAATCGTTGTTCTGAAAATCCCAACGTCCCCGGGAAAGTAACATTGAGTCCGGGGAGACTAATGGGGTGCCAACATCCAAGGCTAAACCCACCTCTTTGGTGGATCACACTTCAAGCCCCCTGGGTGTAAAATACACCCTGACAGTACACCCTGACAGTTTCTCCTGATCTCGGAAAGAATTCCTTCTTACAGCCAGCATCTTGCGGTGGGACATGGGCGAGATAGGCAGGGTAGATGGGGGCTCCATTGTCTTATCAAAGCAAAACTAGAACTCTGGTCAGTGACAGGGCTGTGATCCTCCTCCTCCTCCTTGTCCTCCCACAGAAGGTTAACCGGCTCTGTCCCAGACTTACTTCCACTTTCCCGTTTCACATTCAACCTTTACTTCGCGCAAGATCGGCACAAGGGTTGCCCGGGTCAGGGTTGCCCCTCCACCTCCAGACACCGAACACTTGCGGTGCCAAACACTGCACCCTTGCCCCGCTACCAGGTTTCACCACTGCGGGGCTACAGCTGGCGATTTGATTCCGGAGGGGGTGCGGCCAAAGAAGCAGGAAGCAGTCGGGGTCCCGTTGCTGCCAGACACTGCGCCCTTGCCCCGTCACAGGCTTCACCTCTGCAGGGCTAGGGCCGGTGGTCTGAGTCCAGAAGGGGCATGGCCAAGGAAGCAGGAAGCAGCTTGGGTCCTCTGGCTGCCAAACACTGCGCTCTTGCCCTGCCGCGGGGCTAGGGCGCAGTGTTTGTCAGCCTAGTGCATGCAATGCTACATTTACCACACAGGTCTTCCCTTCTCTCTATGATTACTAATATCTACGCAAAATAGCAATGTTCTTCACGCCTTGGGCTATATTATGTAGTTAGGCTATATTTGATTATATCAAAATTAGGCCCTGTTAGACGGGACATGCTGAGAAGATGTCAAGTAGCACAGAGATTACTGCTGGATATGGCAGAGGTCCATAGAAGTGTCAGAAAAGGATGAAGGGCCAGAATGAATTCTATACAGCAGAGCGGGCAGAAGCAAGAACCAGCCAAGGCAACAGGTGAAGGCACGGAAATGATAAGCGCTGGCCGTAGTGAGCGCAAGTAGCAGAAAAGGCAGAAATGAAGTGATAAGCAGAGAAGGCAGGAAACATCACTAGCATCTTACCCAGAGCCGAGTGGAAGCATTGCAACGGAATACGAGTTCCGGATTGACTGTATGCTGCTGGGCGGGTGCCATCTTAAAAAACACTTGGCTGGTAGATGCCATTCAATTCAGAACGTGCAGGAACATCAATGTTGGATCCTACAGGAGTGCCACAACTTCTAGTGGGATCGAAGCATGATATTAAAAGAAGCAAACAGTGGGTGGCAAAGTCAATATTCCAGCTAATGGATTTTGAATTTGTTAAAGATCTGACATTGACTGTGCTGGCATGGAATGTCTCCAGATTGTGTTCCCAGGGCCCAGTCTATGCCACAGAACATTGCAAAAGTGGTTTGTCCTGCAAAACCTGAACTTGTTAAAAGGTTGACATCAAGATTCAAATGTTGTGTTGTCTTTACACTATTTTTAAAATTCAATCGTGTGTCTAATGTTTGGAAACTATATTGATTAAACCAACAATTTAATAGTAGAACAATTGCAATGTAATCGTTGAAGAATTTCGTTTAATCTATGTTTTTGTTTATTGGCAGAGGTTTACAGCAATCACATACATTACAGCATAAGATATAATCGGCACACTTACAAGACACAGTTTACGTAAGGCAAAGCAACTCAATTTTAAAGAAAATAGAAAAAGAAAACTGCTATTCATAACACACACTGACAATTCAGATCACCACTGCGGGACCCTTGGTGAGTCCATCTCAGAGGCACTCTCAGCTTGACTAATAAGATAGCTATTAAAAGCGGACCATACATTCTTAGGGCGGGAGCGCACCAGGAGCATAGTAATATATTCTTCTGCACAGGTTTGAGTCCAGGTGAGTGTGTCAAGCCACTTCTGGAAGGTTGTAGGAGATGGGCTCTTCCAGCTTTGAAGCACACGTCTCTTGGCCACCATACAACTGATGTTTAGAAATGTGGCCATCATTCTGGTGTCATCTGTACTCCATATACCAAACAGGATCCCCAGAGGACTGGGATCAATCACAGTACCAGTAATGTTAGCAAGAGTCTTCAGGACCCCATCCCAAAAGTCCCCCAGAACTCGGCACGTCCAGAATTTGTGCAAGTGGTCAGCTCCCTCCATTTTGCAGCGAGCACAAGTATGTAGACTATTCCGGGTAAATTTTGCAATATTATGGGGAGTGTAGTATAATCTGTTCAAGAGTTTAAATTGCATTCATCGGAAATGGAAATTAAGGGACACCCTGTTCGTGTGCGAGCACATCTTCTTCCATAATTCATCAGAGATCTTGAGGCCAATTTGTCTGCCCATTCATTACGAGCTTTAGGGGACTGGGTCAGGGGTCCTGCTAACAGCATTTTATATAGGGAGGAGACCACACAATGGGCACCACTCGAGTTGGCTATGTAGGCAACCTCTGGGGTGTCAGGAGGTTCGTCAGGAAAAGAGGGCCACCTGGCCCGGAAGGCAGCACAGAGCCTATAATACTGCAATACCTCCAGTGCAGTTCCAGAGTCACCCTGCCTCCATGTCTGTAGATTAAGGAATTTCCCTTCAGGATAGAGGTCAGTCAATGCCTGGTACCCCAGAGCCCCCCAACGCTGAGCCAGGGCATTATCGTGCGTGGGTGCCAGCCCGGGGAATCCCCAGATAGGGAGCCCCATGCCAGTAGGGTGGTCGCCATGAGATCGGCTGGGGAATCAGGCACATAGTCCTGACTAAATATCAGGGTCATAATATTTACCTCGGCCGCCACAAGTATCTCTAACTTAACATGCGGGCGAGTCAGAGGGATTGGGTACCAATATGTGGCATACTGGTCTTGTGCCGCCATCCAGTGCAGTGTTAGGGAGGTCAGGAGCAGTGAACCCCCCTTTCTCATATGGTAGAGTCATGTCCAACCATTTCTTCCGGACCGCGCCGGCATGCCACAAGAACTGTGCACACAAATTATGTAGGCTCACGAAATATTGTTTCCCCGGCCAGATGGGTAAGTTCCCAAAGATGTAGAGTAGTTTGGGGACCAGGATCATCTTGATGAGGAAAGCTTTCCAACAAGAGACAGTGGGAGAGAGCGCCACCTTGTGATTTTCGATTCAGCCTGTTGTGCGACTGCAGTGTAGTTTTCGGCTAGCAAGGTTAGTCAGACAAGGATACCCGGACTCCCAAATATCTGATTCCCCCAGGGGACCAGTGAAGTGGGAACTCTGACTCAGGCCGTTGGGTGGTGCTGGTGAGTGAAAATATCTCTGACTTGGAGTAGTTAAACATGAAGCCCGACAAGGTGACTATGCGCGTAATGTCCCATAAAATAGGGTCCAGGAGGATAGTGGGATTTCTGATGTACAGTAGCACATCATCAGCATATAGGGCTTTCATTTTGGGGGTGACTTTCAAGCGTATTCCTCTATGGATATGGCATACTCTGATATAGTCTGTCATTGGTTCAATGATTAATGCAAAGAGCATCGGGAAGAACGGGCAGCCTTGCCGGGTGCCCCTGTAGAGTGTAAATAGTGTAGATGTTAGTGAATTAACCCAGACCCTCGCCACGGGAGCTGTATATAGCAATTTAATATATCCAATCTGCCACAAGACCATATCGAAAGCCTTTTGGGCATCCAATGTGACCGCTACAGCATTTGAGTCCTGGTCAATTCTAGCCATTACATTGAACAGCTGCCAGATATTGTGGGAAGTGGATCTCCCAGGCACAAAGCCACTGTGGTCTTCATGCACCAGATGTGGCTTAATCAGGAGAAACCGGTTAGCTATTACTTTGGCAAATATCTTAGTGTCTATGTCCATGAGGGAGTGGGGCCTGTATGAGCCACATTCGTCACCAGGCTTATCATGGTTTAGCATCACTGTTATGACAGCCTCTCGCAGAGAGGGTGGAAGGATGGACTGCTAAAGTGACTCAGTCCACACCTATAATAATTTGGGAGCAAGAATTGCCACATGCTCCTGGTAGAATTCAGGGATAAATCTGTCCGGCCCTGGAGCCTTACCCTTTGGGAGATCCGAGATGGCCTTAGCAATCTCTTCCAACAAGATCGGGGAATCGAGTTGGTCCTCGCTGGACTGGGAAATGCATGTAGTAGGGATCTGATCAAGGAGGCCTTGTATGTGTTACTCACTGTGTTCTTGAGGTGATGCATAGAGATTAGTGTAGAACTCAGTGAAGACTTCTAGTATCTGCTGATCTGACCATTGTGGGATACCCTGCATATCCTTAATGCACTCAATCTGGGCCTGGCCCCATTCTCCTCTCACTAGTTTAGCTAGCACCCTCCCGGTCCCTCGCCCTCCCCATATCTCTCTGCGGCCTGTGGACGGCTGAAATAACTAACTTCCCTCATGGCGTGCGTCTCAAAGACCTCAAGTTCCTCCCTTGTTAGTGCCAGATTGGCAGGGTCGGCTGCTGTCACGCAGTCTTTTTCCAACTCCTGCAACCTAGATTCAGAGTGGCGTAGATCGTTCCTTATCACTTTCAGTACCCCCGCTTCCCTTGAAATGGACGTTCCCCTGATGTATACTTTGAAGGCTTCCCACCGGATCCCTACCATTGTAGTATGCAAGGCATTACATTTGAAGAGGTTACGATATCTGCCAGAATATCAGTCTTAAACACAATGTATAGGAGGGCAGCTGATTTAAAGCGCCATGTGCTGCATGTAGGCAGGGGTGATCCCAACTCTATGGATAGGTTGATCGGAACATGGTCAGACAATGTGCGAGTGAGTATCTGGGCCCTCCGGACATTTCCTATCAAGTCACTAGATACCAAAAAGAGATCAATCCTGGAGGAACTGTCATGTACAGATGAGCAGAATGTATATTCTCATAAATGGGGGTTCAGGACCCTCCAAATGTCTCGGATACCAAGTGCCTTACTGTGCATGTGTAGTTTGGGCACAGCGTACGACAGGGTCCTGGGTGCAGTCCCTGTTCTATCCATCCCGGTGTCAAGTATTAAATTCAGGTCGCCCCCCAGATGATCTGGACCCCCACATAGCCCAACAGAATCGAGGCAACAGTATCGAAGAAGACTGGGGTGTCTACGTTGGGGGCATATGTATTCACTATAAGGTACTCCCTGTTCATCATTGTACAATACAGGATGACATACTTGCCCTCGGGATCGATATAGCTCTTTCTAAGTGCAAATTTGATCGATTTATGGACCAGTGTGAGCACTCCTCTGGCCTGCATGGAGTAGGTTGTGTAAAACCTGTTCAGCCCCATAATGGTGCGATACCCATTGCCAGACGCCTCGGGCATGTGTTTCTTGTAGCATGAGTATTTTAATCATGTGCCTTTGTGCATAGGCCGTGATTTTACGGTCCTTGGTGTAGGTACTCAAGCCCCATATGTTCCATGATATGATGTTTATAGCCATTTCATTGCCCTAGCGTACATCGCAGCAACTGTGGCACAGTGTGAGTTTGCCATTATGGATGTTGCTACTGTGTCGCCCCTCCGTAATGTTAAATGCCATTCTGCCCCTGCCGTTTTTAGTGTAACTTCCCCCCTCCCACCCTCTCCCCACCCTCACCGCCCTGCCCCAATCGGCAGTGTCCCCCTCCTCATACAGGTATCAACGGACCTCAACCAACTTGGCCCAACTGCGTTGCAGGCCCAACAGGGGCACGCACCTGACCAACCCTCCAGAGTAACCATTGCAACCGCAATGGGGTTCTCTGCTGACGTGCAATCAACTTAGCAGGAGCAATGGAGTACCAGAACTAGTACTCATGACCAGCGGCATATGCCACCACAACACAGTTTCATCTTTCCGGAACATGGAGTGCTTATGCAATCCAGTAATAGTCTATCAATTCCAAATATCACAGGCACAATGCAATGTGTCAATAGGCAAACAATACCAACTCGTGTTTCATTGTATCAGTTACTGATAAATTCAGGAGGCTCCCTCATGGACCCTGCATGCTTAAGGCGTACCACAACTCAATACACTATTCTCACATACAGTGGGGAACCAGTAAATTTGATACTACTATCAACCCAGGCGCTGAAGATACTAGTTTCCGAAATCCAGGCAGACCAGGAACAGTTTATTTCTGATTAGTCATTTTCCATGAGGTCATCTGCCGGGTTGTTCAGCGGTATCTGCACCTCTATAAACTTCACCAGGGACTGTAAACAAGTGTTTCTTCTCCCTAAAAGTGAACTTAAGGCGTGCTGGAAACAGTATTGCGTAGGTGATGTTCTGTTCCCTCAGCATCTTTTTCACACCAATAAACTGGAGTCTTTCCTGCTGCACTCCTACAGAGAAGTTAGGGAAGATTCTGATCATTTGGGAGCTGAGACGCAGCTGTCCTTTCTCCCGTGACCGACGGAGGACTAGATCCCTCTCCCTGTAGCTCAGAATTTTAGCAATGATGGGTCTGGGAAAATCCCCAGATTTGTGTCGTAAAGAAGGGCGATAGCTCAGGATTGTCCAACAGTTCTTTAAGCAGGTTTTCGACTGCCATCTCCATGCGGCCCTTGAGAGCATTCTCTGGAACCCCTATAATTTGAATATTGTTCCTGCACGATCTAGACTCCAAATCATCATATTTCGCTTTCACAAACTTCATGTTGCGGGTAAGGGAGGCAACTGTATCATGAAGGGTATGCAGTCCATCTTCATTTGCTCCAATTCTAGACTCGGCTTCCGTGATCCTGGTCCCGGCCTGATCTAGTTGAGATTTAACTGACGCGACATTAGCATTTTTATCATCAAACTTTTCGTGGAAGGAGGCAAGTTCTTAGCCATCAATTCCATCATTGCGGTGAGATCAGGTGCCGCTATGTCAGGGGACGTGGCAGCATCTTCCTGGCCGGCCAATGAGGGACCCAGCTCCGGTCTAGGTGCGGCCTTGGTGAACTTGTCCATGGCACCCACTTTGTTGGTGCCCCGGGATCTGCTTGACATCTCCGTGTGACTGACAGCGCAGTTGAGCCCAGGTAGATGGCAACCAGTCGTATTATTCCTTACCCCTTTCTAAGCTAGGGCCAACCAGGGCGCAGCGGCTCACAGCAGGTGGTGTTGGAGCAGAAACACAGCTTGGCAGGGGCATCCAGTGGGAGTTGGACTATTAGTTGTCCAGCGGTTGGGGGCTAACCGAAAGGTTGAGAAGTGGGTGACATCAACGTAGTGGTATGTCCAGCCCAATGAACAGTGCCCCGGGTAGATCGCAATACGTGCAACACAGGACTTGGATAGGCCCTTCCGCACCCTCTGCATAGCAAGGGTATGAGTACTGCAAATGTGCATACTGTCCCCTCAACAAGGCTAGCAGGCAGGTGTAGTATGGCAGTCGGTAGCCCAAACAGGTTTTCATATGCGTATGAGGTATAACATTTAGCAGGACCATCGGGGGATCACGTGCCCCGAACAGTGGGGTGCACTCCAAAAACATTCTGTATGCTGCACGGAAGGCCCCAACACAGGGAGGGGCTCCGTGTGTGGCTCCAGATTGTGGCTCGATGCAGAGTGATGCCAGTGGTAGCAGGGGATTCTGTCCACGCTGGGGCCTTCACCAGGTAGCAGCGGGCCACTCAGCCAACCGGGGGCCTGAGAATGGTCACTGCGCAGCACAGTAGCAATGGTGGTAATTGATGGCCTCGGGCCATTATGGTGTGGGGGAGTGGGCACATGCCCCCGTCTGCTGTCAAACTTTTGTGTGATCTCCAGATGTTTGGAGCAGCTGTGTCTCGACTCTGTACCCGTGCTGACAGCGGTTCGTGCCACGGGGTAGAGCCCATGGGGCCACCAATGGTGCACTGATGACTGGTCAGGGCCCAGGAGCGCTCCGCAGCAGCCATAGCGTGGCTCCCCGCCAGTCCACCTACTTGTTATAGGGTGCCAGTCCATGCCAGTATGGCAGCCGAGATGCCCCGCTCGGGTGCTCCAGGTCCGCAACACGGACCACTAGTGCTACATGGGCTATATGCCGCACTCGCGAGGTTCCGCTACAGGTGCAGTGTCCAATGCCGGCGCCAGAAGGATCAGGGCACGCAGCCTCGGTCGTCCCTCCTGCTCTGGGATGATGACTGAAGCGTAATGTGGTCACGCGGCTCCAGCTCGCAAGCCGCGCGGAGCCTCGAGCACCTGTCGCACAGTCCTGTGGGCAGAGGGGGAGTTGCTGGCGGTGCTCGATGTAGCAGTGACACCCGATGTTGAAGGGTTGTTGCAGTTGCCGCCCCCTGCCGAGCTATGCCTCAGGGGTGGGCCACCCAGTAGGCCCTCATAGCCCGGGGTGTCCCAAACGTCAGCGCGGCCACTCACAGCGCCAAAGTTTGACCAGCCGTAGCTTGGTCACGGTGCACCGATTCTTTCCTGGATTCGAGGCAGACGTGCCTCAGTCCGTCCGCTACATGTGGTAGCAGTTGTGACTGGAATATTACAACAGATCCACTGTTGCAGTCAGATTGGCACTGATGGTACACAGAGCTATCAAGCTAGGCAGCCATCTTCCAGGCTGCTCAACAGCGCCCTGCCTAATCTAATTTTTTTTTTAACTAAACATGCATTAATAGTTCTGTTTTACTTGTCCTTTTTTATATGTCTTCCCCTAAATATCATTGATTTATATTACAGCAATAAATGACAATGTGATGTTTTTAAGTATGTGCCTTTATTTTAAATTAATGGAAAAGTATTTTATTATTTAAATTCAATATACATATTTTTTTAGTTTTTTAAATAATTTGTTCAAGGTCTCTGTGAAATGTTCATTAAGAGAAATAGAACATCCAATGAAAGTTATGCAATCACAAGATTGAATCTTTACACTACGAAAGAAGCAAGATGTAATATCACAATTTTCAGAATGTATATTGTACACAGAAATGGATTGAGTGGACAACAACTATTACTTATGTGGTTGATATTAATCAAGCATGATGACAGTGCTGAAGTCGAGGGACAACAAGTCTGGATGGAGTAGCCCATTGTTTTCAGTAGTCCCGCCGCTTTTTTCAAAGCGCACCATCATATGCTAATTTCTACTGAAACAACTTTCATTTCGTATGTTAATGATTAGACTCTTTTTGTTATGGGGCGTGAACCCTGAATTAAGGTCTGACCCTGCACAGCACTGAGCAAATAGGTTGACAATGTATGTATTTTAGCATGCAAGAAAGATGCACTTTATTGTAAACTTTGACGAACATTACTTCTCTTTCGCATCACATTAAGATGAGTCAGTAAGATGAGTTGTAATTGAAACATATGTTCTGAATGTAATTAAGCAATATCTTGTTAGAATGAGTAAGGAGTAGATCCAGTTCCACAAGGAGTTTCATTGGCTTGCAAGTCAGACATACATCTTTTGCAATGACCACTGAATCTAATGACCCACCTTTCATGATTTATACCTCTGTCTCATTTACCCTATTTTCGTACAGCTCACCCTATGGTGATCTTCCATTGTACCACCTCCTTGAAGCACCCTCCTCACGCGCCTACTTACAATTAATGTTCATACCTCTGTTACCCTTTTGCACCATCCCTTTACTCTTTACTGACTTCCCTTCCATGGAACGTCAACCCCTTACATTTGCTCACATTGCCCATTGACTAATTGCTTGTCGTCTTGTTGTCTTGTTGTCACTCACCAACTTCCATTGCCCTGGTTCACATGTGCATAGTAGAGCATATGTATTTGCCATTCCACTTATGCAAGACACAAGAAGAATTTGTGGTCGTGCACTTGATGGTAATTGTAGCAATAGGGTCTGCCGTTGGGCAGCACAGCGAAAGACGCTGATTGGACTTGACATTTATTGTGTAGACATAATGCACTCTCTTGTAAAGATTGCTGCATATTTCAATTCATGGAAGCAGAAGTAACTGCCAGGGGTGTCATCCTGGGATATGGCGAGGTAGTAAGTGCGACCAATAATATGTAATTGTGTTGTCAATGAGGCGGAGGAGCTTTCCTTCTAAACACTTAACGTTTTGGGAAAGGGCTATGTGAACGGATGAAAAGGATGGCATCTTAGATGCCCACATTCGCAAGGCCTTTCACAGGAATTTCTTAAAAGGGACAATATTGACTATTATGTGTATTAATTCTAATAATAAGCAATACCTGACTGTTACCCTCTGTGCGTGTTATTCAACTGTGCCCAAAAGTAAGTACCGCCAACTACTTAATATTTCTGGTTATTATTTAGGGTGCGTCCAAATTCTTTTTTGCAAGGAACTCACACGAAGTGGAGAAGCAGTCACACAGAATCAAAGCAATGAAAAACTCTATAAGATATGCAGTCTAACCAGTCAAGAAATATAAGTCAACGCTTTGTGCCCAAATTGTTCCTTATTTAGTCCAAATGTGCAAAGCAGTTTTCACACTATGGCTGCTCAAAAACTGCACTTTTTCTCTATGGTAAAATATATGCGATTAGACTTAAAACATAATTTTTATGTTTTCTTAATTCGTTTTTCATTTTATAACATTTTGTTCCCAAAATTTAAATTTTGGAGGGCTCCTGAAAACCTTTTCTTTTGAAAATTCGATTCGAATCCTTCCAGCAAAATGGCCTTTTTTTCATTTCTGAAATGACTCTCAGCCTCATTGTGAAAAGGAGCCATGGGAGATATCACTCTCATTTCGGGAGATGCACCCCTTCTCTGTAAAATATTTAAAAAACTACTGGATGCAATAAGCCCAGACTCCCCGGATCTTGAGTAAACGATTTGTGCCAAAGTTGTTTTGTACCTGGTCCAATTCCGTCCAGCGGTTTTCGCTGTGCGGTTGAACCATTATTGGGTATTTCTGTATGGGAAAATTCATGGGGACAAGACCGAAACTGCTTTTTTCTGTTTTCTTAATGATGTCTTTAACAGATCCTTCCCAAAATGTCCAATCTGGGTGTTTGCGGGCCAAAGCTGTGCTCCCTTGACATGTTGCCACATTAGGTTTTGTTGGGTCCCACTCGCCAGTGGCCACATCATTTTGCTGTGGTTCCTTGACATGTTGCCTCAATAGGTGGCCATTTTCAATATTGCACCATTTGGTTTCTTAAAGTAACCCAGTGGTCATAGTCTATGGCCACACCCATCACCCCCACCTGTAACTGTAACATTCCAAACTTTTTTTTGTTTATCCAATTTTTTAACTCTCTTTAAAAAAGAGTTTTCTCATAACCGCGGTTTGTATACCGCATATAATAGTAATTTACTACAAATAAACCTGCTTATTCATAAAATAACCCGTTATGTGAAAATAACCCTGGTTATGAGAAAACGTTCAAGCCCTGAACGTGGTCCACAGCCCCATCACCCCCAAACCTCCAGTTTCACATGGTGTCCTCTTTTCCTCTCCCTACCTCTAGCCTGATGCCATTTCATCCTTTTTCCTCCTCCAAATTGAATGTTTTCCACTTTTTGGCTAACCCAGTTATTTTGAAAATACCTCTGGTTAACTATTGCATCAAACAAAAAAATGGTGGCTTTTTCAATTCTGCAAAGCACCTTGGGAGATATAGCTATACATTTGAGAGAAGGGGGCACCCCTTCCCCGTCAATTTTTTTAACAAATACTGGACTTAATCACCCCAGACGGCACACGGAATCAAGTCTACATTTTGTGTCCAAATTGTTTCATACCTGGTCTAATTCCGTCCAGCGGTTTCTGCTATGTGCTGCGCACAAATGTGGACTTTTTCTCTATGGGGAAATGAATGGGAGTATGCCAAAAACAGCGTTCTTTTGCTTTCTTAATAACTTGTTTATTTTGTAAAATATTTGTCCTAATATTCACAATCTGCGGGGGAAGAGGGGGGGAGGGGCAGTGGGGTGTTTGGGCCCTGTGACAAAATGCCAGCCAAATCTATCATGCGAGTCATTAGCAAATCAATTTTCAGGTTGCCTATGAAACTTGATATTCAACTTAACTATAGTGCGGCGACTAGATATAGTCATTGGGCCTGATTCTCCAAATGTGGAACAAGTGAAAAAAGTGCAAATTTCTTGGGGGCTGTGCAGTAGCAGAAAAGATACACTGGCCTGTCCCCTTGCATAAACTTGTGCTGGGAATGTATTGTAATTACACAGCACCCATGTGGGTGTAGGAGAACATTTCACAGTGGGGGACCTAATAGGACCTAACCTGTCATTGTGAAATGTTAACAAAAAACAAAGCATTTCTATCCATGTTTTGTGGGATCGAAATGAAAGTGTAATAGCATTGGAAAAAATGCATAACACGGTCCTAAAGGATCGGGATGTGTCTCATTTATGCACATTTCTAGGCACATCCAATTAGTGAATTCAGAGTGCGCATTGAAATGACCCTTTATTTGCGTAAATGCTCAAATGGTTTGGCAAAAGTCATCTGATTCTGCGCATCTGTAATGCACGCAATGAGATACCCTATGAGAATAAGTTTAGTTTAGTTTAGTTTGTTTATTTATAAAGCGCATCCGAACCCTCAGGTAACTGGGCGCATAATCATGTGTACAGCAGGGTTACATATCGTTGCACGCACATCATAGTACAACAGACAGAGCGTACATTGGTCCAAGCTCTGAATATATACATACAAGAGTAAAGTATACCAAGAACAGTATGTACAGAGAATATGCAAAGAGAAAAACAAGTTACAGTGGCTAATGCGGACCGGGTTACAGGTTGGTCCTGACTATGCTGTAGGTAGAGTGAACATTACTACAGGTGGAGAGCGGCGGCTAGCAGGTCATGAAGGTGAGAGTCTGGATGTTTAGGCTGCTAGAAGCCATGATTTTAGCATGACTCTGAATGGCCAGAATGTGGCTTCCGATCTAATTGTAGTGGGGAGGGTGTTCCAACATTGTGCTGCGAGCACTGGAAAACTGGAGCCCCCTGCTGTTTCTGGTTATAATTAGGGATCTTCAGTTGGTGTAGGTAAGGTGTTCTGGTGGGTCTAATGGGGCAGTGTCTAGAGAATTTGTCAGAGAGGTACCGTGGGGCAGTGTGTGATGACCAGTGTTCTTAGCTTGATTCTGTCACGGATCGGGAGCCAGCGGACTTCTTTTCTAGCCGTGGATATGTGCGCCTTGCGCGGGAGGTTGAGGGCACATCTTAGTGCATTATTTTGCAGGATCTGGAGTCTAGTCACGTTTTTAGTGGTGGTGCCTAAGTAGAGTGTGTTGCAATAGTCTAATTTAGACAATATCAGCGCTCTAGATAGGGCGAGGCAGCTAGAGGTGGAGAGAAAAGGCCTACAGGCATTGATCAATTTATTGGTGTATGAGGTAGCTGAGATGGTAGAGTTTATTTGTTTCTTTAGTGATAGGGTAGAGTCGAGGTATACACCTAGTGTTTTAACCTCTTTGGAGACTTTTATGACGTTACCATCAATGGTAAAGGAATGGTACCTTTGGTCCAGTTTGTTGAGGCGAGCCTGGGAGCCTACGATGAGCAATTCTGTCTTATCGTCGTTAAGGCAAAGACTGTGTGTGGCCATCCAGGCTTGGATTTCTAAGTAGATATCATTAAGCTTTGCAGCATCTTCCTCATATCTACCAGTGAGCGTGATGAGGACCTGGGTGTCGTCAGCATAATTACTGTAGCTGACACCCAGATCGTCAAGACGGTCAAATAGGAGCTTCGTGAAGATGTTGTAAAGGGTGGGGGAAATGCAGGAACCTTGTGGCACTCCACATGTGATTGTGATAGGGTCCGCAGCCGCAGTGGGGGCGAAAACTCTAGTCGTCCTGTCAGACAGAAACGACTGGATCCACTTAGTGGCATTCTGAGAGAATGCAGCAGCCGAGCAGAGGTGTTGAGTGAGGATCTGGTGGTCAACCAGATCAAAGGCAGCAGAGAGATCCAACAAGAGCAAGATGGCCAGTTTGCCCTCGTCTTTGGCGTCATCCATTTGGATTTTTAGATCCAAGAGGGCAGTTTCAGTTCCGTGCCTTGGTCTGAAGCCGGATTGTCGCAGGCCTATGAGGTTGTTTTCTTCCAAATGTTGTATTTGGAGATAGGCTACCCTGTCCAAGATTTTGAGAAGAAATGGGACTGTGGTGATGGGCCTGTAATTTGTGGGGGTGTTGGGATCTAGGTTAGGTTTTTTGAGCAGGGGTAGGACCCACGCTTCTTTAAGGTTGTTGGGGACCACTGAGTTTTTGAAGGAGGAGTTGATCAGAGAGGTGATGAGAGGGGCTAACTCATTAGCACCATCTTTGATGACGGATGCTGGGCAAATGTCACCTTTGCAGTTGGATGGTTTGAGGCTGGCGTTTCTCTTGATTACTTCCTCTTCTGTGACTGGTGAGAAGTGGAAAGATGGGCAGATAGGGGTAGTGTGGTTAATTTTGCTGCTGGGGTTCTGCTTAGAGGCAAGGCTAGCTTTTTTTGCTTCTATCTTGGTTTGTAGGAGGGCAATTTTGTTAGCGAGGACAAGCTGGATATTGTTACACCAGGCCTTGTCTTTGATGCAGTCCTCTGTAGGGGGCAGTGGTGATTCAAGTTCTCTTAGTATAGAGAAGAGTTCTTTGGTGCCAGATTTGGCATTTTGTATTCTCAAATTATAGGTCTCTTTCTTAGCATTTAAGATGGCGGATTTGTAGGTGGAGGAAGCTGAAGCAAATTTGTGACATTCCCCTTGAGAATAGGGTGCAAGCACATTTCATCACTTGCAAAAAAACATGTTTGGGAATTCAGCCCACCCTGCACAAGATGCAGGAAATCTCAGATACACGTAAACGATTGCAAACGGTAGTAAAAACATACAAAGCGTTCTGTACCCATGCTTTGGTGCCTCTTTGTCCATATGGTTTAATACAAATGGAAACCACATTTTTACCTGAGTAAAGATAGTGGACAACATGGCTTAAAACTGATGCGTTACTAACAAGTGGCAGCTTTTTATCGATGAACGTGCTCATTACTAACACTTTAGCATAGTTCAAAAACAAGTTTAATGGCATTAAATATCTAATATGTTAGCAATTAATTCACTCTTCCTTGAAGCAAAGCACAAACGTGTTTGGGCAAGCACCAAGTGATATTTTTTAATACAATTAAAATCTCCCAGAGAAGCTGAATATTATTTAAGCAATAAGCCCCATGTAGGGGGCTGGGGGACAGTTGCCACTTCAGGTAATGCCTTGGGGTCCATAGTTACCAGCCTGAGTGAAGCGAGGGGCTTATTACTATTAGTACCCAGGCCCGTAAGACTGGGGTACTAAAAGCATGTTTTTCTGTTCCGAAACGCTCTGGCTGGTAATGCCCCCGTTCCGAGCCTGCTCATTGACTAAGAGGTAGACCCCCACGACCCCCGGGCAGGGTACTAATCTTTAATAAAATACAAGAAAGCATGACCTTCATAAGCCTATCTGTGATTTGACGCATGTGCTTTGGAATTAGCATTTCTTATTGTCTCCTTGTATTTTGCTGCATTCAATTGATGATCTCCAGTTTTACAATTAGAAGTGATCTCGGAATGCTTAGTCATGATGGTTCTGCCATTCAAAAGGTGCATTTTTCGCATAATGCAGGGCTTTTCGCGTCCAGGGATGAAATGAGAGCCATGGAAGTATGCTCGCTAGCTGAAATATGAATTGATATGATCAGTCAATTAAATCTCCCATGACACGCAGAATGAATTATTCTTGATGGGCATTATTACATCATCTTAATTAATCCCACTTCACACACACTGTCTCTCTTCAAAGGGGGCATTCATTAGGATAATTAATAGGTACTTATTCTGTTTGAATATTTTGTCTTCCGCCTTTCTGGCTGTGCTTTCATTGTCACATTTCCAGTTTATGAGCAATAATATAAATGTAATGCAGTGGATTCAACTGGGGCACAATATTGACTGTTGACTCAAAAATGTCTATGCTGAAGGATTTTGGTCTGCACTTCTCACTCCAAGTATCCTTGTGATTAATTGCCATCTGCCAAGGCTGTGGAAGCCCTGGCTTTAAAGAAAATGTTTTTAATAAAAGGATGCTAGTGATTCCATCTCAGAAAGTGTGACCTGCTAACCAGGCATCAATTGCAGAATCTGCATGCCAAAAGTAGAACATACACTTGAGCCCTTCTGCATCAGTCTCCTGCTCTGCAGCACCTGCATTCCAGTGGCACAGAGAATGTTCAGTGGCCACAGGTACCATTTTGAGAGCTGCTGAGGCAACCAAGTGAGTTCTGCGCAGAGGCTGCATTTAAAGTCTGCACCTCTTTCCAAAACCACATATTTATGAGAAATTACTATTCTGGTGGCTGTTTAATCTTCACACATAGAATCAAACCTGAGTTTAAGGCATGGTGAATAGTAATTCACCCAACTGTAAGAAGCCACGTGTGATTTGTCTCACACATGTGCCAACACTGTGAGACCAGGCCATCTGTGGATGGATTGTGTGTATTCTGGTCAGACAGTTTAGCCGTGACATTAGGAAGTCATCTGAATGGCTGTGCCTCTCCTTTGATCCTTTGTGAGGTCAGGGAACACCTTTCTACAGGGAGATGGTCCCTCAGCAGGGGTTGTCCTGGGAAACGAGTGGGAACATCCTACAATAGTACTAGCCACACAGTAGTGTGTTGCACACCAAAGGGGCTCTGATGCTATAGTTCTGAGAAGGGGCATAGTTGGTGCAGACAGAGGGAGCTAGTTAAAGTTAGAGGAGACTTCCACCGTCTTGTTTCTCTCTGTACCTCTCTTTGATTCCTGTCCCTTCAACTTCCTTCAGCACACAGCACTTTTGGGATTATGTCAGAAGGCAATGACCACTTGACTTAAGGCAGGGACTGGACCCCTTAAAACAGGTTTGCTTTTGTCTAGTCACCTGTGGACCTTTGCCTATAAATGAAGGGGTCTCCCATTCCTTCTTTGATTCATCTCTGCACTTCAACACTTCAAGACAAATGTGTTGGACAATGGCGGGAGAGCAGTCCTTTCCAAAGTCCACCAGTTGTGAGATGAAGATAGAGGATCCAAGGCAGAGGTAATATCTGCTCCCTAACCATCTCCATAGCGCATTGGGTACACTGATACCAAGAATCTCACTGGAGGTGAAGAAGAACCCCTGCAGGTATTTACCAGCCTCCCTGTTTCTTTTGCAAACAATGGTCTATCATGTCCCCGTGCTCCTGGATTGTAATTCACAGCAACTGAAAAAGCCAAGAAGTTGGTACCCTGCATTCCAACCATTTTTAAATGCATTTAAATCAATGGAATCTATGGTGCTGCCTTTGGCACTTCTTCAAACTCTTTGGACTGCTGCAGTTGCACCCTCAAACCAGTTCTCTACTACAGCTGAAATGTTAAATGATTACATGTGACTCCTAGGTACACTTTAACCTGTCCCACTGGCCAGCCATTTAAAAACCCCAATACATCCAACACAAATTACTTAGCTAGTCACCGTCAAATTACATCTCAACACCACCCATGCCAACTGCTGGAGAGAAAGCTAACTGCCTGTCCATTTCTGGCCATATGACTGCTAATAATGATTGCAATGCATATTTATACAAGAATTATTGCCATTACATCACATCATTACATACTTTATGTAACGTCTTACACACTTGGCTTCATACTGTGCTCCATGTCTTATTTCCTCACCTATGAAACTTACCCTCTCCCTGTGTTTCATTTAACAGAACATAATATGAGAGGTGGACTCTAGATACGGTTAATTTTCCAAATGCTTACTGTCATCCACACAGGAATAGCAACTTTTGAGGTAATTACTGAGACTGTACTTGCTGAATAAGTTAGTGTGGTAGTGTGAAGTGGGCATGAAGAGGCATTTCTATGTTCTGTACAAACACTATATCTAAATGATGTCATTACCTTTCTATGTGTATCTGTTTAAGAATAGAAGCTTGGTTTCTTTTTTTTATGAGAGAACTATAACATGCCCTGCAAGATTCTTTTTAAATAAAAAAGGTAACCAACTTCTTTGTAGCGACAATAGGTATTAGGGGTGAGAAGGATATCTACTGTAAGGTTAGATCACACTTGTACTGGGGATATGCTTTCACAGCCCCTCCCTACACACTCTTGACCCTCTTGAAAAGAGGAGCCAGGATAGAAGGAAAACATGTTGCTATCAAGCATCTTCTCATAAGAAGTGAGACTATCTGCTTTGAGGTAGCAGCTGGCTTGGTTGCTTTTTCATAAGGCCTGGCTGGGCTAGTTGGAGCACAATGGCAATGACCCAAATGTTATTTTCATACGAAGTACCTACTTTGATTACAACATAGAAAGCTACTGGAAACTGGAAAGTCACCTCCACGCATACTCATCATTTCCTACCAATACCCAATCTGTACAAAAGCAATGAAAGAAAGTTATGAAGATGTGCATGGGTATGCTAAATATTTGCCTTAACTCCGTGGAAGAACCAGTGTGACCAGAAACCTGTAATTGACAGCTGTCAGTATATCTGTATCAAGTAGCAGTAGAGCAACAAGAACATTAAAGTAATTCTGTGTGTTTCTTATTTTAAACTGTTGAAGATGGAAACTTCCAATAAACCATCGTAAAAGTATATAACCCCTAATTTGATTAGGCACCTCATCCGATTCATTACAAAAAGGTGGAGAAACGCTGTAGGGAGGCAATGTTCCATTAAAATGTGCAAACCCATGGCCTATAATGTGCGCACAAATATCTGCTGTAGAAAAGCAGGTCTGCGTCACTCTCTTCAACTTCGGTTGCTTCCTCTGTTCCAGCCAACTGCACCCAACCTCCTCCTATTCTACCTATTCCCAATCTGCATGACTGCAAAGTGATATGTTTAAAATATAACTGCATCATGGTGTGAGATCTCACTCTACATGTTTACAAAAGAGCTATTTTAGAACACCAAAACAATTGCTGCCACTATAAAGATGTATACATTTTTTAGTGCCAATATTTTGAATCCCCTTATTTTACAAAACTTGAAATAAAAAATAACTAATATTGTGGACAGAAATTGCCTTGCTGAAGCTCATTGTGCCCCTGTATTTATTAGGGCAATTTGCAATGGAAAACCATTCTATTTGCTCTCAACATAATAAAAGTCTGCACAACTGATACCATTTCTGCTAAAACGGCTTGCACTGGACATTGTCAATTTCTTGAGAATTTGCAAATCACTTGCTCAGACCTTACAGGAAACTGAACACAGATACGAAAACACAATAAAACAAAGTTATGAAGATGTGCATGGGTATGCTAATTATTCAACTTAACTCCATGAAAGAACTAGTGTGCCCAGAAAACTGTCACTAAAAGCTGGCAATATTTATGTGTCAAGTAGCAATCTAAAAAAAAGAACATCAAAGAAGTTCAGTGTGTTTCTATTGTAAACTGTTGCTGATGGAAGCTTCCAATACAGCATCCCAAACATTTGCAACCTCTAATTTGATTCAGCACCTCATCCAATCCCATTACAACAATGTGGAGGAACCCTATAGGAAGGCTAATTTCCATCAAAATGTATAAACCCATGGCCTATAATCTGCCCACAGGTATCTGCTTTACAAAACTACATCTGCATCACTCTCTTTCACTTCTATTGCTTTTTCTGTTCAAGCCACCTCCACCCAATGTCCTTCCATCTTATATATACTCAATCTGCACAACTGCAAAATAATGTGTTTGAAATATGGCAACTGCATCATGGTGTGAAATTTCACCCTACATAGTTACACAAGACGTATTTTACGACACCAAAGCAATTGTTGCCTCTACAGGTATATGACAAATATTTCAGTGGCAATTTTTTTATCCCTGGATTTTGTATAAAAGTAAAAACAGAAAGAAACTCATAAAAAGAGTAAGCACAACAAACCCAAACTTCAAATATTATTTGTGGACTAAAATTGCATTACTGAACCCATAGTGCACCTGCTTTTATTGGTGCAGTTTTCAGCGGAAAACAAACATTCCATTTCTTTTTCACATAATAGGAGTTTGCACAACTAATACCATTCCTATATTCTTTATGAGTGTATATTTAAAAATGAAACCAATCAAACATATGTTTCATAAAATTAAACACTAGGTTTCACAAAACAGTAAACAAGAGACAATGGCCCTCATTACGACCCTGGCGGAAATCGAAAAACGATGGCGGAAATGCAATACCGCCATCGAATAGCGCTCGGTGCGACTATGACCCGTCACCGTAAAGTACGATGCCATTAGCGACACCGTAGTGAACGCCAACGCTAACTGCACCAAGTACGCGCGCGCGCGCCATGCCAAACCGTAATTAGCACCATGGCGCAAGGGTACGCGAATTCCGACCCTAGCGGACATGTACTTAACGCCATCAAGCACGGCGGAAAGTACCATTCCGCCATGGTGAGAAGTACGGCATCGCGAATCAACCGTAAACGGCCCCACTGAGTGCCTGTACACCGCTCCCTGGCCACATAGTACAACTCCCCGTAGGTGCAAATGCAACCAGTGAAATGTACAAGTCACCCATGCATGCCAACGAACAAAAGAATCACAAGAGGGGCCAATGGGAGCTGCAGGGCACAGATGGCACGAATACAGAAGCTATACCAATGGACATGACCTCAGTCTCCCACCAAGAAACGCACGCAAACACAGGCACCTGTGACCAGCAATATTCCGATAATCACATCATTCCACCAATCCACCTGGCTGACCGGCATCTGTTACACAAAACCTAATCCCCCGCCCCTGAGCATGACATCATTCAAACAGTCATATTGGCATCCCTCACCCCTGACCTCACAGGGCTTCGTAGGCAAACGCGCCCAGCACAGTACCACGCAACTATACTCCGAAGCTGGAACCCAATGCAGATCTCCTCACAATACATCGCTCCCCAAATAGGAATATGCCACATCACTTGCAAAGAAGAACGCTACACGGCCCATATCAGAATAGAAATTTAATGCACAACAAATTCACCAAGCCCATACAGCCATTAGGCCATGAACTCCAAAACACATTTCACCATTGTGGGCTGCATCCGCAATAAATGACCAGCTACTTCTTGTGTGACGCCCTGTTCCTTCATGGTACACAGGGGCTACATTCTCGTACGAAAAGGCAACATGGAAGCGCCTAGAACCGCAGGGCCGTCCCAATAGGGAGGCACTAGTCCAGCTGAAAGGCCGAAATGTTGCTCCGAGCCACTAGTACTGCGTAAGGGCATGTGGCCCATTGGCGATCGTCCCATAAGATCGTAATGCTGCTCCACTGATTAACACGAAGCAGCAGGTGTCGGGAGTAAAACCCATCTGCAGGAGTGGCATACAGATGGCAGTGGCAAAAGGGGAGGAGATACCTGTCAACCAAAAGAAAAGAAAAAGAATAGAATGGCCATCAGAACTACATTCGAACAACTCACTTCAATGATCACACTAGATCCACAGCCATATGCATGCTAGCCCACTCCAAAGGATCATCACCACCCCAAAACCACTTGCGAATCATAACTATCCATATCGAGGTGAAAACACCATCACAAACGAGTGTACCTGTGCATGCGTCTGTGAAAACAGAATCCATCAGATGGGATTGGTAACGTGCATGGACACAAGTGTCTGAAGGCGCGTCGAGACAGGGAGGGCTCAACAAGGCCAGATAGACGATGGTCCCACTATGGCAGCCCTGCATCACATAGCGCAGGGGAGGCGGACAGATTCCAAGAAGCCCTGTACATGGCAAACACCGTATCAAATCATCTGTCCATGCATCCATTCATCATTCCCTCATCCCGTAATGATAACGCCTGTTTCCATACTCACATAACATGTGAGAATTCCATTGAGTCTGTGCGTTATGCAGCCTGCAAAATCCACTGTGCCCCAGCCCGTAATTCCAGTGTTGTGAAGTAACATGTATTTGGGAACGTCCGGCCTCATCATCCACTTCGCTATTGCGCATCCCAAACTATTCATATCAATCATTGCATCCCCGCCATGGCCCCTGTCCCAAGGACACTGAACAATAGAACGTTATATTTGCAGTCAGACCTGTGGGCATCTCCTCGCCGCTAGCTGAAGACCGAAAGCGCCGCCCTTCGAATTCCTCATTTGCAACATCACGTCGAAAAGGCATCTGTGGCCGCTTGAAATCACAAATTAATCCATCTAGTGCGGCTGTGTGTGAAAATGGCAACTGCCTTCACTCACAAATGGGAGGCCCCGCCCGTCGGTGAACCTCGGTACAGTGATGCATGAGGGTCCACCGTTACTCGAGTACTACGTTCCACTGACCCTTCACAAGTCTGTTCGCGACTGCAAAGAATGCATGTGAAACAATGGGACCATAGCCGAATGAACATATCAACCAATGTTACACGGCCATCGGGTACTAATACATGATTGTAATAGCAAGATGCCATTCCCCGAATTGCAGCGTTGTGTGCGGGACGTGCTCGCCCAAAGGGGAGAGCAGCTTGCACAGGTGGAATGAATCACCACAGGTGGAGGCCATACAGCCTGAAAACACATAAATTGCACACCCAGTCTCCTCCCACAACCACACCCACTCCGAAATGCTACCGGCAGGACTCGCGATGTTGGCCCTAGGGGACCTGATAGCACTGCAAGTACTCCAACTCCAAGAAGAAGACGAACACCAACTACAACCGGCCGCACGGAGGAGACGCAGGAGGAGGAGGAGGGCAAGGCAGGGCCAGCAAGGGCTGCCAGCACAGCCACTACCACCACGCAGGCAGCCCGCAATCCCACGCCTCCGAGCACATCCGTTCAACCTCACTGATGAGCAGATCCACACCCTCTACCGTTTGGACCGGGACACCATAGCCGCCATTGTGGACATGACACAGGCTGACCTTGTCAGCATGATAGATAGCCCAACCGCCATCCCACCCCTACTGAAGGTGGTGTCTGTACTCCACTTCCTGGCCACAGGCACCTACCAGCACACAGTCGGACAGTTGCATGGCATTTCTCAGCCACTGTTCTCATGGACACTATTGCAAGTGCTCGATGCCCTCCTGCAGCACGCAGACGACTACATCTCTCTACCACGCTCGGAGCAGGAAACAACCAACACAAAAGTGGGATTCCATGCACTTGGCGGCATACCGGGTTGCATTGGTGCCATCGACTGCACCCATGTGGAATTGGTCGTCCCACATGCCATGGAGGCCCAGTACCGCAACCGAAAACAATTTCATTCACTGAATGTACAAATGGTGTGTGACTCCAACAGGATCATTACACATTGTTGTGCCCGATTCCCTGGATCAACCCATGATTCTATGGTCTTGAGGAACTCTACAATACCACGCTACATGGAGCGACACGCAGGGAACAGATCCTGGCTACTCGGTGAGTCTCATTTCATGCATGATGATGTGGGGTATGTGATGCGGCAATGACCTGGCAGGAAGGGGGGGGGGTGCGTACGTAGCAATGGCATTCCACATAATTCGTTTATCGTCCACATACAGGTGATGCCGGATATCCACTGAAGAGATGGCTCCTCACACCAGTCCGGAACCCACGGGACCAGCATGAGGAGGACTACAACCATGCCCACTCACGTACCCGTGTAGTCATTGAACAGGCATTCGGCCTACTGAAGACCCGTTTCCGGTGCCTCAGCAGGTCTGGCGGGGCACTCCTGTACCGCCATGAGAAGGTTGCAAAGATGGTGATGGCATGTGTCATGCTCCACAACATGTGCGTACGTAGAAATGTGCCCATGCCCCCTGACGCAGAACTGCAAGCACCTGAAGATGGTCATGATGAGGTTGGGGATGTGGCAGCACCTCAAGGAGTCTGCGAGGCACAGGAGGGCCGTGAAATTCGTCAGCATCTCATAGATGCATGCTTCTAGCACTCACGCCTGGTGGCTGATACATGGACACGGGACTCGTGGCACTGTGTGTGTCTGGTACATGCACAATATGGACTGTACGCCTATGATGGCCTAGTACACAAAGATCATTGTCCACACATCTCATTGTTTGATCGTGCATTGTTTATGGCATATGTGATATCATGTTGAACACCCTATCGACCCGCCACCCAAGTGAGCCCAACACACCCCCTCCACCCTCCTACCTCCCCCCCGAACACCAGTGTCCAAAGATGCTCATTGTCAGTGGGCAGTCGCTATTGCAAGCCCCCTCTGCGGGTATCAGGGGCACCCCTGCCTGTGGAGCGCAGGTTCCTCCCAGATCTACGTTGGGGGCTGCCCTGGACGGAACTTGCAACGGATGATGTCTCTGCCTGCTCACGTCCATGCATGTCCCTAAGGGTTTGTGAGAGCTCAGTGAGCACACGGCGCACTGCGGCAAGTTCGGCACATACGTCTTTGGACGTCGCATGCAGTTCCCCCCTCAGGCTCTCGGTGCTACTCTCCATTTGGACTCTCAGGCTCTCGGTGCTACTCTCCATTTGGACTCTCAGGCTCTCGGTGCTACTCTCCATTTGGACTCTCAGGCTCTCGGTGCTACTCTCCATTTGTGCCCTAAGTGTCTCAGTTGATGTTTCTATGTCTGCCTTAGTGCCCCCACATCCATCGGCATGGTCCTTGAGGAGCGTGGCCAGTTGCTGCTGTTGCACGATTAACTGGTCGAGGGACTGTTGCCTCTGCTGGGCCATGGCCATTTGCGGTGGTGTCACAGAGGGGCTGTTCGCCTCATATTGCCCTACCACAGGGCTTGTGGGGGATGGCCAGTCGTCGTCTTGTGGGTGCCCCTGCGTGGTATCCTCATGGTGTACGGGATGGAACAGACAGGGGGATTGGGACAGGTCATGGATGGATCTGACTTCGACATCCCCGTCTTCTGTGTCGGAGCATGCTGCCATTAATGGGGTGTCACCTATGGTGCTGCTGCCACCAGAGGCAGTACCTTCTGTGGCATCCATTGGGGGGACCTGTGGTGGTGCTGTTGTGGGCATGCTGGCTGCTGGGGTGCCTGTTGATGTTCCCTCCTGTGTGCTGCCACTTGATATGTGCTGCTGCCATGTCTTGATGCGTGCAGCTGAGGTGGAGGGTCTTTGGCCGTCGGTCTTGGCCCTCTTTGCAGGTGTGCTGGTAGGGGTGTCCTGGAGCTCGTCGTTTGGATCGGACCCTGTGGTGGAGTAAAGGAGGGCGAGCGTTATTAATGGGTCTGTGGGAATTGGAATGGCAATGTATCACATGCATTGGGGTGGTACCTGAGGGTGATTTGGGTCGGGGCCTTGGAGGTGCTTTCATTTGTGTGTGGAGTGAGGGTGCAGTTGTTTGGCAGCCTGCAGTTAGGGTGTGCCTGCTGCACGTGTAGTGGGTGTTTTTGGGGTTTTTACTTATTTATGTATTTATTGTGAGTTTTAAAGTGCGCTATCAGGCCAATGTGTGTGGACGTTCTCCTGGCCATGTGTTGCTGTTGCGCTATGTGGACACATGTGAGTCACATGATTGGACATTGTGGATTTGGCATGGTTTTATTTGGGCCACCTACCTGATTCTCCGGATGTCTGCACTCCTTTCTCCATCCCTCCGACTCCCTCTATGCTCTCCATTCCAATGGTGGAGGCACAGATTTCTTCCCAGGGGGTCAACTTGATGGGTGATTCCGACCCTCCCCCGGTGGCTGTGGCAATGTTGCGGTTGGCAGGAAGTATGCTACGGACGCGTATCCGCAGGTCGTCCCACCGCTTCCTGCATTGCTGTGGGTTGCGGGGTGCGGTCCCCACCGCACTTACCCGCTGTGCCACCAGGGCCCATATGGCCTTCTTGTTCGCAAGTGCCGTCCTGGTCATTTGCGTGGAGAAGACGGCGGCGGCATTCTCCTGGAGGGTCTCTGTAAGCACGGTGAGTTCCTCACGGGAGAAGTGGACCTGCCGCTTGCGGTCGCACGCTTTCTTCGCTACTTTTCCCATTTTTCTTGGTTTCACTAGGGTGGATGACGGGTTGGGATGTGTCTCAGGGTGGTGTTTTTAGTGGTTGTGTGTATTTTGTGGTTTTATAGGTGTACGGGGTGTTGTTTCCCGTTCCGGGCCCATGTTTTTACTTCCGTTTCCGTATATTTACGGTCACCGTACTTTCCGGTTGGCGCTCACTGCGGTGTCCGCTATGATGGGTGGCGGTATTGCACCTAGGGCGCCGTACGGCGGCGGTGTGGGCCGTTTTGGGGTCATTTCCGCCATCGCGGACTTTGCACTTCCACCATGGCGTGGTGCTCGTGCCCGATGGGTCGGAATGGGCCGCACTTTGCTCCATCGTGCAATGGCGGAAACGCTATTTACGCTGTGGCGGTCCGGTCAGTCACTTTCCGCCAGGGTCGTAATGAGGGCCAATGTGTTTTCTCTTATAGATAACCACAGTAAAACACTCCAGCAAAAGAAACTCTTTTTAAAGCACACACATGTTCAGATCACCCCACTCCAGCAAAAATAAATCTTTTTAAAGCACACACATTTTCAGATCACCCCAAAACGCACTTTAATACACACCATAACTGATTATAAAAGCATTGTGAATAAAATCACATTTCTACTGCTCTGTGATCATTCTTTTATTTTGAGCGCAGGAAGTATACTTGATGATTCTATATCATGTACCACGCTGAAATGCATTTTCATTCCAAATAAACAACTTCCAACAATTGTTCCCACCGATTTTCTACATATACAGCAGGACCACTTGACTGTAAACAAATACAGTAAAATACAAAAAAAATCACAACACCCCATTTTCAACATATGTTTAAATAAAACCTTCAAGAAACAATGACAAACAACAGATTAATGGCAATCACATCTTGTCACAGATAACATGAACTGCAGTGTGAGTTCTGCAGTCAACACGAGAAAAGTAGACAAAATGGTGGGTTGCATAGTTTCCAAAATCAAAAGCAGAAAAAGATGACTATATTGTAAAAAAACTAATAAAATGGCTGACACATATTCACTGCAGCCTATCATAAACAAGTATACATTTGCAACATTAACAATAGCCAATTAAAAACACCAAACACATACAAAACCTATCCCAGCATCTCTAGTAGCCGCAGCTATTCAACGTGGCTACACATCTTTCTTGTAGCTGCAGCTACATGTACATTCTCTACAAACTGAAAACCAAACTAAGCCAACCTACAAAACTTCATATAAGACAAGGGAACACCTAAGCACACAGAATAACACACACAGATAACATTCTGACCTTTATAATTCACATAAAAATATGATTTTTGCACAGAAAATGTATGGTTCATTAGACATGGCTACAACAGAAGCCACATCTATCACAACAACCAATGAAAAGGCAAAAAAGTGTTGACGCGCCCACGCACATGCTTCTTATAGCCAAAGTTATAGAAAAGCATTTCCGGTTTGGCTGCTATTACCCAAAGCTAAGGCACGTACACACACACTTGATGTGTCATTTGCTGGTATATAGCCTCAGCTGAACAGGATGCTACTTTGGGCGGGTGCGGATAGTTACGGTTAAAGACACTAGCCCGTTGCTGTGGCTAGACATGATCCTCAAAAGACCAATCACTCCCTTTTTTCTTACAGCCACATCCCTTTCATTGCAAGCTCTTCTCGTAGCCACGGATATCACACATCCACAGACACTTGACATGCCATTTGCCTGTGTATAGCCGTGGCTGCACAGGGTACCACTTTGAACCGTGGGTAACAACACCGATATATCAAAGTATAGAATATGAATGACAAAAGAGACAGTAGTGATATAATGGTAGTGAAAAAGAGTTATGTAAGATGCATGAAAATAAAGAGAGCATGTCAAATGTCCTTAAATACTGCACTTTGTTTACTCCAAAACAGTTCTTTGAAAGACTACTTATCACACATGAATATACAAATACAATGAAATAACATCCATCACATATAAATGCACAAATACAATGAAATGACATCACAAAACGTGGGTAAGATAAGTAAACATGCAGAACTAGAAAGGATTCAGTAAGTTAAATAAACTTGGAAAACATGGGAAACACCAATCACTCCCCTTTATTGTAGCCATGTCTATAAGGATTTTTTAAAAAAAAAGAAAATCTAAGTATGGAATATAAATGACAAAAGAGACAGTAGTTATACAATAAAAGGTGTCAATACAATACATTACTGCTCATGGAGCTATTTAAGGTGGATGATGATAAAGTAGTTTCAGCATTCATGAGACACCACAACGAATTATGGATTTCAAACAACCACATACAGTTCTACATACCCAATTTCTATAGACATGATGAAGTACACCTAACCAATGGATGAAATGCGGTGTGTTCTTTCATCAAACCAGTACACCAAATGTGCTAAAATACTAGACTCAGTGTACCACAAAACAGCCCTTTTAAGGACTACTTATCACATATAAAAACAAAAATACAATAAAATAATAACCAAAAACATTTTTAAAATAGAACAGCGGATAGAGTTCATTGACTTTTTTTTATAACCGTGGTTACAAATTCTTAGATAAATGGGGGATGCTCACTTTGGATTTTATAATACAAAAGAAGTTAAAAGATCAATACAGTATAAAAGACTGCTGAATGTAGTTATGTATGGTAGATAAAGATAAAGAACACATAGTATAATAGATGATTGTAAACTAGATGGGGATACGTTTAAAATTACAATTACACAAGATATAATAGCATGAGTGACAATACACAGGCTAAAATACAGTGTATGAGCCAATTAAAAGTACAGTAGGGTTGCTCCTTTTTGTATAGATTTTTTAAACAATGTTCTTCTGTTTTTCCCCACAGTCCTACATGTAAGAAAGTCTGAAAACATGCAGCCAAAATAGATAAGACTCCCAAATACCTACAGTGGCTTTTCACCGCAACGTCACTGTACCTATAAAAATAACTTTTAAAAAGAAATAAAACATAGACACCCCTAAATGTATAGCCGCAGACACAAAACTACTTGTACCCATGGTTATCTGTAGTCCTTAATAACCTAGTAAATAGCCGCCAATATCAGAAAAACGGCTTGAAAAATAATGATTTACTTCCCCGCCAAGCCCTCACCAAGTGACCCATCATCTGTGCCATCTCCCCCCACACTCCAGATTGCCTCCTCACCTCCCCTGCCTCCTCCCTCCCCCCCACAACATATGCTGTTTCTGTGATGCAGTTTGCTTTGAGATGTCGGCTATTTGAGGCAATAGCCAAGGATACAAAAAGCTTTGTGTTGCAAACTCAGTCCCTGGACCTCCTATAACTCCCAAATTTCACTAGGTGACCTACCCACATCTAAACTAAGCTCATATACAATTATTTTAACCTGCAAATGGCTTTTTAACTACTTTTCTTTTCATGTTATCCTCAGCTATAACCGTGGTTATCTCTCGCATTGAGAGAAAAACAAGATGGTGGCTGTTTCATTTCTAAAAACACCCGGTTTTTGGTAAATCCCTGAGATAGAGCTATCTTTTTTGGAGAAAGAGGGAACCCCCTTGTCCTTCAAATATTTAAATAACTGCTGACTGGCATAACCCCAAACCATACATGGATTGCGAGTCAACGCTTCGTGCCCAAGTTGTTTCAGACCTGGTCCAAATCTGTCCAGCTGTTTGGGTTCTGCGCTTTTACAAATATTCATCTTGTTTGTCGATGGGAAAAGGAATGGGAAGTATGCTGCACTTTTGGAACAACAAAAATGTTGTGTCTTCTTAATAACTTTTTATTTTTTAACTTTGCAGACTGGTGGACCTGCAAGTCCTTAATCACTTTTGAAATATCGGTGAAATACGTTACTCAAATCAAATGTTCTTAACAATAGAATTTTGAGGGGTTCCTATGGAAGTCTGACTCGCCTTAACTAGAGGGCTGCTATAGCCGCCCTATAATATATGTCACTCTCTGATGTTGTGTTTTTTTTTCTCAATATGTCACATATGTCCCCAATTGTTCCTAAATAATATTTCTCTTTAAATGCCCTATCAGACTAGCCAATATGGTTCTAGCTGCTCAGGGATTCATGGAAATGGAAAGGATAGTGGAACTGGGAAAAAAAAAGAAAATTGTATATCTGAAGAAATGAAAGCCTGTCTGCTAAGGGCTCCTCTTAGAAGTTGTTACCTCTGTTATTGCAAGTTTACCCCAATCACCTCTTTAAAATAAGCGTGAACACATGCATTCTTTCCATTATTTTTAAGATTCAGACTAAATATGGGCAATTGAACAGCAAAACGCCCTTCATTGGGGAAGGGAAGAAGTCACCGACATACAGGTAGTTTGAGAGTATTTTTATTTTCAGCATATACTGCTCCTAAAACCCTCACCTACCAGCACGTATTTGGGGCCTCTCCTTTCCGAAGGCATTGTGGTTAACATGGCAACCTAGCTGAAATACTTCCAGAAGAAAATGACAAGTCTAGCATATTATCGCACATGAATTCATTGACAATCCTGCAAATGAAATTAAAAGCATTGACTTTTATATTTAAAAAAACTACAAATTCCAAAAAAAATATATCTACGGCTCGCATTTGAATCTGCCCTTATTGAAAGTTACAAGATGCAATCAGAAAAAATATGAACAGCATTGTGATAAGTGAAAACATATAAGTATGTTTACCAGTTGTATTAAGCTAGTTTCCATCACCTGCCCTTTCTGCTTTTTATTCATTAGATGCCTCTGGACAGGAAAGGTGGAGCCTGGTCTAGCTGAAACACTGCTTAATGCCATAATGATTTCATCATTATCCAGTAATTCAATGATTAAACATTATTACGAATGAAAGCTCTGCCTCTTTATTTAGGGTGCTGTTGGGGCTGCTTCAGCTTACTTGCTCTTTTAGGTAAAGATATGCTAAAAATAAAATATCTTACTGTATTATCATTAATGTGCATTTACTAGTCACTAAGTGGGTGAAGGTTACTTGGTGATTTATTGTAGTTCACACCATTTAAACATGTGGCAGATGCATGTTGGAGTACTCTCCTTTTCTTGTCTCCCCTATTTGTTCCTCTTGATCTGTGGCCATCTTGTCTCTGAAAAGCCAAATTCTGTAAGCATGTCAGATACTGAGGATAACATGTTGCTTGAGTCTGGCATACTCCTCTTTGCAACAACAGCGTAGTCTTAGAGAACGAGTAAGATTTCACTTTCTGTCCCTTGAATATAAGGCTGTCAGGGGGCACCTCTAGTGCATGTTGGTGCAACTGGGATGGGACTGATTTGGAATATCCTGGGGCGGGGTGTTAGGTCGGCTGCCTTACCATGCTCTCCTTGCTGCAGTGTTTATTTGTCCACAGCATCTGTATATTGACCAAGGTTGTTTGTCCGAGGAGCTTGATGACAAGTTCAGTTATAGATACCTGTAGTAACGGCATCAATTATGTTTTTGACATTCATTTCAGTGAAAGAAGGACTGGGTGTGGGATAGGGAACCTAAATTCAAAGTGAACATCCTTACAACCACCTACACAACCTTCATAGCCATGGCCAACCAGCACACATTTTAGGAAAAAAGCTGTTAAGATAGCTCCGTGGGCACTTGCTGCTGGATTCTGGTTGTGATCTGTAGTTTGTGGCTTTGAATCCTGTTAATGGCAACTCTGCCGTTCATCCTTCCGAGTTTGTTAAATCCTTACCAACTTCAGAAGGATTTTTGGGGTAGAGGAGCGTGAGAGTATGTCACCTTCCTATTCCATCTTTTCAAACTCGAGCAGTCCCCATCTAGCTCCTAGACAGCCCCCATGCAGTAATATGTAGAATCTACTGTGAAATGTTTAACATCTGTGAATTCCAGGATATAACGCTGCACCTAAAGAAGAGCCAAACTAAACTAGATTCATCACAGACATCCTGCACCATCCAGATGTAACAATAAACATAGGCAGAGACATACTACAAACTGCACAATTGCTGTTCAGTGAGCAGCTTTTCACCACAGTCTCCTACAAGGGAGTACATTCAATATATTGTGAAAAGGGTCACTCAGGCTCCTATTGTCATGCACATTGCAGATCACTAAAGCCAATCTAGATATACCTACAATGAACACCACCACAAAAGCCCTTACAACTTAACGTCAGCTAAAACCTTTGATTCGGACGAATGAATTAGGGAACATTTAATCCTAGGACTTGTTGAAGCTACCTGTATCAGCAAAATAATGTGTAATAGTGCTCACATGTCTGAAATTCTTTCTTCAAGGTAGATGTGTGATGGGGCATCCAAAGTGGATTGTGCTCTTGGCTTTGTCACTGTGAACACAAATAATCTTTGCCTCAATGCCTTTGAGGCAGGTGAAGTTCCCTTTCATCCAGTGGAATGTGTAGTTCGGGCACATTGTGATAAAGGCCCGATTCCCCAACTCCTTCACACGATGAAGTAGGATTTGATTATGGTATGCTTAGGTATGAGAATTCCAATGGTACCAATCAATTTGTTAAGCAAGTGCACATATGTATATATTGAATTGGCGTGAAAAAAGAGATTATTGCTAAAATACTCCATGCTTCAAACTATTCGTGAAGGATTAGGTGGACTCCACCATGATTTTGTGGCTGTGACTGCTAAGAAATGATTGGACAAAAGTTGTGTTATGCTATTCGTATTCATAAGTCGCACGTTCACCCAAAGGCCTCTTGGGGCAAGGAAATTCACAGGAACACAATGGCACACCAGGGACTAGCAAAAGAGCAGAGATTTAAGTAAACAGCAAAAATGCAGATGGGTCATAGTCTTTCTCAGAGTTAGAGGGAGACGATTCCACAGCTTACTGGGAGCCACCAAAAAGGCCCAACTGCCAATTCTTTGGAATCCTTATCTGGGAACCATGACCAGATAGTCGTTGCTGGACCGAAGAGGCCGGTTTGGAACATAAGGTGTGAATTTGTCACTCAGAAAATCAGCCCCAGCCAGGTAGTGAGAACGATGGACAAGACAAAGCAATTTAAAGACTAATCTTTGTTTCACTGGCAGCCAGTGCAAAGAATGTAGCCATGGGCTGATATGAGAACCATAGGGAGTGTCTGTAGCTATCCGGGCAGCCAGATTCTAAATTAGTTGAAGATGGTGAATTAAGCCAGAGGGCTGGGCCAAATAAAGGGCATTACAATAGACCAGCCTGCTAGAAATAAGAGAGGCCATGACTGGAGGGTGAAGGGGAACGTAACGGGAAGAAAAGCCAGAACCCTCAGAAGAACCCTCAGTAAAAATTGACCGGTCTTACACACAGCAATGACCTGAGATGTCATGGATAAAGAAGCAGATAGATAAACCGCAAGATTTTTCACCACCGTCACATGAATAACAAACTCACCCAGTGAAGATGGCCAGAAGACCGAGGACCATGAGCAGGATTCAGAAGAGGTGCCCACCACCAGGACCTCTGTCTTGTCCCTGTTGAGTTTGAGCCAATTGGCACTCATCCATTCTCCCACGGCCGCCAGACAGTCACAGAGGCGAGACAACACCTCCTCTTGGTCCTGATCTAAACAGACTAGGATCTGAGTGTCGTCTGCATAAGAGTAACTCCTGAATCTGTGAGAATGTACGAGGTCAACCAACGGTTGTACGTAGATGTTATATGACATCAGGGACAAGGCAGAGCCCTGGGGATGCCACAAGAAAGAGAGTAAAGAGAGGAAAGAAAAGGAGGTAAAGATACTGATTGGCCCGTGTCAGTCAAAAAAAAAGTAAGCCATGCCAAGACAGTACCCGAGATGCAGATGGAGGCCAGGCGGGATAGGAATATGGAGTGGTCGACAGTGTTGAAGGCCGCCGATAGATCGAGTAAAATCAGGGCCCCCACACCGCCTCCATCAACCAGCCTGGCCATATCATCTGTCACAAATAGTAAGACACTCTTGGTGCTTCTACTGGGCGGAAACCAGACTAAAAGGGGTCAAACACAGCAGAAAACTCAAAAAACCCAGAAAGAAGTGGAGATACCAACACCTCAAGAAGTTTAAGAAGGGAAGCAAAGAAATAGGATGTAAGTTTGATAGAACAGAATCATCCAATGATGGCTTCTTTAAGAGAGGGATGCCAATAGCCTGCTTAGCTTCTTTAGGAACCGACCCTGATCTGTAAGAGAAGTTTACAGCCTGAACCACTAGTGGAATAATCTCAGGCAAAAGATCCTTAAAAATGAGCAAGGTGATAGCATCAGACAGAGCTGCAGATTTTAGGTGGCAAATAGCCTTCAACAAGGCCTCCTCAGTGAGTAGCGGAAAGGTAGCCCAACTGGGAGTAGCTGGCTGACTGCAGCAGTCAGCCACTAAACTAGGGCTAACCGGAGAGAGTTATGATATGATATGATATGGCATTTATAACGCGCCTATACACAAGTGTTTCAAGGCGCGACAGGCAGGAGTTGAATATGACTGCGAATGTTATCAATTTTGGAGTGAAAAAACTCAGCAAGTACATCAAAATGTGACTGAGAAGCAGGAGCAGTCAGCAGAAAGCGAATGGCAGAAGAGAAAGATTTAACAACAGAGGGAGGACAAGACAAATGATCTTACTAGGCCTTGTGTCATTCAGATCTTGCAAGTGCAAGAGCGAGACGTGCAAGGGGGAAACGATGGGGGAGAAGTGCGAGAACGAGAAGTGCAAGGGGAAGGGGGAGGGGGGAAGAAGTGCCAGGGAGAGGGACAGGAAAAAAGGCAATGATGCTCAGAGTGTAAGTGCAGCACAGAGGCAGTGAAGCTCTGGGTAAGTGCAAGGAGGCAAGGGACTGTAAAGGTTACAGTTGCAGCCCCTAAGTGCATCAAAGTCCAGAGGCAGTGCGGGAGTGACTGATCAAGAGGGTGCCTCGTACCCAGTGAGACTCTGAGGGTGTCCAAGCAACCAGTCGGTGCGTCAAACAGGAAGGTCATTAGGGAAGGGGGAGAGAGAAAGCATTGGAGGAGAGGAAAGTTTTGAGCTGCTTCCTGAACTTCAGGTGGTCTGGCTCAAGTTTGAGAGAGGCGGGGAGGACATGCCAGAGGGAGGCACCTGCAGAGTAGAGGGATCTACCCCAAACTCCCTGCCTGAAGAAGCATCTGACCCTTAGAGAGTTGGAGATAGCTGAGCAAAGGGCTCAAGAAGGAAGGTATTTAGGAAGAGAGTGTTGAAAGTAGTGTGGGCCCTGGCCCCAGAAGACTTGTGGACAATTCAAAGGGTTTTGAACTTGATACATGCAGCCACCGGGAGCCAGTGAAGGGATTTCAGGGCTGGAGAGATGCGGTCACTGGACTTGCGGCCAAGGATAAGTCTTGCAGTCCTGTTCTGGATTAGTTGCAGAGGGTGGAGAGCAGTGGAACGCAGATTGAGAAAGAGGCTGTTACAGTATTCCAGCCTATAAAGAACCAGGGTTCTGGAGACAGTGAGCTTCAAGGGGAAGTTGAGAAAGGGAAAAATACCTTTGAGGAGGCGCAGCTGGTAGTGGGTCTGCTTGGCGACATCTAAGTTGTGCGGAGAAAAAGAGAGAGTGGAGTTGAAGATGACACCAAGGTTTTTTGCCTCACAGGTAGGTGAAGCAAGAGGACCCAAGGAGGGTGGCCAGAGTGAGAATGACTGAAAGCGGGAACAGCCGTCCCAATGAGAAGGATCTGCGTCTTACTGGCATTAAGTCGGAGATCATTGGAGGCGCACAAGACCTGAATCACGGCTAGACAGTCAGGAATGAGTGAGAGAGGAGAGGAGGCTGAAGGGAGCTTGGACGAGACCTGAGTGTCTTCCGCATAACACTGAAAGTTAGAGGAGAATGTAGAGATCAGGTAGGCCAAAGCGGCCCAGTAGAGATTGAAAAACCAGGGTGAGAGGACAGAGCCCTAGAGAACGCCATAGATAGAGAGGTGGTGGAGAAAAAGGAACCAAGTTGGACCTGGGATTGGCGGTCCAAGAGGAATGAGGTCAACCACTCCAGGGCCTGGTATGTGATGCCTGGGTATTCACAGAGTCGATTGATCAGGATGGCATGGTTGACCATGTCAAAGGCAGAGGAAAGATCAAGGAGGATGAGGACAGATGTAGTGCTGGAATCAAAGTTAGCGCAGAGATCTTCACTGGTGTTCGGGAGAGCACTTTCTGTGCCTCTGGCAGCTCTGAAGCCATACTGATGGTCATGAGACAACCAACTGATTCAGTGTGGAGAGTAAGCTGAGAGATGGGCAGCTTTTCCAGGTGTTTGCCCAGGAAAGGGGTGATAGAGTTCGGGTGATAGTTTGCCAGACTGGTAGGTTTGGCAGATGCCTTGTTGAGGAGAGGGTGCGCAAGGGAGTGCTTGAGGAGAGAGAGGAAAGTTATAGTGGCAAAAGAGTGATTACAGAAATTGTCCAAGGCTGGAGCGAGGGTGTCAATATGGTTCTTGATGATTCTGGAGGAGGAGTAGAGCACCTGTTTGGATGACACTTTCATAGATCAGACTTGTCTAGAAACTTTGTCAGGTGTTGTCAGAGAGAAAGAGGAGAAAGGAGGAAGAGAGGGAGAGCTGACCAAAGGGGGGCCGAGAGCAGAAGAGGGAGCTAGTTTTTCTGGTGAAGTGAGAGGCCAGAACCATACAGAGGGCCTGGGAGGGAAGAGGGGAGGTAGAGACTGCAGCAGGATTGGCCAGTTCCTTGCAAAGTTTTTATAGTTCGCCATGTTTTAAGAAGCCGGTGAGAAGCAGGTTTGAATGTGAGCTCCCATCTTGGACAGGCGGCAGGCCAGTGTGCCAGAGGATGCGCCCGAGGCCCTCCACTTCCTCTCAGCTAGCCTTAACTTGTGTTTCAGCTGGATTCTCATGACAGGTGCAAGGATGTCCAGAGTAAGAAGAGATAGAAAGATGCAGATTAGAGAGGGCTGCGTCAGAGTGTGAGTCAGCCGCTGGAGTAGGAGGAGCTGAAAAGGTAGAGGCAAAGGCATCCACTGAAACACTCTTAATGGGCCTAATGACTGCAATGGTAGGTGACAGTGCTGGGGTGGTCTTTGCCTGAGGGATAGAGAGTTTCAGGTGAGACGAACGTAGAAAGTGGTCAGTCCAAGAGAAAGGAGTGGTGAGAGGGTCAGTGAGGGGGATGCCTGAGGAGATGAGAACATCCAATGTATGCCCGGCAGAGTATGTCATACCAGAGGTCAGAATGGAGAGAGAGCGCGTGTTGCAGAGGTTGCAGAAAATCCCAGAGGAGGGATTAAAAGCATCCACATTAATTTTGAGGTCTCTGAGAAGGAGAGGTTGAGAGGTAGAAGCAAGGATAGAAGAGGAGAGGTCAGCAAACTCAAAGAGGAAGAGGGCAACCTGACCAGGGTTCCTGTTGATAGTGGCCACAGTCAGAGAGAAGCCAGGAGAGATAGAGAGCTGCATAACAGGCTTTCAAAGGAGGAGTAAGTGTGAATAGGAATGACAGAAGCAGGGTGCCACTCAAGAAAGATCAGAGCTACTCCACCTCAGGGTCAGTTGGTTCTGGGCTCGGAGAGGATTTTGTAGCCGTCATGGAGGAGAGTGTCAAAATTTGTGACAGAGCTGGTCGTGAAGCATGTCTTGATAAGAGCGAGGACATCCAGGTCAAGTTCTTCAAGGACAGATGTCAGAGGAGTGTGTGACAGCAGAGTGAGAGTTGAGAGTAGCGACATCCAGCAGGTTGTCACATTTGAAGGCAGAGGTGGAGGCAAGAGGTGTCAGAGGAGCCAGCGGGCTGCTAGTAGAGGTAGCGAGAAAAGGAAGGAAGTTGGTAAGACGCGGGAGACGCCTATCAAACAGGAGGAGTTTGGGCTGAGAGCCCTGGACCAAGACGGTGCCATTCAGATAGACATTAATGATGACCTTGGAGGAGTTGAAGGAGGACAAGAGGGCATCCCACCATTAATCGGAGAGGAAGCAAGAGGAGAGAGAGCCATGACCATATGAAGAGTCCATAGGTCTGGTGAGGGGACGACAAAGAAGATGTTGGTGAGAGTCTGTCTGGAGGAAGATGTAGGTCAACGATAGGGAGGCCTGCATTGGAGACCAGGATGTCCCTCTTGAACTCCTTCCTTTCTGACTTAGTGAGAGGGACAGGATAGGAGAAAGAGTAGCAGTTAGACAAGATGGGAGAAACAGAGAGCACCATAGAGGGTGTGAAGGAAGAAGATGGGAGGATAAGGGTGCGAGAGAAGAGAGAGACATGCCGAGTCCAGTGCCACAAAACGCAGGATGCAGACAGGTGTGTGGCTTACAACGTAGAGGGGAAGACACAGGAGCAGAGATACAAGTGAACTCACAACAGAACAACAGTACCCTTTACAGGGTGTGGGACCAAGGGAGTGAGAGTGATCCTAATGGGCAATAATAAACAGTACGACAGTTACCACAATGTAAAACACCCAGATTCAACTTTCCTAAAAGGGGAAAAAAGGACATTTTTTTAAACACAGCAGCAATGTAAAAACCCAGGTTCAACTTTCCTAAGAGGAGAAAAAAAAGTCTTAGTTTTTTTAAACACAGCAGCAATGTAAAACACCCAGATTCAACTTTCCTAAATGGGGGAAAAAGGCCTCATTTTTTTTAAACACAGCAGCAATGTAAAACACCCAGATTTAACTTTCCAAAAGGGGAAAAAAGATCAAGTTTTTTAAACACAGAAGGCAATGTAAAACAACCCGATTCAACTTTCCTGATTCGTCGCAACAGGTTCACATCTGCAAGCTTCCCGGAGGACACTGGCAGACACTATCTGGAGCTACTTCTGGGAGCCGTCCTTTCCCTCCGGGTCCTTCGCTGATGGGGGCCGCCATGGCAGGGACTTCCTATGGTGGATGTCTATGAGTGCCAGGATGGCCAATGGGAGCGCGGTGGACAGGAGGGAGGGGGTAGGCCAGCAACAAGGAAGAGGAGAGAATGGGAGGGGGAGTGGAAGACACAATGCACTGTGGCACCAACATGAAATGCAAAATAATTTAATTTCAGTGCCAGGGCAGGCACAAACTCACTCTAGCACTGGAGGATTGGAAATGGAGCTGGACACAGAGAGGAAGTGGGGAACCCTCAAGCTCGTCAGACCGGATGGCCAATGGGAGTGCGATGGGAAGGGAGGGGGAGCCAGCAACAAGGAAGATGAGGCAAGGGGAGGGGGAGTGGAAGGCACAATACGCTACAACACCAACCAGAAATGGAAAATAAAGTAATTTCAGTGCCTGAGCATGCACAAACTCTCCCAGCACCGGAGGATTGGAAATGGTGCTGGGGGCAGAAAGGGAGTGGGGAGCCCTCAAGCATGTTGGGCCGGATGGCCAATGGGAGAGCAGTGGGTGGGGATGAGGGGGGAGCCCGACAACAAGTAAGAGAAGGCAAGTGCAGGTGGAATGGAAGGCACAACAGGCTACAGAGCCAATAAGAAATTGAAAATAAAGTGATTTCAGTGCCTGGGCAGGCACGTACTCACCCCAGCACTGGAAGATTGGAAAGGGACATTCGATTTACTTTTTTGAAATACTTATCATGTGTAATATTTTGTTTTCTTTGATTGCCAGTAGAAGGATCGCCCCATTTCTGCTATTCTGTATTGTGTGTACTGTGCTGTTTTGTTGTTGTTTCAAATGTGTCGAATCTCCCCACTCTTCACTACCACCCTCCAAAATCCACACCTCCAAAATCCTCCTATTAGGAGTCCTAAATCTAGGATTAAATGATCCCAATGACAAACCTGCCACACTCTTAGCTAAAGAACTCGGAGACCTAGAATTCTCACAAAGAGTCACCACCACCACCCACTCCAAAGGCTGCACCCTTGACTGGGTCATGGATCACAACTGTGCTTCAATCATCACCTCAAACACCGGTCTCCCATGGACGGACCACACCTGCATAGAATTCACTATCCCCACCAACCCCACCCCTAAGATTACTATCCACGCTCCACCCGCCATAACAAGAAGCTCCAAAAAACTCAGCGCAGAAAATCTGAGACCCTACCTTCAAAACCCTAGCCTAGCACCACTGTTCTCTCAAGACCCAAATATACTATCAGCAATCTTTAATGGTACTCTCACCGATGCCATAAACTCTATAGCCCCATTAGAAAGCAAAAAAGAAAAAAATGTATTTCACTGCAACTCTTGGTTCTCGGATGAACTCCAAACCCTGCGAGCACAAAAGCGCCAGTCACTAAAAACATGGCAAGTGGATCCCACTGACCTAAACAAGACCCTCTTCAAACAAATAGCCCTCCATTACAAGAAAGCCATCTTAATAGCAAAATCTAACTCTTTCAAAGACAGGATCTCAAAGGCCAACTCCCAAGCGAAATAATTATTCTCAATCTTCAACGAACTCGTCACACCCCCAGCTACCACAGACGAAATAAATAAAGACAAAGCCTGGTGCACGAGCATCCAGTCCGCCATGCTTAACAAAATAAAACTCCTCCAAAACAAAATCCAAAACCATTGCAAAGCCCTCCCGAACCCAAAAACTAACAGACCCACACCTGATAAGGCTACTATTTTCAACCACGCCCCATTCGCATTCAGAGACATCACGGTACCAGAAGCCCTTCATCTTATCAAAAACCTCAAACCATCTCTCTGTAAAGCAGACATCTGCCCTGTTAAAATCATCAAGGAATGTGCCAACGATCTAGCACCCCTTATCACTGCCTTCATCAACGCATCTTTCCAAACAGGTATTGTCCCAAACAGTCTTAAGGAAGCATGGGTGCGGCCTCTACTAAAAAAGGCCACACTTGACCCAGCACAACCGAACAACTACAGACCGATTACGACTGTCCCGTTCTTCTTGAAAATCCTAGACAAAGCAGCCCACAACTAGATCCAGTCAAACTCCATACTAGGCAAAGGGCAATCTGGCTTCCACAATGGGCACGGAACAGAATCAGCCCTACTAGACCTTAAAAACCAAATTTCACACATCATGGACAAAGGCAAACCTGCCCTGCTCCTTCTTCTTGACCTATCAGCAGCTTTCGACCTGGTAGATCACCAAACTCTCACCACCCACCTCACTCACACAGCACACTTCTCTAAACAAGCCGCAACCTGGATCACATCCTTCCTCGAAGGTAGAGCCATGAAGGTCTACTCCAACACTGCAAACTCAGACCCCACCACTATAAACTGCGGTGTCCCGCAAGGTTTGTGTACAGCCCCAACCCTCTATAACCTCTTCACGAAACCCCTCTTCGACCTACTTGATTCCATGGGCGTTGCATATACCAACTATGCAGACGATACTCAAGTACTCATACCCCTATCTGGACTCTATCACCAAGACACTAAGGCCCTCCACAACATCTATGCCACTATCCAAGCGTGGATGGCAATTAATGGCTTCTGCCTAAACGGGAGAAGACTGAAATTCTCATCCTCGGCCAGAAAATATAGCAAAGCTTAACCCCCAGTACGCCAACTTCAACATAGACAACTCAACCATCCCAGTCTCATCTTCCGTCAAAACACTAGGGGTTCACATTGACGCAAATCTATCTATGAATAGACAAACCAGCGCCATAACCTCTGCATCAGCGCTCAGCATCAAACTCATCAACGAACCCAAACTCCTAGCCATAGCCAGAGCAACCATGGGCGCCAAACTCGACTATTGTAACACTCTCCTAGCTGGCACCTCCACCAAGAACATTCATAGACTGCAAACCACTCAAAACAATGACCTAAGAGCCGCACTGAGCATCCCCAGAAGAGACCATATATCTCATGCCAGACGTGAAGCACGGTGGCTTCAGGTCAAAGACCGCATTACCCTAAAAATCCTTACCATCACACATAGATGCATTAACAACACCGCTCCCACCTACTTAGCCGAAGCTATATCAAGAACCACCTCCACTCGCCCCACCAGAGCTCAGTACACCAGCCAGCTACACATACCTCGCATCAAGAGAGTCACAGCTGGAGGGCTAGGCTTCTCCTACATTGCACCAACATTATGGAACTCACTCCCTGCCGCCCTCAGAGCTGAAACTTCAATCTCTGTCTTCCGCAACAACCTCAAGACCACTCTCCTCTACGAATAACGCAACCTCCTACCCTACCCTGTCTTGTATATTGTCTTGTATATTGTAACATAAACACAAATGTAATATAACTATATTATAAACCTGTGTATATATTGCTCACTATGTAACATATGTATGATTCGTGACCCTCTAACTAAGTTCTGTACTGTAACAAGTGCCACAATGTTCTCGGACTGCTGTGCGCTATATAAATGCGAATAAAACAAAACAAGCCCTATCCCTAAATGGGAGGTGTTGCTCAAATAATTAGGACAGCATCATCTGTCATCTTTATCACTTACAATATAATAATTTCAAACAAAAGCTCAAGCCAGGAGGCTCAAATTATGTAGTTAACATGTTTATCATTGCTGCAGAACAAGATAATCCAGACAACATTTTTCAGACCAATACTCTCAGTTCTAGTCCTCAGTTATCTACAGTACATTATTTTGTATTTTACATCAAACAATGGCAGGTGCATAGGGATAAAAAGTATAGATTTAATCCTCAGGTTGCCATGCAACTTCCCCTTTTCCCTTCATATTCTCTGAATGGATGGAGATTCTGGAATTGTAGTTTAAATTGGGTCGATCCAAGACTGTAATTAATATAAATGCACTTTTATTGGAGGCTTCTGGCAGTCTTCACCAAGACAATATCTCATCCACTGCACCTGTGAGCAGGTGGCAGGCCAAAGGAAAAACAGGAGAGAGCAACCCATATAAACCAGGCTATAGATAGATGATGCTTGTACTCTTCCAAAAACTGATTGCAGTTATACAATATTGGATCATCCTTTTGTACCAATGGAATGAGCCACCCTGCTGCATCGCCAGAAAAGCATAACATTACAAACATAGTCCTCGCTTGTGTAGCCTCAAACGCAATGGGTTTACAAAGGAAGTGTAACGGGCATTGGGTCAGAAACATGGATCACTTCCTCAGGTCCCCTGAAAGTCTTTCTGGCACTGCCAATGCTACCCCCAATAGTTGTTGAACCACTACTGTGTTAGCTTGACTAGATGAGGCAGCAGAAGGGGCAATGGCAGCACCCTGGAAGGGGGTATTCTATGACATTAATCCACTAACCTGAATTTAATACATTAGTCTCCTGTCGAGAATGCACTACTTCTGCTTGAATTTCTTGTAAGGCCTTTAGCACATTGGCCAAAGGCACAGAGGTAGACTCCATTTGGCTTGGGTGGTTTATATATCCCGAACTGGGGGCTGGTGATTATGTCAGAATAATTGAAGAACTAACACAACTTTACCCTGACCACAGAAGCTGAATGGAAGTCGACCCTCCACCCTAGGTTGGCACTGGTTCCTAGTTGTAAGTAACAGGTCACCACATGGCAGCCAGTGGGGGAAAAGGGTTAGGGAGAAGTTGTGAATGGGTGGGGACATAAAGAACACTGGAAAGAGGGTTAGGAAAAGGTAAATGGATGGGAAGTGGGAGTATGGGAAACCCCATAGCATTTGCTAACATAAGAACCTTCAATAGTAGAATGACCAGATAGCACCTGGATCTAGTGCCCAAAAACAGAAGGCCCTTCCTTATTCAAGAGCCTCTATTCTGAAAACCTGTACTCTCCTTTTCTCTAGATGGAGAAACCAGAATGGTCGCCAGAAAATAGCACACATATAAGCTCATGTACTAGGCTTATGTAACCCTGACATCAGCAAGACAAATACACATACCACTGCAAACAACATGGAAGCATGAAATTAGTTTTGTGGTAATTAGGAAATGCCCAATAATTCATCCTATTGTCTCTGAAGCATTCTGGGTTTTGGCATAGGCATTATGCCATGTGAAGAACATTATTTGGCCAATGCACCATTCCCCATCAAAATATTTGTCACAATTTGCAAATTGCCAACAATTACTCATCTTTGACCCGAGGGACCGACTGTGGTACCCTAAGGCAGACTTGATAGAGTGCTGTTAAATCATGCCGCGGGCTTGCCAGTCTCCCAAGAATATTACAGGAGCGCGGGACACAGCAACTCAACTCTGCGTGAGAGGCGCGACCGGCAGCAGCCAGCCGCAGAGCTTGCAGAGGGAAACCACGGAGGAAGGCAAGCCCCTCCAGCCCACAACCAACCACTCTTGGCGGCTTCTCGTACTCGCCATACCCCACAGTTCCAAACCTGCATCCTCAACTGCTCCTGCTCTTAGCCCAAGCCTGCATACATCCGTAATCACCAGCAAGCGGCACAGGCTTGGGCGGAGTATACAAACCCCACAACCTCATTCCCAGTCCTTACAAATGACACAGAATTGGAGGTGCTGAGGGACAACATGATGCCAGTAGAGGCACAACTACCTAGTGCAGAGATGCACAATCTCAAGTGGCAATTAGAAGAGGGACATGTGGATGGGATTAGTCAATTAAGTAAATGCTGTGTACACTGTGCCACGAGAGAAGGAATATCTATGTAACAGGTGGAATGAGCTCAATTGTGCCATGTGTAAATAATATAAATTCAAGGCACAAAAATACAAGGACAGCACCGGTGAGGGGGGACCGGATACCATTTCATAGGGTGCCTGGGAGCATAAGGTGCTCCTGCTTATTAAACTGGAAAGTCTGACAGGCCTAGAGGAGGGACATGACATAAGTGAGTGGACACAACACATCCTGCCATACAAAAATAAGTCATGCACACACATACAGGCACAATCATGCAGGTGCCACATGTATGCATGCCAAACAACATTAGCCCATGCCAAGTGCACTACCATTCACTTTTCGGTGACACCCATTAGACATGAATTAACAGTGCAACACACAGACAGATCCGAACATAATGCCTGACCACAAGGTGATGCCATAAATGTATGCTTTTCCCCCCATGCAGAAAACACATCACAGCAGACAAGTGGCTATGATGCAAGCTGCACATGCAAAACAGCAGTGAAGGAGTGGCAAGAAACAGTATGCTGCAACATAAGGCCACACGGTCAACACCACTGGCTGCACTACACATGCCACTGACAGTAGCGCAGACCCAGCCACAGCCACAGTGCATCACAGCAGCAGTACTGCTACCACCTGGCAAAGCACAACAGACTCAGCACACATTGCAGTGCCCATGTCACAGATGGGAAGAGTTTAGGAAGAAGAAATGGCAGCTGCTGACCTTGTGGCCCAGGCACCTGTGCAATAGGGAGAGGATAAAGATGCGCATGGTGACATGCAAGAGTACTCAGTGTGAAGTCATTGCCAATACATTTGGATTTCTCCATTCACAATAAATGAACAAAAACACATTACAAATAAAATACCAAAACAATTTCAAATACCACACATTACCAGTTAATTAACACATATTTTAGCACTTATCCCAACCATACATAAATAAATGTATATAATCTAAATACAATCAATCCAGAGCCAAATATTTTAAATATCTTAGATGATGGAATAAAGCAGCCCTGACAGAAAAGAACACATTATAAATCAAATGTGCATTATTGCAATTGTAAGGGTGTTGAATGATGATAACGACTCACAGGTGGCATGCTCTTGGGCGAAGACTGTCTTTTTAAACCAAAATAAAGTAACAAACTACCCATAACTGTGTCCAAATCCTACTTCTATCCCTTACACTTATAAATGAACTAAACTGGACCAGTCTCTTCTGAGTCCAGAAGAATGACTCCCTTCTGTTGATCAAACACAGTTCAGAAGTAGGGGGAATGTCTCCCTTCCCATGGCGCTTTTCAGGCTTATGGTTAAAATTCCGCAAAGTAGGGGGACTGGCTTCTGTCCTTTGGCCTTTCTCTGGCTTGTATTTACAGTTCCACAAAGCAGCGTAAATGATTTCCATCCCCTGGCCTTTCTTAGCATATTATTCACACAGTTCCACAAATTAGGGGGAATGTCTCCCATCCCCTGGCCTTTCTCAGGCTTACATTTATGGTTCCACAAAATAGGGGCAATGTTTCTCTTCCCCTAGCCTTCCTCATGCCCTTAGTGGGTCCCTCTGGAGAATCACTTGGACACACCTGGTATTTGACCTTAACAGATACTGCAATGAAGAACAGGGCTTGTTGGAGGACCTTGTCCTCATGCATGTTGGTTCCTTGACCCCGGGGCTATGCTTGACTGATTTTTCCCAGTACCTCTTGTACACTCCCTTGCCCAGAATACTGTCTCTCTGTTTGTACTTGACTGGTTCTAGTATCCCTGCTACACTCCCTTGCCATGAATACTGCCTCTCCTCAGAGTTCCCTTGATCGTGTTGTTCCACTTTCTTATCCTTGAGTCCCAGGCCCTTTCACACTGGTTTCTCCTTCTCAGGTCCCCGACCCCTTCACATTGTCTTCTTGGGGCCCAGACTTCTGTTTCTGTTTTTCTCTTTCCCAGGTCCCAGACTCCTTTGTATTGGCTTCTAGGGTCCCAGGCCCCTGTTTCTGTGTTTCTCTCTCTCGGGTCTCAGACCCCATTGTATTGGCTTCTCGGGTCCCAGACCCCTGTTTCTTTGTTTCTCTCTCGGGTCCCAGACCCCATTACATTGGCTTTAGTAGGGTCATTAAGGTCCCTGGGCTGCCCCATACCTTCTGTATGTGTCACAATCATTGGGCACCTTAAATCCCCTTAATAACAGTTTCCAAAAAAGCTTGCAGTCTTTTGATGACACAGCCCTCTCCATCTGCTCCCATTGTTCAATAACAAACACCCACTGTTTCCAGCAAAGCATTTTTTATAGTCTGATTGAAGTGCATATAGCTGACCTGCGCTCAAACCGCCACCCTTAAATGCTTTACATATCTTTCCTTTCAATTGTCTGCAGTCTTGATCAAACCACTGTGCACACTTCAACCTTTTCATAAGAGTCCTGATTTGGATATTACAAACATTCATACATTCCCACCATATTACTTTAACTAACATTTCATACCATTTTGCTCTCTGGCCTTAGTTTGCATTTTACACATTTAATACAATACAATACAATTTTATCACATAAATGCTGTCTTGTGGGGGCAGGTTTTGGATGTTCCCAGGAAATTCCCAGCCTTAAGGCATCACCTGATTCCTTCCACCTTTTACAGGTAAGCTAGTTGAGCCACCCTCATGGGCAAGGCCTTGTAATCTCCAGATATTATCACAGATCAGCACTCATCCATTTGGAACAGGAGCTTTCCATCTTTTAAGTTTTTAATTCAAGGGTACGATCTCATTCCCTGTGTCATTGATGCCATTGTAATTTTTGACCATTGTAAAGTGCAATCTTTCCATTGGCTTGCTTGGCAGTCAAAAGATCTCATCAAGAGTGTGGCGTAAAATCTGCCAAATGTCAGTCAACATATGCTTCTGCCATCCACTGTAGAAGGTCGATAGTACACCACCGTATCATGACCTTTGTTCTGGCACAAAGTATCACGTCATAAACATAGACATTGGATTATGTCCGACAGCAGGCACACCAACGCAAATGACATAAGTCTGCTACCGCCATAGGAATATGTGGCGATCTGACTGCCGGTTAAAGTGACATCAAACCCTTTCCAGGGGCACTTTGACTGCCGATGGAAGTGATCTCAAACACTTTACGGCTGCAGTTAGAACAGAGACAGGAACACTGGTGCCACAACCACTTCAACAGCTCTCCAGAAAAGTCTCTGCAGGACAAAAGAAGAGGCTCACAGAGCCCTATCAGACACATTTCAATACATCATAAATGCTAGGTGCAAGGACCCCACGGTTCACTGACACAAAATTGCAGGTGCTGGTGGAAAATGTGATGCCAGTAGAGGCACAACTACTTGGTGCAGAGATGCACATCTCAAGTGGCAGTGAGAAGAGGGACATGTGGATGGGATTAGTCAATGTAGTAAATGCTGCATCCACTGTGCCTCGAGAGAAGGAAGATCTACTTAAGAGGTGGAATGACCTCAAATATGCCATGTACAAAGAAAATCAAAGGCACAAGAAGCCAAGGACAGCACTCGTGAGGGGGGAGGCCATTTCATAGACTGCCTGGGAGCAGAAAATGCTCCCACTGATTGAAGTGGAAAGTGTGATGGGCATAGAGGAGGGACATGACATCGGTGATTGGACACACCACATCCTGCCATATAAAAATAAGACATGCACACACATACAGGCACAATCATACAAGTACAATATGTACACATGCCAATCAACATTCTCCCCATGCCCTACCACTCACTTAACGGTGACACCCATTAGACTTGCATCTGCAACGCAAAGCACACAGAGATACAAACATAATGCCTGACCCCAAGATGATGCCATAAATGTATGCTTTGCCCCACAGGAAACACATCACAGCAGTCCAGTGGCCATTAAAATGCACATGACTAATAGCAGAGAAGGAGTGGCAAGAAGCAGTATGCTGCAACATAAGGCCACATGGTCAGCACAACTGGTGACACTACTCATGTCAGTGACAGCAGTGCCGACCTAGCCACAGTGGGTCATGGCAGTAGTACTGCTACCAACCAGCCAACTATAGAAGACTCTACACACATTGCAGTACCCATGTCATAGGTGGGAGCAGTTGAGGAGGAGGATAAAGTGTCAGCTGCTGAACTTGTAGACCAGGCACCCATGCAGGAGGGAGAAGATAAAGAGGTGCATCGTGGCCTGTATGGTACTCAAACGACCAGCCAGAAGATTGGCTCAACACTCCACCTCAGACGCCTATACCGCAGCACACACCAACTACACGCAACAACCCTTTTGGTTGAAGGTGAATGTGACCTAGTCCATGAGGCCAGACAGCAGCCTGATGCAGCTGAAAAACAGCTGCACATCCAGGAGAGGATCCTGCAACAACTGAAGCAGTATAGCCAGCTCCGCCTATGCCAGAATGAGATTCAGGAATCACTGAAGGAATCCCTTGACAAGCACACATCGCCATCCTATACCTACATAAACAGTTAAGAGTAGAGCATATACAGTCCACAAAAAGCAGGAGGAGGCTGGAGTGAAGTAATGCTGCAACAGGCACAGTCATCCACACAGCATGTGTCCAGCATGACATCCCAGGAAGCAAGCCCATCTCACTCACAAAGCCAATCCACTCCCACACCACAGTCAGAAGGTATTGCAGAGGGCCAGGAAGCACCTGCAAAGAAGGGACAGGGTAGTGAATGGACCGCAGCATCCACATAATAGTGCACTGCATGGTTCACTGAGACATTTGCATTGCGGACATATGTGAGGGAACATGTGTGCTGCTTGGACATATAGCCCCTGTTGGGCCATATACATGGCAAGGAAGTGCCACATGAAGCAACGTATCTGCTGCTTGGACTCATAGCCCCAGTTGGGCCATATACATGGACAGGAAGTGGCACATGAAGCGACATGTCTGTTGCTTTGACCCATAGCCCCAGTTGTGCCATATACATATTGAAGCAATATGTGTGGGGTGCATTCGACCTTGCTATGCCATATGAGGTGTACATAGATGACAGACACTCCAGGAGTCAAACATGCAGTACAAAAGGTAAGTGTTCATGCCTTGTTCTCATGTCCAGTGTCATTTATCGTGTCCTTCTATGTGGTAACCATTGTGTACAAAATATAATAGTTCACGCATCGCTACCTACTGGGTGGGACCTTGAGATGGCAATGTTGCGTGGTACACATGATTGGTAGTAGTACAACACTGCATTCATGTGTGCTATGCGACTGATGTGGTAGTTTTTGGGATAGCAAAGACCCAGGCGTGTGCTGCTTTCTGTGCCACTATTGCCAGCTCTAGAAGTAATCACATATTAGTGCCAATCACATTTGCTTCATTATCACTGTCTGCATTCGCTGACAATGGCACATCCCTTTGCATTGCAACGTTGTTTACCTTTCGAGGGGCATACATGCGCATGCTCCATGAACTGTGCAGGCAGATCCATTGGTTCTACAGCACTGCAAATCTACATTGTATGATATTGTATGTCCTTGTGTGTGCTCAATTGTAGCATAGATCTCCAGCACGTTGTGAATTGCACACAGGTGTCAGTAGCCATGATATACATGGATAGGCTGCATCACCTGAGGGTTAATTGGAAAACACATTTGCATGGTTATGATGGATTTTTGCCAGGAACATTCACAGTACAGTACAGTTATGCTCTGCTTGTTTCAACAGTTACCTATCAGCCATATTCTCCTGTTGTTCATGCTACACATCATTCATGACACACTACTATTCGGCATTGCTATGGTGCCATGTGTGGATTTTTGGAATTTGTGCACATATGTGAGTGAATATTATCTTCGCATCACACACAGCCTGGACGTTGATGCTATGGAAATCTTCCTATTCTGATACATGCATTCATGTGCCGAGGGGGGTTAGGGGGGGTATGAAGGCAACATGCATCCCATCTATTACACCTACCATGTTGGATAGGCCAGTGACATTGTAGAATTCTATCTTCATGTTGTTGATGGTGGGAGCATCTGTTGGGAATTGTATGTACTCTCCCACAAGTGCGATGATGCGGTCCAGCAGCTGGGTGAGGTTGCAACTGAATATTGGCTGTGAGATGTCAGCTACACTCATCAACTTCAGAATAGGATTTGATATTGTTGATCTGTGCCTCTAGGTCAGCAGCTGTGCTATCTGTCAGGTCCATGATGGTCCTTTGGTCGAGTCTGTATATGGTGATTGTGTGATCTGCTGACATCACCTGGAGACATGCCCTTGGGAGATGCATATGTGGTCTTCGGCACTGTCAGTGATGTGGCTGGTAGGGTGCACAATGTCAGTTGTTCATTTCCATTCACCTGTGTGCATGTTTATGTGCGGTATATGCGTTTTATGCACACCCCATTTCTGCCTTTCCCCCGGGTTGAATGCAATGCTGCCCCTGCAGTCATTGGTGCTTCACATAGATGGGTGTATTGGTGATTGCATGTTCTACCTACCCTACTAACGTTGCATGCAGGATGCCTGTCCCTGTCCTTCCTAGCACATTGTCCCCAGAATGTGTCAGCATTTCCCTTGCAGCACTTAACGTCCATGTTTTGCTACATTCTCATCTGGTTCTGCTCCATTTTCAGATGCCCCTTTTCTGTCCTGTGCTGCACTTACTGCTCTTCCTTGTTGCCGTCTATGTGTCTGCAAGTGGATGGCCACTAAAGCTAGGTTGCCCCTGCAAAGGCCATCTTGCTCTGGTGGATGACCAGGACTTCCCTCCATTGCTTTTATGTCATTTCCACCACATCCAATATGGTTAGTGTACATTATGCTAGTTTCACTGTACTTGTGATTGGCGGAAATATGGTTATTGTGCCACCACCACTCTTCCTACGTTTTTCAGTGAATGCGTGGTGGAAATGCACGTTCTGCCACACTTTAAATGAGATCCACACACTCTCAGAGAATACACCCACATTTCTTTTTTTTTTAAATTATCTGTACTGTTTTTCAGCCATTAACAATACAAGTATCCTCTCTCTCCAAGGATCCATTTAGATGTAATTCTAGGTGCAATTTCACTCTTAACTTAATTAGTACCTCCCCGTTCCCCTTCTCTCAAACTTCCCCAACCCTCGTGGTCTAGAGGGACCTTCTGGATATGCGTCATACTTATGTGAGAGAAATGTTGCTACATGTATTAATATTAATATTAATATTAATAATTGTATCAATGATTGAAAAACGGAGGCAATCAAATGTCATATGATAAAGAGGATTGTTAGGGTCATAGAACACATTTCATTTTGTTTCTAAGCTATATAGTTGCAATTTTATAAGCAGAATTTGATTTAACCACATGAGTAGCGCTGCTGCAAAAAGCCCATTAGCTTCTTGCAGCAGAATCCAGTCTTAGGTTTCATTTCTTAGATTTGTGAAACCCCATGTACAGCATAATCAGTCATGAAAAAAGCTCTGAGAGGCCCCAATGTCTATTTTGCATTACTTGCCATCTGTCCATTGTTATTGTTATTGCCTTAGCTGATGTCATAGGTGATAGTCTAAGTGGTATAATGTTTCTTTGAAGCTCGAACTGGGCTTTTGCCATGTGGTCATTTCAAATTCTGTCTCTCAGGGGACCAGATGCAGCCTTTACAGGAATTATAAAATGTATTTATAAAGAAGGAGCTCAAAAGGGTGGGGACCCTCATTTACTTGGAGGACTGTTCCACATGCCCCTTGTATTTCTGTGGACATAATGGGCTTTCATGATTCTAGGTAAACTAACCTTATTCACTCCAGATGGCCCAGCCAACCCTCCAGGGAAACATACATATTCCACATTGCAGCATGTGAGCAGGAGTGCATTGGGGTTTCTTATGATCATGTCAGCAAGAGGAAGAATGTGCTAAGCTAGCCCAAGGCACCATATGATTGTGTGTGCATGAATGGCGTATTCACGTGTTCTGTGTCAACAATGTGGAAGCCATTCTAATCAAATAATTTCAATCACTTCACTCGTTTGTCTTCAACATAACCTGAATACGAATCGTATTTCTATTTAAACTTTAAACACTGCCAATAAAACACTTGTGTACAGGTGTGATAAAAATGACTCAACATGTATCAAATAAAAAGGTGGTACACTGTGATGCTTCATTTTGAACACATACGACCATTGTTACTTATAACATTACAGGTGAATACACAGGCTAGTGTTGTCTTCAACATTAATATTGTTTTCCCTGTATGCAAGTGGCACTGGTTTTCTTTAGATTTTAGTACATTTTTCCATTGTGACAGGGTACCATTTTAAAGTATTGCAAATAGTTTACTTTACTCATATTTACAGCACTTCTGGCTTTGGGTTCAGTATTCAGTTCAAAATGTTCCTGGTAGCACCAAGGGTCATATTCTGTGCCAATCATTGGGTGCTGTCTCTCATGGAAGCAAGTAACTACCTGCTCTTGCAGGAGCATCCAATTCATGGTAGTTGGTGAAAAACATTGGGAATGAAGTAATGCATTATTTTGGTAACTCTTGACTTTGAATTGAACCAGACTCCATGTCTTATGTTTGGTGTTGTCCATTACACGTGGAAGCACCTATCTGTCTGTTTTACCGGCACAGTATTTTTCCAGACAATTGAATTGTTTGCACCATACCTGAAGGAGGCCATGCAGCCATTCAGCGTCTCATGCTTTACTTGGTTGCTTTTTGGTCCCATGTATCTTCATTAAGCATAGGCGGTAGGATTCCATGGTTATAGACTCTCATATTGCCTGTCACCTATTCTTTCTGGAGAAAGGCTATTGAATGTTAGTTACTGAAACTATAGCATACTTATAAGGTCCAATTGCAAATCCAGAAAATAATGTAAAGGGCCTCATTATGGTGGTATTTCTGAACACTGCCTGTTTTACCACTCCACCCGATGGCCTGATACTACATGCACTAATTTTAGGAATATAGCAAGTGTTCAGAAATACCTTACTTTGCCTTTAAACACTGGATTAGACTCCTCAGATGTTTACCTGCACAAGTTTTCTCCAGCTAAAAAACTTAACATGTAAAAACTCCTCAAAAGTGTTTTTATGTTCTTTTATTGCAGGCAAGAATGCAAATGTTTACTCCATCGAAGTTAAGAAATCCTGTTGGGCGACATTAAAGTGAGTTATAAAGGGGGAATTAGCGATTACCCACTTCTCCATTCCTTTATGTGTAATGCAGAAATGGGTCAGGAGGAACCCTTTTGTGCATGTATGTATGTTTTACTGTAGCAGTCTGACATTCTACTCTACACTATCATTTCCCATCCTTATAATCGGGGGAACTGATTTTTCTTTTTAAATAGAAAAATAATGCATGCAGATTTCTTTAAAAATTCCATGCAGTATTTGCAGAAAACTGTATCTGTTGCTGCCAACCCACCATTATTTCATCATTAGGTGGATTTGCCGATTTCCAGAAATATCTCATGTGCTAACGGTAATTACCCGTGCACTATTTCCAGTAGCAAATCCACCGAACTCGCAATGGGATGATATATGTCAAAATTGAAGATGCACAACAAATAATATTTGAAGTTTAAAATAAAAATCAATGAGGCTGGATGAAGGGTAGATAACGGTTCGGAAGTAAAAAAGTAAGTATTTATGATATATGCGTTAGGTGAGAGTAAAAAGGGTACAGGTGATTAATTATAGCACCCTACGTAAGTAGTGGGTTTAAAAATATGCATAAGTTGTACAGGTAAACAGGGAAGGGGTTAGGCAAACCACTAGTACTGGAAAAGCATTTGGATAATTTATTTTTCTTAAACAATTTAAAAGTTTAAAAAAAGTACACATGAGCAAAGCCATCATTAGAGATTCAAGTTTTTTCTTCCCTATTTAAACATTCTACATTTTTGCCTGCAAGATCTTCACGTACAAGCACATGGATAGCAAACAATAAACCTTGATGCCGCATCTGCTCCTGATGACAGTGGGAACACTGTTGATGTTGTTGTTGTTGTTGTACTGCAATAAGTACAGGAAAACCACTAGTAAATAAACCATGGCCCAGTCAAGTTGTCCTGCGTACAGCTTTGCTGTGTTTTAAAACTGTTCCCGTTAACTCCTCACCAACACGAACTTAGATGATTGACAACCATCTCCACTTAAGAATGTTACTTAATACCTTTTAGTTTACCTCCATTTTCTGTTGTTAACTTCTGTTTTCTAGGTTTCAAAATATATTTTGAGGAGAGGTGGCCCTCCCTGAAAGCATGATATAAATATTTCACAAACACCATTCCCTAGCCTTCAACAGAGTAGGCTAGGTGGTGGTTTCTATTCAAACATTGCTCTCCTTGCCTATTTCTAAGCTCAGAGACATGTCTTCCCTTCAAGGCAGACAAACCAGAAATAACAATGCCAGTTGTTAAATATTTCAGAGTTGGAATCTCTCTATATTTCTTCTGCACATAGCAGCATATTTTCAGGCGGAATGCAAAGGGAAACTAAACCAACACTAGCGTGTGTTTCCTTGAGTGCGACACATACATGCTGATGTACACACATTCTTGAAACAATGCAAATACATCGTTCTCTTTGTTTTGGTGGATGCAGATACGTGTTACATTAGAGAAATAGCGCTTGATTGGCTGAATCCATGCGCAAAACCTTTTAATTCATTTTAAGTGAATAACTGCAAAATTCTGCATAATGCAATTGTATAGCACCAGGCGATGAGCTTCACTCAGTAAAACATAATACATCCGGTAGCCGCAGCATCCGGAAATACCAAAAGATATCCAATCAATCAATGAAAATGTTGGACCCTGTCCAGCAGGGATGAGTGACAGACGTGCCCTGTCAGGGCGATGTTTTTGCATTTGACATGAGGGAGGATGAAACCCTGTGCAGCTTGTCCTTTTATTGACATTCTTTCAGTGGCTGATACACAATTTGCTGCAGATCATTAGCATGTTCATTCCAAAATGGCTGTCATATCTCCTCAACCCTAGCAATATGTGTTATAAAAGGCAGCATATATTTATTTATTTAATTTTTTGCATTCATAAAGCGCACTGGCAGCCCAGGGGCATTGAGGTACTGTTACAAGAGGGTGGCTTAGTTACATGAGTAGCACCATAACTTACTTACAGATGCCTTGGTTACATGAGGTGTTACACGCAGGACATTACTATACATTTGGTGGCCTGTAGAGTAGGCACTGGTAGGTTCAGACAAACAGCAGGGTTTTGATTGCTTTGCAGAATGCTATGTGTGATGATATTCCTCTACGGTTGGGTGGCAGTTTGTTCCACTGAGTAGCAACGATGAATGGGAAGAAGGAGCCTCCCGCCCGTGCTCTTAGGACCTTGGGCACTGTGAGTAGGTTGGTGTATGGGGTCCTGGTTGGTCTAGCTGTGGGTGGTCTGGTGATTCTTTCTGATAGGTACTTGGGGGCTGCGTGGTTAATGCATTTGTGTGTGAGGGCCAGGGTTTTAAAGATGACACATTCTTTAATGGGAAGCCAATGGGCTTGTTTCCTGGCAGCTGATATGTTGTTCCTTCTGGGGATGCCGATGGCGGCCTGGAGTGCATTGTTCTGGACAGTTTGGAGTTTTTCAATATTTTATGTAGAGGTGCCAATTGAGAGGATGTTGAAGTAATCAAGTCGGGCCCCAATTATGGCTCTGGCTATGGTGAGACAGCTTTGCTTAGTCAGGAAAGATCTGGCTGCATTGAGCAGTTTAGAGTGGTATGCTGCTGAAGAAGCAATGACATTTACCTGCCTAGTCATGGAGAGGTTGGAGTCTAGGTAAACCCTGAGGGTTTTAATGGCCTGGGAGACTGAGATTTCGGTGTTGTCAGTGGTGAAGACTTTGTAATGGCTGTCAAGTTTCTTTAAGGTTTCAGACGAGCCAATTAGGCGTAGCTCAGTTTTTGTCTCCAGTGTCAGTTTCATAGTCACTGGATAGTGGCAGGAGGACCAATGTGTCATCAGCGTAGTTTGTATATGTGATGTCTAGCGAGTCAAGGATGTTGAAGAGTGGCATGGTGAAAATGTTATATAAAGTGGGGGATATGCATGAGCACCGTGGGACTCCACACTGGATATGTCGGGGTGCGTGCAGGATTGGTCTGAGAAATCTCTCATGGCTCTACCTTGAAGGAATGAGGCGATCCAAGCTGTGGCATTGGGGGAGAAGTGTGCAGATGATGAGGGCTGGTGGCAGAGGGTTTTGTGGTCGTTGAGATCAAAGGCAGCTGATAGGTCTAGGAGGAGGAGTAGGGCTGGTTTTCCTGAGTCTCTGATGTCGTCCATTTGGTTCTAAAGGTCGATTAGGGCTGTTTCAGTTCTGTGGCCTGGGTGAAAGACTGACTGGCAGAGGCTGAGGAGGCTATTATATTATGCTTTGTATAAGTTCTTTAAGAGAAATAGAACCGTGGTGATGTTTCTGTAGTTCCCTTGAGAGGATATATCATATCATGAAACTTAAATACTTTATATGGCAGCCTCTGGTGTATGTTACATGAAGTTATAACGTGCACCGCTGTCATTTGCATGGTCTCTAGGACCTCTGGTGGATCTGAAAGGGGAATTGGTGTGGTGAGGTGGTTACGAGAGAAGAGGGAAAAGACAAGATGTTGTGCTTAGCTGTTGATGTGTGTTGAACCAGGAGCAACTGGGGTTTGTGTGGGTGCCCTTTCTAGGTGGGTTCCAGCTATTTAGTGGGACTGCATACAATGGGATCACTTTAAAAGGTGATAAGTGCTAATCTACTTGTTTGCTCTATTGCTAAATGGCATGTTTTTTTGATAGGATCTGAATGGATGGGAACTGCTTGTTTTACATTTTCATAGCCCCTTATCCCTGATAACTGTCTCTGTGTGTGAGAGAGATTGGCCCAATGATGTTTGCTCACTGGACCCAGTTCCCGGAGGAGGGCCTTCTGCAGCACTCAATTGTGATTTGACAATATGGGTTTATTACCTCCACGTGATCGAATTTTGCAACAAATGGCAACACATTATTACATTTTCAATGTTGGGTCAGTTACCTCAGGTTGGTCAGTTTTGCAACCTTTCACAAAACATTAGTGTGATATTTTGGTGGCATTTTGTTCTTTGAGTGTGGTTGGGATAAAAATCCTTCTATAATTCCTGAGTGTGATTTGCCATGTTTTTTTCTTTTCTGGTGGATCTGATTTGGATTTTCTGTGATCCCTAAAAGTAATTATTCAGTGTGTCTGTTTCCTGAGGGTGTCCAGGTTTTAACTTCTGCATGATATCTTTGTGTGATTGTCAGTATTGTTCTGGGATTTAACGCAAAACAAAACAATATGAGACAGAGACAGAGGCACAAAGGAAGGTCCCTTATTTATTAACTTCAGCCAGGAGTGGTTTGTCCAACCTCAAAGGGCTGCAACAAAGACTACACAAAGTAAAAACCACCCGATAATTTATACACGTTTCATACAACGGCCAGCAGATCTCACACATAAGCGAAGTTGGGTTTAAACATCATGTCATGATCTTAAAAATCACCAGTCCATTCCTTTTTTATTTTTATTTTTTTATTAAATTACAATTGTTTTAGTTGATTTATCTCAACTTTTTCAATTGATCAACATTCAGTGTATAGTCGATGCTACATTCCATGCTTATGATTCATAACATAGGCAATATAAAGTTTGATTCTTACTAGTAAAGGCTAAAATGATTATTCAAAAATATTCTTTTTTTTTCAAAAAATAGAATGAGTTCAGTAAAACACAGATGATACACATTAATCTAAGAAATAATTATTATGTAACAATAAGTGTTAAATAAAAATGGTTATCATAAATTACTTTTTTGATCAAATAGAATGTATAGTTTTAAAATCTATAAAACATAAATATTCTATGAAACTAGTCAGTTATGTTACTATAAAATCTATAACTCAGTAAGGGTAATACTATTGATTAAGGTTTAGTGTTAGTAAGAATTGGGCAGTCGCAATATTCACAGAGACACTTTTCGAATTAAAGATATGGTGCCAGATTTGTTGTTTGGTGAGTAGATTAGTCTTTTAAGAATCTGTAAAAGGCCACTTTTCGTCTATTACTTAACGACATGCATTAGGTTATAAGATGTTGGGTGGTTTCGTTGTATTCAATCATATTAGAGAATAGACTGGTCACGTCAGTTATGATGTGGTTTGAGATTCTTATGAGTCTTACTTTTTTCTGCCATAAATCCACTCTAAAACGTAGCAGTGCATTGGCATATATCCAACTTGGACATTTTTATAAATAAGGTGCAGTTTGAATCAGTGATTTGATGAGGAATGCTCCATTTTTAAAGCTTACATAGTTACGACAAGCATTCCATGTGAGTATCCAATCACAAAGCCAGAGTTTCTTTTTTGCTTTATCAGGTGTATCTAATACCATTTCAAGCGAGATATCGGCTTCTGTAAGGATGAGTTGGCATCTAGTCTTCCAATGATGAATGGTAGAAGTATGATTTGAAAATGTTGCTGTTTTTAAGGCTGGGAATAAATAATGTTGGTCCACATCAGAAACAAAATATTTTCTATAGGCTGCTAAAAGTTTCCATGATATTATCGCTGTTAATGATGTCAGCCCTAGCTGGAATCTAATGATGGGCATTGGACAATTTTGAGGCAGGGATAATACTGGTTTCCAGAAGGCACTTTCGAGTACCTCCCTGTTACGCTCCGGCAGCGCTGGCAGCGCTGTTCTCGCCAGTCTCCCTCGGCAGTTACACCGGCTCACACCGTCCGGGGAAAGACATCGCTGTGGCAGCGTTATCGGTTTACATGGAGACTGTATGGACGTCGGCATCAGTATCGGCTGTGTCAACTGACATGCGCATTACACACAATGCTTACACCGATGCCCCGCCCCTTGCCTTCTTAATCCAGTTCCTCTCGAGGCTCGGTGCTGCTAATTGTAGTCTACACGTACTCTTACGTGTGTAGCCCTCAAGCTAAATTCCTTCTTCAAACCTTCCAACTAAGGGGCCGATTCATGGAACAAACGTGCGCCGAAAATCTTCGCGCAAGCAGGCGCAAGCAGGCGCAAGCGGAAAAAAACAGGCGCACGCGCACGCGTGAGGTTCATGGAAGTCCCTGCGCGTGTTTACCTCGGGATGTGCGCCAAACCCGTGCATGGCGCACACGTCACTGCAACATCCCGAAAGACGTGCGCGACGCGCACAGTGAAAGCGCACAACCTCGGCGCATACACTAGAAAGTGGGCGGAACACGGGGCGTAACGCGCGGAATGGGGAACAACTCGCGAAAACAAGGGCGTAACTGGGGATGTACTGCAGGGAAGCAGACGGAACGCCCACACGCACCCGAACCACACGTATTCATGGAATAGAATAGGGCAAAGCCACGCACAGGGAAAGACACGCACAAGCCGAAACGCGTCCGCCACACGAAGGCAGGCGGTAGCGTCCCTGCGCATTACAAAAGTGGCAACATACAGCAATTGGGCCTGTGCGAGCGGGGCACGTGTATATCGGGGGTTCGCGTGAAGTTTTTCACGCGATCGGGCCTGGGGGAGCGGGCTACGTGTATTTCAGGGGTTCGTGTGAAGTTTTTCACGCGATCGGGCCTGGGGGAGCGGGCTACGTGTATTTCAGGGGTTTGCATGAAGTTTTTCACGCGATCGGGCCTGGGGGAGCGGGCTACGTGTATTTCAGGGGTTCGCGTGAAGTTTTTCACGCGATCGGGCCTGGGGGAGCGGGCTACGTGTATTTCAGGGGTTCGCGTGAAGTTTTTACGCGATCGGGCCCGGGGGAGCGGGCTACGTGTATTTCAGGGGTTCGCGTGAAGTTTCTCACGCGATCGGGCCTGGGGGAGCGGGCTACGTGTATCTCAGGGGTTCGCGTGAAGTTTCTCACGCGATCGGGCCTGGGGGAGCGGGCTACGTGTATCTCAGGGGTTCGCGTGAAGTTTTTCACGCAATCGGGCCTGGGGGAGCGGGCTACGTGTATTTCAGGGGTTCGGGCCTGGGGGAGCGGGCTACGTGTATTTCAGGGGTTCGCGTGAAGTTTCTCACGCGATCGGGCCTGGGTGTGCGGGGTACCACTCACCGTCTGCCTTGCGTGTAGAAGAACGCGTAGCCAACACCCGCTGTGAAGTAATAGCGTGTGAACCCCAACGGATGGAAAACACACGCACTGCACGAAAAGCACGTACAGGACATAAAGGCACGCGGGATCTCCAAGCCCTGCCAGGGCAACGCCCGTGCGCAAAACGTCACAGACGCGCTTACGCTGTAAGGGCCTTTGATCCAATGAAATCGCGTACGCGTGCTGACGCGCTTACGCGCTAAGGGCCTTTCCTCGATTTTCACGCTGACGTGCAGGATTTTCACGTGCCAAATCACTCCGTATCAAGCTGGCCACGCGAAAACACACAGAAGACCACGCTCCTGCCCAGAAGGCCGAATTACTGCCCCCCAGTGCCCCGAGCAGCCTCCCACGTGCCATCTGCTGCTGCCTGCCTGCCTGCTGCCACCGTGCCCTGCCATTTGGTGCCTGCACATCAGCCATCTGCAGGGGTCCAGTTGCTGTGCCCACCCCTGCTGGAACAGAAGACTCCCGACTCGGATAACATCGATCCACAGCTCAGCCCCAGGACCCAGTTGCCCACCCACTCCTGCCCCTGGGGTTGCCATGTCGGGCACATCCACATCTGGCACCAGTGGCAACCCCCGGCCAGAGGGGCAGAGGGGCACCAGCTTCACTGCCACCGAAATTGGTGTCCTGGTGGAGCAAGTCCTGGGGCAGTATGATGCCCTCTTCGGATCGTCCCGCGCCAACAAGGAAGGACGGGAGAGGATCTGGGCCGACTGTGTGGTTGCCATCAACGCGGAGGGGGTGGCAACCCGCACCATCCAGAAGGTCAAGAAGCGCTGGGAAGACTTGAGGTCCAGGACCCTCATAAAGGCCCGGCGCCTCGTGGAGGGGGGCCGGGGCCGCATGAGTTCCATCCAGATGAGGGTCCTGGAACGCGTACACCCAGCGCTCCACGCCCAGGTCCTTGAGAGGGAGACCCGTCTGGAGTTGAGCGGTAAGTGGCCAAGCATTGCTGTGTGAGACAGGGCATGTTGCAGTGTGCTGGTTGTCTGATACTTGCCTGTATGTGTGACATAGGCCATGTACGCATGTATGTGTGCAGGGACATCATGGTAATGCATGTGCGATCAGCAATGTGTGAACCGCACGGTCGTTGCATGTGTTTAAATGCGACATGGGGAGCCCTATGCAGATTGTACACATGAGAGCATGGCAGTCTCTGTTCCTGGACATGGGTGGGGGTGAGGGATGGGTGCTGATGCCAGATACATATATGGTATCCATGTCTGTGTGCCTGACCTGCATGTCTGTGACTTGTGAATGCCATGGATGCATGACACATGTCTGTGACAATGTACAGATTCACTGATGCAGCCTAGTCATCCTTGTATCCACTGTGATTGGGGTGTACGGGGCCAGATGGATGTGACTGAGGTGAAGTGTGTGCATGTGATAGGCATGACCCATGATGCATGTGAGTACCATTACATTGTATGTTTCGAGAGTCCATTGGACATGTATGGAAATGTCCATGGCATGCACCATGACTGTCACTGTGTGTGTTTTGCCTGGACTGACACGTGTTGTGGAGGGAAATGATGGAAGTGTACTTTGACAGTGGCACTCATCTGCTATTGCTTCCTGTCTAGGGGACCATTGTACAGTACCCTGATGCTTGTGTTCTATGTCTCCCTCTACGCAGCGGCTAGTGAAGAAGAGGGCGGAGACGGCGCTGTGGAGCAAGGCGGCGGGGATGCCCCCACGGCTGCAGCGGAAGGGGTGGGTGAGCCCCCACAAGGGCCTGCTACGGCGGAAGACGGTGAGGAGCCATCCAGGTTGGTGGTTTCCACAGAGGAGGAGGAGGCCGCCACTGAGGCGCACATGGGGCCTGGTGGGGGCATCCCTGCTGGTTCAAGTGGTGCAGTCCAGGGGCAGGAGGCAGCACAGGTCACCGTGGAGGGGCCTGTGCATGTCGCTGTCCCTGACCCTGTGGGTGCACTACCATGCACCAGCAGGGATGCCCCGTCCCAGGCCCGTCCGCAGGTAGAGGGGATGTCCATGTCATCTGACTCCCCTCCACCTGCGGACGAGGGGACCCCTGGCCGTATGGAGAAGGTCCTGATTGGGGTCGCGATGCGCACAGCTGTGATTCGTGATGCCGTGCGTGCTTCCCAGGAGGAGCATGCACGTCATCACGAAGAGCACCGTGCCGACGTGGCCCAATTGGGATCGTCCATGTTGGGGGGTTTCCTGCATGTGTCGGCCAATCTGGCGGCCCTCTCCTCCTCTGTGGAGACTATACGCCAGTCGTTCTCCTTGCCGTCTTCCGGCCCAGATGCCACCAGGGCCCCCTGTGGACCTGCCCTGACCAATGCAGCCAGCTCAGTGGGGATCCCATCCCTGCCACAGTCGGGAGTCAGAGGTCCAGCAGGGGTGGACACACCAGCAACTGGACCCCAGCAGATGGAGGATGTGACGGCATCATCGGGCAGGGCACGTGCACGACGGCGTCGGTGGTTTCCATCAGCCTGGATGCCGTCGTGCTGGCACAGGCAGTTGCGTCGGAGGCAGCAGCAGGCTCAACGTGGGAGGCATCATGGCTCGGGGCCATCAACATCAGGGGTGCAGGCATCGGCCGGAGGGCAGGAGAACCCTGGAATGGGAGTGGCTTCCGAGTGGGAGCGTTTGTGCCAGCAGATAGGTGCGGAGCGGCAGCGGGCAGAGGAGGATTGGCTCACAATGGTCAGGGCGGAGGACTCCATGCGGAGCGCGCTGAGGCGGGCTGAGTGCCTCGAGGGTCTTCGCAGGGAGTTGGAGCTGGACACTGCATTATCCCTGCGGGACCTCGGGGCCAGGGAACATGCCCGCCTCCAAGCCATTGAACGGGAGTTCGATGATGCCCTGGCCCATGACAACAACCAGTGAGCCGTCGGACTAGCCCGCTGCCATTGTATATAGTTATATAGTTAGTGGTAGGTTTCCTTTAAATTATTTTTTTTTTATTTGGTTGCGATTGGACAATGCGCCACTTTTTTGTATATAGTTCAGTTTTTAGTTAGTTGACATAGTTAGGTTTCATTTGGTTGGGCTCATGGACCCGGGATTGTCTTGTAAATAGTTCTTCTATGGATCTTTTGATTTTTTGGATTTTTTTCATGGACATTCATCTTCTTTTTGTTGTTTTGCTTTGTGGTTTTTCTCATTTCATTTCCATTCTAGTTGATTTTCAATACATGTTTATTTTCATCCTTCAATGTGTCGTATCATCTCATTACTTTCATGCATGTCATGTTGGGTGTTTTAACATTCACTTGCAGCCATTGTGTGTGACAGACATGTGTTCATTTGCATTATTTACATTGGGTGTGTAACATGTAATTGCCTTTGATATGTGGGTGGATGTGATAGTTGGTTGGGCCTTTTGGCAGGGGAGGATGGCCATTACGGACATGATTGGGGATTGTTGGGACCCAGGTGCAGGGGGGCATGGATGGGACATGGGCGAGGGCCTGGTGGAGGGTGCCCCGCAATGCTGGGGGTGGGGGTGGTGGGGGACATGAGTTGGACATGGGTGGGGGCCTGCTGGCAGGTGCCCCACAGTGCTGGGGGGTGGGGGTGCAAGGGGACATGAGTTGGACATGGGTGGGGGCCTGCTGGCAGGTGCCCCACAGTGCTGGGGGGTGGGGGTGCAAGGGGACATGAGTTGGACCTGGGTGGGGGCCTGCTGGCAGGTGCCCCACAGTGCTGGGGGGTGGGGGTGTAAGGGGACATGAGTTGGACATGGGTGGGGGCCTGCTGGCAGGTGCCCCACAGTGCTGGGGGGTGGGGGTGCAAGGGGACATGAGTTGGACATGGGTGGCGGCCTGCTGGCAGGTGCCCCACAGTGCTGGGGGGTGGGGGTGCAAGGGGACATGAGTTGGACATGGGTGGGGGCCTGCTGGCAGGTGCCCCACAGTGCTGGAGGGTGGGGGTGGTGGGGGACATGAGTTGGACATGGGTGGGGGCCTGCTGGCAGGTGCCCCACAGTGCTGGGGGGTGGGGGTGCAAGGGGACATGAGTTGGACATGGGTGGGGGCCTGATGGCAGGTGCCCCACAGTGCTGGGGGGTGGGGGTGGTGGGGGACATGAGTTGGACATGGGTGGGGGCCTGCTGGCAGGTGCCCCACAGTGCTGGGGGGTGGGGGTGCAAGGGGACATGAGTTGGACATGGGTGGGGGCCTGCTGGCAGGTGCCCCACAGTGCTGGGGGGTGGGGGTGCAAGGGGACATGAGTTGGACATGGGTGGGGGCCTGCTGGCAGGTGCCCCACAGTGCTGGGGGTGGGGGTGCAAGGGGACATGAGTTGGACATGGGTGGGGGCCTGCTGGCAGGTGCCCCACAGTGCTGGGGGGTGGGGGTGCAAGGGGACATGAGTTGGACATGGGTGGCGGCCTGCTGGCAGGTGCCCCACAGTGCTGGGGGGTGGGGGTGCAAGGGGACATGAGTTGGACATGGGTGGGGGCCTGCTGGCAGGTGCCCCACAGTGCTGGAGGGTGGGGGTGGTGGGGGACATGAGTTGGACATGGGTGGGGGCCTGCTGGCAGGTGCCCCACAGTGCTGGGGGGTGGGGGTGCAAGGGGACATGAGTTGGACATGGGTGGGGGCCTGATGGCAGGTGCCCCACAGTGCTGGGGGGTGGGGGTGGTGGGGGACATGAGTTGGACATGGGTGGGGGCCTGCTGGCAGGTGCCCCACAGTGCTGGGGGGTGGGGGTGCAAGGGGACATGAGTTGGACATGGGTGGGGGCCTGCTGGCAGGTGCCCCACAGTGCTGGGGGGTGGGGGTGCAAGGGGACATGAGTTGGACATGGGTGGAGGCCTGCTGGCAGGTGCCCCACAGTGCTGGGGGTGGGGGTGCAAGGGGACATTAGTTGGTGTTCATTAGTTCAAGGAGACATGTGCCTTTGCTGGGGGGCATGCCCATGTTGGGTGGGCTGCCTGCGGGACATGACCAGGGATGCAGGGTAGTCCCCTGTGGTGTGGGCTGCCTGCAGGGGCTGTGGAGGGTGTACAGGGAACACCTGGGAGGACCCACACTGTCAAATCACATGTAGGACTCCCCGGCACCCCTGAAATACACGTACCCTGCTGAAATCGCGTGTAAAACTTTCCGCGCACCCCTGGTATACACGCACACGCTCCCCCAGGCCATTCGCGTGTGGAACTTCCCGCGCACCCCTGAAATACACGCGCCCAGGCCAATCGCGTGTGGAACCTTCCGCGCACCCCTGAAATACACGCGCCCAGGCCATTCGCGTGTGGAACTTCCCGCGCACCCCTGAAATACACGCGCCCAGGCCAATCGCTTGTGGAACTTCCCGCGCACCCCTGAAATACACGCGCCCAGGCCAATCGCGTGTGGAAATTCCCGCGCACCCCTGAAATACACGCGACCAGGCCATTCGCGTGTGGAACATCCCGCGCACCCCTGAAATACACGCGCCCAGGCCAATCGCGTGTGGAACTTCCCGCGCACCCCTGAAATACACGCGCCCAGGCCAATCGCGTGTGGAACTTCCCGCGCACCCCTGAAATACACGCGCCCAGGCCATTCGCGTGTGGAACTTCCCGCGCACCCCTGAAATACACGCGCCCAGGCCAATCGCGTGTGGAACTTCCCGCGCACCCCTGAAATACACGCGCCCAGGCCATTCGCGTGTGGAACTTCCCGCGCACCCCTGAAATACACGCGCCCAGGCCAATCGCGTGTGGAACTTCCCGCGCACCCCTGAAATACACGCGCCCAGGCCAATCGCGTGTGGAACTTCCCGCGCACCCCTGAAATACACGCGCCCAGGCCATTCGCGTGTGGAACTTCCCGCGCACCCCTGAAATACACGCGCCCAGGCCAATCGCGTGTGGAACTTCCCGCGCACCCCTGAAATACACGCGCCCAGGCCAATCGCGTGTGGAACTTCCCGCGCACCCCTGAAATACACGCGCCCAGGCCAATCGCGTGTGGAACTTCCCGCGCACCCCTGAAATACACGCGCCCAGGCCAATCGCGTGTGGAACTTCCCGCGCACCCCTGAAATACACGCGCCCAGCCCATTCGCGTGTGGAACTTCCCGCGCACCCCTGAAATACACGCGCCCAGGCCAATCGCGTGTGGACCTTCACACGTAGCCCGCTTGCTATGCTGGTACAGGGTTAGCGCAGCCCTTTGCGCTGGATTGGGTATATTGATGGCTTTTCCCTGCGCGAGAGGCGTTCTTGGGGGCGTAACTGGCGCTGCTGCAGGGTCGCTGCGCCACTGTGCGCCACGGCTGCTTTTGGTGGCTGGAATCCATGAATACGCTGTGCGCGGAAATGGATTTTAGCGCACAGCGGCTGGCGCAGGGATTCGCACGCGCACACTGTGCGCCAGCCGCGTGCGCCACTTGTGCGCTGAATTCTATGAATTACCCCCTTAGTTTCCCTGGTTTTCGACTTTGCCTTCCACTCGGACTGTTCACAGATTACCCTGTTGACTTTGGTTCTACACGCTGTTACGACTCGGAACGTTTCCTGGATTGTTGACGGCTGTCAGAAGTCGTTTTCCTATGCTCTGTAGCTTTTTTGGTTCCTTCCACAAGGGCTGCATCGGAACAATCATCGCCTGACACTAATTGCTTTCCGTAAGTGTGTCTTCATTTCAAGTTGTCATTAATTCCTGTGATTGTTGCTTCTTGGATAAACACTGCCTACTCCCGCTGTGAAGAAAATTACTTGTTTCTTTGGACATTGTGCTGGATTTGTACTCTTATCTTACATGTGCAGTTCAGGACGCTTTACAGTTACCTGCACCAACCCGTACCTAGTGCGTCCCTCGTGCCGTTCGAGTGTTTCCTCCCTCACTAACTTCCCTGTTTATTATTTTCTCCTGTCGTTGTGTCCTTTCCAACTGGATTTCCCTTTTGGCTCCTCAACCATCTCCTTCCAGGTCAGTTGTGCATTCCCTAGCGGTTCAAGGGGAGTCCTTAACTCAGTAAAGCTAGTTCCTTATTGTCCTTTGCATTGTCCTTTTAGGCTCTGTATCTACTCTGCTACTCCAACCAACTTGTTATTCAGTATTCATGAATAGTTGATTGTCTTACAATTATTATTCTTATCTTTACCGCTTATAACCCTTTCTGTGGTTTCTTTTCAGCTGTTGGTCTAGCGGTGTATGTGTCTACCCGCTCTTTTATTTCATTGACACCTCTGTCTGTCTTATCAACACAGCAGAGGGATACATCATAGAAAAGAGCCGCTCTTTTGAGGAAGCCTGATTTACTAAAATCAGGGTAGCTGAGGTCGAGACTGGTTGCTCCGAGAGTTCCATCACTTCTGTCTTCGATGTCCGGCTTCAATCTTCCGAATCTTGGTGTGGTGAGTAACACTCCCACTTTGGACTATTTGATAAATATTTTGTCTGTGCCCCATAAATTATTACAGGGATTACCTTTTGTTTATAGTAAACAATCGCAGGTTTTAAGGAAATTGACCATATTTGAGCTGAATATCATTGCACTGTGTCACAAGGTACTTATTTCTGTTTTTAAGCTCCGATTTATATGGTTGGTCTGATGGATGATTTTTTAAGTTTACTCCAAGGTATTTGTATTGATTTGTTTGAGTTAATGAGGTGTCACATAGGGTCCTGTTGAACTTGAAACCATTTTTTTGTAGATGATGATGACAAATTATGATGTTTGATTTAGACGTATTTATTACAAGCTTATTAGTTTCTGCATATTAGCCTAGGGTTGCTAGTTTGCACTGTAGTCTTATGGGGGTCCTATTTAAGATAGCCAAATCATCTGCATAGAGCAGCCATGAGATTTCTTTTGACCCTATTTCGGGAATGCCTGCCCATTGTTTTGGATGCTTCTTAAGAGTTAGGTTTGATAGGCCATCAGGTCCAGGGGCTCTCGAAGGACTTTGTTTTTTCAGTATAAGAATAATGTCTAATCTGTCAAATTGTATATTATCTAGTCTCAAAGTATCAAATGCTAGCGGCAGAATTTGTGAGTGGAGTCTATTAAGCATATTAGAAAAGTATGAGATCCACTCTTGCTCATTGATGGTGTTTAACATCAATGAGTCAGTAAGAGAGGAAGGTGTGTCATTTAACAATTTCCAAATTTCACCAATAGATTTTTTTTAGATGGCTTCTAGCATTTTTTCCACGTTCTGCTGTTTTATAAGTGCTAATATCTGCCTAGTCTTGTTCCTGTATTCAGTTCTGAATCTCGTTTTCAGGTCTAATTGAGTAACAGAGGACAAAGCTCGTAGTGATCTTCGAAATATGAGCTTCAGTTTCATTATCTCAGAGTGATAAGAATGCTTATGTTCAAATGTTACTTGCTTCCATGAGTAAGTATTTTGTTTAATTATCTGAAGATGTTCAGTGTATTCAATGGGTCGAGATGAATGATTATTTAATAATGCTGGTCGTTAAGAGCATCCTAATGAGGTTATTTGAGGAATCTGACAAGAGAGGCGGTTACTGGCTTGATTAAGAGAGATTGGTTGGTGATAGTATGCTAGTGTAATGTTAGCATGAGAGATCCAGCAAATTTCTAGAATCGAGTGATTGCTCACATTAGTTGGTATAACTTGGAAAGAGGCAATTTGCTTGTTCATATCCGATCTTATAAATACATAGACCCTCATTACGACCCTGGCGTTGGACCATGGTGCTAATAGAACCATGGTCCATGCCGGTAACTTACCGACTCCGCCATGGCGGAATGGGGAATTACCGCCCCACTCCGAGGTTGGCGGGGCGGTAATTCCCCATGCCGCCATGGCCCTTCCCCATTCCCATTTTTGCCCCATAGGGCTCAATGGGAATGGGGAAGGCGCTAAGTACGGTGCCGCAAATTGCGGCACCGTACTTAGCACCAAGGTCCCTTTGCGGGTTGGTTTTTAAGGCCTGCAAAAAGCAGGCGTTAAAATCTCCAACCCGCAAAGGGACCTCGTAATCAGGCGTTAAGGGGTTAACGGCGCCGCCACCTTTTACGGCGCCGTTAACCCCTTAACGCCAGGGTTGTAATGAGGGCCATAGTCTAAGATTGAGGATTGCAATCCTCTTTTCCAGGTATAGAGTGGTGGATTATCCTCACTGGAAGATCCATTAAGGATCGAGAATTTCTGGGTTTGCATGAGTGACATCCATTTATTTGCTCTCGAATCTTGATAATCTGCAGTTGTCATAAGGCAGTTCATATTGAAGTCCCCAGCAATTATTATTGTTTAGATTTGTGGATCAGATTGCGCTATATCAAGAGCATATTCAGTTTGGCAAAAAAATACCCTTTCTTCTTCTGCTAGGGGATTCCAAAATATATTTACTAAAGCTATTTTGGGAAATAATGGATGTGGCGAATTTAGTGCCGTTATTTCAGTTAGTTGGATCCCAGGATGAGGAGAGCGCCATGGCTCTAGTCTCAGTTGCGTGTTTGTTTTAACTGCGGTGTGGAGTCCTGCCAAGGGTCGACATTTAGCAGCTTTAGTAGCAGGAATACATGTGCTAATGTGATCAGGCCATATCGGATCTGCGACTAGCCACGTTTCTTTTAATAACACCATGTAATAGCTATTGAGTCTTATGGTTTTAGGGGAGAGAAGATGGCTAAAGCCTCTAGTGTTCCATACTGCCAGTGAACCTTCGTTAATTTACATCTGAGGCAATAGTCTAACGTTGTGACAGGTTAGTTGGTTCTTGTGAGGCTTTAGAGATCCATGTCCATCCCAAAAGGGGTTGAGGCACCGATTGAATGGGAGCTGGTTTGGAATTCAGACACTTAGAGCATGCTTCTGAGGCAGGCTGGAGCGGCTGTTGGGGATTACGGCCATGTGGACCGAGGTTGTTTTTGAATTGGTTTCAGTGGTGGGAGTTGTTTTCTTTTTTTACATTTTTTTTAAAATTTATTTAAATCAGCTTGTCACAAACTTTTTAAAAACAAACATTTAATTCCTCCACTATCTTTAGTTTTCAAGCTCCGTCAACAATGAGTCCGATTCCTCCAGAAAAAACGTGATTGCAAACGTCAGTTTTCCATCTTCTCCATCGTGCATTTTTTTCCACCAATCTTCCTCACTATAGGTGGAGAATTTTAAAAGCTCTGTTCCCAAAAATGTAGTTCTCATGGATTTTAGTTTTGTGCATGAGATTAACAGGTGTTTTAATGTCTCTGTTTCACAGATGCAAAAACGACAGTTGGTTTCCATTGTCGCGCCCTTCCTTTTTCTCATGTTTTTAATCTCGGATGTGTGGAATAGATTCAGCCTTAAAATTTGTCTTCTCCTAGGGCAAGGAAACTTTTTTAAATACTTAGTTATCACATTTAGTGCCTTACTTTCCCATGCACAATCTTTCATGCACAAATGTTTTGCGCGCTGATTGATCGTATTGATCCAGTCAGTCTCCCATAGTTTTTTCTTTACTGCGTTGGGATTTATTTCCAACATCTCTTTTGTCGATGACAGTTGTATTAAAATTTCTTCACAGGTGTTTTTCCAAATTTCGAAGACTTCATTTGGATTGTTCTTTATATCTGCTCTCAGTATTTCATATTGCGGAACCCTTTCTTTTTCAATGATCTTCCGGTAAATAGAAAGGGTATTCCATAATACTCTCGCATTAATTGAAAGAAGCCCCAATTTGTATTTTATACATGCGTTTGGTGTGCATTGGGGCACTTGCAGGATCCTCCTCCAAAACATATTTTCACACTGTGACCATAAAATGTAGGGGCATACAAACATTGCCCCTGCACCATGGATTAGTGCAGGAATTACTTTAGCTTTATAGACTGATATGGGCTGATATGAAAATGTGCCATATTTCTTATGAAGCATTGCTCCTTGCACTGCCAACGCCTTACATTTTGTCTTTATTTTCCTCACCATAAGTTCATCCATAATAGGTAGTTTGCAAGTACTGTTAGTTTCCGCTGGAGCCCTATTGGTGTTAAATCTAGCAGGACAATATCATAGGTCTATATAAGCCAACTTATATAATTCCCATTTTATTTTGGCAGGGATGCTGAGATTTCCTCTAGAGCTTCTCCCACATCTGCAATTAGTAGTTTGAATAGAGTGGATCCTAGCGGGCAACCTTGTTTCACACCTCTTGTGGTATTAATCCATTTTGTTAGAGTTCCTCTTTGATCAAGATGGATTCTAACATTTGTGTCTGATTGGAGATCTTTTATAGCTTGCAGCAAACTCGGGGGGCATCTTAATTTAGCCATATTCTCCCATAATAGTTCTCGATCCACCCCATCAAATGCGTGGGCTAAGTCCACGAAAGCCGCCTAGATTTTTCTTCCGGTCCTTAGTGATTCCATCTTTAATAAGTTTAATATTAAGAGGTTCAACCCGCAACCAACCCCTCTTACAAAGCCAGTCTGTCTCTGATCGAAAGCCCCTGCTTGATTGATCCAAGATGTTAACCGATGTAATAATTGGGTAGCAAATACTTTCCCTATCACATCACATCAAACCGGGCTATAGGTCTGTAATTCTTGGGGTCCGATCTTTCCCCTTTTTTGAAAATGGGGACGATGATTGCGGACTTTCATGACTTCGGAATACTTCCTTCTTTCGTTATTTTTTTTAAAATAATATTTAACAGAATTCCACCCATTCGTCTGATGTTCTTTCAGCATTTTACTTTTAATGCCATCGGGCCCTGGCGCTCTCGATGAACTGATGTTTTTTATTGTTGCGAGAATATCCTCTTTGGAAATTTCAATGTCCCAACTAGAGGTAGAGTACAATTCTTCTCTTGTCTGGTCATCTTGTTTTTCGATGAGCCTTGAGTAATGATCAATCCATTGCTGTTCCGAGACCATGTTTGTTATTAGTGCCCCTTTAGTCGCACCTACATTGTTGATTATAGTCCAGAAATCTCTCAAGTTTTTGTTATCTAATGTTGAGATCATTTTTTCTGCATCTTGTTGTTGCATTATGTATCCGGATCCAGTTGTTATATTGCAATTTTAATTTCCTCTTTGCCTCCCGTACTTCATTCTTCAGTTCTCTCTTTTTCATTACTATCATAGGGTCAAAAGCATGAAGTTTATAGCGTTTCTTTCCGCTGCTATTGTAGGTTTTTGAGTATTTCTGCAGGAGTGTATCATATGCCAAATGCTCATGGTCCTGAACTTGGATTTTCAGTATGTTAATAAGGTCTTCAATATTCGTTTTGTTCAACCTTAATCTATTTTGGCCCAGTTCTATTTCTATGTCGTTAACCCATTTTTTGGGCTTTGCATGTGCTTTTGTTTCCCAGCTTATTTTAACAAGATTGTGATCACTTTCACAAGATCTTATTAGTTCCAAACGTAGCATTTTTCTTGCTAAAGACTCACTGGCGAAGAAATAGTCGAATATGGATTTAAGGGCTCCTCTTGCCCATGTCACTTTTGGAGCGATGTCCCCTTGTATGCATCCATTTAGCATACTCATCTGTCTAATCTCCATTTCTTCTAACCATATTTTCCTCAGTTCACTTTTTTTTTGTTTGAGAGTTCCTTGAAAGTTTCGTACCTCTCTCAATTGTCAAGTCCATATTTAAATTGCCACATATTATTACCTCATCTCCTATATTCTGCATTTTCAAGTCATCAAGGATGTCACATATTTTGTCTACAAATTCTGAATCTCCAGCTTGCTGGTGATGCCAATATATGTTAAGTATGTGTAGCATCTAATTCCAGACTCAACCTTCTTCCCCACATATTATTGATGTCAATTGAGTTGTTTTCAATTTTCCAGAAAAATGCCATTCAATTTGAGGACACCTCGAGTTTGCCACACAATATTCTTTACAATTTTTGAGTAAAAGCTGACGTCCACAGTATTGTGGTTATAACGGTCGGGGTATTTAATTGTTAATTGACTGTATGTCATCAGCTTACTGATTGATAGAAATATAGTTAAGAGAGTCATTCTGTTAGGGAAAGGATCATGATGCTATCTATCAAGCATAGTGACACCTAAAATCTCCGATCTTTTCACATTGACTAGGGATAGTAGACGGATTCTCAGATCCTACATTAATAACCGAATGAGAGTGAGTCGATGTGGGCACGACTGAGAGGTCAGGTAGTGGTCCTTCTTGTATATCAGGTGGTATATGATTCCTAGGTGAAGTATTGTGTCTTTCGTGTACATCTGAAATTTGTGGAGGGTTTTTAGATTTAATATGCAAGACTGAGCATTGCAAATGAGCCCTTTTTTGATCTATCTAGTCATGAAAGCAGACAGTTCTATATCAAGATTGACGCAAAAAACCTATTTAGGCTCCCTATTTTGGGAGCGTGGTGCATTTAGGCTTAGAAAAACATTCTTCCATCTCACCTTGTCTTAGTGCCAAGTGATCCGTTGGAGGGAGAGTTAAAGCAGCAGGATTCCCAAGGTGACCATTCAGGGACTCTTGTAGAGATGGTTGATCAGGAAGACAAACACAATCAGCTTTAGGGCTTGACAGATTATCAATACATTTTTTATTTTTCGTGTTAGGAGGATAGGAATTGCGCTTCTTGGTTTTCTTATATCTTTTTTTTAGCGCCTTGATGCTTTTCATTGAATACTTCAAATAAGGGAGTCTCAGGATTTTCAGATTGTATGATTTTCACAGGGTCCGAGGGTGAGTTGGATAGATGCAGTAGTGGATGTGCTATAGGAATCCTTGTGATAACACGTTGGATGAATGGTAAAACGGAACTGGGGAACTCTCCGTCATGGTCACATGGCTAGACGAGGCAGAATGATTAACAGTAGTCCAAGTTAATTGGATGACGAGAGTCCTTGACCGTTATGTTAGCATTAATAGCAATGAATTTAACAATCCAGTCAATCTTGGCTTCCACTGTTTGGAGATTAGAGTTCTTGTCCAAGCATTCATAGAGCTTCATCAGTGAGTAAATGCTTGTGTTCACAGCTGTTAGAGTTGAGTCAATTGCCAGTGAAGGAGATGGAGGGAAGCCAAAGGGAGGTCGTGCAACTGGTTTGGTGAATGCGGCAACCAAAGAGGATTCCGAGGCCGAGATTGAAATATTTGAAGCAAAATCAGGAGAAGCAGAGAGTCTCATAGAGGGTTTATCAGTATTCTATACATTGGTGTATGGTTGTTGCGGGGAGAGGGATGAACTTGAGTAGAGTGATCTTGAAAAGAAGGGTTGCCGGTATGAGCCTCACCAGTTACTATTTTTGACTAAAGCGGGGGAGTGAGTGACAAATCCACCGCATGAATGTGGACAGACGTAGGAGGGGATGTAGAGGCAGGCAAATCTCCAGCAGATGGGGCAAGAAAGTCATCAAACTCGATGAGGGGAGCTATTAGAAAGCAGTGGCCCATGGTGACGTTGGATAGTGGTAAAGATGGTGCAGAGGGCTTGTTAGCATCAATAGCCAAAAGAAACATGATTGCAGAAGGGAGATAGGTTGCAGCGGCTGAGGAGTTAGAGTTTACAATCCCTACAGAGTTGTTTTTATATGTCAAAAAATCTCTTATGTCGGCATTCGTTGCACGAGTGGCAGTGATGGGCTGGTCAGAGTTAGGAAGTGATTTCTTCTGCTGCGATATGGACCGATCAGGTCTTTGAAGACCTTGACTTTGTAACGGTAAGACACGTGGCATTCCTGAGGTTAGACGGAAAGCCATTTTCTGCTTCGTTAAAGAGAAAGCGGATGGTCACTTGAACAGGATAAACTTCACAACAGAGCAAATTCTGGCTCGAAAAATGCTCAGATGGATCGTAGGTGGGGTCTAATAGGTAACATGCTAATGAGGATACAATCCAAATGTATGAACTCACGGTCGAGGGCTTGTGACAGAACCCAACTAAACGAGGTGCTGAAGCGTAATTAACCACTGGACGTTCGCATGAATGTGAAAATACGTGTTCTTTTTGTGGACGCTAGAGACTATCAGGGCGCATGTGGCTATGTGAAGGAAATGGAGAGATAGTGCGATGGCTGACACAGCTGACCAGCTGGCCCAGCGGTCAGAAGACAGCACTTGCAGGGGCACTCACAAAGGTGCCCGCGCTGGTGCACACATCTGCTTCCTTATATTGAGGCCACGTGATTTTAGGGGCATGTCTAAGATAGAAAGGAAATAATGTTATATTCCTTTTTACAGAAGTAGTAATAGAAGTAAACTTTGAGTCAAGTTAATATATATAATACACAAGTTCCGTTGATGATGAAGTAAACGTCCAATTAAGCTCATGGAGAGTGCAATCCAAAGAGTTACAATACAGCACAGGAGAGCCAGCCGGATGAGCAGGAAGCAGTCAACACTTGCAGGGGCAGTCACGCGGGGCCATTCCTTTATTTACACAACCTTGTCAAGAAGGACCCTTAATGAGTTAGCTGTTCTTCAGACAACACAGCTGTGTTTGAGAAATCCAAGACCTTCTTTTACAGTCCCCACCCTACACAAACCTCACATAACCCTTCATACAAAATGGATACCAATACAGAATGGATGCCAGGCAAAATCAAAATGGCACTCAACTAATAAAAATGGCAGCCAACTACAATACAAAAATGAAAAACTGGCCACCTTATTCCAATTTCTTCCTTCATTCTTTCCTTTTGGTGATTCTATAACCACATCTAAATGGCCATGCACTGTATGAGTATGAGGAAAGCAGAGATGAGAGTGAAGGTAGAATAGGAATTGATGGTATGGGATCAGGAATTCAAGCAGAAAGAATTGGGATTGCAGAGAAGGAGCATCTCTTAATACATGATAGCAAAACTCTGGACCAAAACACAAAGAAGTAGAAAAACAACAATAAAAGGCGGCAGTACTTTCAATAACGACAAATCCCATCCAAGCAAATGTAATGACCATCAGCCAACCAGTGTCCTGTAACGGCTTCTTCTGCAGAAAGGTGCTTTTGTAGATCGTGAAGAACTGTGATGGCCTGCGCCAATGAGCCATTCTGAACTGCAGAATGGCATATCTGGTCTTCTGCAGCCATTTTGCATTGGCAGCAGCTTGAATTCCTGGAGCCATGACAGATGCAAAGAACGACTCAGTTTTACTGAAGATTTGATGAGCATCATGAATTTCCATATCAGATACAAAGTAATTGCCTCTCTTGTGTCAGTGCAATAAGTTGACAAAAGCACTCTTCTCAACAAAGGTGTGAAGATTTTGCACTGGTACAATGACAACAGGAGCATCGAATGTGACCAGTGAGCAGAGCCCCGATCAGGAAGAAGGCAGCTGATCATATGCCATCCTCTGCATAGCGAGAAGACAATTCCCAGCTGATGTATGCCTTTCGACAATGTTCCCTTACCTTGATAATACAACTGAGGAGTGACAAGTCTCAGGGTGAGTGTAGGAAGTGAAGTGGGATCCATCCAAGTAAGCAAAGACACATATTTCACCCAAGTAATAGTACAGGTTTTAAAAACAGTATCAAAGTTATCTACACCATTTTCCCACATACTCATTTATCTGCAAAATATCAGAGACATTACTTTCACCCATGCTCCCTGTCCCCACCATAAACTCGCATTGGCAATTAAAAAAAGCCAAAACTAACAATCAGGGACAGATGCATTAAAATATCTTATATGTGGTCCTTTTACACCATCAGTAAGAAAAGTATTTTTCACCCTTCCTAGACTCCAACGGATGACATTAACCAAAAATCGTGAAACTTGAAATCCTGACAACTGTGCATGCCCGCCCAAACAACATTGTGCTAAATGAAAAAGACGCTTGGATTTGGTGGGTATCACATTAGGAATAAGCAATGGGATCTGAACTGCTGCATGTGGGATAGCTGAACAAATAAAATATGAAACATTAGCATATGGTGGTACCACACATTATACTCCCCATGATTATGCACATTACTTTTGTTGGGGATTAAATGCAAACTGCTGACATTACAACAAGAACAAAATAACTCCCAGCCAAAGGGATATCATCACAAAAATACCATAATAAGAACACAACTATACAGAATAAAAAACATAGAAACAGATATAGTGAACCATTGCTCATTCAGGAGAAATTCCTTTCACTTTGGTGGCTAGGGGAGCCAAAGGCCCTTATTCACAGAGCGTTTTCCAATGGGGTTTTGCCATTATAAAATGCTTCTGTGAATCAGGTCCAATGACTTTTGAGAACCGGCTAACTGGCAGTCTGAAAGATGGTATCATGTCTTACAATTGGGAACCTTCACTACAGTAGGGGTACTTAAAGGGACCTCAAAAGGCCCCTAAATGTAAGGCTCTTTTAATGTCCTAAGCAAGTTCTTGGTATGGATGAAATCCCCCAAAATCCCTTGCAGAATGTCTTGTTGGTCCCGACTCTCCTTGGAGATGTAGGGAAGAACCTTATTGGAAACAAACCTAACAGCTTTGGTCATCTCCCTCAAATTTTCAGTCATCTCCTCTTTCAATACTTAAGTTCCGGTTTCAAAATAATAATGGCAGCGCATGTCGAGGGGAATGACCAGGGCCCTACCAGTAACTATTTCATGAGGGGTGAGATTTTGGATCCTTTTTTACTTCTAAGTGAAAACAGTGCACTTGGCAAACAGCACATCCAGTCTTTCTGCAATGTAACACACAATTTGCTAAATGGATACTTTATCCATTCATAGCATTTAATAAACATGTTTGAACAATTCTTGGACAAAGTAAGAACCATCAATGGAGAATAATCTACTTACCGGTAATGGTTCTTCATGTACATGCGAGTGTTGAGTCAATGGAGGCAGATACTTACCACAATTATGCACTTCTTCTCCTCTCTCCAAAGAATGAGCTAAAAAGAAAGCCAGATTCACTGCGTGATATCTCATGATAATCACATTCACTGCAGATAAAATCCCTGCATATCAATCAATCCTTATTTGTATTTGGTTTTAACATGAACACCTTTACAAAATTTACAAAACATTTTACAACAATAGGTTTTAACATTAATATTTAATACCAATTCATTAAAACATTCCTAAAAATGTTCCTAAAAATATCTAAAAGAAAGAGAATAGAATTAAAAGAATAGTCATATGAAGAAAGAACCCAGAAGAAAAGATCAAATTGCCTTCCTTTCTTCCAGAGTTCAACTGATCATCTATTAAATAAAAACAAGCAGGAAACATATCTCAAGAAGAACAATCTGGTACCTATTTCTTGATAAGTTTACAAACATTTTCATGAAACCTAAGAACATTTAATTTCAAAAGGACATTTTTACCATGCATCATATCAAGCTATAAGCAGTAAAGAGTTACCCAGCTCAAGCTAGACCCACATTTACCAAAATATCCGATTCTTTTAAATATTAAAGCTGTGCAATAAATCAGCAAATGAGGCAATGTCTCTAGTTCAGATCGATCTTGGCAGAATTTACAATGTGCTCAATTAGACAAGGTTCCACTCCTTATGCCTTCAATTTCATTAGTTAATTACAGATTGAATCTAAAACGCATACAATTATTCCTGACCTTTTTCCCTGGGAACTTAATCAAGTACAATTCTGGATTTCCTGATACTTTACTATATAACACAATCTGTGCATATAAATTAGTTCCAGTTACTTCATACATATTCATAGACCAATCACATTTGCAGTTTTTTTTCTTTACATAGTTCGGGTTTTCTATCAATTTATTACTGTTTCTATTTTTCCCAAAATGTTCATACATTGTGTATAGAATCCTAGTAAGAATCCATCCCCAGTAGGTCCCTCCAGTCACTATTTCCGCAGCATAGTATAGAAGATATGACCTGGGCTAATATATGTTTTCCTCAGAAGGGAGAGCTTTCTCCATTGCGTCATGCCAGCCAAAGATTGCAGACCCAATCATACCTAATGGGTGCAAAATGTTCCACACTTCGGGAAATGATAAAAAAAACATTCCTAAAGATTATGGCCTCATAGCGAGTGAGTTCCGAAAAGAAACACTCAGGAGCAAATTCCAAGCTGTACATCAGCATTGGGCTAGCTTTAGCGATGTAGAACCTCCTAACTGGGAGGACAGAATAATTCCTGTATTTTTTGTCTACCTTCAGTATTTGTGAGACCATATATTTGCCCCTCAAAAAATGACTGTCTTTAATGGGTTAATTAATAGATTTTTTGCCAGCATATATTCATTGAAACATTTGAGAGCTCTTTGTAACCCAATAGGTGTGAAATCCATTAGTATAAAATCATCAGCATATGCTGTCCAGGCTATCTTTAAATTGCCAAATTGCCAATGGGCAAAATCTGACACATATATATTAAACAGTGTGGGGGCGAGTCGACATCCCTGTCTAAGACCATTTAGGGTTGAAATAGGTTGCTACATAAGGCCTTCATTATTCAGCCTCAATTGAATACTTTCGAGTCCGTATGCAGATATATCAACATGCTTAGTAGGCCTTCAGGCATTCTGAGTTTCTCTAGTTTAGCCCACAGAATCCGGTGATCAACAAGATCGAAAGCCCTGGAAAGATCAATCGAGACTAAATATACTGCTGCAGAATCATCTCTCCATGCCAACTGTTGTATACAATTCAACAAACCCCCCCACAATCTGTCCCCAAATGTTTCCAGAAACCCACATGAAGGTTATGCAAGATATCATTCTCTATACCACTCTTCTATAGAACCGAGTATGATTGAAGATATGAGTCTGCGTCCATCAAGGAGATGGGACGAAAATTGCCCAGTAACCTCCTATCCCCCTTCTTATAGACTGGGATTACATGTGACTCTTTCCAAGTTGTGGGAATTCTTTGAGTATTAACAATGTCTGTAAAAAGGATATACAAAATGCTTCACCATTGTTCGACATTCTGTTTAAATATTATATATGTCAGCATATTAGGGCCGGGTACAATTTAAAGGGTACCTGTAAACAGCACAGGTCCTCCAGCTAAGTTATACGTGAAAATACAAAAATTGGACCTTGGCAATTGGAGCTAGAGAGATCTACTATGTATTCAACAGACAATTTTTATCTTGACAGATATTTTGTTTTTATTTTCAACACAATTTCAATACTGTTTGCTCATAGAGCACATAAGTTCATATGTATTCAACATCTCATTCATTTGACCATCCATACACTTTCCCATTCCGCACAACAAATGATCAAATTTTACAAATAAAACAACAGGTAGTTCAACCTGAACGTAAAACAAGCATCTCAATGTACATTTTTGTTACACCTATAATAATTCTTTGTGTGTAGTTAGTAAAATAGCAATACAGCTTATTCACAGGACCTACATATGTTTCAGTCGCAATAATAGCGGGCTTTTTCAATTAACCCAACATTCATCGACCTTCTTCAGGATCTAGGTAGACCTAAGCTGTGATTTAACCTAATGGTAATAGGTGAACAATGTCTTCCGGTACATATCTAAAAATTCAAACAAACAGTAACATCACATTACTCTCTAACCTCTCATTTCATAGCGACACAGACTACTTGTGTGTATACATCAAATAATTGATTATACTGGTCGACTCACCTCCAACATCCATTGATGGGGGTAGTGTCAACAGAGGAGCTTATCCTTCAAGCTTGTAATGTGTATATTCAAAGAAGCCTGAAACCAAAAAGGGGAACACAGGCACAGAATGAGCGTGGTTCTCCTTCATTCAGAGTGATATTTGCTAATAAATCACAATTTTTACAAAAAGTAGAGTTCCCTTACTGATTCACTCAAATGGAGTCGCCAAATAGAAATTGGTTCCTCTCTTCGTCCTACACATTGATTCCTTAATAGGCACCGAGAATAGAGTCTCTCATCTCAATGATCATGTTGTAATTGATTGATTCCACTTGCACCCAAGCTGGAGGGAAACACACATTGGGTGTATATTTAATCACACAGCTTCTCATTAACCAAACCTCATAGACTGGCAGCATGTATCAGACTATCCACTCATCACAAGTGCAGAGACAGAGGGCCACAGACTCACCCAAAATAGTGTCCAGGTCAAATGCCAGTTGGTTCCCTCTTGTGAAGCTCGTACGGGCTGCAGATGTTAATGGCGTTCTTCTTGGGTTGATTCTAATAAAGGAACATGGGAGGCATAATAAAAATGACTGCCGGCGGTGCTTACAGTTTGTTTATTTATGTGTCCACACTCAATGTATTGTGGAGCACAGATAACATGTGGATGACAAGTATCCATGTGGATAGACATATAGGCAACCAATAAGTTTGCTTAACTGCCTCTTCTAAAAGGTGGTCGAGAAAGTTAGCCCCTTCGCCATACCTAAGCTCATTCAGCACATTAGTGAAACCAAAGTGCTCCGATCAGCTTCCCTTCCATGCAGCAACATGATCATATAGCGGTTGCCTGCGGTGTGACAAAAAATTGCCGTAGCATGAGGCTTCCTGGGTCAGACAGAGGGTCACTGCACCCTCCTGCGTGTGAGTGCCACTTGCTATATGTAGATCAACGTGGAGTGCATCTGCACAACTCGCGTTCTTGACATGTTTATCAGTACACATCACAACCATTACTATAACAACCGGCATACAGCCACGGCGTCCCGGGACATGGAAACGCTATGATGCCTTAACACCCACATATCATTTGTAACGGCTTGTAAGCCATAGAGGCAGCACCTACCTCTCATCTCCTTGTGACTGGGTATGGCGTGCTACTTCTCCACTGCAAAGTGGGTGAGGCAACCCTTTTCCCCAATCAAAGCTAGAAAGAGGACTGAAGCTCCTCCCATGAAAACCCACAGTTCTGTGATTCTGATCAGACAAATCGATAAATTATATATCCAGTATGAGCCCCATTATGGGTGCTCGTTCAGAAAGGCCCAGGCTGAGCTTACAAGGAACTCACCTATTCCGATCCAAAACAAATATACATCCTGTACCCGCAACTTAGTTCTGATGGGGGTGGCTCCTGAATGAGTAGGCAAAGGACAATTGGGTGATGATATATCTATCTACCGTGGCTGCCAGCCAAAGAAAACATGCGGGTAAATGGGCAGACATGCCCTTGATGAAGGGTATTTCAAACATTAATATGATGAACGCCCAATGTGCACTCCAAATGAGTCAGAGATAGAAAACATCACCGGCCTCAAAAATAGGGACAACAAATGGATTAGCCAAGAAGAACTTGTATTTCTATGCAAGGCTTACCCCAAGAAGGGGGCATTTTATATACTACCTAATACCTAAAGTCCATGTTGGACGCTTTCACAATAGCAGTATTACAAGAAACGTGGCTCACTTTAGAAGTACAATTTGATGACTGTAGTTCTGTACACCAAGTTGCATTACAGGACCCTAAAGGGAGACCAAAGGGAGACCAAAAGGAGGTCAAACCACCCTAGGGTACAAGTAAGCTAAGTCAATCTACCTCTAATGTATTGGCAGCTAGATTCACAAACAAAAATATTACCGTAATTTTGATCAACATCTATGATCCGCCAAAAATGGCAGAGATAAAAGCAAATTTTAAGGTAGTAGACAAACTACTCAGTTTATTTTACCACCAGTACCCCATCTGGTTGATGGGTGACTTCAATGAAAGATCGGCACCTATCGACAGAATGAACCTTGTAATAAGAATACTATATTGTCAGCTAAGGAAGATACCACAAGCAATAAACAAGGGGTTATGTGGCATAAGCTATTGAATACACACAAACTTATCAAACTCAATGGGAGTACGTCAAGTGATGCAAGATCAGCCATCACTAAGTCATGGTACATCAGCCATATCCTGAGAGTATACAAAAAAGGAGCATGGGACAATCCTGCAAATGTTCGCATGGAAGCCATGCTAGCCATGCTAGATGCTTCTTCTAAAATATTTGCACGTATGCTCCTAACTGAGTTGACTACCTGGATTGCTACAAATGACATGCTAGATGTTTCTTCTAAAATATTTGCACGCATGCTCCTAACTGAGTTGAATACCTGGATTGCTACAAATAACATAGATTTTAAAACTAAGGCGAGTACAGCACATAACCTTCTAATACTGTCATTGGCGATAGAACAGGCCTGGAAGAGCAGAGAACTAAGGGGCAGATTCATGGAACAAACGTGCGCCGAAAACCTTTCCGCAAGCAGGCGCAAGCAGGCGCAAGCGCAAAAAAGCAGGCGCACGCGCCCGCGTGCGATTCATGGAAGTCCGTGCGCGTGTTTTCCTCGGGATGTGCGCCAAACCCGTGCATGGCGCACACGTCACTGCAACATCCCGAAAGGCGTGCGCGACGCGCACAATGAAAGCGCACAACCTCGGCGCATACACCAGAAAGTGGGCGGAACATTATCGTAACGCGCGGAATGGGGAACAACGTGCGAAAATAAGGGCGTAACTGGGGATGTATTGCAGGGAAGCAGAAGGAACGCCCACACGCACTCGAACCACACGTATTCATGGAATCGAATAGGGCAAAGCCACGCACAGCCAAAGACACGCACAAGCCGAAACACGTCCGCCACACGAAGGCAGGCGGTAGCGTCCCTGCGCATTACAAAAGTGGCAATATACAGCAATTGGGCCTGTGCGAGCATGGCACGTGTATTTCGGGGTTGCGCGGGAAGTTACACACGCGATTGAGCAGGTACGTGTATTTCGGGGGTGCGCGGGAAGTTACACACGCGATTGAGCGGGGTACGTGTATTTCGGGGGTGCGCGGGAAGTTACACACACGATTGAGTGGGGTACGTGTATTTCGGGGGTGCGCGGGAAGTTACACATGCGATTGAGCGGGGTACGTGTATTTCGGGGGTGCGCGGGAAGTTACACACGCGATTGAGCGGGGTACGTGCATTTCGGGGGTGCGCGGGAAGTTTCACACGCGATAGGCCTTAGGCCAGCGGGGTACCACTCACCGTCTGCGTGTAGAAGAACGCGTAGCCAACACCCACCCACTGTGAAGTAATAGCGTGTGAACCCCAACGCCTGGAAAACACACGCACCGCATCCCTCGGAAAGCACATACAGAGCAATGGAAATCCACGTGGGATCTCCAAGCCCTGCCAGGGCAACGCCCGTGCGCGATACGTCACAGACGCGCTTACGCGCTAACGGCCTTTGGTCCAATGAAATCGCGTATGCGTGCAGACGCGCTTACGCGCTAAGGGCCTTTCCTTGAATTACATGCTGACGTGCAGAATTTTCACGTGCCAAATCACTCCGTATCAAACTGGCCATGCGTAAGCACACGGAAGACCACGCTCCTGCCCAGAAGGCTGAATTACTGCCCCCCAGAGCCCCGAGCACGCTCCCACCTGCCATCTGCTGCTGCCTGACTGCCTGCTACCCATGTGCCCTGCCATTTGCTGCCTGCACATCAGCCAGGGGTGCTGTTGCTGTGACCACCCCTGCTCGAACCGAAGACTCCCGACTGGGATTCCATCGCTCCACAGCCCAGCCCCAGGACCCAGTTGCCCACCCACTCCTGCCTCTGGGGAGGCAGAGGGGCACCAGCTTCAGTGCCAGGGAAGTTGGTGTCCTGGTGGAGCAAGTCCTGGGGCAGTATGATGCCCTCTTCGGAAGTTCCCGCGCCGACAAGGAAGGACGGACTCGGATCTGGACTGACATCGTGACTGCCATCAACACGGAGGGGGTGGCAGTCCGCGACTTACAACATGTCAAGAAGCGCTGGGAGGACTTCAGGTCCAGGACCCTCAACAAGGCCCGGCGCCTCTTGAAGGCAGCAGATGCTAAGGGGCGCCGGGGCCACTTGTCGGAAGATCAGATGAGGGTCCTGAAACGCATATCCCCAGCGCTCCACGTCCAGGTCCTTGAGAGGCAGACCCGTCTTGAGTCAAGCGGTAAGTGTACATGCATTGTGATTGTGAGCTGTGCGTGTGGTGATGTTTCAGTAGTGTGCAGGTTGCACATCTGTTTGTATGGGTTCGAATATGGGTGGGGGTGTACAGGGCCGTGAGGCTAACACATGCGAGGGCTGTAATGTGTGAGACATGGATGGTGCTTGTGTGCGTAGGCTTGCATGCCAAATGCAGTTGTGTGGGCACACATGTTTGGATGAATGTGTATGTAAGTAGACATGTTCGTGATGTCACGCATGTATGTTGTTTTCAGCTGCATGTATCAGCACTGTGTACATGTGCATTTGTGTGTATTTGACAAGGGTGCAACAGTGATGCAACATGGATGCATGTGACAGCGGGATGTGGAAGCCTGATTGGCAGATGTGACATGGATGCCCATCTGAACACTGCGACACTTGGCAGAGGTGTACACATGCATGCAAGTGTGGTGTTGTGTGTACATGTGTAGTGCACTTCCTGTGTTGCATGTGATGTCTGGCTCAGCTTTGCCTGCTCATGCTGTTGTATGTGTATGGATGGTGCTGGCAGTTGCGATATGGCTGTGGTATGGCTCATGTGTGCGAGTTGAAATGACATGTGTGTTGGGGATTGTGATGGCATGTCTGAGGTTTGCCAATGCCACTCATGTACAACTGTCATGTGTGTATGTGTCCATTGTACAGTGCCCTGATACCTGTGTTTTATTTCTCCCTGTCTGCAGCGTCAACTGATGAAGAGGGCGGAGAAGGTGCTGTGGAGCACAACAGCGGGGATCCCACCACCAGCCGGAGACGCAAGGCCCGGCTCCCCTCATATGTTGTGATCTCGTCGGGGAGTGAGGATTCCGGTGCCGCGTCCCAGGCCGCAGCTGCCGGGGGGAGGTCCAAGAGGTGGAGATTTGAGTTGGACTCCTTGGTAGCAGAAGGGGCAGCTGGGACCCCACAGGGCCCAACGGGGGAAGATGGCACGGAGTCATCCAGGTTGGTGGGGGGTTTGGTGGAGGAGGAGGCCGTGCAAGCAACAGAGACGAAGTCTGGAGGTGGGGATCCCACTGGTGCTAGTGGTGCAGTGCAGGACCAGGGACAGGAGGCAGCACAGGCCACCGCGGAGGTGCCTGTGTGCAATCCTGTCCCTGATCCTGTCCCTGCATCATCTTGCACCAGCAGGGATGCCTACGTCCAGACCCGTTTTCAGGCAGGGGATAAGCTAACGACAACTGGCCTTCCTCTGCCTGCGGACGTGGCTATCCGGGTCCGGGTTGAGCCTGTCCTGACTGGTGTGGTGTTGAGTCAACGGGCCATGCGAGGTGACCTGCAGTCTTTTCATGAGGAGACTGCACATCATCTCGAATGGCTCGTTGACCTACTGGGACAGGTCACCCAGGCCGGATTCCTCCGTTTGATGGGGCTTGCTCCAACCCCCTCCTCAACTGAACCCCCTATGCGCCATTCGTCCTCCGTGCCATCTTCCCACCCATCAGTCACCTGGGTGCCCTGTGGAGCTGCCTCTGACGGTGCGGCCAGGCTGGTGGAGGAGGCATCCCTGCAACAGTCGGGAGTCGGACGTCCAGCAGGGGTGGCCACATCAAGGACTGCACCCCAGCCGGCGGAGGATGTGCAGGCAGCAGGAGGCAGTGCACGGGCAGAGGCACAGCAGCAACAGCAACGTGGTGAGAGCCATGAAGGCTCGGGGCATTCAACATCGGAGGGGCAGGCATCGGCCGGAGGGCAGGAGGACCCAGGACAGGGAGTGTCTTCCGTGTGGCAGCGGTTGGGCCACGCCATAGATGCGGAGCGGCAGCGGGCGGAAGAGGCACGGCTCACAATGGTCAGGGCGGAGAACTCCATGCGGAGGGCCCTGAGGCGGGCCGAGTGCTTCGAGGCAAGCCGCAGGGGGTTGGAGGTGGACACGTCGACGGCCCTGCGGACCCTCAGGGCCATGGAGGAGGACCGCCTCCGGGACATTGAGCAGGAGTTTGATGATGCCCTGGCCCAGGACATCCAAAAGTGAGCCGTCAGACTAGCCCGCTGCCCTTGTACATAGTTATTTAGTTAGTGTTAGGTTTCTTTTGTTTTTGAATTTATTTTGGACCTTTTGGAGAATGGGCCACATTTTTGTATATAGTTTTTTTTTATTAGTTAGTGTTGTTAGATAGGTTTCATTTCTTTTGTTGGGATAATGGACCCTGGCTTGTTCGTCTGTACATAGTTCACTGTTGGATTTTCTTTTTCTTTCACAATTTACCCATGGAGCAATGGCTTTCAATTATAATTTTCCATTGGATTTTCTTTTGTGGACTGTGACTTTGGACACCATTCCTTTGGATTATGATTTTTGGTTTTGCTTTTTTTCACGGACATGCTTCTTTTCATTTTTGTACATTCCCATTTCTGTTTCTTTATTTTTGATTCAATTTATGTTTCCTTTAATACATATTTTTTGATCGAACTTCTATGTGTAGTATCATCTCATTGGTTTCATGCATATCATGATATGGGTTTTGAGATTCACTGACACCCATTGGGTGTTTGTGAGGGACATGTGTTTGTTTCCAAACTTGCAATTGGTGTTCTGTCATGTTATTGCCATTTCTGAGTGGGTGGATGCAATACTCGGGTGGGTGTTTTGCATTTGGAGGCTGACCATAGGGACCAGGGATCTAGATTGTGATGACATGTTGGCTGGGGAACATGAGTTGGGGCCTGCTGGCAGGTGCCCCACAGTGCTGGGGGGTGGGGGTGATAGGGGACATGAGTTGGACATGGGTGTGGGGCCTGCTGGCAGGTGCCCCACAGTGCTGGGGGGGTGGGGGTGCAGGGGAACATGAGTTGGACATGGGTGGGGGCCTGCTGGCAGGTGCCCCACAGTGCTGGGGGGTGGAGGTGCAGGGGAACATGAGTTGGACATGGGTGGGGGCCTGCTGGCAGGTGCCCCACAGTGCTGGGGGGTGGGGGTGATAGGGGACATGGGTGGGGGCCTGGTGGAGGCTGCCCCTGGTGGCTGGGGGGTGGGGGTGATAGGGGACATGAGTGGGGGTCTGGTGGAGGCAGCCCCTGCACTGCTGGGGGGTGGGGGTGGTGGGAGACATGGGTGGGGGCCTGGTGGAGGCTGCGCCTGGTGGCTGGGGGGTGGGGGTGGTGGGAGACATGGGTGGGGGCCTGGTGGAGGCTGCCCCTGGTGGCTGGGGGTGCAGGGGACATGCGTTGGTGGGCAGTAGTGCAAGTTGACATGTGGGTTGGCTGGGGGGCATGGCCATGGTGGATGGGGTGCCTGCAGGACATGTGCAGGGTAGGCCCCTGTGGTGTGGGCCACCTGCAGGGGCCGTGGAGGGTGTAGAGGGGACACCTGGGAGGACCGACACGTGCTCCCCGCGCACCCCTGTAATATGCGTACCCTGATGGAATCGCGGGTGATACTTTCTGCGCACCCCTGAAATACACGTACCCTGCTGATGTCGCGTGTGAAACTTCCCGCGCACCCCGAAATACACGTAGCCAGGACATTCGCGTGGGGAACTTCCCGCGCACCCCTGATATACATGTACCCTGCTGATATTGCGTGTGAAACTTCCCGCGCACCCCAAGATACACGTAGCCAGGACATTTGCGTGTGGAACTTCCCGCGCACCCCTGGAATACACGTACCCTGCTGATATCGCGTGTGGAACTTCCCGCGCACCCCGAAATACACGTAGCCAGGACATTCGCGTGTGGAACTTCCCGCGCACCCCTGATATACATGTACCCTGCTGATATAGCGTGTGAAACTTCCTGCGCACCCCAAGATACACGTAGCCAGGACATTCGCGTGTGGAACTTCCCGCGCATCCCTGGAATACACGTACCCTGCTGATTTTGTGTGTGGAACTTCCCGCGCACCCCGAAATACACGTAGCCAGGACATTAGCGTGTGGAACTTCCCGCGCACCCCTGATATACACGTACCCTGCTGAATTCACGTGTGAAAATTCCCGCGCACCCCTGATGTACACGTACCCTGATGGAATCGCATGTGGAACTTCAAGCGCACCCCTGAAATACACGTACCCAGCTGAAATGACATGAGGTACTTCCTGCGCACCCCAGTGATACACGTAGCCCGCTTGCCGTGCTGGTACAGGGTTAGTGCAGCCCTTTGCGCTGGATTGGGGATTTTGATGGCTTTTCCCTGCGCGAGAGGCGTTCTTGGGGGCGTAACTGGCGCTGCTGCAGGGCCGCTGCGCCACTGTGCGCCACGGCTGGTTTTGGTAGCTGGAATCCATGAATACGCTGTGCGCAGAAATGGGTTTTGGCGCACGCGGCTGGCGCAGGGATTCGCACGCGCACACTGTGCGCCAGCCGCATGCGCCACTTGTGCGATAAATTCTATGAATTACCCTCTAAATGTCTACTGCGCTTTCAGAGACTGTTCAGCCGCCTTTGATACGGTCATGCGCAACCGCCTGTGGCATAAACTAAACAGCTGGAATATTCCTCAGGGTCTATTGAGAATCTTAATGTTGCTTTATTCAGAAACATATGTTAGGCTGCGGTTGAATGCATCTGGGCGATTGTCTGCAAATATATCGACATGTAGTGGAGTCAAGCAGGGCTGTATGGTGGCGGCCATGCTTTTTGACTTGTACTTGGCCGACATACAAGATGTATTTGAAAATATTGGAGCCAATCCAGTGAAGATTGGATCAGTTGTGTTAGAATGGTTGGCATACGCTGACAATCATTTATTACTAGACTACACACCTATCGACCTTCAGAAGATGTTAGTTGCACTTGTAAACTATTCCACTCTTAATGGTTTAACCATTAACATCAACAAGAGCAAAGTGATGCTATTCACAGCAAAAAACCAAACCCCTAAAAAATATGCGTGGAAGGTGAATAATAAAAGTCTTGAATTAGTACACTCATATAAGTATTTGGGAATACTGACTGATGATAAATTAAGATGGGATTCCCATTGGAAATCTGTCAAGTCCAGCTGTCAAATAGCAACCAATGTGCTCAGTGTTTTTATAGGTAGAAATGTGGGGTATCCAACCTCTGCCATTCTGACTATATATGCTGCAACAATTAGAATGATTGCTTTATATGCAGTTGAAATAATGGGCCACAAATACAGGAAACTACTTGTGGTCCTAGAAGCAATGCTATTGCGGAAACTTATGAGATTACCGCAGAATGTATCATATTTGGAATTCAATATGAAAAATATCATGTCAGTCATCAACAGTCATGTTATATTTTATGAAAGAACATGTAAATTACAGGCATACATGTGTCTAGAAGGCTTTCTGTCAATTGGTACAATTGGTAAATTAGGTAACCTCTATGCAAAGTGGACAGTTGGATAGTCTCTAATATCTGTAAGTGTGACACTTAGCACATGGTTAAAAAAGAGACTGCGAGAATTTTACTACGGAACAAAATATGATCGAACTTGCATCAAAAGCTCATAGTGGTCATTATTGTCAGGTACGAGCCACTCGCACCCATTTACCTAAGTATATTACAGCTTATCCTAGCCCGAAGATCTTTTGAACCTACCTATTGATGAAATGTAATGTAGCTGTGGCTTTAGAAACAATGGGTGCTAGGCTTGCTGTGTGCAGAGAAAGGCATTACTGTTGTTTATGTGGTAGTAACGTAATTGAGACATTTAATCATTGCTTTTGAAAGTTTAGAAAAACTAAGGCACCAGTTTATACAATTTTATAATAATATGTTTTATTTTAGAATGTATTGTGTAAATTCATGTTGGGCGATGACATTAATCTTATTTATTTTATTGTGTCATTTTATCTGAAGATTGTAGACATTTTAATAGGCCTTGTTGGGCAAGATTTTATGTAATGGCATAAGACATGCTTTTAACTGTAATTTTATTGAAGTTGCTGCCTAATATGGAGTATGTAAAATGTGTTGTTTGTCTGTATACAAAGCTACTTCGCTGTAAGTATACTATTAAAAACTTTCAAACTTAAAGTACATAAGAATCCAGTACATCCACCAGACGGACCGATAGTTTTTGGCTATAGATTCATTATTAGAACCGCTGTCAGTTTATACTGAATTCTTCCTAAAGCCATTTGTACAGCAAATGCCTGCATACATCAAGGACACAGCCAACATGATTAACATCATAAATGGCATCACGATCGACAAAGATGGCATTCTTGTCACAATGGATGTGGAGTCATTATATACATCCATTCCCCAAATGCAATGCCTGGATGTCCTTGGTTCAATGTTGAATACACATGCCATTCCCCATACACCACAGACAGGGTTTATCTTTGAATGTGCCCGGCTAGCGATGAGTGAGAATTTATTTCTGTTTAAGAAACAGCTGTACATGTACATATCTTAGAGAACAGTTTAAAGCAACAGGACTTCGGAGATAAGGTAGTCATTTGGAAACACTTCATTGATGATGTGTTTCTGGACTGGAGGGGTTCAAGTGAATCCCTCATTTTTTTCTTCAACTGGATCAATACATTTGACCCAAACATTAAATTCACCATTGAATGGGATCACAAACAAGTGAGTTTCCTAGATTTGATGGTCTGGAAAAACGATACCTTATTTGAGACCACATTGTTTAGGAAAAAAACAGATAAGATTAGTCTCTTACACTATTTGAGTTTTCATCCTAATGGACTCAAACAGAATTTACTGTATGGTCGGTTCCTACGGATTCGAAGTAACTGTTGTAATCTAAACGAATAAGATTAACTGACATGGGTTACCCCAAAAAACATGTGAAACAGCATTATAAGAGGGCGGCTAATACACACCGAGACACATGTCTTGAACCTAGAGTCAGACCCAGTAATGATTGGTTGATATATGTGTCCACTTATTCACCAATAAGTAATGCGCTTAAAAAAAGCATTTAAAAAAAAAACGGGCATTTAGCGGAACAGATGGGGAATCTGGCCAAAAAAACATTGTTTGCTTTCAAACGCAAAACCAATTTAAGACAAAGATTGGCCCACACTTACATTGAGACAGAAGTGAATCAGACAGTGAGAAACCAATGGGGCCTACCACCCATAATTGGACACTCTTAGTGCGGCAATTATGCTGCTTGCCCTTTCACAGAGACAAGAAAATCTTTTGAGCATGGCAAAGTTAAGTGGAAAATGAAAGGACATACAAACTACCTCACATAAAATGCTGTGTATGTAATCATGTGCCCATGCAACAGTTTATATGTGGGAAAAACAACACAACAAGTGCGTCAACGCATTTTAGAACATCGGTCGTGTATTCGTACTAAAACTGAAGATAAACCCCTCGTTGAGCATTTCAATATGATGGGACACACGGACCGGGACATTCAATGGTTTGTTTTACCCATCCGGGCACCCGTGCGGGGAGGAGACATGTCGCTAATGTTACATTGGGCCGAGCAGAGATGGATTTATTCCCTGGACATTGTGAAACAGGGCTTGAACGTCTCAATTGAGTGGAACAAACCAGTAGTGTCATAAACTGCTATCGCTCCCTGTGTTTTAAAATCAATCTGTGACCTGCATGTTTGAGTAGAATACATTGGTAGTGCCATTATCCACTACCGCTCGCAGGGCTCACCAACCACATCTTCACCCGAGGAGTGACCTGTCCATTAGTTGTGACACAACCTGGATTTAGGGTTTGTTTGCCACTTCCCTGCATGTTCTGTGTGGCTGGCCTTTTGCCAACTCATTGAGGAGCCACCCCCTCATTAGAATCTTGCCGGGGGCACAATGTATACTTGTGGATTGGAATAGATGATTGCATTTTCATTGCAAGCTCACACCAAGTCTTTCTTAATAAGCCCCCTAAACAGGGCGCACATTGGGCGTTCATCATATTAATGTTTGAAACACCCTTCATCAAGGGCATGTGTGCCCATTTACCTGCATGTTTTCTTTGGCTGGCTGCCATGGTAGATAGATATATCCATCACCCAGTTGTCCTTTGCCTACTCATTCAGGAGCCAACCCCATCAGAACTAAGTTAGGGGTACAGTCTATATATTTGTTTTGGATAGGAATAGGTGATTTCTTTGTAAGCTCACCCCGGGCCTTTCTGAATGAGCACCCGTAATGCGGCGCATAATGTATATATAATGTATCGATTTGTCTGATCAGAATCACAGAACTGTGGGTTTTCATGGGAGGAGCTGCAGTCCTCTTTCCAGCTTTGATTGGGCAAAATGGTGGCCACGCCCAACTTAGCCTGCTCTCTAGTCGAGGGTGCTGTACAGCTCGCCCGCTTTGAAGTACTGTGCATACTCAGCCACAAGGAGATGAGAGGTAGGTGGTGCCACTATGGCTTACACGCCGTTACGAATTATATGTAGGTGTTAAGGCATTGTAGCATTTCCATGTCCCGGGACGCCGTGCCTGTATGTACTGATAAACATGTCAAGAACACGAGTTGCGCAGATGTACTTCATGTTGATGTACATATAGCAAGTGGCACTCAAAGGGCAGAGGGTGCAGTGACCCTCTGTCTGACCCAGGTAGCCTCATGCTACGGCTATGTTTCGTCACACCGCAGGCAACCACTATACGATCATGTTGCTGCAAGGAAGGGAAGCGGTTTGAGAACTTTGGTTTCACTAATGTGCTGAATGAGCTTAGGTATGGCAATGGGGCTAACTTTCTCAACCACCTGTTAGAAGAGGCAGTTAAGCAAATTTATTGGTTGCCTATATGTCTATCCAAATGGATACATGTCATCCACATGTTATCCGTACTCCACAATACATTGAGTGTGGACACATAAATAAACAAACTGCGAGCACCACCGGCAGTCATTTTTAGTATGCCTCCCATGTTCCTTCATTAGAATCAACCCGAGAAGAACACCGTTAACGTCTGTAGCCCGTAAGAGCTTCACAAGAAGGAACCATCTGGCATTTGACCTGGACACTATTTTGGGTGAGCCCGTGGCCCTCTGTCTCTGCATTTGTGATGAGGGGATAGTCTGATACATGCTGGCAGTCTATGAGGTTTGGTTAATGAACAGCTGTGTGATTAAATATACACCCACTGTGTGTATATACTTCCGGCTTGGGTGCAAGTGGAATCAATCAATTACAACATGATCATTGAGATGAGAGACTGGGTGCCTATTAAGGAACCAATGTGTAGGATGAAGAGAGGAACTAATTTTCTTTTGGCAACCCCATTTGAGTGAATCAGTAAGTGAACTCTACTTTTTGCAATAATGGTGATTTATTAGAAAAATCACTATTAATGAAGAAGAACCACACTCATTCTGTGCATGTGTTCCCCTGTTTGGTTTCAGGCTTCTTTGAATATACTCAGTAGAAGCTTGAAGGATAAGCTTGTCTGTTGACACTACCCCCATTAATGGATGTTGGTGATGAGTGTTAACCAGTTTAATAATTTTTTGATTTATACACACATGTAGTCTGTTTTGCTATAAAGTGAAATGTTAGAGAGTAATGTGATTTTACTGTTTGATTTTGTACCAGAAGACAGTGTTCACATATGGTCATTGAGTTAGACCACAGCTTAGGTCTACCTAGATCCTGAAGAAGGTCAATTAACATTGGTATAATTGAAAAAAGGCTGCTATTATTACAACTGAGACATATGTAGATCCTGTGAATAAACTGTATTGCTATTTTACTAACTACACACAAATAATTATTATAGGTGTAACAAAAATGTACATTGAGATGTTTGTTTTACATTCAGGTTGAACTACCTGTTGTTTTTTTTGTTGTAATATTTGATGTGTGGAATGGTAAAGTGTATGGATGGTGAAATGAATGAGAAGATGTTGAATAGATATGAACTTATGTGCTCCATGAGTAAACAGTATTGAAATTGTGTTGAAAATAAAAACAACATATCTGTCAAGATAAAAATTGTCTATTGAATATATAGTAGATATCTCTAGCCCCAATTGCCAATGTCCAATTATTGTATTTTCAAGCATGTTAGGGCCTCCAACTCTAGAGGAGCTAGCCTTAATTATTTCATCTGCAACGGTTTCCGGTGTAAATTTTAAAGTCCATATGACATACTTTCCTTCTGGTCCTTATATTCTTGCCTTGTTTCTACAGAGCTCTGAAATGGTTTTCCCATATCTCCTCCCTTATAGGATTAGTTTGTACAAAGGACTGAGTCCTTTCAAGGTCGTTAATTAACCTCCAGAATTACTAGAATCCGCGTCCCCCAAAGAGGTCAACATAGCCTCGCTATAATTTTGAAGCATAATGATCCGATGGCTTTTAATCGAATTCTTACATTTCTGCTTTAACATTTTTATCAAAACGTGTTTCACCATTCTTCCCCCTTCATACCATCCTTAACTTTTCTTATCTCTCATCTAAGAGATCTCTTCCTTTCTTGTATTTTGATGTCAAATGTATGGGTGTGGGTTTTTGCTTGTTGACCAGTCAACCTGCCATTCCATGGTATAGGCAATATCTTAATTAAATATTTATTAAAAAATATGGAGGTGTACGTTGACCTCTTTATCTCTAACAGGGAATACTCAAAGTCTTTTACGTTGGCCATGATGAACTTATTTATACTCTTTCGTTCCATCCTAACTCGATTCCCTTGATGATTTCACAATACCTCGGGTCTATAAATATCTACGACGTGGTCAGATTTGTTCCAATCCAAAGTTGCCACAAGAAACCCATGATCACTATGTTCAGAACGCAAGATTTCAAAAGGACCATTATGATTCTATAAGGATTGGGATACTAATATGTAGTCAATACAGGATGAGGTATTGTTTATAAACCATGTGTCCGTATTTTTTGCTGCCCCCTCCGCGGTTACACATAGTAACTGTAGTCCTGAGGTTTCCAAAGTGGAGCGCTACATTAAGCCCTGAACTATTTTGCTTCTAGCCGTACTCGTACCCAGGGATATGCACTCACCCTTCACCACATTCGCATCACGGACAGTTCCCCCCACTAGTTGATCACAGTAGGATGCAGGATATATGTAGTAGCCTGCATTAAAATCACCCAAAACCTCCACCTGTCCACCTGGGAACATTGAATACCAATCTTCTATCCTTTGATTAATCAATGCTATTGTGTTAACTAAATTATCGCAGCCATTCCAATATATGTTGAACAACAAAAGTTGAAAATAGCGATCACCTTCGTATATTCCAAAAGTGACTGTGAGACTGCCCTTGCATATCGTTTGATGGTTTAATATGAACATACACTGTCTTTGCCGAACAACAACAAGGAGGCACCCTTTGATGTGACCCCACACACCCTGGATTGCGGGTTCACTTACTATCTCATAGCTTTGAAAGGAGGGTAGACCAGCACCCATGTTTCTTGTAGACATATTAATGAAAAGGAGTGCAAAAAACGACACAGTATTAAATCAGGGCATAATGCAGAGAAACCTCTAACATTCCAGGACACCAGTTTGAGATTTGTCTCTATGCTAAAGGGGACCTCCCATTTCTTTCAATTGTGAGATAGTTCCATGTCTGCTTTTCTAGTCTCTTCCTCAGGTTCGCCCAAGTGTTCATGCTGATTCCATCCTTCCTCCTCTCTTCCCTCTAGACCCTCCCCATATGGTGCATCAAACGGGTTAAGATCATATCCCAACCTAATGAAGTTCTTGACTTCATCATCAGTGCCCCATAGACCATTCTAGAGGGAATCACAAGATGAACATAATCATATTTTATGCAATGGTAAAAATCCACAAGTTTGATATCTTTTGTTGTAGTTAGTCTGAGTGAAAGAATTTTATTAAGAAGAGCTAGGACTGTACTTCTCTGCAGGTAGTCTGGACCACCTGTACCGAACACCTAACTAGGGTTTCCTGTTTTAGGGGTTTATTTTTATTTACTTCCTGGGATGTTTTTCCAGTTTTTTCAAAAATTGTAATAATCTATGTTTATCAGTATTTTCCCATTTGCCCCCTTCAAAAATCATCGATAACTGTTTTTCCGAGTGTAAACACACACATATTTTTTTATTGTTTCATTGCATGCATAAATAGGGTACTGCCTCTCAAAGCAAGATGTTATGAACACTTTCCGGAGAATAAAGATGAATGTAATAATCCAGTAATATCTTAAGTTTCTACAAGTCAAAATTATTTTATTAAATAATGCAATACTTTTTCAGGGAATCTTTGCCCAACCTTGCCCTTTCTTGTCTTGATTTCTGAAAACGACCTCTCCACATTGAAGAGACTTCTATTTTTAGCAGATAAGGCATAGTGTGATAAAAGTATTTGCCCGGGAACACTCACTTTGCTGGAGATAAGGATTATTTTGGGTGCTCTATATTGTCACAGGAGGCTGGGGGGTGACAGTGACACTGTGGCATCACGCGAGCCTTGTGCATGGAAGCCTCACACAGCTTTTATTTTAAAGCCGACAGGCAGCTGACACTTTACAGCTCTCCTCCAGACAGATACACATACACAGAGGGCCTGATTCATGGAACATTTTCCTATGGGATTGTGCCATTATAAAACACTTCCATGAATCAGGCCAAGAGGGGCTGTGGCCACAAACAGAGATGCAACAGAGATGCTGAAAAATCTCAATGATCAAGGGCTATATTGAGAAATGTTTGCCAATTTTAAGACATGAATTGGCAACAACAAAAATGTGTCTACAATGCCTCAAAATAGCTCTGACCACATACAACTACAAATATTTTTTTTTTTACAAACAAACCAATCTAACTGAATGTGCAGTGTTTTTGAATAAGCTCAGGGGACAGGAGGGGAAGCAATGGGAGAAAGCAAACAAGCATGCATGGGGTGGAGTATGGCCCTTTGCCTATTGTCTGACAAGCCCCCTCTCCTGCCACCCCTTCACACCCCAAACATTCTCCCATCCATGCTCACCCTAAGGCACTACTGGGATGGGTGAAACAGTGTTTTTCAGTTTAAACCTAGGAGGTACGTTTTCTTTTGGGGGTGTTTTTCCACTGTTTATCGGATTTCACTGAAAACAGGAAAGCCTACATATAATTGAGTATGAGACTCCTTTCATTCAGGAACACTGGATCCCTTGGGTAGGATTCCTTAGATCTATGCGCTCCACCTTGCCACCCACCTTTTCGCAGTGTCCACTTCTGATTATTAAAATCCTCATGTTGAGAAGGAATTACAAACTTTTTTGGTCACCTCCCCACCAACATTTATTTCATTGCACTCCCTTAAACTCTGACCAGTGAGTGGCACTAATTCCTGAATCACAGGTGGTGGTCGATAATCTTTTCCTAAATTTGGGATTTTTTCTACCTCTGAATTACACATTCTGCTCTGACGTAGCTGGTGGCCCGAGCAGCTCTGACATTTCTAGGGTTGTCAATTATTGTCACAACCTCATGTAAATCACCTCCTTCTCTGTTTACTACTTTTTGCTTTTCCTGCCGTATTACAAGCTTTATAAACTCTCTGAATTCATACTAGCTGCCATGGCAGACATAACCTTTGTATCCTTTACTTTTACTTTAAGATGCCTCTGTTTGAGTCGCTTTTTCACCCGCACCTTCTTGGTCAGATCAAAGATTTTAAACTTGTTTTTTTTTTGTCAAATCTTCCTTCTTGTTCCCCACCCCTATTGTTATCGCCTTCCCCTTATGTTTCAAGGCGTCCACCAACCTGAGATCGGAGGACACATATTTCCCATTAGGTGAAGCAGCTCCTTCAAATGTTTTCTCCCTGGGCCTACTTCCTCCCTAAAGACTGGGCGTTTATCAATTATTTCCGATAATGGTTCCCCTGCTGATCAGTGTCTATTTCTTCTACCAAATCATTCAACATCTCACCATATTCACTTAATTCCAATTGTACTAGATCACGTATATATTTACAGGATGACTTGCTTTTAGCTTTCTTAATATGGTGCTTTTTACCCTCATTTATTTTTTCATTTTTGATTTTCGGGTGCATCTGGTTAGTGGGGCAGATGTTCTGAGTGGGCCCACCATTGTTCTGTTCATCCCTTTCCAGTAGATTGTCATTACAATTAGGGCTACCACCCTCTCTTTCGGCATACTTTACTGAGCCCCCTCTAGCTGGTTCATTAATCATAGAGCAGCCTGAACTGACCTCTAGTACACAGATGGTTCTCTCCAGCAAATGGATATTGACAGCACATGGTTATTAATATCATTTAAATGTGAATTGTGTGCTTTCATTTCCATAGACATATGCTCACGTAGGTTTTTTTTATAGCCGCAACCACAGTATTAGTTTCTTCCTTTATCAATACAGAAGAGCCTACATTTTGCTGTGAGGCTGATAAGCTATTCTCTTCTTCTCCATTAGCTATAGATGACTTGACAGACCAAGCAATGTTATTTCCCACATACAAAAAATAAGCGGTGAATGCAAGTAGGAACCATTGAGCTAAGCGTGAATCGAGGAATCAGACTCCTTTTGACCCCTTCCCAATATTTGATTATGTATCTAATGTGGAAGTAGCCATGACTGAAATGCCGATGATGAGACCGGGGGAGCCATTTCGCAAATTTCCAAGTTTTTCATCCCATCCACCTCTCTCCCACTATGAGCCACTTTCAGCTCATTCAGTGCCAGAATTTTCTCTGGTGAGTGGGGTATGGGCAAAGCCCTCGCTCGTGTCATGCTATTCCGACAGTTTGAAAATATCAATGGTGTGGTAAGCATATCAGCCAGAACCTTCGATTTTTTCCTCATATTTTAAACTGCCACCTAAAACACCAAGCTCAGACCGAAAAATGTCTAAACAGCTAATTAATTAAATCACTTGACAGAATCCAAAGTACTAAAGTTAGACATCACCCCCAAAACCACCAAACAGCCAAACGGCACTGCTGTAGCACTTGCTAGATGCATAAGCGCAGATGAACGTGCTTGCTGTTTTTATGATGTTTCTGGCTCTGGGGGAATGGCCAAAGTTACGTTTGGTGAAACAAGTATCAAAATGTTCCATTTGCCTGCCTCTGCAGTTCTTCTTCAGAAAAGCAGTTTCTTAAAGCACAATGGGAAAGTACGTCTCACATGATCCAGATAGAACACTTTCTCCACGTTCCCTCTGTGCTGTTATCCAGCTTATAAACAGTTGCTGGAGCACACTGCAGTAATTCCTCCTCTTGAAGTGAAAACACTGCCAATAGACTTCATATCTGGATGCCCTCTGCACAGTGAGCGTAGACATTGCCTTTTCAAATATCGCAAGTACAGCATGTTCCACAAAAATCGTAACTGGCTGACCAAACACCACCATAGATGATTTCTTTAATGCAAATGCTGCTAATGCTAGTGATTGTTCACATGGGAATGACCCCGGCAATACCTGATCCAAAGCTGCACTGTAAAATGCCAAGGGTTTATGTTATTGGTCCAAAATACTGACTCGAAAATGCTGAACGCCCATTTACTGCAGCCAACAAAGCAGTGGTTACAGTGTGTCCCCTGTTCTCCTTGGTTACTGTAATTGGAGTCAGAGGCTGCAGGGAACAGGAAAGTCTATATAGAAAAAGTTTAAATACCGAAAAAAGGACCCTGCAGCTCCAGCTCTGGCCCACGTAACTGGGAGGAGCTGACACTGCAGGAACAGAGATGAGTCGGTGGCACACACAGAAATGTGCCACCAGTTTGCTGCCGAAAGGTAAGTAGGTAGGTAGGGGGAGGCGGGTTGCAGCTGCAGGTGAAAGTGATCTATGTGATCACTGCACCACACCCTAATGGAAGTCGGCTTTTTGAAAGTCGACATTATGGGCGGCACAGTGATCGCATAGATCCGGGTTTATGACCTAAGGTGGTCCTTTGCGTCAATACTGCTGTCATACCATTTGAATGAAAGAATAAATAGAACATCTTAGTGTAATCTGGAAGTCATAACACTGCAGCTGACATAATAGCCTGTTTTAGGCCACAGAATGCTTATGATCCCTCTTCAGTTCAAGCTAAAGGTAGTCCTGTCAGAGCTTCTTTCAGAATATTAAAAGAGAGATTTAATGAGCGTAGCATAATCAAAGACCCACAGCCTACAATAATTGCAAAATCCCTGGAACTGCTGCATTTCCTGTACTGGGCTTGAGAGTCTTTTGAACTGTTTCTATTCTTTCAGATGTTAAAGCCCTTCCTTTTGCTGAGATATTCTGACCAAGGTACACCACTTCAAGCTGACAAAATTGCAACTCTGCTTTATTTACCTTGTGACATTTTTCTCGCCATGGCACATAGTACTGTGATTGTGTATCATTCCCTATTTACATAAGTTCTCTATAGTGAGTGCTATTCCCTTTTCTGCTTCTTTGGACATTGGATACTGTTGGACTCTGGGTAAATGAGCTCCTTCTTTCTGAATTATTTTCACTGGCCCTATCCCTTTCAACAGACCCACTTCATCTGGATGTGTAGTCCACAAGTGCTGAGATACTTGAGCAAGTTTTTGTAAATGGTTTTGTCCCATGGAGCAATTCATCTGGTCACTCTTAGCAGGTCTACCAATTACCTGAAGGGTAATAGGACAGGGCAGTTGTATTGCCACTCTCCATGGCCTGTTCTCCCTCATCACATACTCTTAAAGAGAATTGGGCAAACGTACATCTGTTTGGGAAACCTGCAATGCCTCGAGTTCTCCTAATTTCACATAGTGCTACATTTGGAGGATGGCAACCCATAAAATGTTAATCACATCTGTCCCTTGTATGGACACCAAAGTTGATGTAACACACAACTGGGAAATAGTTACCATTCTACTAGTACCACTCTCGTGATCTTCAATAGAAATGAGCAAATACAAATAACTTGTGCTTGTACTCGGGTCATTGTCCCCACAACAAAATCCACCCCCTCAATCTCTTCCACTAGTTATTATTATTATTATTATTATTAGTGTAGATAATATGCAAAGAAAAATGTCAAATGATTGAGGAACCCTCACTACCTGAGTTTTGATGGACCCTATTCATGCTTGGAGACAGTATATACCCAGAGTTTCAAAATGTAATCCATCTTCTGTACAGGTAATCGTCATATTTCATTTTCCCAACAGATCTCTACCCAGTCAGTTCACTGGCATCTGAGGAGCATACAATAAGGGAGCTTTAACAGACTTATCACCTAAAGTGACTTCTACTGGTTGTGTGATAGGTATCGAGTGGATAGCCCCAGAGAAACCATTATGCTAGAAGACATTGGAAACTCACCCTCCCTCACACAGGAGCAAGTAGCTGCCATGTCTGCTACTGGTTCTTTTTTCTGATCCAGGGGAATCGACACTACCAGACACTGAAGGTCTCCCTGTGGGCTGTCCTACGGCATCTGAGAAAACAATGTACCTCCTCTCATAGAAGGCAATTGCTGCCCTCGCACTCCCTCAAGTGATATAGTAGGTAGTGGCCCCTGAACATTATCATTCATGGTCTAGGTCCTGGAGTAGCATAGGGAACCTGCTCCCCTTGCCTCATACATGCTAGTTGAGTATGGCACTCCCTAGCAAAATAACCCCCTTTGTGACAATACCAGCATTCTGAGGGGCATCTGGACATACCCCTTCCCCACTGATGCATCTGTGGTTGCTACTGTTGTATGCCAGGACTGAGAAAACAATGTCCTTGTGGCTCTCTACCTCTCCCTCTCCATGCATGATTCCAGACCCCTTGTCTCCTAGGCTCAAGCTGAAAATGATGCACCATAGTTGTACTCACTTGAATCACACTAGTAATCACTGCCCCTTCCAGCGTTGCATTTTTAATTTTTTTCTGAATCAACTTTGTCTCTCCTTAAGTTTTGATGTTTCTTGTCCTTTTCTTTGGTCTGCATTAATCTAAAAAAAAGTGGACAATATGTGCTTAGATCTCAGTCCAAGGTTTCATCTTTAGCCCAATAAACCTTTCTAAATCTGACTGAACCAGCTGTGGTAACCCCTTTTTTACAGTATGAAAGAACAAGGCTGGAGACCCCCCAGTCTGATCCCATGCTCGTCCCACCTAAACTGTCCACTGGTATTTAATGTGCTGGTTCTTCTCCTCGTTTCTTACTACATCTGCTTTGTCTAGATAAATCGCCCAAAGCCGCCCAGATCCAAGTGTGAAACTAATTAAATGCAGCACCATCATAGGTATCATCAGTAATTGTAACTGTGTACAATCCTGCTTGATCCATTAACTAATTTGTTTTTTCCCCAATAACACTGATAGTAGGCTCTTAATGTCCACTAATGCCAGAGATACACCAGCCATCTGTTTTCTTAACTGATAAAAACATTTACCAGCCCCATCAGATAGTGGTGGAAAGACCTTTCTTACATTTTCCCTGTCCATTTGTGGCCAAGGGACATATTTCCAATTATTTTGTGGAAGCTTGAAGAGCAGAAAATGCATTGTGACTGGCCCTGCCTTTTCATAGCTACGATTCGCTCATATGTTTCCTATATTGTTAATACTGCCTTCATACAATCATAACCCCATTCAAGATCTTCTGCCCTTCTCAAAAGCATAATCTAGCTGTGTCTGTATATCTTTTTTGAAAAGACCCTTCTCTAGGCCATGTCATCATTTGGGATTTTAATCCCTCTGTCCATAATCCCGCTAACATCCAGCCGAAATTGTTTCCATAGAAATCAATAGAATCCTTCTCTTATCGTTGCACTGCTGTTACTTCCCCTGTAGACAAAGATGTTCCTTTTCCATTCACCCTTCACTTTCCTACTCCTTCCGCTGCTCCTTCTAGGAAACAATGAGTGCACAGGGTTACAAGAATAACAAAAGTTTATTATATGTAGTTTCGGCAAGGAATAAAAGACAAGTTTCATTATATGTATCATCATTAAATGGTGGTTTATATGGAAAAAGGCATGATATGATTTTGACATTGTTTCAATCAAATGTAAATCCTTGTGCATTGATTGGTTCACAATTTAAATCCCCTACATAGGTCTATACATTAATGTGCCATATTGGCTCAAACATTACACTTGTGACCAGAAAAGTGCTATCCCTCTAATCATGACCTAAAATCCAAATTAGTTGAAGTCCCAACTTTTCATTGGTTGACTCTGGTGATGTAATTTGTTACTCGCAGGCCTCTTCTCCATTGGTGGTCATGTCTCATGGTGTACTGCACCCCTTATTCTTGACCAATCCCAGTGAGGGGCAGACAGTGTGACATTTAAGAAATGAATACTGCATCCCTTTCCCATGTGACCAGAATGTTGGAATCCCCTGATGGTTCCCATCCTTACAACTGTACAACTGGCATTTTTATTTCTGACTTCTCACTGAACACATGTTGCACCATCTTTCTTTTTCTAATGGGAATCAATGACCTCATGATGAACACTACTCAACACTGCTTGTTCATGGAAAAGGTTCTTTGATGTGTGTGTGCTTTTAGTTTACTTGGATTTTCTAGACTGACTAGCGGGGGTGGGGGAGAGAAGGAATGTTTCTCTCCCCAACTCTTCTCACCCCATTATTTAATACCCTTCCTTGCTCAAATACATATTTCCTTCTGCAGTCATGTGTCCTAGTACCACTGTGTATTTGTTAACCACGTTCCCACTACCTGCCTGCAGATTCATTCTAAGTGCCCATTTTTCACAAGTGGACAATGTGTTCACAATCACATCTGCTCTTACTGGCCCCAATTCTACATTACTGTGTTCTCACCACCTTCTGTCCTTAACCTACTTAAAGTTTTGCTCTAAGTTGCAACTTTTAATTGTATTACTGTTTCTCGCTCGATGCTGAGAACTATTGGCGCCCTTCCTTCCTGACCAATCCCTGAGTGGCTCTACACCTTGGCTTCCAAAGGCCCTGGCCTTGTTCGTGTATCATCCGAAATTGATATAAATTAAGTGTATTTTACTGTGAGGACGAATCCATGGGCTTCTGTGGCCCAAAAATTCTAAATGACCCTTGGAGTTTGCTTCTATGTATGTGCAATCGAAATTCGTATGCAATTAATGGCGGTAAAACAGATCTGTTCTGTGCTTTGTAGTTACTACCTGTGACATTACTCAAATTAAGCTTTTCCACTACTTTTGGTAACATTTGCACCTTTCTCTGCTAATACATGTTTGTCAAACCTAATGCACTACTGCACAATATTTTCCTACTGCATTATGTAACATGGGTTATGCAATGTGCATTTCTACTATATGATATGATATGATAGGTTATTTATAATGCGCTTAATACTCAGAGGTTTCTAAGCGTGGACCCAGGGATCAAACCTGTGTTGCTCCGTGTCGTCTTGCTACCAAGGCGAGCACATTGCCCCAGAGCTATCCTCCCAAGACAATATAATATATGTTCCTACCCTACATTACTTTATGGAATACGCTCAAAAATGCATCGTTTGCTGTTCAAATAGAGTAGGAACAGTGTACCTGTAACTAAGACCACTCGCATTTTAATAGGCCTACAGTCCATTCTATAGGGATTTCCATAATTTGAACTTCCTTTCATGTTTGGGGTATTGGAATTGCATCCCAAAATTCCCCCCTTTTGTTACTCCTGTAATGACCCCTCTCATTAACTTTGTATCCCTCAATTTTTGCTCCCTTGTCCAATTATACACATCTTTGGGGGCCCATATTTTGTAGACTTTTCTCAAATTTCCCCCGCCCTTTGCATAATCCCCTGGGCTACATCCTAGGGAATTACAATATCCATCTGATATGGGCTCTATGTGGCACTCAGGAGAGTTTTCTGGGTCCTGGGGTGGTGACCAAAGTGTTCCTGGTGGGCCAATAGGGTATTCTATCTTTACCATTTTTGGCTTTTCAGCGTCAACCCATTCATCTTTCTGGGTGCTTTCATCTGTGCAATTAGAGGTGGCATTACCTGTTCTTACTTTGTCATGAACCCATTGCCAAAATCCCATTTGCACCATCACCAAGATGGAACAAGTGCATGTCATTCAAGGAAACCACTAGAGGCAGTGCAGCATTCCTGTGACTATTAAAACCCCACCCATTAATTGCAAGTTCATCTGCTTGCCACAACGCTTACCATGCTCCAGCTGCTCTTAGTTCCCATTGTGTATTTCCCAGTATGATCAGTGAAACAAAAACTGTACGAGACCCTGCATTCAGACAAGGAGCGCATTGTGCTGTTCATCAATGTCGTAAAAGTTAACAGTCGGCCGTGAACACTTATTTCAAAGAAGACACAAGACACAAAAGTAAGCGTGTCATGCACCAGTTTATTTCATTACTGGATACCTGCACTCGCCAGGCGAGCTGTAGGAACATTGTAATTTACAGCCACATTAATTCACGGGTGCCCGTGCTCGGTGCACAAGCATGTGAGCATTAGACTGTACTCCCTGATTATCGAGAAGGCATCTGTGAAGCAACAGATCACCTTTCCAATTAAGCCACAGTTTCCGAGAGGCATCCCACATTAAGCGCACATGTGGAATTCAATCTGTGAATGTAAGTGACCAGTTGTAACATTGCGCTACACTGCCACAAGTGACTGTGTAAAATAAAACTGTGATCCGCTTTACCTTAACAATGAAAAATGTAAAGGTTACAAGATAAACCTACAAAACAAGGGTACAGACACTGGAAAGTGAGTACAGTGAAAAACAATGGAAAACTTACCACAACGGACCATTGGAATCCTCCAGTTCCAATGTTGTTCATCCCCTGCAAAAAGAGAAAACAAAAAGAAACAATATTACTAAAGGAGAGATAATGATTCAAACAGTAAGAATATACCTATTCTCATGCTAACAGTGACTAGAATGCACAATAAATGGACAACTACTCATGAATGCTGTGATTTTAAAGATTATCTAGTCCAACAAGGACTCTGTCATCTCCAACTTGGTACACACCCACAGTAATAAACCTGGTATGCTTCTTAACCGTTCCTTGGGGGAAAGTTACTTACTGGTGGACAGAAAAGGAGGGGAGGGTTATTTCTCTTATTGTTCTCCCCCACCATACTCAGGTTTTCCTATTGCTCCCCACTACAGAGCCACCAGGGAACATTCATGAGCATAGAAGAAAGACACCAAATCCCAGTTCAACACTCCTCCAAAACCACAGAATCCTATCCCTTTGGATCTAAGGGCGGGTGTGATTATCTGATGCCGCACGTGTTTGCTTCACTAAGAGGTTTGGGTATTATTCTTCACTTCACACTCTGAGCATCCCCCTGCCTCCACTGATCAGGTAGGTTGTTGCCTGACCCTGCAAGACACCAGGTAATTATAACACAATTCCTGGACAAAGAATAAACTGGGGGCGCCAACTGCATGTGGAATGAGTGTGCATAGATAACATGAGTCGGTATACTTCATTCATCCAACTTTCATCATTGTGTCATACCATAAATTGCTATTTTCTGAAAGCTCTTCTCCTGCAATATTGGTATATATCTCTTTTATGTCTAGTCATGTTTTCGCTAGTGCCTGTTATTACATTGGCGATATTAGTCCTCATTCTCCCCAATCCCATTTTCCATATTGATTGAACTCATCAAAAGATAAGAGAGAAAGAGGACGAAGAATAAACAAATGCATAAAACATATTTGTGGTCCTTTTGCCATTCCCTATCTGTGCCTTCAACATCCATTGTAACGTTCTTCCTCTGGTTCACCCAAAAGGATATACAGCGTTCATAATTTTTTTGATATTGTTTTTTTTTGTACTCATTTTAAATGGTTGTCTTTTCCTCTCGTTCTTCTTCAGGTGGGGCAGGGCTGGTGCTGGTATCCCTGTGAATGTCAGATAGGTGGATCCAGGCCTGATGTCCATTTACTTTTGCAGCTGCCAGCGTTGAGTAGAAAACCTCATGGGGATCGGTGAACTTGGGCTTGTTCCATTTCTTGTATGTTTGGATATATACTATGTCACCTGGATACAAAGGGGGCTTCTGAAGGTGTGTCTCGTTGCTGAGGGAGTTGCAGTTGGTTGGTGCACTTGTGAAGCTACCTGATGAAATATAAGCATATGATGTGAAATCCCTGAGATACTCCCAAAACTCTTCACCCACAATTTTGGCACTTTTGTGAACATCTGATACTGTTCATGCAGCAAGGACTGGTGTATGCACCTGCCGTCCTGTCACCACCTCATGAGCAGTTAAGTGGTTATCCTTACATGGCTGATTGTGCAAACTGAACGGTGCCAAAGGCAAACAATAGAGCCCGCTATTTTCCAGTGAATGGAATATTTTTGCTAATTTACTTTTTAGGAGACCATTCAGTCTCTCCACAAGGCTGTTTGCTTGTGGGTGGTAAGCCAAGCACAGCTCTTGTATTATGCCTAGTAATTAGGTTATCTCTTGGAAGAGGACATCAAATTTTCTCCATCTCGGAAATACCAACCTGACCATGAATTGTGCAGCTGATTTGGCATCCGAATGGACCCAGGGGCCAAGTTCAAGCCATCGGGAAAATGGGCAAACAACAACAATCATCTAATTAATGTTCATCTAATGAATGTTACTGCACCTGTTAATCATATAGACAAAGTTGATATGGTGCCCCTTGAAGGGCCCCAATGGGTAGGCAGAGTTGCTTTCAGAGTCTTCAAAGTGTGCCCTGTGTGGAACAGGTGGCATATTGTGCAATTGGCCATTCATTTATCAACATGCTCTGATCGATTGGGAATGAACCAACCTTCACTGATATCACCAGTAATATGCTGCTTGGATGCATGGCTGTCATGGTCATCAGACCAAGGGGACTGACCTTCCAAGGTCATACACCGTTGCATTCTGGTCCTACAAATTCTCTGCCCCTGAATTGAACTACGGGATCACGGATAAAGAACTACTGGCAATCAAGGCAGCTTTCAAGGCATGGAGACATTAGCTTCATGGGGCATGACGCACAGTCACCGTCATCACAGATCACTGTAACTTATAGTATTTGAAGACCGCCAAAGCGCTATCCTCCCGCCAACTTCGTTGGGTGCTCTTTTTCACAGAATACTACTTTATTATTACTGATAGACCTGCAGTACAGAATGGAAAAGCAGACGCACTATCATGCATGAGTGAGGAAAAAGAGGCCTTTACAGCATCCGATCCCGTGGCCATCATCCCCAAAGAGCGAATCCAAACCACAATCGCTGCTACCACGTGTATAGATACATTAAAAACCAGTTTGCAGTCCCAGATGAATCAGGCAACACAAAAGGAATGGCTTTTAAAGGGTGTCCGGTACACCATCGAAAACAATCTACCATATTTCCAATGGTGGTTATATATCAAGGACAAGAAACTGCAAACTCAAATCATCACAAATTACCATGATTCATTAGTAGAAGGACATCCGTGAATAGCCAAGACACAGGCTAAGGTAAAACAAAACTACTGGTGGCCCACTTGGAGAAAAGACATTGCCCAATTTGTTGCAACCTGTGGTGTCTGTGTGCAGCACAAATCTCAGAAGCAAAATCCTGCTGGGTTACTACGTCCCTTAAAGGTTCCGCCAGAACCTTGGCATACACTATCGGTGGACTTTATCACGGAACTTCCTCTCTGCAATGGTTATAACACCAGCATAGTCATTGTGGATTTATTCTCCAAAATGGCCCATTTCATTCCTTTGAAAGGGCTTCCAACTACATCAACCCTCGCCACTGTTTTCTTGGTACGAATTGTCCGGTTACATGGACTTCCATCAATATTGATATCGGATCGTGGAACTCAATTTGTTTCCGCCTTTTGGAGAAGATCTTGTGCAATCGCCAAAATTGACCTCCGGTTGTCCACTAGACATCATCCTCAAACCGATGGGCAAACTGAACGAGCCAATCAGACGTTAGAACAATATTTAAGGTGTATGCTACAGCACTCAGAAGACTCCTGGAAAACATACTTTGGGTAGCCGAGTATGCATACAACAATTCATTTCATACGAGCACTGGACAAACTCCATTCTATACTCTACACAGAGGACACCCACAGACATCATTGTTTGATCCAGCCGATACTTTGGAAATGCCAGCAATAAAAACCTTGCATAAATCCATCACTCAGGTTCTTGAGGAAGCAACAGAAAACTTGAACAAGGCCAAAGAAAGACAATAACTGTTTGCTGACCGGCACCGAAAAGAGGCTCCTGATTACCAGATTGGGGATAAAGTTTGGTTAGCATCTAGACACATACCATTGAAAGGACCACGGGTCTTCCGCCAAAGATATCTGGGTCCCTATATTATCAAAGACAATAATCAATCCTGCTGCCATGAAGTTGGAGTTACCATCTCACATGAAGATTCATCTAGTATTTCATGTCTCTCTCCTCAAGCCCATCAAACCGAATACACGGATTGATCCTCCACCAGAGCCCGAATTACTAGATGGGGAGTATGAAGTTAAATCTATCTTGAATTCCAAGGTAGTTCGGTCCAAATTGTACTACCTTATAGACTGGAAAGGATATGGACCTCAAGACAGAACATGGGAACCAAGTGAATATGTCCATGCTCCACGTTTAATCATGCAATTCCATCGCAACAATCCCACCAAACCAGGACCAGGAGGAAGACCACCCTTGAGGGGGAGTGCTGTCATGGTCATCTGGCCAAGAGCACTGACCTTACAAGGTCACACACTTAGGGGGCCTAGGTGGACACAGTCCTGGCGCCTTTGGCGCCAGGCTCATGAAGAACAATAAATAAGACAATGCATTTGGGTCAAAAATATCTTTATTATGGACATAACACCTCATTTCTGGTGCATTGTGTGTTTAACAAGTGGAACTTTTAGCTTCAGAGCAGCCCCACGTGCACTCTTGGGTGGGGCTGCTGCTATTGGATTGTCTGGCACGTGCTGACTCACTAAGAGTGGCAGGGTATGGCAGGCAAGCCAAGCCTAGTGGGCGTGCCCACGATCACAGCTGTATAAGCTTCTCCAGTCGCTGAGGCAGACGCTTCGCGTTATTCTGCACTTCCATGCAGCGTAACGCTCACCGCCGCCTGGGAGTCAACTTACCTGGGGAAATCCTGTCATCGACATCCATTCATACTTACCATCTGGAGGATCCTGCTCTCACCTGCACGCTTCTTCCTGGTACCGCGGCTCACCTGCAAACATCTCGGAGCGCAGACATCTTCTTCCTAGCACCCGGGCTCACCTGCAAACATCTCGGAGAGCAGACATCTTCTTCCTGGCACCGCGGCTCACCTGCAAACATCTCAGAGCACATACATCTTCTTCCTGGCACCGCGGGTCACCTGCAAAACATCTCAGAGTGCAGACTGTATCATCTGGGCACCGCGGCACGACGCGGTCCATCCGCACTTGCAGCACCTGCAAATAAAAGCAAAGGATAAGGTTAGACACTCAACAGACATTAAGTTTAAGGTCGCGCATCCATTAAACCTACCACCTTCCCTTAAAACATCACTCACCTGTTGTCGGACATTGCGATTGCATCCATCTTCCGCTCAGCTGCGTTCCACGCCTCCATAGCCGCTGTTGGGCCGCATTTGCATCTATTTGGGAGAAAACAGAGAGGAACGTTATTCAGGAAAAAACAACAACATTGAGAGCAATAACATCGAGCCAGAAACCTAAAAGGGGAAAAGATAAGAGATATTGGGCCTCATTACACAGTAGGAGGTAACCATGCCGCTATTAGTGGCATGGCTAGTGGCATGGCTACTCCCTTACCGCATACCGGGGCCGGGTAGGCGGTATGGGGATTTACCAGGTTATTCCGACCCAGGAGGACCCGAAAAGTCCCCATTCCAAATACCATTCCCCATTCCCATTTGAGCCCCCATAGGGCTCAATGGGAATGGGGAAGGAGCTGATAACGGTAACGCAATTTGCGGTACCATTATTAGCTCTGAAGTCCCTCAGCGGGTCCCGTCCTTAACGCCTGGTCAGATCAGGCGTTAAGGACGGGACCAGCTGAGGGACCTCGTAGTAGTAATGCGCTGAGGGATTACCGGCACCGGTGACCTTACCGGTGCCGGTAATCCCTTAGCGCCTACCGTGTAATGAGGCCCATTGAAAGTCAAGCTTCTGTTGCAGGACAGGCATCAAGAGGACATCACCTTTGATCTCATCAGTGCTACTCAGTTCCAGATGATATTGGGAATGCCTTGGCTGGAGACCCATAATCCTAGGATCGAGTGGCAAAATGAGTTCTGACCTTTTCTCAAGACTGCACTGACACCTGCTACAGCAAAGACATCATCAACCAAAAACCTAATTAAGGTATCATGCTGGGCCTCACTGGCTCTTTACCACTTGAATATCATGGTTACAAGGATGTCTTCCAAAAAGAACAAGCCCACGTTGTGCCCCCAAATAGACCCTACAATTGCCAAATAGACCTCATGCCCAGAGCCCAAATTCCCTGCAGCCGGATTTACGCTCTAACGGAGCAAGAAAACCAACATCTTAAAACTTACCTGGATCAGTATCTGGAAAATGGTTTTTATCGCCCATCCAAGTCTCCTACTTCCTCGCACCTCTTCTTCGTGTCTAAGAAGGAAGGGGACTTGAGGACCTGTATTGACTACAGAGCAATCAACCAGATCACTGTGAAAAACGGATACCCTTTGCCACTTATACCGGAGCTCCTGGATCAAGTGAAAAACTCTTAGATTTAGACCATGTTGGATTTGCGAGGGGCCTACCACCTTGTGAGAGTAAAAAAGGGAGACGAGTGGAAGACGGCCTTCCGCACGAAGTATGGCCTCTTTGAATACCAAGTCATGCCTTTTGGGTTAATTAACACCCCTGCGGCATTTCAATTCTTTATGAATGACGTACTCTGTGAGTTATTGGACTTGTCTACATAGATGACATTCTCATCTACTCAAATTCCAAGGAAGAACATGTCGGTCATGTCCAATCAGTTTTAGAGAAACTTCAACACACCAATTATATTCCAAGCTGTAAAAATGTTTCTTCCATGTGACCGAAGTCGAATTTCTCGGTTCCATGCTCAGACCACAGGGCGTACATATGGTACACGGAAGGTGAACACAATCCTCCAATGGCCCTCACCAACATCCACAAAAGGAGTAAAAAGTGTGCTCGGTTTCGCTAATTTATATCGTCAATTCATACCTGGGTTCTTGCAAATTGTTCACCCAATCACTTCTTTGCTGAGGAAGAACAAGAAACTCCATTGGTCCACAGAAGCTGAAGAAGCCTTTTAGAAGCTGAAACTAGCATTTACCATAGCACCAGTTCTTCGATACCCTCGCCCAGACCTACCATACGTAGTAGAAACAGACGCCTCAAACATACCCATGGGAGCGGCATTGTCCCAAAGGGACCCGGAAACCAGACTGCTAAATCCTGTTGCATTCTGGTCCCACAAATTCTCTGCCCCTGAATTGAACTACGGGATCCCGGATAAAGAACTACTGGCAATCAAGGCAGCTTTCAAGGCATGGAGACATTAGCTTCATGGGGCACGACGCACAGTCACCGTCATCACAGATCACTGTAATTTACAGTATTTGAAGACCGCCAAAGCGCTATCATCGTTGGGCGCTCTTTTTCACAGAATACTACTTTATTATTACTGATAGACCTGCAGTACGGAATGGAAAAGCAGATGCACTATCATGCATGAGTGAGGAAAAAGAGGCCTTTACAGCATCCGATCCCATGGCCATCATTCCCAAAGAGCGAATCCAAACCACAATCACTGCTACCACGTGTATAGATGAATTAAAAACCAGTTTGCAGTCCCAGATGAATCAGGCAACACAACAGGAATGGCTTTTAAAGGGTGACCGGTACACCATCGAAAACAATCTACCATATTTCCAATGGCGGTTATATATCAAGGACAAGAGACTGCAAACTCAAATCATCACAAATTACCATGATTTAGTAGAAGGACATCCGTGAATAGCCAAGACAAAGGCTAAGGTAAAACAAAACTACTGGTGGCCCACTTGGAGAAAAGACATTGCCCAATGTGTTGCAACCTGTGGTGTCTGTGTGGAGCACAAATCTCAGAAGCAAAACTCTGCTGGGTTACTACATCCCTTAAAGGTTCTGCCAGAACCTTGGCATACACTATCGGTGGACTTTATCACGGAACTTCCTCTCTGCAATGGTTATAACACCATCTTAGTCATTGTGGATTTATTCTCCAAAATTGCCCATTTCATTCCTTTGAAAGGGCTTCCAACTACATCAACCCTCGCCACTGTTTTCTTGGAACAAATTGTCCGGTTACATGGACTTCTATCAATATTGATATCGGATCGTGGAACTCAATTTGTTTCCGCCTTTTGGAGAAGGTCTTTTGCAATCGCCAAAATTGACCTCCGGTTGTCCACTAGACATCACCCTCAAACCAATGGGCAAACTGAACAAACCAATCAGACGTTAGAACAATATTTAAGGTGTATGCTACAGCACTCCGAAGACTCCTGGAAAACATACTTTGGGTAGCCGAGTATGCATACAACAATTCAATTCATATGAGCACTGGACAAACTCCAGTCTATACTCTACACAGAAGACACCCACAGACATCATTGTTTGATCCAGACGATACTTTGGAAATGCCAGCAATAAAAACCTTGCATAAATCCATCACTCAAGTTCTTGAGGAAACAACAGAACACTTAAACAAGGCCAAAGAAAGACAAAAACTGTTTGCTGACCGGCACTGAAAAAAAGCTCCTGATTACCAGATTGGGGATAAAGTCTGGTTAGCATCTAGACACATACCATTGAAAGGACCACGGGCCTTCCGCCAAAGATATCTGGGTCCCACCAAACCAGGACAGGAGAAAGACCACCCTTGAGGGGGAGTGCTGTCATCGTTATCTGGCCAAGGGCACTGACCTTACAAGGTCACACACTTAGGGGGCCCGGGTGGACACAGCCAGGCTCATAAAGAACAATAAATAAGACAATGCATTTGGGTCAAAAACATCTTTAGTATGGACATAGCACCTCATTTCTGGTGCATTGTGTGTTTAACAAGTGGAACTTTAAGCTTCACAGCAGCCCACATGCACTCTTCGGTGGGTCTGCTGCTATTGGATTGCCTGGCACATGCTGACTCACTAGGAGTGGCAGGGTGTGGCAGGCAAGCCAAGCCTAGTGGGCGTGCCCACGATCACAGCCATATAAGCTTCTTCAATCCCAGAAGCAGACGCTTCGCATTATTCTGCACATCCATGCAGCGTAACGCTCACTGTCGCCTGGGATTCAACTTACCTGGGGAAATCATGTCATCGACATCCGTCCAAAATGACTTGCCATCTGGAGGATCCCGCTCTCACCTGCACACTTCTTCCTGGCACTGCGGCTCACCTACCAACATCATGGAGCGCAGACATCTTCTTCCTGGCACCGCAGCTCAACTGCAAAGATCTCAGAGAGCAAACATCTTCCTGGTACCGCGGCTCACCTGCAAACATCTCGGAGCACAGGCATCTTCTTCCTGGCACCACGGCTCAACTGCAAAAATTCTCAGAGCGCAGACAGCATCATCTGGGGACCGCGGCAAACACGCTCCATCTGCACTCACAGCACCTGCAAATAAAAACAAAAGACAAGGTTAGACACTTAACAGACATTAACTTTAAGGTTGTGCATGCATTAAACCTTGCGCCTTCCCTTAAACCATCACTCGCCTGTTGTTGGACATTGCGGTCACATTCATCTTCCCCTCAGCCACGTTCCGCACCTCCACAGCCGCTATTGGGCTGCATTTCCATCTATTTGGGAGAAAACAGAGGGGAACTTTATTCAGGAAAAAACAACAACATTGAGAGCAATAACATCGAGCCAGAAACTAGAAAGGGGAAAAGAGACAAAGCAGACAAAGCAGAAAGAGGGGAAAAGGCAAGAGACATTAAAAGACATTAAAAGCCATGTACTACCAAACCGGAGAAGCATAGTCACAGCTGGCATGGACTACTACTCATCAGGAATCAGCAAAGGAACTCGATTCCATCAACAAGCATCCCTGCCAGAAGTAGCAGGATGGAGAGCTCATCATTTATACTTACCAGGTGAGCCTTATGGGCCGGTACATGGCCACAGAAATCGCACCTTGGGTCAAAGGGTTTGGGGGGTACCACAGTCACCTATCAGCACACTCACATTTTCCCATATCCACGCAGGAGAAGTGCCACCAATTGTCGCCATCCAGAGAGAGCTGCAACCATGCCCCAACGCCTCCACAGTGACCAGGTGAGCGTAACAATGGGTGGGATGATGCAGCTGTTCCAGTGCAACATCAAGTAATTTCGGAGGCATTACTGCTTTACTTGTAACGCTTTGTCTCTATACCAGGTATGTGGGTGATAATGTACAAGCTCCATTGACCCACAGTAGCTCCTCCTTGCAATTCTACTATGTGAGCAACAGACAAGTAACTGTACGGCTCTGTCAGTTGTTCTTGTTGTAGAAAATCTATCAGGAATCATGTATTTCTTAAAAGGGCAAGTGTGCTGCTTGTTTGGTGGTTGTGTCTGCAGCTGCATTCTTTTGGGCAATTGGGTCTGTTCCCTTAGTAAGGGTGGCACATTTTACAATGGCAGCTCTGCAATGGCATTTTAGGGCATCATTTAATCTAGACAATAGTGCTGCATGTTGCACAGGGGAACATTCAGTCTTCATGAAACCCACCCTTCACCATCTAGTTAAGCCTGCATGTACATTCGATATAATGTACGCCGAATCTGGGTATATGGTAACCTCATCATCTTGTGATATCGCTAGAGTTTCAATGAGTGCCATGAGTTCTGCTACTTATGCAGAGTAATATACAGGCAATCTTAATTGTGCCAAAACCTGATACTCCTCTTCGTGACCCTTTACATATCTCACCACTGATGACCCTGTGTGTACCTTTGTCTGTTTTCCTTATCTATCTTTGAAGACCCATCAACGTACAAAACTTCTCCTGTGTCTAGTGCATCTTCTGTCACTTGAGTATCTTCTTCTGGTGTGCCTTTGTATGTTGCACAGTTGTTTACTACTTCATGCCGTTCCAGAGGTTTTGCTATGAACCTTTTTAGGTTCACCACGAGATCTCTGACAATGTACCAAAATGGATTGGATAATATTACCTCATAATCTGATGCTCTTCTTTGAGTGAAAGTGGAGTTGTTTCTTTCTAGAATGGAAAAAGTGGCATGTTTTACATATAATGTTACTAGACATCCCTTTGCTATTGCTTCGGATTTCTGTATGGCAAATGCTGTGGCGTCTAATGCATGCTCGCATGGGAAATGGCCCTGCATCACTGGGTCTAATAGTCCACTGTAGTATGCAAAGGGTGTGTGTCCCAAGGTTGTACGCTGAGTGAGCACTGCTGTCAATACATGACCATCACAATATGAAAATAAGCAAAATGACTTACTGTACTCAGGTGTAGATAACACTGGGGCACCACTGATGGCTGTTTTAAGGTCCTCAAAATTCTCTGTCATTTCATCTGATGATTTGAGGAACTCTTTTGTCTTCTGGGCATCTTTAAATGCCTATAGTAGAGGCCTGACATAAGTGGTGTAATCGAATATCCAGCATCTGCAGTAATTGCACAACCCCAAGCATTGTTGAATTTCCTTGACAGTGGTAGGTGGCGGGTGTGGTGTACTGTTGCTGTTCACTCTGGGGTAACTCTCCTCCCATCTGATGATCGTATCTGTCCTAGATACACTACTTTTTTCTGGTAGTACTGTAATTTCTCTTTGTCCACCTTGTACTGCTTGTTTGCCAATATCTTTAGGAGCTGGATGGTGTCTTTCCTGCACTATTTTTCTGTTGGGCTGCAAACTTAAAGATCATCTACATATTGGATTACAGTGCTTGGTACTGGTATGTTTGCTAGATCCATTTGGAGCACTCTATTGAAATTACTTGGGGATTCACAGTACCCCTGGGGTAAACAGGTGTGCTGGAATCTCCGCCCATGGTAGTTACAAGCCATGTGGTTATGGGAGTCTGGGTGTAATATGTGATTAATCTGGAAATGTCATCACTGCTTCCATGGGGAAGCCCCCCTAATGTGGCCAGGGTAAGGCATATGCTCTCTGATCCAAACCCTGTAGGTGATTATTTGAGGGAGGATCATGGAGCGGGAGATGACCCTCATGGAGATAAAGGTGACTTGCCAGATAAGACATGGAGTTCTCCCTTTTCATTTAGATGATACCCCATTCATGCCCAGTGCCTTCGATGCATTTGTTGATAAAGCACATGAAAGTGAAAAATCTAATAAGAATTGCTTTAAAGGGAGAAACAAAAGCACAATAAGAAACTTTCAAGTGTATGAATGTATACAAAATACAGATAAGAAAAGGCCAGGCAGAATAATATACCAAGCAGATGGAAGATAGAAAATGTGATCTGTCAAACTTGGAGGTGGGAGGCAAATACATATTGCAAGTGTTGGTTTGAATGAAAAGACCTGGCAGGGGAGTACACCAGGCAAATGTGAATCACTGAAGTATATATGAATGAAAAACCCTGAGCATATACAAGGTGAATACAAGTTATGAGCATGAGTATGTTTAAAAGCCCTGGCAGGAAGGTATAGCAGACATGGCCAAGATGAACAGTGTATATAAAAAAACAAGACAAGAATTCATGATAAAAGCACTTCAGATTGTAAAAATACAAGAGAGGAGAGGAAAATCCTGCCAGGACAGTACACCAGGTACTCTAACAAGACAAAAGGGGTCATTACGAGTTGGGCGGTAAGCGTTGACAGTCACTGGTAATGATGCCGGTGCCGGTAAACCCTTACCGCCCTAATCCGAGGTCCCTTAATGGGTCCCAGCAGGAACGGCTGGTCTGACCAGCCGTTCTCTGCAGGTCCCGTTAAGGGACCTTGGAGCTAATAACAGGCCCGCAATTTGTGGGCCCGTTATTAGCGCCTTCCCCATTCCCATTAAGCCCTATTGGGGCTCAAATGGGAATGGGGAATGGTTAACTGAATGGGGACTTACCGGGTCCGCATAAGTCGGAATGTCCCGGCAAGTCCCCATTCAGCCAGACCAGACCAGGACCCGGGTTTGGAGGCATCCATAGGCGCTAGTAGCACCATGGCTGCCTCCAAACTCGTAATGACCCCCCAGAGATTAAAAAAACAGTTATTTTGTTCTAGCTGTGTTTTCAGCAAGAGAGACTCAAGGAACTGACATTTGTGGAAAAAAACAAGAAAGAAGAGAAATCCAGGGGAAGGGAAGCACCCTCTGGAACCGGGAAATCTATGCCTTTTGAACTTTTTGTGTTAAAGTTACACATTTCCTTTTTGAACATTTGTTCACCACTAAAGGCCAAAGACATTATCCCTTTTCACCTTACAGTTGTTTTATTAGAATGTGAGGGCCAGAACAGTACTTTGGACAATGGATCTTTTATTTTGGATATTCTGAGTAATGACAGATCTTAGTTTTGGTTTTATGTAGGCAAACACCTCTAGAGCAGGGGCATTGGGGCCTTTCCCAACCCCCTTTTTATTTCAATAAAAGTATTTGACTAAAACTATGAAACCCTTCTCTCCGAGTCTCATTCCTGGCTCCTCACAAATAGCACTGATAAAAATACATTTTTGAGATCTATTACTGTAAAATGGGTTGAATGTGTGGGTATGTTGCACAAAATGGTTGCTGAATTCAGAACCACCGGGAACTTTGCTTACAATGTCATTCAAAGAGCAGGGATCTTGTATGAACCCCCAAGAGGACACTGTTGCTGTTTTTTGATTGGGTAAATGTGCGTGTTTCATGGAGAGGTGGATGTTACAAAAATACCTTGCTCCATCAGTATGATCATTCTGTCATATAGTCCCTCATCAGCCTCTGTAGATAGGTGGTACTGCTTCACTCGGGGAAGTATTGCACCTGGCTTGAGTTTGATTTTCACTGCGGTCCATAAACGCACCTGTGACAAAATGTTTGATGTACTATCCCGTTCTCCCACATTCCCAGCAGGGTCCTCCAGATCGGGGTCTCATTCCTCGAAAACCTCCACCCCTCCCTCTCTGGGCATTACGTCTCCTCACTTGGTGACTGCCCATAACCCTTCACCTCCTCCTTCTCCCACTGTCCACCCTTGGGGCTGTTCTTGTTCCTCTTGCCCTTCCATTGTATTGGTAATTACTGCAGCTTCCAAACTTATGTTTGCTAACTTTTTCTGCACCAATTTTGCTTCTAGTTTCTGTGCCTGTTCTACTTTCTCCCTTTCCTTATCTTGTCTCTTTTTACAAAAATGCACTGTATGTGCCTATAGCTTGACCCAACATTTAGCTTCCATGCCCACTACCTTGCACAGGTCTGCAGGAAGTACCCTTCACAACACATGATAAAATACAGGTATGCTCTTATCCAACGACTCTCCTGTTGCCACCTCTCCTGAATCGAGTGAATATATAATGCTAGGACTTCGTCTGATGTCATTGTGCATGCCATAATAAACCCTATATCTGGCTTGTCTGGGCACGCATCCCCCAGAGCAATCCACACACAAGCTTGACAATTATTAAATGGAGCACCATCATGTTTGTCGCTCTGCAAGCACACCACTGGGTACCCTGCCTTCTCCCAAATTGTGTTAGTGTGATCTCCTATTACTGATGCAAGCTGACTCTTCATGTCTCCCACTGATAATGTGATCCCTGCAGTTTGTTTTTCTAAGGCATATATTCATTTACCTGTTCCTGTTGTGAGTGATGGTAATGTCTTCATTACGTTTTTTCTGTCCATATGCGGAGAGGGCATGTAACGTGATCTCCCTATACCTTTCTGTAGCAAGCAGAACTGTGCCCCCATCTTCCACTTCTAAGGTGATTTCCCAGTTTTATTCCACTTTGCCACTTACATTCGAAGAGTATGTGACCTGAGTCGTGCATCCCATGGCATCACCCCTCTTTGCTCTTCCTCTGTCTCCCACTTCCTCCAGTTCCCTCAGAGTCATAGTGTACACTATGGTTATGTCCCTCCCTCTGTGATCTGCCTTCTTGGTTCCCTCTTGCTATGGGCATCCCGTCATCTGTCTCTATTTTGACCTCTTTCGTAACTGTGCTGTCCATCTTGAGGGGTATATGCCCTACCTTCTATGTGTCAGTGTCTATCGCTGGGCACTGCCCCCCTTTGCTTCTGCGTGTTGTTCTTGCCAGCTCCTCCTCCGTTCTCTGTAATTTTTGCTTCTATGACCATGCATGTCCTATTTTCTATCTCTATTATGTGTGGGTCTTGCGCTTTCCCTTTGATCATACTCTCTACTGAACTTCTAGTGTTGTGGTCTCTGTGTGGCAGGTACCAGGGATTTGTGTATCCTGCAACAGGCAGTAGAGGATATGTTCCAGTTGTGGGCAGGGCACTCAACAGTGCAGGCATCTGAGCCTGTGCTGGGTGGGTTCTGATATGTGGGGTGAGATCGCGACTGGCACAGGTGTTTTATCCTCTTCTTTATTTCTACCTTCTTGAGCATCTTCTAGCCCATTGTAGACTTTCTATAGTTAGAGTATGCTCTGTTAATTCTTCAACTGTTTACCTTTTTTAAGTTGACAACAAGTGTGTATGCATGTGTTCAACTATTCACCTATCATGCGTACACTCCTCAGGCCACGCAGTAAACATCTTCACTTCTATCCCTTTCACCAACTCCCTATGATATTTCAAGATTCTTAACCTTAAACATTGGAAAATCTTTGCTCATTTGTTCGATCGGCGTACTCATTATTCACAATAAGACAAACGACACTGCAGTGAACAAAAACAAATCAGAATACGACCACCCCTCCAGTGCCCCAACTCCACTATAACATAAAAACGCAATACAATTAATACAACAATTCCTCCCAAAGAAAATATCCCAACAGGTGCGTTCCCCAATCAAAAACTCTTTTCATCTAGAGGCACACCAAACTCCTTTTGCCATAGTCAAAAACACCTCTAGGTATACAATTTATACAAAAAAAGTCAAAAGAACACTAATTTACACAATGGTTTATTTTTCCTCCTCTCGCTCCCTTACCTCAGGACAGAGATATTCTCAGTCCTCTCCAATACAGGACCCTCACTTGTTACTTTGCGGCGCTGCCCTCCCTCCTCTCTTGAGGGAATGTTCACTTTACTGTCAATATTCTGCAACTACTCTGATGTCACGATCCCCTCTACAGGAGCCCTTTTTTCTCTTACTACCAAAAAATAATAAAATTCAAACACCATGTGGTTTTTCTATTCCACACTCTTTTCCACTTAATCTCTTAATCTCATTACTCACACCCTCCTTTCGTTGGTCCTACGCACACATGCACTCATGTTCCAGGTGTTCTGCCATTTTTCTCCAATGCTGACTGTTCTCAAAAAGGTCTGCACACCTGGGTGCAGCACCATCTCTCCAGCGATCGGGCAAACCTTTGCATAACCTGGCACTTGCAGACCTCTTTCTTTATGTGCACAGTTTCTGCTTCCTGAAGGTAGGCACTGCTGCCCAGGCCACGCGCGGAGGGAGCGCCCAGCTCCTGGGGGCTGGGAGGCCTGTAACCACATCAGGATCACCAAAATGTAAGGTAGGTCAAAAAACCTGCAAAAAGTAAAAATCAATCCAAGGAGCAAAAATGAGTGCACATGGTTGCAAGAATAACAAAACTTTATTACATGCAATTTCGGCAGGGAATAAAATACAATCTTCGGTCAATGCATCATCATTAAATGGCCGCATGACATGATTTTAACATTGTTCCAACCACATGTAAATCCTTGCACATTGATTGGTTCACAATTTAAATCCCCTACATAACTTTATACATTAATGTGCCTTATTGGCTCAAACCTTCCCCTTGTAACCAGATTAGTACCCTCCCTCTAATCATGACAAACTAATATCCAAATTAGGTGAAGGCCCACATTTTCATTGGTCGACTCAGGTGATATAATTTGTTACTTGCAAGCCTATTCTGCATTGGTTGTAGTGTCTCATGGTGTACTACACCCCTTAGCTCCCCAACGCGCGGGTGCACTGCAGGAGCAGCACCCCATCGACCCACACACGATCTAAGGTAAGCTTGGGGCTCATGACCAGCTGTCCCCAAGCCCCTCTGTGTCTCGCTACAATTTGGATCACATTTTGTGCTCGGAATGCACACGCCGCATCCTGCAATCTCTCCTCATCATTACGCTGCTATACAGAGCGTGGGCTCAGCAGCCCCTTTGTTCCTATTATCCAGTATCTGTGCACCCGAGGTGCTTTCTCATTGTAAGATGGCCACCGTCCATGAATTGCCATGTCCTCACCTGTGCCTGCCCCCACCAAGCTTTTAGCTGCAACCTGATTGGCTACTGCCTTTCCCCTTAGTCTAACGCGATTTTCCGGCAGGCGGAAGCTGGTTCGCAGAAGTAAGGCGAGGAAAGAAGGCTTCAGGCTCTGACTGAGCTGACCGAGTGCAACCGGTGCCTGGCGATGTCCCTATGCCCTTTTTGCTGCTGATTGCTATAATGTCCTTGGTCTCGTCCTGCCTACCTGACCAGCGGTGCCTGGCAACGAACTCTCCTTGAGTCAAGGTAACACCTAACACTCTGCCTTAAAGTACTTTACATCTCTGGTGACCCCTGCGCCTGGTCAGTCATGACCACCCTGTACCCACAAAGACTTAATGACTCATACTATTTGTCCAGCACTGCACAGCATCTCTTGCATGGCTTCCCCCGCATCTCTTTGCCTGTAGGGGCCCCACGCCACATTCGCATTCAGCCCGATATGTTCTGCACTGATACGCCTACTTGTACCATGCTCCTACAACTGCATTTAACTTCTATGTGTTCCACATTGTTTTACCCAGTGGTGCCCTGTGCCCATATTTGCATTTAGCCTCTGTGCTCTGTGTGTTTTGCTCTGATTTGCCCAGTGGTACCCTGCGCCCATATTTGCATTTAGCCTCTGTGCTCTGTGTGTTTTGCTCTGATTTGCCTAGTGGTGCCCTGCGGCCATATTTGCATTTAGCCTCTGTGCTCTGTGTGTTTTGCTCTGATCTGCCCAGTGGTGCCCTGTGCCTATATTTGTATTTAGCCCAGTGTGCTCTGCATTGATTAGCCTAGCTGCGCCTTGCTCTTACCACTGTAATTAACCTGCCATGCACTGCATCGCGTCAGCTCTACCTAGTTCAGCTGTCCCCTGCAGCCTCAACTGACCTCAGCCTTTACACTTTGCACTCTGGCTACATGGTCACATGCCCTGCCACACTACCACTCCGAATCCCAGAACTGACGGTATTCCCAGTCAGCGACCACCACACCTGCTTGGGGCCTTACTGACAAAAGGCTACTGCGCCTCCTACTGAGAGCACCCTTCTTACTGTGGGCGTCCATTTGTGCGCTCCATCCATCTGCAGACAGCTCAGCTACACTAAACACTTTGTGCACGGGAACCATGGCCCCCACCTACAGACCTCTGGACACCCACTCACCCCAACATCTACATCAATGACCCCGCCTTATGGCTTGATCATTTCGCTAAAAAACCCACACCTAACCTATCTTGCTCCACTCTCTTAAGAAACAAAAAATTAGGTACTAGATTCTTGGGTATGAAGGGACACCCCACGTACGCCAACGCTCACCTGAAATCACTTACGCCTAGCCCATCCTACCAGACCCCCATCTCGCCTATTCCCCAGAGCCCCCTACCTACCCTTGCCATACCTAGCAAAACTGGATCGATCAAGGCCGCCTTGATTAACGCTAGGTCCCTAGCAGCTCACGCTCTGGACATTGCTGATCTCATCAAGTCCCAGGAACTTGACTTCATTGCCATCTCGGAGACCTGGCTGCACCCTGCCTCGGGCCCAGCTCTCTCCCTAGCCATTCCACCTGAGTACCCCATTTCCAGGTGTGACCGTACCTCTAGAGGTGGCGGAATTGCATTCATCTATAGAAATTCACTAGGACTTAGACCCATACCAAGCACAAATCTGGATTCTGCTGAGCTACTATCCGTCAAACTTCCACTCTCGGCTAACCAAACGGCCACCATTCATCTAATATATAGACCTCCTGGCCCCACTTCATCATTTGTGGAGGATGTTACCTCATTATTACATACAAACCATCCTCCTCGGAGACCTCAATCTAGGCTACCAAGACCCTAATGACCTTGCGGTCCTTGACCTGGCCAACACCCTAACTGATTTAGGTTTCTCACAGCATATACAAGAACCCACTCACATCAAAGGGCATTCCCTAGACTGGCTATGCGACACCACTGTAACATCTGCTTGCTATCTAACACCCCATGCGCCTGGTCCGATCACCATATCATCACCTTTAACATTGAAGCAACTCCTCTACCTTCACCTCCCGTCGCTCCAGCCATTCCCACTAGAAATAAAAAGAACATAACCCCAGAAAAGTTACTCCCACTCATCCTCCCCACTCTCAATAACGTCACTGACTCTTGCTCGAACCCTACTATCCTAGCCGACACCTATAACCAGACAGTACTTGCAGCTATAAATTCCATCGCCCCGCTCAAACTTAGGAGACCTAAACAACATGCGCACCACAACTCGTGGTTCACACCACAGCTCAGAGTGTTACGCAAAGAGAAACGTCTCGCAGAGTCACGTTGGAAAAGTCACCCCTCTGACACTCAGAAGGACAGTCTTTTCTTAGCTACTCTCAACTATAAAGAAGCTATATTCCAGGCCAAAAAAGACTCCTACAACAACCGTATCTTATCAGCACAATCCAAAACTAAGGAATTATTCAAAATTCTCAAGGAACTTGAGACGCCCGCAGCCCCCCCCCCCGACTCTTGTCCTAAAGACAACACCTGGTGTACCAATATTCAGGCAGCACTCTTGGGCAAAATTGCCACTCTCCAAACCAAGATTAGTGACAAACAAAAGTCCCTACAGTCAGACCAACTTCTGACCGCTCCCATGCACAGAACCCACAACGCCAACTTGACCCACAAACCGTTCTCCTTCTCCCCTCTCACTACCATTGAGGTAGAAGGAATTATAAACAACCTCAAGCCTTCCAACTGCCAAGGCGACCTTTGCCCGGCGCCTATAATTAAAGAAGCCTCTCACGACCTTTCATTACAGCCTTCATAAATGCCTCCTTTAAAACGGGTATAGTCCCTGACAACCTCAAGGATGCCTGGGTGATCCCACTACTTAAAAAACCTTCTCTCGACCCGAACATACCGACCAACTTCAGACCGATCACCACATTCCCATTCCTGCTCAAGATCCTTGACCGCGCAGCTTACCTGCAGATCCAAGACTACCTTGAATCTAACAATCTCCTAGGGCTAAGACAATCAGGCTTCCGCCCGAAACATGGGACTGAAACAGCTCTGATTGACTTAAAAACACAGATGGAGACTCTAAAAGACAATGGGAAGTTAGCGCTACTCCTTCTCCTTGATCTTTCGGCGGCATTTGATTTGGTTAACCACCAAATACTCTGCCAACATCTTAAATCCGCGGCCCACTTCTCAGACTCTGCTAATGCCTGAATCCACTCATTCCTAAGTAATAGGTCCATGCAGGTCTTCTCATCCACAGCACGGCTGACCCTTCTCCCATCCTATGCGGCGTCCCTCAAGGCTCCTGCGTGTCGCCTACGCTTTACAATGTGTTCACCAAACCCCTTTTTGATGTGCTCGATTATCTGGGTGTCTCCTACACGAACTATGTGGATGACACCCAGATACTCATCCCCATCACTGGTCACTACACAGCCAACACTAAATCCTTGAACGACGTCTATCTAGTCATCCAGGCCTGGATGGCTCAACACGAACTGTGCCTCAACGATGACAAGACTGAGCTCCTGTTACTAGGATCAACTCAACGTCTCAACAAAACTACACTTAGGCCCTCATTACAACCCTGGCGTTAAGGGGTTAACGGCGCCCTAAAAGGTGGCGGCGCCGTTAACCCCTTAACGCCTGATTACGAGGTCCCTTTGCGGGTTGGCGATTTTAACGCTTGCTTTTTGCAGGCATTAAAAACCAACCCGCAAAGGGACCTTGGTGCTAAGTACGGTGCCGCAATTTGCGGCACCGTACTTAGCGCCTTCCCCATTCCCATTGAGCCCTATGGGGCAAAAATGGGAATGGGGAAGGGCCATGGCGGCATGGGGAATTACAGCCCCGCCAACCTCGGTATGGGGCAGTAATTCCCCATTCCGCCATGGCGGAGTCGGTAAGTTACCGGCACGGACCATGGTGCTATTAGCACCATGGTCCAACGCCAGGGTCGTAATGAGGGCCTTAGCCTACAAGTCTTTTAACATTGATGGCAATGTTATCAAGGTCTCTAAAGACAGCAAAACACTTGGAGTCTTCTTGGACTCCACCCTCTCCTTGAACAGACAAACAAACGCTGTAAGGTCAGCAGCGGCCTACACATGTAAATTATCACCACCTGCAGACCCTTTCTGCACCCACATAACTGCATTACCCTTGCCAGAACACTCATCATGTCCAAAATTGACTATTGCAGTGCCCTTTACGTAGGGACTAGCCAGTCCAACCTCAATAAATTGCAAACCATTCAAAACAATGCCATAAGGGCAGCTCTCAATATTCCCAGACGGTCTCACATTTCTAATGTCAGATCTGATCTACGCTGGCTTCCTGGTAAAACAAATAATTGCCCTGAAAACTCTAGCCTTGACTCATAAATGACTGGACAACCAAGCCCCACCTTATCTCTCTGCTCGTCTTACTCTCCACACCTCTTCACGACCTACCAGATCAGCTCAAACGCACAGTCTAATCATGCCCAAATTTAAACTCCAAAAAGCGGGCGGTGTGAGCTTCCCTGTCCTAGCCTCAAAACTTTGGAACACACTGCCCGCCCCCATCAGAATTGAGTCTTCGTTCCTAACTTTCAAGAAAAACACCAAATCTTGGCTGTTCACGCAGACTCTATAAGTTCCTCCTCCAGCTCTGCTACTGTATTATATCTCTTGCTTTTATATTTCTCACAATATTATAATGTATATGTATATTAATGTATGTATATTGTTTATATTGTAACTTGCTTAAGAATATGTGCCCGGTTGCCCATGGGCCTGGCTGCGCTTTACAAATAAAATAAACTTCAAACTTCAAACTTATTCTTGACCAATCTCAGTGGTTCCCATCCTTACAACTCTACAACTAACAGTCTAATTCCCAACTCCTCAGTGCACACATGTTGCACCATCTTCCTTCTTCCCATGGGAATCAATGACCTCATGATGAACACTATGCTAGACTGCTTGTTGGGTGAATAGTTTTTTTTATTTGTGTGTGTCCTTTTAGTTTGCTTGGATTTTCTGTACAGCATTAGTTGGGGGGCAGACGTGTTTCTCTCCCCACCACTTTGTACCCCATTATTTCATCTCCTTACTAGCTCATATACCTATTTCCTTTTGCAGACTTGTTTCTTAGTTCCACCGTTTATTTGTTAACCATGTTCCCAACTACACACCTGAAGCTTCACTCTAAGTGAACATGTTCTGCCAGTGGGCAGTGTGTTCACAATCAGATCTGTTCTCCCTGACCCTAATTCAGCATTACTGTGTTCTCACCACCCTGTGTCCTTCACCTGCTTAGACCTATGCTCTAAGTTGCAATATTTAATTATATTATTGTTCCTCACTCTAAGCATGAGAACTATCTGTACTCTTCCTTCCTGACCAATCCTTGCACGGCTCTACACCCTGTCTTCCAAGGGCACAAGCCTTGTTCATGCATCGTCAAAAATGGACATGCATTAAGTGTGTGTTACTGTGAGGACAAATCCATGTGCTTCTGTGGCCCAAAAATTATAAATTAGCCGGGAAGTTGGTTCTATGATGGGGCTTATATTTATGTATGTGCAATCCAAATTCCTATGCAATGAATGGGTGGTAAAACAGATCTGGACTGTGCTTTGTAGCTACTACCTGAGACATTACTCAAAGAACGCTTTTCCACTACTTGTGGAGCCCTTTGCACCTTGCTCTGTGTATAAATGTGTGTCAAGCCTTATGCACTACTGCACAATATTTGCCTGCTGCATTATGTGAAATGGTCTATACTCTAAATGTGCGTTTCTACTATATGTTGCTACCCTACATTTCTTCATGGAGTGCTCTCAGAAATGTATCTCTCGCCCTTGCAGTTCACATAGTACCTGCAACTAAGGCCAGTAGCATTTAAATAGGCCTACTGTCCAATCTAAAGGGATTTCCTTAATTTGTACTTCCTCTCATGTTTGGAGTGTTGGAACTGCATCCCAACAGAATCCTTCACTAATCGTTGCATTGGTGTTTCTTCCCCCATAAGATAAGATGTTTCTTTCCCATTTACCCTTTGCTTTCCTGGGTTTCCATGTGATAATGTCCCTGCAAAAATATCTCCTGACAAAAAAGTCGCTTAAAAATTGCTGTTTTTTGTGGGTACACTATTACCTGAAACAAAGGGAAACCCCCACAACCCCCACTCTCCTTGACCCCATGTATATGGTCACCATATGAAATGTTGCCACAACCTTCTCCCTGTGACATTGGGTATGTTGACCATATGTATGGGGACGATATTACCGGATACCACTGCTTTCTCTACTCCTTGTTGGGTTCCAGATGTCACCTCAAGTTCTCCCTCACACGCCTTTCCCTTTTCTTTGCACATGGATCGCTGTGTGATACCTTCCTCATCCACTTCTTCCTCCCCCTCTTTACTATTGTTCTCTTCGCCATTCCTCTCCAAACTCCTCTACCTCCATTTCTGCTAACTTGGCCATTTTCTTCAGGGTCCCCATCAAATCCTTAAAGGTTTTACCTGCCGGTGCCATATTATTAAGCATTGAAAATCGTGCCCATCCAGACAATTCTTTTTTAGCGGGATCAGAGCGGAGCTTCAGTGTCAGCACCCACATGTTCATCCTTCTGTATCTTTCCATTAACACGATATCCCACTCAGTACTTACACTATATTCCGTTTGCCCCCAGGAAAGTGAGTGTGAAGGAAAGGGCTTGCATTCCCTATGCTTCTGATGTGACTGAAGTTAATATCAGTGATGCAGCGCGCACCTAGAGACGCGTGGTCTGATGGCATTCCCTTCTTGGAGATAACTGCCACTAATCTCACTTCCTGATAAGAAGGGCAAATATGCTCGATTAGGGCCTGGCTCTGGCCAGCAACACAGAATAAGAAAAAAACCATTTTACTGTTCTACCTATTACACTTCATGAATATATATACTGCAATCATAGGCAACATTACTAAAACCTTGTACAATACAAAGCAAAAAAGGGAAACAATGATCTTTTCTAATAATTAAAGATTGGATAGCATTGCATGTCCAAAGAAACATGAGGACTACCTCCATATGAAGAATAACACCAAGAAGGCTGTAATGGTACACTCTTTAAATACTGACATGAGCAACGAAAGTGAGACTTTTACAAATAATATCAAACAGATTCATTTATTGTTAGTCTATTCCCTCCAATATAACACCCCTGTAGTTAAAATGGGTATAAACATGGGTATAAAATAATAACCTATCAAACAATTGTATGCATTAAAACCCTAATTCACAGTATATTAACAGTGAAAAACAGAGGGGGCCGAGGGGGAGGTACGCTTTCAATATTTGCATTTGCTGCTCACAGTAGTGCTGGAAATAGCACGCTGTTATAAGTTAACGCATCTCATAAGCATTGTCTGAAACTGCAAACGCGTATCTGCCGCCTGTAGACCTGGAATACACAAAGTGGCCATGAAGAACTCGCCAGGGCTGTGCTGTACCCTGCCCAGGGTCCTATTCCATGCTGAAAAACTAAACGCACAGCGAGGTCAATCTGTTTGAGTCTTCGCCCCACTAATCCTGAGCAAACATTGTACATTGCTAATTTTTCTTTTTGTATCCGCAGGCGATGGTCACTCGCCTTCTTCCACCCTGTTAAACGTTCAAGGCATGAAGAAGTAAACTGAGCCTGCACATATCCTGGCAGCTGTCTGTTTCATCCTATGTAGCTCCTTATCTATGTTTCTACAGTGGACTCCGCTTTTTCTCCTTTCCAATACATTAATGAGGAATCACTTTTCTTCTGCATTTTTCACTTTCTTGTCTTGAGCTTCAAACTTAACCTTTTCCCTTGTCTGTTCCCCCGTCACCGAATCTGTGTCTGTATCTGCGCATATATCGCCAGACACAGGGTCGGGGTCTTGCAATTTCCCTTTCTCCTTCCCCTGGGGTTCCCTGAGTTACAGTATTTTATATCCCCTGGCTACCTTTTCAGTGGCAGGATACATAGAACCTACAGAGTTATTTCCCCCGGTTTCATATGGAGGTGGAGAAGTAGGTTAGCTGAGATTAAGGTGAATGGAGTGTCTCCCTGTTTGCTGTGCCTTCGCAGTGTGTCTACACTGCTGCCTGTGTCTACACTGCTGCCTGATTCCTGATTCGGCTGTGGGCGTGCCGTGCAGCCGTGCAGCTGAAAGACCCGACTCTCCCGCGGAGCGGGCACGGAGTCGGCGCTGAGTCTTGGGAGTGAACGGAGTGTCTCCCTGTTTGCTGTGCCTTCGCAGTGTGTCTACACTGCTGCCTGATTCCTGATTCGGCTGTGGGCGTGCCGTGCAGCCGTGCAGCTGAAAGACCCAAATCTGCCGCGGAGCGGGCGCGGAGTCGGCGCTGTCTTGGGAGTCTTAGGAGTCTGAGGGGTGTGAGGACCCGTGTATTCCTTTGTGAAGGTCATGAAGGTGGTCCTCTCTCCCAAAACCCGGGCGCAGCGGAAGACTGAAGCTGCCACAATGGCGTGCCATGAGAAAACGAGGCAAGGCTGACATGGCGGTCTGTGCTGAAAGTGTGAGCATTGTATGAGAGGGGCCGGCTGAACTGACATCCAACGCAATTAACGTCTCCATGGAATTATCTCCCGCTGCTCTTCAACAAGTAAGTGCTAACATGAATGCCTGTGCTCAATTTACCACGCATGAACCTTTATTCGCACTCAAAGTGGCAAGTCGTGTACTTGGCGATCAACACACACAGCAAATTCTGTCAAGCCCCTTGCCAAGCCCCCTGTCTGGTTTGTCGGATACGCCTTGTGGTTCATTTTCTGCTGAGACTGACGCGAACGACGAGCCCTCAACGCGTGTGGCCGAACTTGTGGTTGGTGCGAGGTCGGCCTGTGTGCTGGATGGGTCTGACATGTGCTTGACTCGCCCTTGTGATGTAAACCAGAGAAATTGCAAAGGCAAGAAGTCAACGACTGGCCATCTGTCTACGACATTGTTCGAAAGTCTCAGTCCCATTAACTCTTCACTTACTGCCCCTCAAGAGACTAGTATGAACCCCAATATAATAGCAGAGCCGGTTGGCCCGATTCCAAGCGAGTTTTGCCGACGGTCGCCTGATGACGGCTCCCTGAATAGTAACAGCGAGAGCGTTATTTGTGAAACAGAGCCTCCCAAAGAGTCGATGCAGTGTTGTGATCCGGGGGCTCTAGACTCTGCACGGTCCACTGCCGTGCATACATTGGATGTTCCACGTCACTCCACAGGTAGCGACGATGCTGTGTTTCGGAGATCTTTGAGAAACTGTGAAATAAGGCGGTTGAGCCCCGCTTTAGACATCCAGCATAAAGTTTCAGGGAATACTCATCCCATCACTGATACTGACATAATACATGTTAGAGAGCGAAGAAACTCGCTGGAGGTGGTCAAAAAATTGCTAGCTGATCTCACTCGCATAAATCAACAAAGAACATCCAAGGACAAAATTGGCAAAAACATTGATGTATCTACAACGGCTGACGTGGAAAGTGAGTGCTTGCAAGTTGATAGTGGGACACATTCTCTAATTGAGAAGCACCAGCTGAATGGAGCTGGTTACCTGATGAAGCGTACGAGACTTGACGAAAGCCTATCACCCAGTTTGAGATGCTCTCAAAACAAAAAGGTTAAAAGGCTTGTGTACAGTATTTCACCTCACTGCACTCTGCCCCCAGAAATAGATCATGACTCTTGTAATTCGGATGAAGCACCAAGCGACGTCCTCGCTGGACAAGTGTCTTCGGATTCCTCGTTGATGGAGCGGCCGTATCCTAAGATTAGACGGCCTGTTTATCACAAAAAGAAAGGTGTGCCTAGTAAAGTAACCGAGCCTGAATCTGTAAGAAATATGCCAACAACGTAAGATTTGCAGGCCCTGATAATGTCCTCTTTAAACATATCGATTGCTCCTTTTCTTAAATTATACGAAAGTTTAAATGACACGATTAAAGACCTGTCTGCAGGGGTCTGCAGGTTGTCTAATAACTCAGTAAACCTTGGAAAGGAAATGTCGGAATATAAGAACATGGTTGAAGAGATGATTAGGAAGTCAGATATAACAGAGGCCGCACTCCTAAATCAAATCACAAATGCAAATATTGACAAAAAACAATTGGCAGAGGTTGCTAAGGAAGCCTTGAAAATATTCCATAAAAATAAGGGCTGTGATGTGCAAACAAGCGATCCTCTTTGTCTAAAGTGCCAAGCTCCAAGAATTTCAAATGATGTACAGATATCAACAGTGGCTGCCACTGACCAACAGACGTATGCTAAGGCGAATGTGCTCGTGGAACACTCTATTGCCACCTTGGATGGAAATAACGACTGCTGTGTGGTTGCATCAAAGGTTCAAACTCCAATTAGCAGTGAAGTAACGAGTTCTAAGTCTGGTTTCGCCAAAGTGGTAATGGAGGCCCAAGATGTGGCAAACCTGGCACTACAAGATCCACAAAGACCATCAACGTCGAATGAAGTCATCACTCAGGAGCTGCGCTCCTCTGTATTACCTCAGGTAGCAATGAACGTTGAGGCGGAACCCACAGGGTTATATTCTATATTTAAACCTGCTGGGGAATTACAGAAGACGAGTATTTCAATCGGCTCCGTAAATGGGGCCCTAGGAATGAAAACTAAAAACCAACCGAAAAAGAAAGTTAAGAGACGCAACAACTCGCTTAAGTTTCTGAGGAATATTAAAAATTTGGACATAACGGTGAATGGTGTGCACACAAAATCAGCTCAACCAGCTCGTAATCAAACTGAAATAAGCAGTTCAAAAGCCGCTAAGGATTCGAATGACTCTTACACCCCTATCAGTGATATATCCGATACTTTGATAAATGTCTCAACCTACGAGGACGAAGACCTATGCGACAGTGAAATAAAAGTAGATCATGAACGGTCAACGTTTGTTCTCAAAGAACTAACAGCAGAAGAGAATTTGCCACCCCTGGCCATAAAAGTGGGCCAATCTGTTGTCCCGGTACAATTGCAGAACAACCAACAGTCGGCGGCCAATCAGGCCATAGGTGATGGTAAGCGGCCCTCTATGATGTTACCTAATGTACATAACAATGGAATGATAATCTCAGATGAACTACAGACTTTATCCAGAACATGTCAACTGATTCCACTAAAAACCAGTTCATCACCTGAAAAAGAGGCGTTGAATTCGAAATTCGTAACGCTTGAGGACAAAAGAAAGATGCTCGAAGCAAGGGCGAGAACGTCTAGTGCCTTGCCGCTTAATAAGGTTGGCAGCATAGGATGTAATGGACAGGCAAAGATGCTGACGGCTAGCGTGAAGGTGCTTCCTGATCTTGCTGGTGTATCTTGTGACCCTGGAAGGATTCCTAGGGGACCGGTATTTAGCTCTCAGTTTAAGTTACAACAAGAGACGCAAAAATTACCGAAGATGAAACAAAACGTCAATAAGGAAAGAGAGACTCATTCAGTGAAACAAGATTCTCATGGTCTGCAACGACTGTTACTCGAGCGTATCGAATCTTCGGATGATCTAATCTTAAATCGGCACAACGTACTCTGGTTGTGTCACCTGATTCCAAGTTTAAGAGCAATTGAATCTGATGACCTCAGAATTGTAGAATTCTATGAAGAGAAGAAAAATGACGCTGTCATCTTACATCTTCAATCAAAATTGATCGCTGAAGCTTTGCTTGATGCTGGGCCAGTCCTAATGTCCTTGGGCTTTGATATATCAAGAGCAGATGGCTGCTTGCAATTGCTAACTCCTAAAAGAGATCCTTGTGGCACAGTAGATGTGAAGAGTCGAGCCTGCACACAGCAGCCTGAAACACGACCATCTGCTATATTGTCTGAAAGCCCAGCTTTGAAGCCTACCCCTGTGGCAAAATCATCTAAACACACGCTGACAGGAGAGTGTATACGAATCACTGTGAATGGACCCATACGCGGTTCCAAGACAATTGCGGAAAGTGCAAGTGAGACCGTTTTAATTCAAGAAGAATCTGACTGGTCTTGGCTTGCAGGCTCTTTAAATAAAAGTGGGAATAAATAACGCCAGGCGTCCGAGACGCAAAATATCTGTCGACTGGCTTCCTGGAACACTAGAGGCTTTAGCCATTTGTTTCAAACATCATGGGCAACTAACGTGGATCTGCTGTGCCTACAAGAAACTTGGCTAAGTTCCAGTCCTCTTTTAGAAGGCTTTGAAATTGCTTGTAATCCGGCGATTCGCCAAGCCAAAGGAAGACCCATGTCGGGCATGTTGACAGCAGTGAGAAAGGCGGCTGGATTCAGGATTGTAGACTCTCAGAACCTGTCTCCCTTTATTCAATTCTCAACAATTGGCGTATCCCTATCTCACACACTTGACAGCTAAGATTCAGGTCTGGGATAAACTCCCGATTTCTTTGGCGGGCAAGATAGGTCTGCTGAAAATGGTGGTGCTGCCCCAGCTACTCTATAGGTTCGCTAACATTCCCTTGTGGCCGGGGGTGGGCTTTTTTCGCGACTTGACTCGCACCGTGAACTCCTTTCTTTGGCATTCGGGTGCGGTCCGCCTTAAGATCGGACCCTTTCCACTCCCATGTCTAACGGGGGCTTCGGTGCCCCTGACTTTCTTAAATACTGGCTGGCATCACAAATCCAATACACCTCCTACTGGTTTAATACTACAGATCCTCCCCCGCACGTCCGACTCGAGAGGCTTGCGGTGATCAACCGGGATATCCGCTCCCTGGTGTTGCAGCCTGCCCCTTTGGCACGGGACTCGCAGAATCCGGTTGCCTGCACGGCCGTTGCGTTGGCGAAAATGTGGAAGCTGACGGGGACCGCCTACGCCTTCCATGGCAATCTTCCTCTTTGGAATTTTCTCCCTGGGGTCCCACGGGTTCCACTGAGCACGGTTCGCCGATGGGCAGACGCAGGCTTCGAGTTGTTACGCGACGTGTTTGACCAAGGTATATTCGTCGAGTGGCCCAGCCTCCCCTTGCCCCTGAGAAGAGACCGGAGTGTATGGCTTCAATACGCATCCCTTCGTAGGACCCTTAAGCGCCATTACCAAACGTTCCCTGCATTGCCACCTGACGACCCTGCCATTGAGGAGCTCACCTCCCCCGGTCCCACGAGGGGTAAGATCTCTAGGTTATATACCATGCTACAATCCAGATCGGTCCCAGACTTCGCTAAACTGAAACGTGCTTGGGAGGCAGACCTTGGTGTTGAGATGTCTGATGACCGCTGGACCCACCTATGTGAACGCACACAACGGGTTTCCTTCAACTCCCGGTTCAAACTTATCCAATTCAAAGTGCTCCACAGGTTTCACCATACCCCGATCAGATTACACCGTATGTCCGTCGATCACCCTGCCAGCTGCCCCAGATGCGGCCAGGTTGATGCCGACTACATCCACATGATCTGGTCCTGCCCCCGCCTCGCACAATTCTGGGAGGCCGTTGGTTCAACAGTATCCGCTGTAACTGACCACCCTATTGGTCTCTCTCCCCTGGTATGCCTCTTTCATGATCTCCCTGGCCTCCCCCGAGATTCCAAGAAACTAGCCGGTCTCTGTCTGCTTCTCGCGGTGCGTTCCATCCTGCTCTGTTGGCTTCGCCCTTCACCTCCCACACATGCCCAATGGCTGAGAGCGGTAACGTGGGCCTCTGACTCTGAGGATGCCTGGTCCCACTTACAACCCATTCACTCCAGACCTAGAAACATCTGGCTCAGGTTCCGCTCCTATATGTCGGACCTAGTCGAGACTCCAGACACCTCCTCCCCTCCCGCTTCCCCCCACCAGCTTGGGTCCTCACCCCAGTCATAGCTTCCTGATGTCCTTTTTTTTCCTTTTTTTTTTTTTTTTTTTTTTTTACGATGTGACTGTGTTTTGGTCTTTGAATATTTCATCATGTTTAGTAACCCCTGCACTCCTACGCTATGTATACTGTTCTTTTACATTGTTACTGCCTGACGCTGTTCGCCTGTGTTTTGCTGCCACGCTTATAATAAAAAGAAGTTTAAAAAAAAAAAAACAATTGGCGTATCCCAATCTAACGAAAGGAACATTGACCGCCTATATATTATTAATGTATATTGGAACCATCGAAATAAATATGCATCGTCTTTTCTTGACACTGTGACAACTGTGATAGATGACCTCCTTGGGACAGAAGCTTCGTTGGATCTGATTGTTTGTGGCGATTTGAACTTGGTCTGCGTGAAAGAGAAATTCCAACTTGAACCTAAAGCAGCCCAATGGTGCGATGAAATGGACCTTCGTGCCATACACATGCTAAATGGCAACACCACAGGCGATATCCCGGCGCAGCCAACTTGGAGAAGAGAGGAATCAACATCAGTACTTGATTACATCTTCGTAACCGGAAATCTTCTTAAGAGAGTTCTGCACCTAAATGTCCAAAAAATGGTTCATAGTGATCATGAAATGGTGCAACTGACTCTTAACAAAAAATGTGTCTGCCCGCAGCAAGTATGGCCTTTTACGGTAAATATAGGCCCAAGCAGGATTCGACTTAATCTTTTAGCTACTGAAGTAGAGACTATAACATCAAAATTCAAAGGAAATACTGAGGCTCTCGAATATCAACATCTGTTAGTTCAATTTGAAGAAAGAAGATCTAAATTGAGCCATGCTCAATTACATCATAAACACAAATTTGATCTTTGTGTGCTGCAGCATAAACGCCTGATGAGACAGGAATTAAGGAAAATCAAAAACATCTCCAATATAAATGTAAAACAAATTCGAACAATGATCAAACAGAAATACAAACATTGGCTTAAGTCACACGCGGCTATTATGCTGCAAAATGATTCTGAGAAGATGATGGCAAAAATGGAGGGGCGCAATTCAGCTGAATTCTGGAGCATATTAAACAACTGTGTAACACCCCAATACGCTCTACAGGCTAACGCTGTTAGTGAGCAAGCCTGGGTTGAATTCTATTCTGCATTATTTAGCAAAGACGATCCAGCAAGCGCCAGTGTCTTTTTGCCTGAACCCAAATGGGACCTGCAATTTGAAAGAGGTGAAATTCTCTCAATAATTAATGGATTGAGTGAATCCAGAGCGCCAGGTCCTGATGGACTAACTAATTACACAATCAAACGTATCCCAGAACTATGGACAGACTTTTGTGTCACTCTATTTAATCGCATTGCAATGAGTGGTTCTACCCCCAACTCATGGAAAAGTGCTATTGTGGTTCCCATCTTTAAAAAAGGCGACCGAAGCAACCCTAAAAACTATCGCCCGATAGCGCTTCTTGACGTTGTGGGGAAGATTTATGCAACTCTGCTTCAACGCAAACTTGTGAGGTGGGCAAAAGATTCTAAGCATATAGACCAGAGACAAGCTGGATTCGTAAGAGGAGTAGGTTGTGGCCTCAACCTGTTGCTATTAAATCTCCTAAAGATGGAAGCACTCAGAACTAATACAAAAATCTATTTGGCTCTGATTGACCTCTCGCAGGCGTTTGATAGTATCAACAGAGAGAGGATGTGGGAAAAACTGGTTAAATGGGACTGTCCGCCTAGTTTATTGAGTGCAATTCAGGAATTGCACTCTGAGACGTCTATTAGAGTTCGGTTGGACTTGAAGGGCACTCTGTCTGCAAAAATAAACACACTTAAGGGTGTGAAGCAGGGCTGCCCTTTGGCAGCAACAATATTCAACCTGTTTATATCGGATGTGAACAAGATCTTTTGTGCTAACAGTCTGTTCCCCCCAAAAATCCACGGAGTACCCATTAACTACCTGCTATACGCTGACGATCTCGTCTTAATAGACCAGACGCCAATAGGTCTTCAGCGAAAAATGAATCTTATAGATACCTACATAACATCAAACGGATTGCAAATCAACAGACTAAAAACAGAAATTTTGACATTGGGGAATCTTCAAGGAGCCCTCGGTAAGGGGTCGAAAGAGCATTGGTATATTGCCAACGAACGCATCCAGATCGTAAAACGTACGAAATATCTAGGTATGACCATCAGTGCAAGCAGAAACGATGCACCATGGACAGAAGTGGTGAAAAGCAAGTGTCGGCAATTAGCAAGCCAAGCATGCTTAATTAACAACAAATATGGCAAATTTTCGCTGAAGCCGACAATTTTGTTTTTTCAACAGAAAGTGGTGCCGAGTCTAATTTACGGAGGTGAAAATGCCTTCGGCTGCTCAAATGAACTATGGAACTCACTAGAAAACATCTTTTGGTCTCGTGTACTTCATCTACCGAGGGGTATCGCAACTGTTTGTATACGGTATGAGCTTGGCTTAATCTCAATACATGCAAGAGTTCTATGGAACTTGCTGAGCCTTTACCGTAAAACGATGTTAAAGACTCCGGCACCCCAATTCCTAATTGTGCACATGCCTGATACTGCGAAAGACTATACGATACTCGCCAAGTGGAATCAGCTATGTCAAGATCTGTTAGGCGAGTATGACATTACTACTGCTATGCTATTGGAAAATCCGGATGCAGCAAAGATGGAGATTTGGCGGCTGGATTGGATTAAGGCCTGTGACCTAAGAATTAAGTGTAAATTAATGCACGAAGTCCCAGGCGAGGAGAAAGCTTTTAATCAACGCCACTTCTATCTAACGCATCTGCCAAATCAGCACGCAAGAGCCTTGTACATGAGATTTAGACTAAACGCACTAAGTACAAAAGAACGTTTAAGCTCTTGGCCTAAGTACGCAAACATTGACCAAATGTGCCGCTTTTGCAATCCTGCTAGAGAAACTCTAAAGCATTTGATCATGTCATGCCCGAGTTTTGAGAAAGAAAGAGGACGGATTTTTTCCCCACTCATTTATAATATTAGCCCAAGGAGCTCGGAAGAATGGCGGGAAATGTTCTTCGAAGGCTCAAACCGAACAGTATTATTTAATCTGATAACCTTGCTCCAGGTCGTAAAAACAAGGCTGGATATGAAGCAACCAATTCAAGTGCCCAGAGCCGAATGAATCTTTACAGTGCATATGGCTTAGACACCCAGATTCATGTAGTTTGTGGAAATTGTGTGTCGAAGGGTGGCGAGGGAAATGGATACTAAGAAAGGATAAGGATATGTTGTTGTTGTTTGTGTTTTCTTGTCTTTTTTTAAAGGTTGAGCAAACCATAAAAAATAAAAAAAATGTAAAAAAAAAAAAAAAAAAGTGGGTTTCACAATGTCATGTATTTTAGATACATGCGCAAGCCATTGGGCTTCATTATAACAGTGGCGGCAATGGTATGAACGGAGCCGGTAAGTCTAACCTGGCGGGCTGCGCGGCACCCGCGAGCAGAACTCGTGAGTGCACCGGCACCGTTATGAATGGTGCCGGTGCAACCATGCTCCCCACCCCCATTCTGCCCTATGGGCAGAATGGGGATCAGGAGCCCTACAAGACCGCCTCTTGCGAATGGGCAATTACGGCCCACTCATCTCGCAATGGTCCGGTTATTGCCCAATCGTGGGAGGCGGTGCCGGTAGCGAGCATGGCGGTAGCCGTGCCTGTCATACAGTCACAGCTACCGTCATGCTCGTAATGAGGCCCATTGTGTCTCAGCTCCATGCCCCCTTCATGAATGTAAAATACGCAATCTTTTTTCCCTTTTCTTCCCTGTCATAGTTGCCTGTACTTACATGTGTTGCAGTACTCGGAACCCCACCCCCCCTCTGGTCACGACATAGTATACTTCTTAGTAGCTTGTGCCCACTCTGTGCAATAGTTTTGTATTTTATTATTTGCTGTCACGTGACTCTCACACATAACCTCCAATGGTACCATTGTAATTTTTAGATCCGTACCATGCAGGACAGACATTTCCTGCGGATCACTTATTTCATCACCTGAGCAAAAAAGAACTAGGTGGATCCCTTTGCAAATGATAAACTCATCACCTAAGCAAGGACTGCTTGGTGATCCCTTTTCACATGACAAAATTCAACATTTTAGCAAGCTCTGTTTGGTGGATCCCTTTACACGAATTAATTCCGTTCATGCCCATTCCTCTGCCTTTTCAACTGTGTGAAAACCCAGGTTCCTGTAGCATGTGCCCACCCCGAGTATCCCAAACTCTCGGAGTGCCCACACCCTCAGCAAAGATAGCCTCTAGCTTACCTCCTTTTATTTGAACATTCACTCCGAGGGCAAGGCACCAGCAGACGTGTCTGGGAAGCGGAGAAGGACACGAAAGGCCAGCGGACTCCGGGGCTCCTACACTGGCTCACCAAATATGTACTGGGATTTGACAGAAAAACAAATAATATGAGACAGAGAAAGTGGCACAAAGGAAGGTCCCTTATTTATTAACCCCGGCCGGGAGTGTTTTTTTCAACCTTCCAGGGCGGCATTAAAGTCTCGACAAAGTCAAAATCACCAGAGAATGTATACAGGTTTCATGCAATGATCAGCAGATCTCCTGCATACGCAGTGTCGGATTACACATCCTTAACATAAACTCAGGGTTAGCTTAACATTCACCAGTCTGTTTCTTTATTTACACAAACTTGTTAGGAAGGACCCTTCATGAGTCAGCTGTTCTTCAGACAACAGCTGTGTTTGTGAAACCCAAACTTGTTTCACCATCCCCCACCCTACACGAACATCGCATAACCCTTCACACAAAATGCAAAATGGATGCCAATACAGAATGGATGCCAGGCAATATCCAAATGGCACCCAACTAAACAAAATAGCAGCCAACTACATTACAAAAACCCCCCCGAAAAACTAGTCACCTTATTCCAATTTCTTCCTTCAGTGTATGTTTATTTGTGTAGTGTTGTTAAGTTGTATAACTCACTACACCACCTGATAGGGTTTGTGAGTGTGTGTGATTGGTTTTGCGAGCTTGGGAGTAAGGATGAGATGATGAATGCATGCCGTTCTGTTGAAGCTATGAGCGACCATATATTGGTTCACTGCCACAGGTTTGTACACCGATGGGGGTTGAGATTAGCTCCCTTAACCATCACATGTGTGCATGTGTGAAGTGAGATCCTTTCTGCTGGCGCTGAGGTTTATATGGTGTCGGCTTCTTATGTTAACCTAGACACAGCGGACCTACCCATTTTCGGTGATTTTTCTTTGTGTGTGGTGGTTTAGGTGTAAAGTGAGGTAAAGGGTTACTCATGTGAGCTAAGGTAGAAAAGGTGTGTTGGTGTGAGATGGCACATCTGTGTGATAGTGGGTTGGCACACACAATTGTGTTGCTGTATTGGGTAAGAGGGTTAATGAAGTATGTGTGTGATTAAGTGAAGTTGGAGTGCTGAGGGTGTGCGATGGGAAAGTGGGGAAGGTTTAAGGTCAGTGAAATATGGGATATGGGGAGGTACGTGCAGTATAAGTGGAGTATGAGGTCAGTGTTGTGATGGATTGAGGAAGAGGTACATTGGGTGATGTAAGAGATCTGAAGGTGTTTGTTGGTTGGGAAAGCATTAGCAGGAATGTAATATACAGGGTAATTCATAGAATTTCGCACAAAAGTGGCGCACGCGGCTGGCGCACAGTGTCCCCGTGCGATACACTGCCCCAGCCGCGTGCGATAAAATCCATTTAATCGCACAGCGTATTCATGGATTTTAGCCTCCAAAACCAGCCATGGCGCAGAGTGGCGCAGCGACCCTGCAGCAGCGCCAGTTACGCCCCCAAGAACGCCCTTGCGCAAGGAAAATCCATCAAAATCCCCAATTCATCGCAAATGTCTGCGCTAACGCTGGACCAGTTTACAGGGCTGCCAAACAGCAAACGCCAAGCGGGGAACCTGTATTTCAGGGGTTCGTGGGGAGTTTCACACGCAATCCCAACAGGGTACGTGTATTTCAGGGGTGCGCGTGAAGTTTCACACGAGATTCCATCAGGGCACGTGTATTTCGGGGTGCGCGGGAAGATCCACACGCGATTGGCCTGGGTACATGTATTTTGGGGTGCGCGTGAATTTTCACACGCGATTCCAGCAGGGTACGTGTATCTCAAGGTGCGCAGGAATTTCCATACGCGAATTCAGCAGGGTACGTGTATTTCAGGAGTGCGCGGGAAGTTCCACACGCGATTGTCCTGGGTACGTGTATTTCGGGGTGCGCGTGAAGTTTCACACGAGATTCCATCAGGGCACGTGTATTTCCGGGTGCGTGGGAAGTTCCACACGCGATTGCCCTTGGTACGTGTATTTCAGGGTGTGCGGGAAGTTCCACACGCAAATTCAGCAGGGTACGTGTATTTCAGGGGTGCGCGGGAAGTTCCACACGCGATTGTCCTGGGTACGTGTATTTCAGGGGTGCGCGTGAAGTTTCACACGCGATTCCATCAGGGCACATGTATTTCAGGGGTGCGCGGAAAGTTCCACACGCGATTGCCCTGGGTACGTGTATTTCGGGGTGCGTGGGAAGTCTCACACGCGATTTCAGCAGGGTACGTGTATTTCAGAGGTTCCGGGGAGTACTACACGTGAATTGGCCGTGTGGGTCCTCCCAGATGTTCCCTCTACACCCTCCACGGCCCCTGCAGGCAGCCCACACCACAGGGGACTACCCTGCACCCCTGCTCATGTCCTGCAGACAGCCCATCCACCAGCCAAGCCACATGTCACCTTGCACTACTGATCAACAACGCATGTCTCCCAGAACCCCCACCCCCCAGCACTGTGGGGCACCTGCCAGCAGGCCCCCACTCATGTCCAACTCATGTCCCCCTGCACCCCCATCCCCCAGCATCCAGGGGCACCTGCCAGCAGGCCCCCACTCATGTCCCCCTGCACCACCACCCCCCAGCATCCAGGGGCACCCTCCACCAGGCCCCCACTCATGTCCCCCTGCACCCCCACCCCTCAGCAGTGCAGGGCACCTGCCAGCAGGCCCCCACTCATGTCTCACAGCACCCCCACCCCCCAGCAGTCAGGGGCACCCTCCACCAGGCCCCCACACATGTCTCCCAGCACCCCCACCCCTCAGCAGTCAGGGGCACCCTCCACCAGGTCCCCACCCATGTCCAACTCATGTCCCCCTGCACCCCCACCCCCCAGCACTGTGGGGCACCTGCCAGCAGGCCTCCACTCATGTCCAACTCATGTCCCCCTGCATTCCCACCCCCCAGCAGTCAGGGGCACCCTCCACCAGGCCCCCACAAATGTCTCCCAGCACCCTCACCCCCCAGTAGTGCAGGGGCACCCTCCACCAGGCCCCCACTCATGTCTCCCAGCACCCCCACCCCCAGCAATGCAGGGCACCCTCCACCAGGACCCCACTCATGTCCCCCTGCACCCCCACCCCCCAGCATCCATGGGCACCCTCCATCAGGCCCCCACTCATGTCCAACTCATGTCCCCCTGCACCCCCACCCCCCAGCATCCAGGGGCACCCTCCACCAGGCCCCCACTCATGTCCCCCTGCACCCCCAGCCCCCAGCAGTGCAGGGCACCTGCCAGCAGGCCCCCACTCATGTCTCCCAGCACCCCCACCCCCCAGCAGTCAGGGGCACCCTCCACCAGGCCCCCACACATGTCCAACTCATGTCCCCCTGCACCCCCACCCCCCGGCACTGTGTGGCACCTGACAGCAGGCCCCCACTCATGTCCAACTCATGTCCCCCTGCATCCCCACCCCCCAGCAGTCAGGGGCACCCTCCACCAGGCCCCTACACATGTACCCCTGCAGACCCAACCCCCAGCAGTGCAGGGCACCTGCCAGCAGGCCCCCACTCATGTCCCCCTGCACCACCACCCCCCAGCAGTGCAGGGCACCTGCCAGCAGGCCCCCATACATGCCCCCCCAACACCTCATGACGATCCATAATCATGGCCCCCTTCCCCCCTCAATACACTGCCTACGCCACCCCAGTCCGAACACACCACCAGGTATGACATCCACACCACAAAGAAATCACCAGCACATGATGCATCCCAAATGGCTAGTCTGCACATCAACATATATCCGTCAAACCCACACAATGACAGCATGTGAATGATAAAACACACATTGTGACATTCATGAAAGCAAAGAGAGAATACCACACATTGAAGTACCAAATGAGAATGTATTAAACAGAAAAGCAAGGCAATGCAATGGAACAGAAGAAAATGGAAATAATAAATGAAATCCAGCATGTCCAATAAATGAAATCCAAATGAAAAGCAATCCAAAAGCAAGTCTCCAAAGTGTCAGTCTGAGAAAATAAATCCAAGGTGCAAAATTAATAAAAAACCATTGATCCATGGGAAAAAAAAATCAACAATCCAAATCCATTGTCAAACTATGTACAAAGTGAACATCCAGGGTCCATGTGCCAAATCCTTTAAATGAAACCTATAAAATAAAATCCTACCTAATGAAGAACTATATACAAGAAGTTGGGGCATTGTCCAACCGCCCCAAAACAAAACAAAACCGAAAGGAAACTTAACACTAAAGAACTATTTACAAGGGCAGCGGGCTAGTCCGACGGCTCACTTCTGGATGTTCCGGGCCAGGGCATCATTGAACTCCTGCTCAATGTCCCGGAGGCGGTCCTCTTCCATGGCCCTGAGGGTCCGCAGGGATGACGACATGTTCTCCTTCAACTCCCTGCGGATTGCCTCGAGGCACTCGGCCCGCCTCAGGGCCCTCCGCATGGAGTTCTCCGCCCTGACCATCGCTGCCACACGGAAGACACTTCCCGTCCTGGGTCCTCCTGCCCTCCGGCCGATGCCTGCCCCTCTGATGTCGAAAGCCCCAGCCATCATGGCTCCCACCTCGTTACTGCTGCTGCTGTGCCTGTGCCAGTGCCCTGGCTCCTGCTGCCTGCACATCCTCCACCGGCCGGGGTGCAGTCGTTGATGTGGCCACCCCTGTTGGACGTCCGACTCCCGACTGTGTAAGGGATGTGTCCTCCACCAGCCTGGCCGCACCGTCAGAGGCAGCTCCACAGGGCACCCAGGTGACAAATGGGTGGAAAGATGGCACGGAGGACGTCTGGCGCATAGGGTGTTCAGTTGAGGAGGGGGTCGGAACAAGCTCTAGCAAATGGAGGAATCCGGCCTGGGTGACCTGTCCCAATAGGTCGACGTGGTCAACGAGCCATTCGAGATGACGTGCAGTCTCCTCATGAAAAGACTGCAGGTCACCTCGCATGGCCCGTTGACGCAACGCCACACCAGTCAGGACAGGCTCAACCCGTACCTGGATAGACACGTCTGCAGGCAGAGGAAGGCCAGTTGTTGTAAGCTCATCCCCTGCCTGAAAACGGGTCTGGACATAGGCATCCCTGCTGGTGCAAGAAGATGCAGTGACAGGATCAGGGACAGGATTGCACACAGGCACCTCTGCGGCGGCCTGTGCTGCCCCCTGTCCCTGCCCCTGCACTGCACCACTAGCACCAGTGGAATCCCCACCTCCAGACCCCGTCTCTGTCGCTTGCACGGCCTCCTCCTCCACCAAACCCCCCACCAACCGGGATGACTCCGTGCCATCTTCCCCCGTTGGGCCCTGTGGGGTCCCAGCTGTCCCTTCTGCTGCCGAGGAGTCCAACTCCGACCTCTGCCTCTTGGACCTCCCCCCGGCAGCTGCGGTCTGGGACGCGGCACCGGACTCCTCACTCCCCGACGAGATGACAACCTGGGAGGGGAGCTGGGCCTTGCGTCTCCGGCTGGCGGTGCGATCCCTGCCGCTGTGCTCCACAGCACCTTCTCTGCCCTCTTCATCAGTTGACGCTGCAGACAGGGAGAAATAAAACACAGGCATCAGGGCACTGTACAATGGACACATACACACATGACAGTTGTACATGAGTGGCATTGGCAAACCTCAGACATGGCATCACAATCGCCAACACACATGTCATTTTAACTCGCACACATGAGCCATACCATAGCCATATCGCAACAGCCAGCACCATCCATACACATACAACAGCATGAGCAGGCAAAGGTGAGCCAGACCTCACATGCAACACAGGGAGTGCACTACACATGCACACACACCACCACACTTGCATGCATGTGTACACCTCTGCCAACTGTCGCAGTGTTGAGATCGGCATCCATGTCACATCTGCCAATCAGTCTTCCACATCCCGGTGTCACATGCATCCATGTTGCATCACTTCACTGTTGCACCCTTGTCAAATACACACACATGCACATGTACACAGTTCAGATACATGCAGCTGAAACCAGCATCCATGTGTGACATCACGAACATGCCTACTTACATACACATTCAAACATGTGTGCCCACACATCTTCATTTGGCATGCAAGCCTACACACACAAGCACCATCCATGTCTCACACATGAGAGCCCTCGCATGTGTTAGCCTCACGGCCCTGTACGCCCCCCCCCCATACTTGGCCCCATAAAAACACATGTGCAAACTGCACACTACTGGCACACCACCACACGCACAGCTTACAATCAGGATGCATGTACACTTACCGCTGGACTCCAGACGGGTCTGCCTCTCAAGGACCTGGACGTGGAGCGCTGGGGATATGCGTTCCAGGACCCTCATCTGATCTTCCGACAAGTGGCCTTCAAGAGGTGCCGGGCCTTGTTGAAGGTCCTGGACCTGAAGTCCTCCCAGCACTTCTTGACATGATGGAATAGTCAGACTGCCACCCCCTCCGCGTTGATGGCAGTCATGATGTCCGTCCAGATCCGAGTCCGTCCTTCCTTGTCGGCGCGCAAACTTCCGAAGAGGGCATCATACTGCCCCAGGACTTGCTCCACCAGGACACCAACTTCGGTGGCAGTGAAGCTGGTGCCCCTCTGCCTCTCTGGCCAGGGGTTGCCAGTGGTGCCAGATGTTGCAGTGCACAACATGACAACCCCAGAGGCAGGAGTGGGTGGGCAACTGGGTCCTGGGGCTGGTCTGTGGAGCGATGGAATCCCAGTCGGGAGTCTTCGGTTCCAGCAGGGGTGGTCACAGCAACAGCACCCCTGGCTGATGTGCAGGCAGCAAATGGCAGGGCACGTGGGCAGCAGGCAGTTAGGCAGCAGCAGATGGCAGGTGAGAGCGTGCTCGGAGCTCTGGGGGGCAGTAATTCGGCCTTCTGGGCAGGAGCGTGGTCTTCCGTGTGCTTACGCGTGGCCAGCTTGATACGGAGTGATTTGGCACGTGAAAATCCAGCACGTCTGCGTGTAATTCGAAGAAAGGGCCTTAGCGCGTAAGCGCGTCAGCACACGTACGCAAATTCATTGGCCCAGAGGCCCCCAGCATGTAGGCGCATCTATGACGTTACGCGCACATGCGTTATCCATGGCACGTAGAACAAATAAGCACGTCAGAGTGTCATAGCGTGTAATTGGTGGAAAGGGCCTCAGCGCGTATGCGCGTCTGTGACTTGCGTGCGCGGGTGTTTCCCTGTACACGGGTGCATGTTACACGTCCAATGACTGCACGTCAGAGTGTCAGCTCGTGTAATTGGAGGATAGGGCCTTAGCGCGTACACGCGGAAGTGATGCTGGACGTGTGGGCATGTTTAAAAGGTACGTGTAGAACGCCATTTCCTTGTACGTGCTTTTCGTGGAGAGCGAGTGGGTGAAATCTGTACTTCTTGTCGGTTCACACGCGATTTACTTCACAGCGTTCCAAGTTCATACTCCCTGTTACCTCTGACAGCTTTTTCTCTTTTTGTCTTTTTCATAGGCCTGTTTCCTCAAACAGCATTCACTTCTTCTGTTGTCCTCTCTCCTCAGACAGCGTACAATTCTTCTTTTGGCGGGGGTGTTGCCAACGCGCACACGCGCGTCTTTTTCACGCTATTTTTCCAAGCAGACGGTGAGTTGCGCACGTATTTAACATCTGTGCTTGCCCCGTGTGCCGCGTACCCCTTCAGAGGTCATTCTAGGCTGTGTGTGACACGCATACGTTCATTTTTGTGTTTCTTGGTGCCACAGCGTAATGCAGGTTTATTTTTCCACGCACGTAGTCTAGGAGGGGTTGCGTGCACATGATCTCCCTTTTTTGGGGTGCCTGTGCGTTGCGTGACCCGTCATCTTCCCCCAGGTGTCACATACAGCCTTGCTAGAGCACTAGGGTACGAATTCCATCTAGTACCCTACCCCTTTGACCCCCAATTGCCCAGGACAATAGTTTACTGCAACTCCCATACGCACAACAACATCAGTGCCATGGTTGGGAGGCGAGCACGCGGTAAGGGTGGCAAAGGTGGCCGAGCCTCAAGAGGTGGGCGTGGTGCATACGGTAGGGGACGTGGCCGGGACTTGCAGGGTGCCCCTAGCCCCCCATGTGTGGATGACCAGTCAGGGACACCCATGCCCCCCCCCTGGTTCAGGGTAACGTGGCTGACACCATCCCTGCTCAGCCCTTGTTGGACCAGCCCATTGTGACACCAGACCTGGCACAGGGTGACTCCATGGCTGACTTCCAGGTCAGCAGGTCTAGGCCACGTGTGGCGGTGCACGTTGGTGTCACCAGGCCACGTGGATCAGGGGCAGCTATGTCATCTGCTGCCCCGAGTAGGCAGGGTGGGGAGGCTGCAGGGCAGCTGCGGCTCCATCCACCCCAGCTCTGAGTCTCCCAGCCAGGACAGTGTCGGTCCCAGTCCATCCTGCTGACGTTCCCCCTGACTACATCACACTTCAGCTAATGCCTGCACCAACTCCCATGGTGAGTGTTCATTCCCACACTCCTAGTACACAGTCCACCGGGGCTCCTGCCCCTAGTGTCCAGAGCGGCGTAGGACACTCAGGATCCCCACCACCTTCCAAGCGGAAGAGGAAGAGTGCTCGTCCAGTACAGGCTGATGCCCCAGACACGGCTACACAGTCCGGCCCGCCAAGGAAGCCCAGCTTCAATCAGGCCGAACTTGATGCACTTGTGGAGTATGTGTCTGCATATGACAGCGAAATGGTGATTACTGCAGGATGCAAGACCACACCTGCACAAGGTCTGGCACACTGGCAGACCATCGCGGACATCATAAGTGCCCTTGGATTCGTGAGGCGCACAGCTAATGATTGCTACAAGCGCTGGAATGACCTGAAGCGCAGGGCAAAGAAAAAGCTGGCCTTAAGTCATGCCGCTACTCTAGTGACTGGAGGTGGGTCTCCAGCAGAGGACATTGAACTCATGAGTATGTTGCTGGGACCTACGTCATGGAGGGACAGATCCAAGGCGTGGGAGACCTGCCAGATTACGAGGCATTGTCCGGTGAGTGCGCATGCATGTGTGTGTCATCCATGTGCATGGTGTGTGTGTGAGGGCTTCTGATTGAGTGTCAGGTGCGGGTGTGTGTGCCTGAGTGGTTTGGGTCACCCATGTGCTTCATCCAATACATTCTGCGCACCAGGATTTGAGTATTGCAGTATCGCTTCTGGCAACAGTAGACATTTAGCCCAACCCCACGCCAGTTGCCCTTGAAGTGTCATCTTGCCACAACATTGTTGCGTATTATTCTGTGTTCATTCAGGCTGATTGTTTGCATTCCACCACTTTCACTAGGCATTTCTCAGTCCTATTGTCACATGTGTGACATGGCTATGGTACATGCCATCTGTGTGATGGCATGTGTCATGTAAGTGTATTGGACATGCCAATCACAGGCCAATGTGTGATGGCACTGCTAGCCAGCATGCAGCAAATGTGTTGGTCTTCCATCTTGGTGTCATCAATGTGTGCCATTTGCCTCCCCTTCATACGCAGTGACGGTGCATGCATGGGAGGGTTATAGTCATGTGGGACATGTGTCAATGAAGTACTGGTTCTGTTGCTTCTCAGCCCTAATTGTGTGCCATGGTGCTAATGCCTGTTCCCATTTATTTTCTTTCATGTCTTTGCAGGGGATGACGCACTTGATACTGCTCGGGTTGTGGAGATGGTGCAGACCCAGGAGGGGTCTCAGGCCCGACCGGGCACCAGTGAGGGACGTGGTGTGGTGGTGGGTGAGAACCCACACTTGTTGCAGACCATTCTCTGAAGGGGTGTCTCTGGGTGTACCTCCCCCGAGCTCTATTCCGGTGTCGATTCGGGTGATGAGACCTATGTGCCGTCGCAGGTAAGTGTTTCTGGGAGGGATTCTGTACTGTCCAACCCACCGGCACCAGGGGTAGAACCCTCAATGGGGATGTCAGTGTTGGTAGGTCCGCCTTTGGTGGTTATGGATGCAGGGTCACACTCCGCAACATCTGATCCTGTTCCTGGGCCAGCAGATCAGAGGGGGAATGCAGTCCTGCAGCCTCAGGCAGTGCCGGCACAGCAAGGTGGAGTTCGCCTTGCCCCAGACAGGTGTGGTGCCCGCCGACGCGGTGGCCGTACCCCACCTGGCAATACCGCATGGGAGCAATCCATATACGGTATGGCAAACCAACAGGCAGCATCATCTGAGATGATGGCTCAGGCCATGGATAGGGTGGCCACTTCCATTGTCCCCCAAGAAAGGCTGATGGAACAACTACAGCAGGCAACAGACTCCATTTGCCAGTCACACAGGGAGGACATGTTGGCGTCCAACAGGGACAGACGTGCGGCACTGGAGACTCTGCGGGAAGCCATTTCTATTGAGTCCCAGGGCCACAGGGAAGCCCTGAGGGTGGAACTCCGTCAGCTCAGGGTGACTCTTGTTGAGCTTGAGGCTTCACCTGACACGAGGACAGAACAGCAGCTGGAGCGGCTCACATGTACGCTCTCAGCTGAGATGCAGGCAACTCGGGAGGAGGTCCGGGCATCCCGTGAGTTGTTGCATGGGGACCTCCGCACGATTATCCTCCAGAAGCAGACCTTCCACACCCGCATGCTTGCTGCCATGGAGGACCAGACTAGGGCTTTGCGTGGGCTGCCTCCCATAGTACCACCACCTCCTGATGCATCTGCAGAGGGTGAGGAGAGCGACAGCAGCGATTCTCTCACAATAGGGTAGCCGTGCAGGCCATGAGCCCATGGAGGTGTTTTTTTTCCCCAAAATCCACACAGGTGGGTTTTGGTGTGCACCCTGTCCTCGGACCTCCTGGGTGGCCTCACCCACCCCCCCTGGCCCATACATGGCCATTTTTGATTTTTGATTTTTGATTTTTGATTTTTGATTTTTTTTACAGTGTGTTGCCTTGTGTGGCTCCCGTGGGCATACGCTGTATTGTGGCTGGGCACATGCAGGCTTGTCCTGAATTTGGGTTAGATGCTTGGGTTTGTGTGACACACACCCCTCCTGCTTCCCGTTTCCATGGGCTTGCAAAGGGTGTGCCCAGGTGACATTGACTTACACAGTGACGTTGGACTCCCATTTGCTGTGTGGGCAGTCTGTAGTCAATACTGTGTATACATTCCTAGTGCATATTGTTGTTGTATTGTACACTGCATGGTGTATTGATATGTGCCTCTGCATCCATCTCATCCTCCTAATTTGCAGGTCCATTCCTCATGTCTTCACAAGGGGTCTACTTTGGAAATGGAGTCCATGTTTTAAGCAGTGCACCTACACTTTTGCGTGGCGCTAACACTGTACAGTTGGAAGTGGTCGAAGTGCTGGCATTATCAGATAGTGAGACTTCCAATTATTTAAATCCGTACTGTCATGTTTATGGTAGGTTTGAGGTTGTGTAGTTGATTTGTATTATTGCTAAATATTTGGTAATGTGTGTTGTTGGTCCTGCATTACTGTGAACATTTCATATGTGGCCAGTTTCCATTAGGGACACTGTACTTTGTGACACTTGAGTCATGTTGTGGGGATTACTTTGTTTGCTCTCACATAGCATGACATGCCATGGTGTGTTGTGTGGCGGTGCCGGGGAGGGGTTGGGTGACATGGCACTGTTCTCATGTTGTATTTTGCAAGTGGGTATTCATTTTTGCTGCATAGAAGTGTGTCTTTTGATGACACTGCATTGGTGGTGTTTGTTTAGGTAGGGATGCACACATTGTGACACTTCCAGGTGAACAATCTCAGGCTGCTATGGTTCAGACAGTTGACTGTCCCTTCATTCATCATAATTGTCAGATTGAGTCATCATTGATTGTCAGATGGTATGTGCCAGGGCTGTGTGCACTCCACAAGGGTGTGATTTCTATGTGAAGTAATTAGCCACCAGCTGCGTACGGGCTGCCTCACCCCGTGCCCTTTCCCCTCCCATGCGCAGCGGGCGTGCATGTGGTTGGGGATGTGGGGGCACCACCATGTCCACAGCCAGGCCCTGGCGTGTTGCAACATTGTGCAGGACACATGCTGCCACTATGATCCTGCACACTACTGGGGGAGCGTATAACAGCTGCCCGCCAGAACGGTCAAGGGAGCGAAAGCGTGACTTGAGCACTCTGAATGTGCGCTCCACTATGCCCCGGGTTGCAATATGGGCAGTGTTGTATCTTACCTCGGGAGGCGTGATAGGGTTCCGAATTGGCGTCATCATGTGGGTGCTCCGAGGGTAGGCACTGTCCCCTGGGGAGGTGCTGATGGGTATCATTAGTGGGGTAGTGACATTACTCTGTATCTGACATGTATGCGTGTGCTTTGGCATTTATACTCACCAAGCAGCCATGCATCGCCATGCCGCCCAGCTTCCATGTCCCGGTTTAGGGTTGACATCCTGTAAATGAAGCTGTCGTGGGTGGACCCTGGATAGTTGGCATATACTGAGGTGATGATTCCCTTGGCATCACATACTACCTGGACGTTGATGGAATGCCAGTGCTTGCGGTTTCTATAGATGTGCTCAGATGCCCTGGGGGGACGTAGAGCCACATGGGTGCAATCAATGGCACCTAGCACTTTGGGGAATTGTGCCACCCCGTAGAAATCCTTGATGACAGCCTGCCTTTCTGCAGGTGTTCTGGGCAGGTATATGTGCCTGCGGACTGATGGGCATGCAGTGATGATGGCCAACACCTGGTGTAGGCACCGTGACTGCGTGGCCTGTGACACCCCCCCCTCTATGGCACTTGTCCGCTGAAATGATCTGGTAGCCAAGAAGTGCAGTACATTGAGGACCTTCTCCAGGGGGCTGAGTGCTTGGGAGCACAGGGTGGGTGATGTGAGGTCATCCTCCCACTCACTGACCAGGTCGAGTATTATGTGAGGGGGAAACCTGTACCTCCCATACACCTGGTCATCAGGCATACCAAAAAGGCTGGTTCTGGGTGTAAAGATTCTGGCCCTGACTATCCTCCTCCTCCTCCTGTGGTATCCCACGGCCACTGCTGCTAGGAACGGTATATTCATCCTGGCGTCTGAGCTTGTTTGTTGTTTGCGCACACTTTTATGCTGCGCGGGTCGACATACACCTGCTTCCTGCGAGTCAACGTGCGCCTGCTTCATGCTGGCGTACGTGTTTCCGGATTGGACCGTCTTTTTTGGCACGTTGCAGGTGACCGTGTAAATCTTCCCGCACACCCCAGGAATAAACGTAACACGCTCTCCCAGGCCCAGTCGCGTGTAAATATTCCTGCCCACCCCAGGAATACACGTACCCCACTCTCCCAGGCCCAGTTGCGTGTGGAAGTTCACGCGAACCCCGTAATACACGTACCCTGCTGATGTCGCGTGTAAAACTACCCACGCACCCCTGAAATACACGTACCCAGGCCAATCGCACTGCTGGGGGGTGGGGGTGCTGGGAGACATGAGTGGGGGCCTGGTGGAGGGTGCCCCTGGATGCTGGGGGGTGGGGGTACAGGGAGACATGAGTGGGGGCCTGGTGGAGGGTGCCCCTGGATGCTGGGGGGTCGGGGTGCAGGGAGACATGAGTTGGACATGAGTGGGGGCCTGGTGTAGGGTGCCCCTGACTGCTGGGGGGTGGGGGTGCAGGGAGACATGAGTTGCACATGAGTGGGGGCCTGGTGGAGGGTGCCCCTGAATGCTGGGGGGTGGGGGTGCAGTGGGACATGAGTTGGACATGAGTGGGGGCCTGCTGGCAGGTGCCTTGCACTGCTGGGGGGTGGGGGTGTTGGGAGACATGAGTGGGGGCCTGGTGGAGGGTGCCCCTGGATGCTGGGGGGTAGGGGTGCTGGGAGACATGAGTGGGGGCCTGGTGGAGGGTGCTCCTGACTGCGGGGGTTGGGGGTGAAGGGGGACATGAGTTGGACATAAGTGGGGGCCTGCTGGCAGGTGCCCCTGGATGCTGGGGGGTGGGGGTGCAGGGGGACATGAGTGGGGGCTTGGTGGAGGGTGCCCCTGGATGATGGGTGGTGGGGGTGCTGGGAGACATGAGTGGGGGCCTGGTGGAGGGTGCCCCTGACTGCTGGGGTGTGGGGGTGAAGGGGGACATGAGTTGGACATGAGTGGGGGCCTGCTGGCAGGTGCCCCTGGATGCTGGGGGTGGGGGTGCATGGGGACATGAGTGGGGGCCTGGTGGAGGGTGCCCCTGGATGCTGGGGGGTGGGGGTGCTGGGAGACATGAGTGGGGGCCTGGTGGAGGGTGCCCCTGACTGCTGGGGGGTGGGGGTGCAGGGGGACATGAGTTGGACATGAGTGGGGGCCTGCTGGCAGGTGCCCCTGGATGCTGGGGGGTGGGGTGCAGGGGGACATGAGTGGGGGCCTACTGGCAGGTGCCCCTGGATGCTGGGAGGTGGGGGTGCAGGGGGACATGAGTGGGGGCCTGGTGGAGGGTGCCCCTGACTGCGGGGGGTGGGGGTGAAGGGGGACATGAGTTGGACATGAGTGGGGGCCTGCTGGCAGGTGCCCCTGGATGCTGGGGGTGGGGGTGCAGGGGGACATGAGTGGGGGCCTGGTGGAGGGTGCCCCTGGATGCTGGGGGGTGGGGGTGCAGGGGAGACATGAGTGGGGGCCTGGTGGAGGGTGTCCCTGACTGCTGGGGGTGGGGGTGAAGGGGGACATGAGTTGGACATGAGTGGGGGCCTGCTGGCAGGTGCCCCTGGATGCTGGGGGGTGGGGGTGCATGGGGACATGAGTGGGGGCCTGGTGGAGGGTGCCCCTGGATGCTGGGGGGTGGGGGTGCTGGGAGACATGAGTGGGGGCCTGGTGGAGGGTGCCCCTGACTGCTGGGGGGTGGGGGTGCAGGGGGACATGAGTTGGACATGAGTGGGGGCCTGCTGGCAGGGGCCCCTGGATGCTGGGGGGTGGGGGTGCAGGGGGACATGAGTGGGGGCCTGCTGGCAGGTGCCCCTGGATGCTGGGCGGTGGGGGTGCAGGGGGACCTGAGTGGGGGCCTGGTGGAGGGTGCCCCTGGATGCTGGGGGGTGGGGGTGCAGGGGAACATGAGTTGGACATGAGTGGGGGCCTGCTGGCAGGTGCCCCTGACTGCTGGGGCGGTGGGGGTGCAGGGGGACATGAGTTGGACATGAGTGGGGGCCTGCTGGCAGGTGCCCCTGGATGCTGGGGGGTGGGGGTGCAGGGGGACATGAGTGGGGGCCTGGTGGAGGGTGCCCCTGGATGCTGGGGGTGGGGGTGCTGGGAGACATGAGTGGGGGCCTGGTGGAGGGTGCCCCTGACTGCTGGGGGGTGGGGGTGCAGGGGGACATGAGTTGGACATGAGTGGGGGCCTGCTGGCAGGTGCCCCTGGATGCTCTGGGGTGGGGGTGCAGAGGGACATGAGTGGGGGCCTGCTGGCAGGTGCCCCTGACTGCTGGGGGGTGGGGGTGAAGGGGGACATGAGTTGGACATGAGTGGGGGCCTGCTGGCAGGTGCCCCTGGATGCTGGGGGATGGGGGTGCAGGGGGACATGAGTTGGACATGAGTGGGGGCCTGCTGGCAGGTGCCCCTGGATGCTGGGGGGTGGGGGTGCTGGGGGACATGTGTGGGGCCCGTGCTCGGGGCTCTTGGGGGCAGGAAGATGGCCTTCAGGGCAGGAGCGTGGTCTTCCGTGTGTTTTCGCATGGCCAGCTTGATACGGAGTGATTTGGCACGTGAGAAATTGCACGTCAGCGTGTAATTGGAGGAAAAGCCCTTAGCGTGTGAGCGCTTCAGCACACGCACGCGATTCCATTGGACCAAAGGCCCTTAGCGCGTAAGCGTGTCTGTGACGTATCGCGTACGGGCTTTGCCCTGGCAGGGCTTGAAGATCCCACGTGGATTTCCATTGCTCTGTATGGCTTTTCGTGGAGTGCGGTGCATGTGTTTTCTAGGCGTTGGGGTTCACACGCTATTACTTCACAACAGGTGGGTGATGGCTATGCGTTCTTCTACACGCAAGGCAGACGGTGAGTGGTAGCCCGCTCGCCCAGGCCCAATCGCATGTAACACATCCCACGCACCCCAGAAATACACATACCCCGCTCGCCCAAGGCCTATCGTGTGTGAACCGACAAGAAGTACAGATTTCACCCACTCGCTCTCCACGAAAAGCACGTACAAGAAAATGACGTCCTACACGTACCTTTTAAACCGGCCCACACGTACACTTCACTTACCCGTGTACGCGCCCTTTCATCCAATTATGCGATGGCACTCGGATGTTTTTCCAGGTTTGCTCTGTCATCACGTGCTTTGAGGGAAACGCCCGCGCGCGTAATGTAACTTACACGCTTACGCGCTAAGGGCCTTTGGTCCAATGGAATCGCATGCGTGTGCTGACGCACTTATGCGCTAAGGCCCTTTCCTCGAATTACACGCTGACGTGCAATTTTTTCACGTGTCAAATCACTCCGTATTAAGCTGGCCACGCGAAAACACATGGAAGATCACGCTCCTGCCCTGAAGGCCATTCTCCTGCCCCCAAGAGCCCCGAGCACGCTCCCACCTGCCATCTGCTGCTGCCTACCTGCCTGCTGCCCACGTGCCCTGCTATTTGCTGCCTGCACATCAGCCATCTGCAGGGGTGCAGTTGCTGTGACCACCCCTGCTGGAACAGAAGACTCCCGACTGGGATACCATCGCTCCACAGCCCAGCCCCAGGACCCAGTTGCCCACCCACGCCTGCCTCCGGGGTTGCCATGTCGGGCACACCACCATCTGAGACCACTGGCAACCCCCCAGCCAGAGAGGCAAAGGGCCACCAGCTTCACTGCCACCGAAGTTGGTGTCCTGGTGGAGCAAATCCTGGGGCAGTATGATGCCCTCTTCGGAAGTTTGTGCGCCGACAAGGAAGGACGGACCAGGATCTGGACGGACATCGTGACTGCCATCAACGCGGAGGGGGTGGCAGTCCGAAGATTCCAACATGTCAAGAAGCGCTGGGAGGACTTGAGGTCCAGGACCCTCAACAAGGCCCGGCGCCTCGTGGAGGGGGGCCAGGGCAGCATGAGTACCATCCAGATGAGGGTCCTGGAACGCGTAGGCCCAGCGCTCCACGCCCAGATCCTTCAGAGGCAGACCCGTCCGGAGTTCCTGCGCACCCCCGAAATACACGCACACGCTAATTTTCACACAGCGGGTGTCCATGTTTGTCGCGTACCCCTTTGCACGTCATTTGTCCTAGACTAGAGGGACACAGTATGGGACATTCATCATAGCTGTATGTACGTGATTTTTGTTAGCGCACATTTCTTTCATGCGCAGGGATGCTACTGCCTGCCTTCGTGTGGCGGACGTGTTTAGGCCTGTGCACGCCTTTTCCTGTGCGCTGGTTTGCCCTATTCGATTCCATGAATACGTGTTGTAGGCGAGCGTGTGGGCGTTCCGTGCACTTGCCTTCTGTATTTCCCCCGTGACGCCCACATTTTCACAAGTTGTTCCCCATTCCGCGTGTCACGCCCCCTGTTCCTCCTACTTTTGTTGTGTGCGCCGCGCTATGTGCGATTTCGCTGTGCGCTTAGCGCACGCTGTTTGGAGACGTATGCGCCAGCATGCGCCACGCAGAATTTTGGCACACACCCTGGAATTTCCTCGCGCACGGACTTCCATGAATCGCTGTGCGCGGGTTTCTCTGCGATTTTCGCACTGGCACTGCGATTTGCACACTTTCGCGCGATTTTGCATGCTTGCGCCGGAAATTTCAGCGCACATTAATTCCATGAATCGGCCTGGTAGTTGTTTGATTTAACAGTGGTATAGATGCGGGTTGAGAGTGGTGGGTCAAGGCAGGGTAGGGTGAGATAGCATAAATAGAACATTACATGCTATCATGAGTGGAGTGGGGGAAACATGCATTGCCAGCAGGACTCAGGGTTTTGAGGTGAATGTGGTGGCAGGGCAGAAGCAAATGGATTTGATGAGGAGGAGGTGTCTTTCAGATGGTGTACATATAGGTTAGGAGGCAAGAAGTGAGAACAAGGAGGATGCCTACACGGGTGTTAAAGAAATAGGCTTACAGTTGCAACACAATCCCGATGCGTGATGTTTTAGCTGTAATGGTCTATTTCAACATTGCATTGCAGGTAAAAGGGTGTATTCTTGATTATATAAAAACCCACCGAACTATTGCTGGGGAATGGTAAACATGGCCAAATGCACCAATCTCAAGGATGTTAGTTTACACTACACTGGTAATCTCCATCTTTGCGCGTTGTCAACCCCGGGTTGACAAAACTTTTGGCCAATTTGTATACCGATATTAAGTGATGCTCTGCATATGCTGTTTTTTAACTGAAATTGTCTGTTCTAATATTTAGTATGGCGTTTTCATTGTATTTTAGCTTCACCTGTTTGCCAGCATTCTGCCGATCTACCCTTGTGCTTTCCCCTTTTACAGCGCCTCGCATCAGTCTTGTGATATATCTCTCTACCATGTCTTCACTTTTCTTTCTCCTTCTCTCTAGACTATTGTCCGCTATGCTCTTTATATGATGTTCTTATAATTAATGTTACCTCAGGTTTTAATCTAAAAACGCCTACAGATGCCACATTTTGGAACAATAACAAATGAACAACATAATCAGTACCTTTCTGTATTTGTTGGTAACTGTACACTTTTGGCTACTGTCCAGGCATTTCCATATGTGTCCTTTTTTCACTATAAACAATTGCAGGTGACCACATGTTTGCATTTTATGTTGTAGTGGGATGTGTGTGTGTGTGTGCGTGTGCGCGCGCGCGCGCATGCGTGAATATGTCAAGATTGTGGGCTTTAAGCCACATTCTTCATACACTCTTGTATCTAATGCAAGAGATCAGAGGACAGCAATTCCACATCTTGACACCAACGCTAATAAAAGACTCACCCTTCTGCATACACGAACTCTGAACTAACAACAACCACATCTCCACAGTACAACAAAATAAACAAACTTCTCCACACACACTACAACAACTAAACAGCACACATAGTTTCGCACAACAGAACATGACGGCTACCAACCGGAAAACAGTGGTGTAAACCAAACTGAAGCTTACAACAGCACATCACAGCTCCCTTGCTTCTCTCGTCCGTTTCGTCCAACTAACTTACATCCCCCCTACCCTCCTGTTTTAGAGATCCGCCAGATTACCAGGGGACCACGCAGGGAGTGACAGTGCGCATTATAAGAACCTTTAACATAACATAAGATATCATTACTCAATTAATCTGAACAAGGTACAAGTTAATCCTAATAAATCGTACCTTTTCTCTACAAAGGCTCGGCTAATAATAAAGCCCATTATAAATGAACAATAAATAAATTAATAAATAAAATAAATAATGGTTCTGGAATTCGGGAGAAAAGCATCTCGTGTAGGTGAGGTTAAGTGCCAAGTTCCTTCACACATGCGAGTGTGCTCTCTGTGCGCCCTGATCTCAGTTTAGCCGCTGGCCTGCCCACACAGAATGTCTCACCTTCCAAGTCTAGTGATACGCCTAGTCAGGGATGTTAAGAGTGTCTCCTGTGTAGAAATGGTTGGTGCATTAATGAAGAGTAATCGGTGGAGAAGCAAGAACAACTGGCTCAGAGGGCAGTTTGGTGGCCAGGGCCATATACCGCCTACTGTCCAGAACCGATTGACACTGCTGTCTTCTACTAGCCTATATGGGCACAGGAACATGGTGATGGGCACCCCCTTTGGAGCTGTCTTCTCTAACAGCAGTCCCTAATGGATGTCACCATTGGGGCTGGAAAGGAACACGGGGAAGCTGTTTGAAGGCACAGGGTCGTCTCCAAAGCATTCTCTGATGGCTGCAGAAGATGGGTGAGTAGGCCCCTATACATTTGTTATGCTGTTGAGGGGGAAAGGAGGAAGAAAGAGTGTTCCATAGGAAAGACATCCGAGGCCAACGTCAGAAGTCAATCAAATCTACTCAATTGGGGATGGTCTGTAAAGCATCTCTGCATAAGTAGATGGTGCTGTAAATACCACAACCATTGATCAGAATGGAAACGAGTGCTTCACTGAAGAATACAAAAAGAGATGTTCACTCATGGCAGAGAAATGTCAACTGGAAAAGGGAATGGCTAATGTACAATGAGAGCGGGCTTTTCACTGTTGAAATTCCGAATTTTGCCCACGTTACAAATGTTTGATGCATCTGCTATTACACTGGCATTATTAGAGGGTTCCCGTAGTCATTCTTCTAGTGCTAAGTACATGATCAATTCTCAGGAATCCGATTTCCTTCTGGCAGTCTGTTAGATGGCTTACTACAGTGGCAATTGGCCTTAATGTGCTGTAACATTGAGTGATTCACAAGGAATGCCGGATAAGTCGGAAGAATACTTCCTGACTCAAAATGTATGAAAAATGTTACCCCATTTACCATAGTTGCATTAACTCTAATAATACTTTCATGAAAATTATAATTGAAGGTAAAGTATACTATGCCAGCAGCGAAAGTTCAGCACGCAGCGCGTTTTCGGTTAGTGCTGTTAATTTTGAATATGTCAAAATGCCTGCGTTGGTGTCACTATGGTGAATATAATGGCACTGCAACTTTTTAAAGAAGCAAGATATATCTTAGTGTATGGGGAGGAAGGACAGCTCAGGGTCAAGCAAGACAACGCAGCACAACACAGGTTCAAATCCGCGCGTTATAAATGAACAATTATAATAAGTTGTTTAGCACCGTGAACCTGCATCAGGTAGGTCATATTAAAAAGAAAAAAAACTATAAGGCATCCAACATAGTTGCACCACTGTTTGTTTGTTTGTTTGTTTGTTTATTATTTATAATGCGCATCATATCCTCGAGTAACAGGGCACAGCAGTTACAAATATATGCGAAGCTTAGTTACACAACAAAGTATACAGTTTACATACAGGTAATGGTTGCGATAATTACATAATTACTGGGTCTATAAGTAATGGTATGTATATACAAGCATAGAGTACAGGCATAGAATGCAACAAAAAAAAATTAAGTGAAGGGAGACCAGTACAAGGTGGCTAGCATAGAAGTTCAGATATCATATCATATGGTGGATGCTGGAAGAGATCCAATCAGTTATAACTGTATCCTAAGCAAGGGTTATTAATGTTGGTTATTGGATTTCAGCCATAAAATGATATTGGTTCTAAACTTGTGGTAAGGCTGGTCTATTCTTAGACTCAGAGGCAGCGAGTTCCATAGTTTGGCCGCTTTCACCGGGAAGCTATTGCCAGCAATTGTGGCACGTTTGAATGGAGATACAGTCTCTGTTAGCTAGTCTTGCAGGTCTCAAGGAGGTTTGTTTGGTGAATCTCTCCCTTAGGTAAATGGGTGGGGCATTGTTGAGTGATTTATGGGTAAGCAACAAGGTTTTTAGGAGTACTTTGTCATGGGTTGGGAGCCAATTATTCTGTTGACAAATCTCTGAAATGTGGTCTCTTCTAGAGATACCTAAGGCCGCTCTAAGGGCATTGTTTTGTAAGGTTTGAATTCTTTTAATGATAGCTTCAGTCGATCCTAAATAGAGGGCATTACAGTAGTCCAAGCGCAACAGGATGAGTGCTCTGGACAGGGTGATGCAACTACTATCAGAGAGGAATGGCTTGCCTGTACGTATTAATTTGCACGTGTATGCCGTGGAGGAAGCTAGTGAGTTGACGTGTTTGGTGAATGAGAAGTTTGAGTCAAGGTAAAAACCAAGTGTTTTTGGGGGGGCGCTGTTGCGCGGAAAACAAGATGGCCGCTTAAGCGTCTCGCTCCGGACTGGCAGAGCGATTGATCCTGCTTAGCACCGCCCAACGCTGCCTGCGACCCTCCTGGACTGCATCCGATCCTCCGTGAGCCTCGCTGCTGCGGATGTGTGAGGTCTGGATCCTCTGCGTGCCCCGAGGACGGGGCTGTGCCTCCTTTCCCTGACGGCGGCTTGGACCTCCCGCTCTCCCCGCCCCGCGGCTCCGGCGGCATCGGCTCTCCTGCTCACCTGAGGCCGCGGCGCTGCGGGCCGCCTTGGGGGAGGGGCGCCCGCCCGGCGAGGTGCGCCGGACCATCGCGGCCGGCCAGGCCTCTCTCCGCTCCTCCACGCGTCCCGACCCGGGTCGTCGGTGACTGCTGGCCCCTCCATCACATCCGGCGAGCCCCGCCGGCGCCGGCCAGCTTCGGGCCCTCGAGCCACATCCCGAGGCGCCCCGACGACGCCGGAGTGCTTGGGAGGTAGGGGACGTGTGGGGGGGGTGCGCCTGTCTGCTGAGACCCCGGACCGGACACTCGCTCTCTCTCCTGTTCCGCGAGTGGTCCCCCTGCACTCGGGCCGGCGCCGCCGCTGGGCCTGATGCGGCACTGACCCCCCCGCCCCTGCCTGGGTCCTGCCTGCCTGCTGATACTGCCGACCCCACACTCTTCACGGCATCGTACCCTGTGGTTGTCTGCGCCCTGGAGCTGCGGAGTCGGGGCACACACAACACTATTGCCCCCACGGGCTCAACTGTAGCACCGCACCTGCCACTGTGACTCATCACCTGGTTACGCTTGGTCCTACACGGGCGGCCCTCCAGCCCCCCTTCCTGCTGTATCCCCCTCGCCACCAGTCTCAGCGACATCTGCCCGCCAGCCTCTGAGGGGTCATAGCCTCGTCTACTCCTCACCTCCCGGTCTTTTGCCCACTAGTTGCCCCACGCCTGCACTGACCCTGTATATGCATCGGTCCCGGCGATCTGGAGAGCGGCCCTCGCACTAATATCGAGTCCCCTTATCTCCCCCTTCCTTTTCCTCGTCCTCCGATTCTGCCAGGATGACCAAAGGGGGCTCGAGGAAGCAGAGCTCCATCAATATGTTTGCGAGGGCTGCGGTGAGATCACCTGGGGAGGCTGCTGAGCAGGCCTCTACTGCCCCGCCCGACGCAGCCCCGGAGCCCCAGAATATGATGGACTTTATTCGAGAGGGTTTCACTGCTCTTCACTCCAAACTAGACGATATGAACTCCACCATATCTTCTATTAAGGCCCACATTGAGAGGACGGACCGTCGTGTATCGGAGGTTGAGACGCGGGTCGGCTCCGCTGAAGATGCGCTGGGGGCCCTACGTACCGAGGTTGCCGCTCTTTCCAACCGTGTCCTCGAGGTGTAAAAGAAAAATGAAGATTTGGAATCCCGCTCGAGGCGCAACAATCTCCGCATTATCGGGGTCCCCGAGGATGAAATCCACGAGCCAATGGAGGACTTTGTTCAGCGTACACTTCTGTCGCTCCTCGACGAGCCCGAGCTTTCTCCACACTTCGCAATTGAGCGGGCACACCGCGCTCTGGTGGCTAAACCTAGGCCCGGCGCCCCACCTCGGCCCATCATAGCTCGTGGGCTCAACTACCGCGACCGTGACGCCCTCGTCAGGGCTGCAAGACTCAAAGGCGAGCTATTACTGGGTGGCGCAAGGATTCATCTTTACCCGGACTTCTCAACGGCCGTCCAGCGGGAACGCAAGACTTTCCAGGCGGTGAAACGCAGGCTACGAGACCACTCAATCAAATATGCTATGCTCTATCCCGCCAAGCTCCGCATAGAGCATGCCAACCAGGTGCTGTTCTTCACGATTCCAGAGGAGGCCTCCAAATTCATTGATGAACACTTCCCTGGCTGATCCTTCTCCTCTGACCTCGGTTCAGCAGGTATCCTAGGTTCCCGACGGGGGGCGTCCGGACCCTTCCGCCCTCCCGTACCGGGGCCACGCTGATCCTTCATCCCGTAGCCTGCTTGTTCAGTTCAACTTACAGGGTCCGCCCGGATCGCCATGTGCGAGCACTTTGTCCAATCTACATGTGACTTCTACTGTGGGCATCTTATGTTCTACTTGCTCTGCCGCAACCCGGAGCGATACGGCCAGTCAGGCCTACCGGCCCCCAGGCGCTGATGCCGTTGTTTTGGTTTTGTCTGCAAGGGGATGGGCTTGTTATCCCTCTGTTTGGGGGGGGGTGTGGGTGGGGGTGGGTCATGTTGGGGTTTTTGTTATTGAAAAGTTAGCGCTGGCAGCGAAGGCGGACTGTGCTGAGGCACTCTGGAACTGTTGTCGTAGGACCGTGAATCCGACCCTTTGGTCACTGACATTCTTCTCATCCCAAACGCCACCATACTGTGATTGAGAGTGCCCTGACCTTTATGAGCTGGAACGTACGGGGACTAGGTAATTATAGAAAGATGAGGCAGCTTCAGTTGCAGGCCGAGCGCCATGGATCCAAGATTCTCTTTTTACAAGAGACTCATGCCCGTTCTGTACAATGCATGCGCTTCGCCAAATCCTGGGGCCCCCATAGGTTTTTCACCGACTACTCCACTCAAAGCCGGGGAGTCATGACCCTTATCCACAAGAGCCTCCATTTCACCCTCATCTCCTCGACAATCGACCCCCAATGTAGATACGTATTGCTCCACGCCATGCTACACCATAAGGAAGTGGTTCTTCTGAACATCTATGGCCCTAACCTGGATGACCCGGATTTTTATGTGCAGGTCACCTCTCTTCTCGATGGCTTTCCCCTTGTACCAATCCTTTGGGGTGGAGACTTCAACACGATCTTTGATGTAGCTCTCGATAGATCAGGCTCCAGGCCCCGTCACCTCTCCAGGGCGGCTTACGCTGCGCTGTCTTCCCTTCCCCGTCTGGCCATGGTGGATGCATGGAGATTCTTTTATCCGGATTCTCGCATCTACTCCTTCTACTCCTCTGTTCATGATTCCTATTCTCTCATCGACAGGTGGGTGATCTCTAACGAATTGGTTAAGAGTGTAACACAATTAATGATCCTTCCCAGAACCCTGTCTGATCACTCTCCTGTTACCGTCACCGTCGATTGGGGCCCCGATCCCGCCCGCATCCAATACTGGAAATTGAAACCCCTCTCCTTACTAGACCCGGAGTTCTGCTCCGAGCTCGAGTTGTCGATCGAGGAGTTCTTCGAGACCAACACGGGCTCGGTAACGTCTCAGGCCACTTTATGGGAGTCCTTCAAGGTTTATATCAGAGGGATTGCGCTGTCCATGGAGAATGGGGTCCTTAAGTCGATCCGTAGAGACCTTGCCACCAGCGAATCTAGACTCTCGACCCTGGAAGCTACATGCTCACTTCACTCTACCCCGGGCAAACTGGCTGACATCGGGATGGAATTGGACAAGTTCCGTTCCCTTGCGGACCGTGAGCAGAGGTTCCTTGATAACCCTGGCATGGCAAGAAGGTATGGGGAGGGAGAGCGCCCCGTCCCCTTTCTGGCTCGGTTGATCCGACATGAGACGGGGTCCACACACATCCTCGGGGTTGAGAGGCCTGATGGCTCTATGGCTGTCTCTTCACAGGATGTCAACAGGGAATTTTTCACATTCTACGAATCCCTATACTCCAACACTGATGAGGTATCGGTGGCGGAGATCGACTCCTTTCTCGATGCCCTTCCTTTGTCAACTTTGTCTGCGGAGACCGCGGGTTCCCTCGACTCCCCTCTCACACGGGAGGAGCTGTCGGACGCTATTGATTCCCTATCTTCGGGCCGCGCCCCTGGCTCGGACGGTATCCCGGTCGAGTTCTACAAACATTTCAAATCCCAACTGCTCCCTCGTTTGCTGGCTCTTTGGGAGGAATCCGTGGAGGCCGGGGTACTCCCCCCTTCTCTCCGCGAAGCCACAATCACAGTACTACTTAAATCCGGTAAATCCCCTTCGCAGTGTGGTTCGTATCGCCCGCTCTCACTCATAAACTGCGATGTCAAGATATTCGCAAAGGCTCTGGCTCTCCGGCTGGCTCCCCTCTTGCCATCTATTATCCACCCGGACCAGGCCGGTTTTATCCCGAGTCGCTCTACCTCCCTGAACCTGAGACGCCTATTCAACATTATTGACAGAATCAGCCCCGAGACGCACGCAGTGGCTGCTACCCTTGACATACAAAAGGCGTTCGACTCGGTTTCATGGAGGTATCTGTGGCGGGTCCTCGAGGGTTGCAAATTCGGCCCCTCTTTTCTCTCCTTGGTCAGACTGCTTTACTCCGATCCGGTTGCCAGGGTCCGCACTGGCTACCGTTACTCCCCCCTTTTTAAGATCGCCAGGGGGACGAGACAGGGGTGCCCCTTCTCTCCCCTGGTCTTTGCTATAGCAATCGAGCCTTTCACCGACATGCTCCGCCAACTCCACGCTCACAGGGGCCTCCGCTCCGCGGGACAGACGGACATAGTGTCCCTTTACGCGGATGACGCGTTGTTGTTTGTGCGCTCTCCTTCCACCAACTTACCTCCTATACTAGAGGACATTATTCGGTTAGGTCGAGTCTCGGGCCTTAAAGTGAATTGCTCGAAATCCACTCTTTTCCCGCTCACGGAATGCACCTCTCCTCCCCCCGACACCCTCGGTTTCACATGGGCCCAATCCACATTTACCTACTTGGGGACGGTGGTGACTCGCCAGCGTGAGCTGACCTTCCATGAAAATTACCAGAAGTATCTCACACACTTGACAGCTAAGATCCAGGTCTGGGGTAAACTCCCGATTTCTTTGGCTGGCAGGATAGGTCTGCTTAAAATGGTGGTGTTGCCCCATTTGCTCTACAGGTTCGCTAACATACCCTTGTGGCCTGGGGTGGGCTTTTTTCGCGACTTGACCCGCACCTTGAACTCCTTTCTTTGGCACTCGGGTGCGGTTCGCCTTAAAATGGGGACCCTTTCCACTCCCATGTCTAACGGGGGCTTCGGTGCCCCTGACTTTCTTAAATACTGGCTGGCGTCCCAAATCCAATATACCTCTTACTGGTTTAATACTACGGATCCCCCCCCGCACGTCCGACTTGAGAGGCTTGCGGTAGTTGACCGGGACATCCGCTACTTGGTGTTGCAACCCGCTCCCCTGGTACAGGACTCACAGAGCCCGGTCGCCTGCACAGCCGTTGCACTGGCGAAAATGTGGAAGCTGACGGGGACGGCCTATGCCTTCCACGGTAATCTCCCTCTTTGGAATTTTCTCCCTGGGGTCCCGCGGGTTCCACCGGGCACGGTTCGCCGATGGGCGGACGCAGGCTTCGAGCTGTTACGCGACGTGTTTGACCAAGGTATATTCGTTGAGTGGCCCGACCTCCCCTTGCCATTGAGAAGGGACCGGAGTGTATGGCTTCAATACGCATCCCTTCGTAGGACCCTTAAGCGTCATTACCAAACGTTCCCTGCATTGCCACCAGACGACCCTTCCATTGAGGAGCACTCCTCCCCCGGCCCCACGAGGGGTAAGATCTCTAGGTTATATACCATGCTACAATCCAGATCGGTCCCAGACTTCGCTAAACTGAAACGCGCTTGGGAGGCAGACCTCAGTGTTGAGATGTCGGAGGATCGCTGGATACACTTATGCGAACGCACACATCGGGTTTCCTTCAACTCCCGGTTTAAACTTATTCAATTCAAAGTGCTGCACAGGTTTCACCACACCCCGATCAGACTACATCGTATGTCCGGTGATCACCCTGCCAGCTGCCCCAGATGTGGCCAGGATGATGCCGACTACATCCACATGATCTGGTCCTGCCCCTGCCTCTCACAATTTTGGGAGGCTGTTTGTTCGACGGTATCCGCTGTGATTGACCACCCCATTGCTCTCTCCCCGGTGGTATGCCTCTTTCATGACCTCCCAGGCCTCCCCCGTGATTCCAAGAAACTAGCTGGTCTCTGCCTGCTTCTCGCGGTGCGCTCCATCCTGCTCTGTTGGCTTCGCCCCTCACCTCCCACACACGCCCAATGGCTGAGAGCGGTCACGTGGGCCTCTGATTCCGAGGAAGCCTGGTCCCACTTACAACCCACCCGCTCCAGACCTAGAAACATCTGGCTCAGGTTCCGCTCCTACATGTTTGACCCTGTCGAGACACCGGATACCTCCTCCCCTCCCGCTCCCCCCCACCAGCTTCGGTCCTCACCCCTGTTATAGGTTCCTGTTGTCCTTTTTACGATGTGACTGTGTTTTGTTCTTTGATTGTTTCACCATGTGTAGTAGCCTCTGCGCACCTACGCTATGTACGCTGTTTTTTACACTGTAACTGCCTGACGCTGTTCGCCTGTGTTTTGCTGCCACGCTTATAATAAAAAGAAGTTTAAAAAAAAAAAGTTACACAAAAACCAAGTGTTTTTACCTTGCGTTCTACTTTAATAATATTGCCGTCGAATATAAATGAAACGTGGTTAGGACCTAGATTTTTTAGGTTGGACGGGGTGCCCAGGATGATGAGCTCAGTTTTATCATCATTCAAGCACAGACCATGTGTGGCCATCCATGCCTGGATGATGATATACACTCTATTTACCAAGGCCAAATCCTTTTCATAATCCCCTGAAAGCGGGAGGAGGATCTGAGTATCATCTGCATAGTTGGTGTAGGTGATACCGATATGATCCAAATCATCGAAAAGGGGCTTAGTGAATATATTGTAGAGTGTAGGCGAGACGCATGATCCCTGGGGCACACCACAAGTGATGGATATGGGGTCTGCGGCTGCTAAAGGTGAGAAAACCCTCATTGTTCTGCCGTTTAAGAAGGATCTGATCCAGGTAACCGCGTCATCAGAGAAATGTGCTGCTGTATTTAGGTGGCTGCATAGAATAGTGTGATCAACCAAATCGAAAGCAGCTGACAGATCTAGGAGGAGGAGTAGCACAGATTTGTGAGAGTCTTTCAGCTCATCGAGTTGGGTCTTAAGATCAATAAGGGCAGTTTCCGTACCATGTTGGGAACAGAAACCTGATTGTCTGGCTCCTAGCAAGTGGTGTAGTTCCAGGTGCTTTTGTATTTGCATGTACGCTACCTTGTCCAGGATTTTAAAAAGGAAGGCCACAGTAGGAATAGGTCTGTAGTTAGTGGGTGTGGAGGGGTCGAGAGTGTTTTTTTTTAAAAGTGGGAGTACCCATGATTGTTTCAGGTTAGAGGGGATGATGCCAGTAGAGAATGACGCATTCATGAGTTTGGTGATGAAGGGGGATAGGTCTCGGGCAGCATCCTTGATAAGATGCGCAGGGCATAGGTCGCCCTTGCATTTCGAAGGTTTGAGGGACAGAATAATTCTTTCCACTTCGGGAATGGAGACTTTGGTAAAGTTGAATCGAGTCAATTTGTTAGTGTTGGTTTTACCAGGTATTTTGGGTGCAGGAGGGGTCATTTAATGTGGTTCTTTTGCAGGAGATTTTGTTTTGTAAAGTGGCAATTTTATTGGCTAGGGCGTGTTGGATATCTTCACACCATTGTTTATCTTTCGTACATGTGTCAGGTATTGCTATCGGGGTCTCTATTTCTTTGAGAATGGAGAAAAGTTTCTTTATGTCTGATTTAGCGTGGGATATGCGGGTGTCAAAAGATAACCGTTTTGCTAGGCAAATTTCTTTTTTATAAAGGCAGGACAATTTAATGAGTTTGATCTTATTTGCCTCAGACGGATGTTTTTTCCAAGTGGCCTCACAGTTTCTTTTTTGTTGTCTTCGATTTTTTTAAGTGGGGTGTAAACCATTTATTCAGGTGTGTTTTCTGCTTGCTTGGTCTCAGTTTGGCAGGGGCAATAAGGTCCAAGGAAGTGGTCATGATTCTGTTATATTCTTCAACCAGTCTTTCGGGATCGGTGTCTGGGAGAGAGTTAAGAATGGGAAGTAGTGCTGGGATAAGCCTATCCACAGTGATTTTTTTTATTTCTGGTTAGTGTAGGTGGAGCCCTAAGGGCAGGGGGGGTGGAGGTCTATTAGTGGAGAGCATGAAGGACACAAGGTGGTGGTCCGTCCAGGCTAGAGGTGAGATAGACAGGATATTAGCCTGGCAGTTGTGGTCTGCTACCCAGTCAAGTATTCTACCTTTGATGTGGGTGGCGGTATTGCATCTTTGGGTGAATTCTAGTTCTGATAGGGTATTAGCTGTGGTTGTAGCAAGCAAGTCTGATTGGTCATTGAAGCCCATATTCAAGTCTCCGAATAGAAGTACCTGCAATGAACTTTTAAGGTTATTGGTTAAGATGGTATTAATATCACCCACAAAGTTTTCGGATGGGCCAGGTGGGCGGTATATCAGATGAATGTTCAGAGTTTGGGCATTAGTCAGGGGGACTTTGGCTGATAGTAGTTCACAAGAGTGGATGTCAATAGGGGTAGCTAGTCTCATGTCGAGGTAGAATTTGTATATAATAGCGATACCTACTCCTCTGGATTTTAATCTGTCATGTCTCAGGATAGAGTAGCCATCAGGGACTGCTAGCATGAGCATAGGGCCTGCAGCAAGGTGTAGCGAAGTCTAGGTCATATTTCTGGATCAGATCGGCTATTTCCGTGGCATGTGCCACCAGTGATCTGGCATTTATTAGGGCTCCTTTTAATTGGGGGCTCATATTGGTTAGGGTAGTTGGTTGGGGGCTTTGTGAACTATTTCGGTTAAAAGCACCACGCTTAGCTGTGTTTTTAGTTGTCCTAGGGTCACGATGATGGGCTAAGGATGCCCTTGGAGTCCTTGTTCCATGGAGAATGGGGAGAGATCTAAGGAGGGGCTCATATAGTTTGGAGATTCTCGCTCTGAGGCATAGGTTCCTATCCATAGTTAGGCACTGCTTAGATAGGAAGTTAGTGGAATCTATCATGTCAATGGATGGTATAATGGTCGAGTTGAGCAAGGTGGTGGAAGTCAGAGTGGGCAGTAATCTGCTAGTAGGAGTAGTGAGTGTCATGATATAAAACATGGTGCTCAACGTAAGGACTATCATGTAAATAGTCAGGTTGGACACTGAGGGGAGCATAATTATGCTAGGTGCAGTGTGGACTAGGTGCTTACATATGGGTTAGGTGTCACACTTGTGTATTGAACGGCTATGCAGTACAAGACAGTAAGTATAGCACGTGGGTTCACAACAGCTATGACTAGTGCGCTGTATCTAGGTTAGCATTGGTCACTTAAAGGATTCAGACATGGTAATCACCCCAGGGCTGAGGCAGAAATAGCAATAATTACATACAAGTAACATATGTACCAGAATGAGAGCATTTAGCTTGTGTGCATCGGGAGGGCTGTCGGCACTGTATAGGTTGGCAACAGTTGACATAGAGCACGTAGATCGCTAAGCTAGATACTTCAATCATGGGTGCACATCCTAAGGCTAGGCAACAAGACAGTAAGTATGTAACAGCACCATGTATTTTGCGTGAAGACAATTAAAGAGCGTGCCGTAAATGGGCAAGGTGCCTGCTAATAGTGGACAGCATATAAGTTATCGACAATGGCAAAGGTTAAGTGAAGGTGTCAACTTAGGCTGAATATAACAGTTAGATAACAGTTAGATAGGAGTGACTAATGTGATCGATAATGCAGCAGGTCAGCAGAGGAATAATTGGCTGCTGTATCCTAGATAGTACTCGCTCATAGGGACAGCTATTATTAAGGGCAGTCAGCCAAGTTAGTAGCCAGGGCTGGAGGAACAGTTTAGTGCTAGGTAGTACATGCAGGAGACGATTCAGTGGGAGTCGGTAGTGGCCGATTCGTGCAGGGGACAACAATAGTTACTGAAGGCGATAGGAGCTGCAGGCGTCTGTCCTAAGGGATGGCCAGTGGTAGGCTAGACATTTGGTGTAAAGCACATTGGCGGCATGGTTAGACACGTTCACCAGTAATGAGAGCAAGCTACACTGGCAAAAAGTAACGGTACAGATTAGTGCAAGCAGGTAATGACTCAATAGGAACGATTTGGTACAGGCTAGAAAATTCGGTACATTTTTATGCAATTAGGTAACAGCGTGACCTGATGCACATTAAGTCCAGTGGTAGGCTGTACAGTTGCGTTTAGTCTCAGAGTTACTATAGAAGAAGGTCATAACAATAGTATATCGACTGCATATGCGGATTGAGCGCACCTTTGGGGTGGAAGGAGGGTGTCACGCGGCAAATGGGCAGGCCTGGACAGGCTCCGGACAGGAAGGAGCCTTGATTTCGCGGGCCTTGTTTGAGAAGGGCCGGCTTCGCCTGCCAGTTTAGGATTGGCTACCATATGCCCGACAGCAACCTGTCAGACGTGGCTCGTGCCGTGGTGCTCAGATTTAGGCCCTCTGTGGACTGCTGACCTCACTATCCAATTGGAGGAACCCAGACACGTTCAGATTTGCTTCATTTTCCTCTTTTCAGAGAATAAAGTGAACATGCGGTTGATGTGTTGCATGGGTCCCTCATGGTCAATGCTTCTCTATTTGAAAGACAATCCAAATAGCATTAAGGGTTGGGTTTAAACATGTGAAGGTCTGCTATGGAAAGTGTGCTTGATGCAAAGGCAAAGTAAAACTGGATTTTGTGCCTACTTTGTGGCAGGTGATTGAGCTTGGTGCCCAAGGTATTAATGATTGTATAGAGTGGTTGGCTGCACCAACAAGGCAGTGCCTGAGATCACCCCTGGAACTCAGGGGCATAAAAAACAATAAATGTTGTGCCCGAAAGCAAATTAAGTCACCTGTTGTCTGCACCACTCAATTTCCCCCAATATTCAAAAACATGTTCCAAATATTGGTTAACAGGGAATTGTCCTAAACATTGTTTGGCACTTGTGTTGCTTTCTCAAGTAGATCTTCAATTACAACAATACAATCAAAATCAGTCTTACAAGTGTATTCCCTTTCATCAGATAATTATCCTATGGGGAATCTGTACAGAAAAAGTTACTTACAGGTTTATGTTATGTTATCCAACATATATTGTGCCCACTAACACAGTGATGTTCTTATAGCACCTGCCCTTGTCCAGAAGGTGCCCTATTGTGACCCTGCCAGTGTGTCACCAGATCTTAGTCTCTGGAAAGGTAGCAAATGTTTGTGGGATGGAGGTGCTAGGAAAGAGAAATTCGACCATAGAATTATCAAATTCAGGGAGGAAAAACAATTGGGATCAGTGGGAGGGGATATGGTTGCCGAAGTAGGGATCGTGTTTCTCAATTGTGATACATTATTGATAATCATGAGTGAAGGACTCTGGAGAGTACAGCTTGCATTAGAGCACCGTTTTATTGTGATGACGATATCTAGAACCAACTAAGCATTGTACTAGATGTAGTAAGATTGGGAGTGGTTGTGTGATGGACTTGAGAGGTGCTCAAGTGGGCCCTAGTAGTGTGGAGGCCTTAACCAGATTAGTTCATAAAAACACATTGTATATCAAGGGGGCACTTGGTTTGCCTAGCTAGCTGAAAGGAGTTTTAGCGCCGAGGGATGGCCATGTATAATCCCGGGGTTAAGTGGAAGGGGAGGAGAAGAGGAGACATGATTGACCTGTGTCCAGTAATATTTAGTTCTGTAAGGTATGAGTTAGGTATAATTCACTGTAACTTAATAAAATAAAATTCTTGACAAAATAGCTCAAGCAACCAGCTATTCAAGCTTGGAAGACAATTACAATCCTAAGTGGTTCCTTTATAGCCTCTCGCAGGATGAACTCCAACACACACTATATACCCAACAGCCCCATTCTCCAGATCAGACAGAGAGCAACCACAGGGCCAGTTGCCTTCTCATTGATGCTCATTTGGTTTGTTTTAATGTAAATGTATAACGCGCCTAAACCCACAGGTGTCAAAGTGCACACAAAGATGTTAGACAACAAAAATGACAGGACACGTTCAAATAAATTAACAGATCCATGTGGTAGGAGGTCAAAGCAAAATGTCCATGTCCAAATGTAACAATATCAATTAGCTACTCCTTCAGGGCAGTACATGTTTACTCTTTGTTCTACTAAATTAATTCAGTGAACCCCATCAGCAAGAGGTGAGAAAGAATCACCCCCATACACAAGATTAACTCACCAATGACATTCTCCTCCACCAGCATCCCAATTATAAATCATGCCTGTGTTTTATGTCATGGTTACCACACATTTTATATCTGAGAAGGCTCTAAATGGCTCAGCAGTGTTTAGGCCTGTTATCCTGTCACAGTGTCATGGCAAGGCAAGATAAATTGAATCCATGCCCAATAAAAAACAGCAGACAACCCCCTTCTTCTTACTCCCCCAAGCTGAACAGTCACACATAACCAGGTTCTACAGATGTGAAAGCTGGATGGAAATATGGGCACATTTCACTGAGGGTGGGATTTTAACCACAACTTCCCTTGGAGCAGAAGACCCGATCGACCGGTATGGGAATAGTTATGGTGGGATCTGAGGCAAGAATCCTCTTTGGATCAGGCTAGGCACGTATGGGAGTTAATTTACATAATCCCAGGTTTGGCTAGCCATCTCAGCCTGGACTGCAGTTACTGTGTCCTGTTCATAGAGGCCATCATGCGAATGATCATGAACATCAGGCATTAAAGCAAAACATTATAATGAGACCTCAACATAATATAACATGACCTAACCAGATAGTATCAAAGGACCAAGCATCGTATTCTCCACCCCCCCCCCAAAAAAAAGAGTGAATCAGTACTTAAAAATGCAAGTAAAAACAGCAACACTCAGGTAGATTCTAGTAAACTGGCATTCGTTTTGGCAAAATAACACATTGAGCTCGACAGAACAAAACATTACTCAATATGTCTCTACAGCTTCAAAACATGACATTGGGTAGCATAACATAAGACAGTGTAACATACCAAGCCTGAGTGTACCACTTCAAAACAGCCAGAGCATAGACAATATAGCTTAGTTTAGGGGCTTGGCAAAACATGCTGTCGCTAGGCATCGCAAACAAAAAAATTTAGCAACCCAGCAGAAACAGCACCACAAAGGTAGCATGACCCCAGAAATGTATTAAAGATTTTGGAGTGGTTGCATGTCCATGCATACACACAGACACACAGTCACACATACACACAGAAACACACACACAGAAACACACACATGCACACTCTTCTCCAGATTCACTGTTTCTAGATGCTGTTGCTCTGGTGGTTGGCTCCTTTAAAGATGTGAATGGAGGCTCTTTTGTAGGCCAAGGCCATTTATCTCAAAGGCAAGATGACTCCACCTCTCACACTCGTCCTTCACTCTTCCCTGCAACAAAGTGCAGTCCTATTTCCATTCATTAAGAGGTGCCATTTCTCCTTTAAATAAGATGTGTTACTACTCCTGGCCAAAGGAAGGAACATTTAGGTCCTTTCTGGTGAGACATCACTATGATTCTATCCTAGCGCTCTGACATTCTCATACCGACTAATCTCAAGCGTAATGCTCACCTGCGTGTTGCCCCAGCCACACTCTATGTTCCTGCTCTGCCCGTAAACCTTGTGATGGCAGTCTAATTTTACCTGTATGCAACCTACCCGAGTTCACTTGTGTCCTAACCTGCCTAACATGTAAGCTTACCTGTTTGTACCCTACCTGACCTGACCTGCATTCTAGTGCTGAATATGTATCTTACTTGTCTGCTTGCTACCCTGACTTGACTGGCAAGCTAGTGCTGAATATGTATCTTACTTGTCTGCAACCTACCTGATTTTGCCTTTTGCATATCTGTACACCTGATGTAACCCCTGTACCATGAGGGGTGACTTTGCCAAAACGTGCAACCACTCTAATTTTGTCTTTTGCATATCTGTACACCTGATGTAGCATCCGTACTATAAGGTGTGGCTTTGCCCGAACGTGCACCTACTAAAACTTTATCTTTTGTGCATCCGTACACCTGATGTAGCCCCCCCCATAATATGAGGCGTGGCTTTGCCAAACCGTGCACCTACTCTAATTTCTTCTTTTGGGTATCTCTACACTTGCAGTAGACCCTGCACCATGAGACACAGCTCTGTAAGGTCATGCTTTTCAAGAACCACTTGTATGTTGTAACCTGCATAGATAGTCGTGCATTTGGAAGAATGTCACGTTGCACTTACTGTAACTAGTGCCCTGATGCCTGAAGGTTTGGTGTGGTGCTATAAATGAAAAAGTGAAATACAATAAAATAGAGTGATGGATCATTCTTTGAAAATACTGGTGGTTTCAGTAAATGGAGTTTTTTTTCCTTTTTTCTTTTTTCCTATTTGTTTTGTGTTATATAAATTGCTGGCATGCTGCCTTCTTTTAGCTTTAGCAGTGAAAGCCCAGGAAAGAACGGCATAAAACAAAGTGTTTTTAGAGTATCATAGGACTGTATTGGGGTGCTAGGGCACATTGTATGAGGACGGGCAGCTCCATGAGTAAGAAGACATTGCCCCTATTGTATGGACCACTTGAGTGAGGGTTGTGACTAGTATGCAGTGACAGACTGGTGCCCTTATTTCATGATATGTTACTTTGCTTTGACTGTTATCATGAGGCGATGCCACCCTCTGGACGGTGCTTTATTACACTGCCAGGCCCTCTCACAGGACTGAGCAGCAGAGAAGCAAGCCTTCAGGACCCAAGCCAACATAGTTAAACACCAGTGCACCCAAACATCATCAATGAGGGCCCCCTAAGAAAACGGATGGCCCTTCTTCTTACTTACAACCCTCCAACAACATTTGGAAGTGGTTATATGCCAGAAATCTGAATTTGCCAAGTTTTCAAAAGTTCCCTGATTATTGAGCAGAGCAAAACAACCTGAGTATTTTTTTTGTTTCCTCATTTATGTAATGGTTGCCAAAAGGATGCATTTTTACTAGGCCAAAGTGATGGCGTGTGCTTCTGAACAAAGTGCTTAAGGACACAATGTCTGTATTTGGCTCAGCAGTGGTTGGACATGTGAGCCTATGACAGTGTCATAGTGAGCTGAGGCTTTTGAACCCATGCCCAAAACACCCAGCGGGCAAAGCACTTTATTCCCTGCAACAACATTTGGGGGTGGTTGTATGTCAGGAATTCAAATTTACCACGTTTGCTAATCCTTCACGGAAAAGCAAGCAACACATTTGTTTGTATTTTTTGGTTTCCTCATTTATTACTGCACCCATCACCAAAATAGTGGCCTTACAGCACCTGGCCTTGTCTGTCAGGTAGCATATTGTGACCCTGCAAGGGTTTCACCAAACCTTAGTCTGTGAAAAGGATGGGGAGGCTCAGGGAGGAGGCATAATAAAGAGAAATTGGACAACAGAATGACTAAAATAATTTGCATCCACCTTGTACAAATGTATTATGCCTTCTGCGTTTGCATTAGCATTGCAATGTGGCAGAGGCAATTGGGATTCAGACTGAGTGAGGTCTTCTGTTGTCGGATATTGAGTGGAACCGCATATGTTAAGGGACGGTTAAGGACAAAGTTGATTTAGAACTGCGGTATATGCAGCAGCGGATTAATCACTATATCACTATTTGTATTGGTCTTCTTGGAAGATGTGGTCGTGCAAGCTGTGCATTTAAAATGCTTGTTGCAACTGCAGGAATGATGTAGGCACAACGTTCCATATGTTGTTGTTTGTGTAGGAAAATGCAGCTGTTATGGGGTGGTGTTTTCCAGAGAGTGGATCTGGTCTTGGGCCTATCTCTATCCTGGGATCCACTTATTGGTCTGATGGGCCTATTTCCTTCTGTTATTGTATTGACTATTTGTAAATTATTTTGGAGATACAGAGCACTCATTGTTACTAAGAGACATATTTTGAAATTCTGGAAGAGTGATACTGCCCCTGTGTTGATGATTGGCTACTGAGTTTGTCGCTCCTGTCTAGGAGGGAGGAAGTGTCCTTCAATGGTAAAGATCCACTTCATAGGTACAATGCGATCTGGGCTGCATTTAATGACCTCTATGCTTAGTTATCTTCAATCACCCTTTAAGGTGTATTGCATCCTATGCTCATCCACCTTGTACCCCGAGAGGCTCCCGTAACGCTCCAGTGCCCGCAACACATGAGGGACCCTCAGTGTCGGTTTGGTAACAAAGAGGAGAGCGTTATCGGTGAACAGGCTGATCTTACAGTGGGAGCCGCCCATCTGTACTCCAGTGATAGCCTCATTGTTACGCACCCAGATCGCCGAGGGTTCCATGACAAGGGTGTATATCAGGGGGGATAGTGGACAGCCCTGTCTCGTTCCACGCTCTAGGGGAAAGGCTTCCGATTCCATCCCGTTGGCGGCCACCCTAGCCGTGGGGGCTGAATATAGTGCAGCCATCCATCCCAACCATCTCTGGCCCATCCCTATTGCCAAGAGGACCTCCCCCATGAAGGTCCAACTCACCCGGTCGTAGGCCTTTTCTGCGTCTAGGGACAGCAGGAGGACCCCCTCGTTCCGGGTTTCCCTTGAATGCAGCACATGGAGGGTTTTGCGCATGTTGTCCGAGGCTTGTCTGTTTAATATAAAGCCTGACTGGTCTGGATGAACCAGGCGGGGTAGGCATTTCTCCAGGCGAGTGGCCAGGATCCTGGCAAATATTTTAGCATCCAGGTTTAAGAGGGAGATGGGTCTGTAGGAGCCGCGTTCTGTGGGGTCTTTTCCTGGCTTGGGGATTACCGAGATGAGGGCCTGTAAGAATGTGGGGGGGGATCGTCTCTTTGTTGCGAATGTGGTTGAACAATTTGGCTAAGGGTTCCGTTAGAATGGGTTGGAATTGTTTATAGAAATCAGCCGTATATCCATCACCTCCGGGGGCCTTCCCTGCTTTGAGTCTCTTAATAGCTGCCTCCACCTCCTCCACCGCTATGTCCCCCTCCAAGCCCTGCAGCTCGGCCTCCGTTAAGCGGGGTAGCCGGTGTTCTTCCAGATAAGCCCGGATCTCCTCCAGCGATTCCCCCTCCTGTTTTGTGTACAGGTCCCTATAAAAGGTTGCAAAGGAGCCCATTATCTCTGCCTTTTTGTTGAGAGCCCTGCCCTCCCCATATTTAATAGGTCCAACCCACTCTCCAGTCTACAACCCCTAGCTCTATGTGCCAATAGGGTCCCCACCCTGTCCCCCTTTTCGTAGTATCTTTGTCGCGTATATCTCAATTTCTTGACCACCTCCCCGATGAGGACCGTGTGTAGAGCCTGGCGTTTCTCGCGCGTTTCCGATAGGAGGGACTCCTTGTCAACCCCCTCTTGGGTAAGCCTACCCCGCAGGCTCTTGAGTTCAGCCCGTATCTTGGCCTCAATGAGCCCTCTCTCCCGCTTGTGCCTAGAACCCTCGGCTATAAGGAGACCGCGGAAGGTGGCCTTCGCCGCCTCCCACACTGTCGCCATATCCGTCTCCCCATCGTCATTTATCTCAAAATACGCCTCCATTTCGCCTCTCAGGAATTCCCTGAAGACCGGGTCCCTCAGGAACGTATCGTTACACCTCCACCAGGTCGACCTGGGAGATAGGGGGAGCGACCAGTCCGCCACAAGAAGCTTGTGATCGGACCATGTTATTGCCTCGACCCTCGGAGCTGTAGCCACCCCACTCCCCTCTTTCGAAGTCAAAAGGAAATCGATTCTGGTGTAGGTGTGGTGTGGGGGGGGAAAGAATGTGTATCCCCCGGGCTCCGGGTGTGTCGTTCTCCAGACGTCCTCCCACTAGTGTTCCCTCAGCAGGGTCTGAAGCGTTAGGTTGTCCTTGGTGATCCCTTTCGGTTCAGTCACCCGTGCCGTCCACCAGTCGAGCCCGGGGTCCAATATGAGATTGAAGTGCCCCCCCAGTATCATGGCCCCTTCAGCCCATTCATCCATTACCCCCAGAATCTGGGTTAGGAAACCTATCTGGCCTGAGTTGGGAGCATAGAAGGTGGCTAGGGTTATGCGTTCCCCTTCATAGGTACACTTGATCCCCAGGAACCTCCCCCCAAAGCCTCTCTTGGTTTCTGTGTTGGTAAGGTGGAGTGTCTTGCTCAAGAGAATCCCCATGCCTTCCTTCTTCGAGCTCTTGTGGGAGGCCCAGAAGTTGGCGCTGATGTCCTTCCCCCTGATAGGTGATTCCCTGCCCTGTCTGTAATGGGTTTCTTGGAGGAACAGCACATGTTACTGGTCAGGGACCTCTTGTTTTGTGAATTGAGGCCCTTGACATTAAGTGTACCTATCTTGCCTTCAACCATTGTCGTCTAGGTAGCCCATCTCTAACTTCGCCGCAGTGTAATGCTTGCGTATGGCACGTTGAAAAATAGAAGATTCCTGTTCGGGCTGGCTAGTGCCCCCACCCACCCGTGGACCCCTCTAAACGTTCCCATTTTGGCCTTGATGATGGTCGTTCTCCCCCCTCCTCCATACCCTTTTCCCCCTTCCCCCTGCCCCCCATCTTGAGGCGTTCGTCCATGTCACCCGATCTTCTTCGGGGACGGTCAACGAACCACCAAGGACTCTACCCCAGCCCCGGGTAGTGTAAACATGTAGATAACCCATTCTCTATTAAACCAGAATGAACACGTGTGAACCTTTAAAGAGAACTTGTGAGACATAACCCTGATCCCGTGGTCCCCTGTGTCCCGGGCACAGGCCCGACACGGAGGTCCATCGAACCAGTCAACAAACATTATGAAAAGTTACAGTCACTTCAGGTGATCCTCAGAGGCCGATGATGGGTGCCTGGTTTTTTGAAACTTGCGTGCCCCCTTGACCTTGGTCTTGCCGCTAGGTTGTCCCAGTCTGTTGGGGCCCCGCGGTGGGTTCCTGGCCTCACCCCCCGCTCCGCTGGATGGACCGGCACAATCTCCCACCAGGTCGCCAGTGGTACGCACAATGTCCTCCTCCGTCACCAGGTGGTGTCTTTCCCCCGACCACTCGAATGCCAGGTAGAAGTAGTGGCCCCAGCGGTATCTGACCCCCTTACCCTGTAACCATCTGGTAAGGGCCCTGCATTTCTTTCTCATTGCGAGGGTGAGGGCCGGAAGGTCCTGGTAGATTGCCAGTAGTCTCCGTATTGGATATCGCCGAAGTTCCTCGCCTTCTCCAGGATCCTGGCTTTGTCTCTATAGTAGTGCAGTCGAGCCAACACCGACCTCGGGCCTCTGCCACCTCCGCCGGCTCGATGCACCCTGTCAAATTTAATCTCTATGTCGGCCTCCTCCCCCATGACGATTCTTAAAATGTCGTGGACCTTGCCTTCCCGTGCCTGCGGGCTCTCCCCTTCGGACTCCACAAGGCCAAAAATGCGCAGGTTGTTCCTCCTTTCCCTGTTCTCCATGTCGTCCACCTTGAACCGTAGTTCCTCCTCCCTTCGATGTACCTCCTGAAATCCGGCCTCCATTTGCGTCTCCAAGATCGCTGTGGAGAGCTGGTTGTTCTCGACTCCCTCCACGCGATCCTCCAGGGTGGTGACCTTGGTGGTAAGGTCGGCCAATTTAGCACCCATGTCGGTTCGAATCCCACGTATCTCCTCCAAAATCATCTGGATGTTATTTTGGATGGCCCCCAGGTCGGGAGGCGGCGCCGATGGGGACCCGGCGGCCATTTTGTCCCCTCCGGCCGCAAACTGATACTTGGAGAGGGCCTCCTTCCAACTCATGGGGTGTTGGTTGTGGCTGGGTGTGTGGGGAGGGACGCCGAATGGGGGGACGCCCTCGGAGTGACTGTCTATGGTTGTGCCAGCCGAATAACTCAAGGGGTTCAACGCCAGTGGAGAAGCGGCCTATTCATGAAGTCCTGGCCCGAGGGCCTCTCACCTGGCGTGTGCCTTCTCCAGTGCCCTCTCCAGCGTCCCCCGGATTCAGTGTCAGCGCGCTCCCGTGATGGCCCAGGCTGGGGAGTTCTGGCGTGGGCCCGTTCAACCCCGTGGGTGGGTGGGGTGTCGGGGCGATGCAGTACGCGTGCGGCGCCTCCAATGTCTTCGTTCAATGTCGAGCGCGGCCTCGCGCCGGTTCCGCGCCACCTCGGCCCCTCCTGTGACGGGGCACCTGGGGCACCAGAGTGCAGTGGAACCTCCGAGGTCCCCCACCTCCGGCTTCTCCACGCTCCAAGTGGGTACTCCCTCCGCAGGCTTCCCCGCTCCTGTGCTCTGCTGCGGCCTCTCGGCAAGCCTTGGCGCGCACCGCCTGCGTGCTGTTCAGGACCGCGGGGGGAGGGGCCGCGGAGACCTCGGACGGTCGAACTCGGTCCGTGGGCGTCGTAGAAACTCCTGGTTTGGACCCCCTGGGTGGGCAGAGGTTCACACGGCCCTTCTTGAGTTGCTTGCGAGAGATGGGCACCTTCTTCCTGCTAAACTCCGCAAAATTCCCGGGGGTGGGTGCGGAGCTGTCGGCTCAGGCGGCCATCTTGCCTGCGCCCCCTGGTGGCCTCCGCTGATACTTTTAAGACACTTTTGCAAGTGATGAAAATGTATCATTATCGTAAAAGTGATTTTAGGCCTGTACTGCAGGCCTGATTAAACCCAAAGTTTAAACGATGTGGTATAAATAATAAATCTTTAAAAGATGATTGGGTGTACACATTTATTTCCATCACCTGGATGCTTTTATCTCATCCTTTTAGGTGGAGGTAACTACAGTGTGTTTTTGGTGGAATCACTTTGGTGGTATTTCAGCAGTGATTTTAATAGGAATGTGGAGAAACCACCATTTTGGTTTATGGCAGTAATTCAGTTGGTGGATTTACCACTGGGGTCTAAGTGCACCAGCAGAATTATCGTCTATTTTCCGGGAGCTCTAATTCAGTGAAGTGGTAAAAATAGCAGTAACGGATTTACTGCCACATTTACCACTGACCGCCAAACTCGGAATTAGACCCTATCTCTGTCTCTGCATCTACAGTAGTAGGTTGCATTGTTAGGTGTGTGTTTGCTCCAGTACCCTCAGCTACTGCTGACTGCAGCACGGCCAGAGAAAAAACAGACATTTTGAATGAGGGTGTGCTCTGTTTTTGTCAAAAAGAAGCCATTTAAAAAGGAAATGATTGAATCGTACTAACATTACAAAGTAGATCCTTTTTTAAATTGTACAAATTGCCTTGTAAGCACTACTCCATTCATCGTCCAACTAATTGACTCCCCTCTTAGATCTCCTACCTCCTTACACTAAACACATAATCCCCACTATATGGCTGCCATAGGCCTATCCATTAGCACATCAGCAATAATAAAGGCACGACTAAGCTCTCCTGTTGGCCGTGTTTAGTATAAAGTCTGTGTGGTAACCATGACATAAAATGCAGGTGCGATTCATAATCTGTATGCTGGTGGAGTTGACTGAATTAGTCAGGTAGTAAACGTGTGCTGCCCTGAAGGAGTAGTTAATAAATGCTGTTGTCATTCAGATAGGAATGAGCATTAATGAGAAGGCAACTAGGCCTGTGGTTGCTTTCTGTCTGATCTGGAGGATTGTGCTGTTGGGTTTCTAGTGTGTGTTGTTCATCCCACAAGAGGTTATAAAGGAACCACTTAGGATTGTAATTGTCTTCCAAGCTTAAATAGTTGGTCACTTGAGCTATTTTGTTATGAATGTTATTTTATTAGGTTAAAGTGAATTATACCTAGCTCATAGCTTACAGGCCCTAACATTACTGGATATAAGACCATCATTTCTACTCTACTCGTTGTCTACCATGTGTCACAAGTTCTCCCCAGGCATAGTACTATAAATGTCCACCGGTTGTTGCTGACTCCCCTGTCGGCTGGCTTGGCAAACCCAGTGCTCCCTTGATATACAGATTGTTTTTTACAAAGTACTTTGGTAAAATCCTCCACACTACTAGGGCACGCTTCAGAACCTCTCAAGTCCATCAAACAAGCACACACCAATTAACTACATCTACTACAATGTTTTGTCGGTTCTAGATATTGATATCGCAATAAAACTCAACTCTTACCCGAGCTGTGCTGTCCTGAGTACGACACTAAAGCATAACAATATTTTATCACATTTGAGAAACATGCATCCCTACTTGAACAACCATATCCCCTCCCACTCATCCCTATGAATATATATTTTTTTCTCAATGTTGTTTATTATTTGAAAAGTTATATAAACAAACAATCAAAATACAATTTTTTCTTACTATGTAAGTGTAGTACATATATGAATACATCTCAACGATCCAATGTGAGAAGGAAAAGAACTAAAAGAGAAAAAGGCAAAACTGTGGCTTTTATGGGAGGTCGACTACCGGACACCGAGAGAGAGTATGTGGAGGGCCTTCCCTTCCAATTGCAGAGAGAGGGGTTCTGGCACTTGGGAATCCAAATAACACCAGACCCAAAGGACCTCTTCCCGAGCAATTTCACCCCTTTGTGGACTGAGGTCAAAAGAGATGTAGAGAGGTGGGCGGTCTCGGGGTTCTCGTGGATGGCACGACTCAACCTGATCAAAATGGTGGTACTTCCCAAATTCCTATTCCTCTTCCAGATGCTCCCCACTCAGGTCCCAGCCGCGTTCCTACAGTCCATGAAGCGCACCCTACTCAGGTTCCTCTGGGGGGGGGGGAAACATAGGATCTCCTACGATGTCCTAACGAGACCCAAGGAAGATGGTGGGGTGGGATTCCCGGACTTCGATACATATTATAGGGCCTCCCAGCTGAGGATTCTGGTAGACCATTTCAACCCGGGGACAGAAAAGCAGTGGGTAGCACTGGACAATAGGTTGCTTGCCCCGGTCACGCTCGATGAATGGTTGTGGGTCCCCAGAGCGCACATCCCCAGGCGTGTTCTAGACCACCCGGTACTGGGTGTCCTGTGGTCTGTCTGGAAGGAGGGGGGTTACTATAGATGGCTCACAACCTGGCCTTCCCCACTGAGTTGCATCTGGGCGCCACCATTCATAGCTAAGGTTGCGGAGCCGGCCGCGTATCAGAGGTGGTATGAGGCAGGCCTTGTTAGGGTTTGCCACTTGTCGGTGGGTGGCTCCTTCATGCCCTTTCTGGACCTGGAGGAGGCACTGGGGCTGGGCAAACTTTCACCCTTTCGCTATCTCCAACTGAAGGGAGTCCTCTCCGAACCCTCATGGGGGACATGCTCAGGAGGGAACTCACGGACTTTGAGAAAACGATCATTTCCACACGAGGCTCCAGGGGGGTCATATCTCGTTTGTACAAACTTCTCTTGCTTTCGATACCCAGGGATCCGCCGCCAGCACGAATACAATGGGAAAAAGATTTGGGCATGGCAATAGACGATAAAAGGTGGACCAAGATGTGCATCCGGGCCCATCGCTCAACAACCTCCCCCCAGTACAGACACCAGGCCCTCAAGGTTTTACACAGATGGCACTACCCCCCAAGTAAAAATAAAGAAAGCATCCCGTTATTGTTTGAACGTTTTTTCTGAGAATGGCATCGGATTGAAATGACATGTTTGTTGTAATAACCTTAAAAAATGCTAATAAAAACTATATTTTAAAAAAAAAGTATCAGCAGATTGGTGCATTGCAAATAAATGCAGCCAGTTTTCTTATATCAACTACCTGCGGTGTCACTGGGGCTTGGTAAAGATGTGCAGCTGTGCCAGGACTCTACTGAGCAGCAACACATTGGTGCTGCTGTACATTCCCTATAAAGGTTTTGCATCCCCATGCAGGGAATATCCTTATGCCGCTTCTTAGGCCACAGCACTTGGTAGCAGTGAAATGAGGGACACAGAGCCAAAGACAACGGGATACTTTCTTTATTTTTACTTCCACTTTCTCCCTTAAATGCAGCAAACTCACTTTGCTCATTTGTGAGCATGCACAAGCCCTATTGGCTGTGTTCTGCGTGACAAGGCTCCTCATCACGCCAGATTAACTGTGTCCATGCCCGACACAGCAACAGCCTGTCAAATGACTGGTGAGTCCGGAGGGTGTTTGTCATCCACCTTTAGGAAGAAATTACTCTGGGAAGTGTTTCCCCTTGCCACCATTCTACAAATGGCACGACGGAAGCGAGAGCCGACAAGCTACGCAGATGGAAACCAGCAAGGGACAGGTGAAAGAGCAAGTGTATTACATTGGTCAAAGTGGGAGAAGCAACAACGGTGGGAAGGCCCCACCAAGAAGATATGGTAACGCAGGAATGCTACAGGTGTGGGCTGCCTTTTCTCCACAAGGAAGGAACACAATGCACTGCTTTTGGACAGAAGTGCACTTACTGCCGGCAGGAAAAATCATATGGCGAGAGTATACTATGCGCGGCCGAACAGGATGGAGGCGGTCCTAGTGGGACTAGACCAGAGCACAAGGACCCACGAGAAACACTTACGCGAGAAGGGACTTGATCAACCATGCTCAGTGGATCACTGAACTGTCAATGTCCCCTCCACTGGAGCAAGACAGAAGTCAACATGAATATGCATACATGATGACTGCCTCAGAAGGAGATATCAACATTCAAGTGGGTCAACATCCTGCCAAATTCGTCATCGACACAGGAGTCACACTGAATATCATTTGCATATCGGAATTCCGCAAGATGGCGCATCCGCCAGAGTTGGAGCCGTTGGAACTGAAGATATTGCAATGGGCCAGCCGAGGGCCAGTTCAGAACCATGGAAAGTTCTCGATGCAACTGAACTACAAAGGGAAAAAGTGAAATGGGCCCTGGCAGAGCTGCATGTTCTTCAAGGAGAAGTGCCAGGAAATAATTTGCTAGGCCAACCCACGGCCCTTGAAATGAAGATTGCTGCCATAATGTACACAATGCAGCATCAAGTCTCAGTGATGCAGCGATTTAGCGAACTATTCAAAAGAATTGGGTGCTTGAAGGGAGACCCAGTCACCCTTCACATTGATGGATCAATACCTCCAGTGGTGCAACAGCCCCGGAGGATACCCATTTACCTGCAACTGCAAGAGAATCAGGGAGGACATCATAGAATCTGCTTGAGGTCCCACCCCGTGGGTCTCGCACATGCTGGCAGTACCCAAGCAAGGGTCATTCGAAAAGATTCACCTGTACGTGGACATGCACCAGGCTAACAAAGCAATTCAACAAGAGAGACACCCTTGCATGCATGTGGATGACATGATTAGCATGCTAAACAGAGTCAAGGTATTCACAAAACTTGATCTATACAAAGGGTACCAGCAGATCCAGCTAGATGAACAATCATGCTACATAACCACTTTGGCAACTCACAAAGGTTTGTTTTGGTATAAGCGGCTAAGCTTTGCGATATAGAGGGAGACTCCATGGGGATAGGGACCATGGAAACACTGGCACCCTAATTAACAGTGCCAGTGTTTCCATTTCCGTCTGCAGGCAGGTGCCGTGACACCATCGCCTGCAGAACTCTTAATGTGCTGGTCCAGAGACAACGGTGGCAGCTGGTTTAACACCACCGTTGTTTCCAGACCGGCAGGGTCATAATGAATCCCAATTTCTCTTAACAGAATCATACCATTAGAAAGAGAAGGGCCAGAAGCGTAGATCACCACTTAGGAAGTGTCCCAACCAATACAATCTATACCCATGGGTAAGGCCCCTGGCCCAGATGTTTTTTTCGACGTCTTCTGTATAACATTCAGGGCAACATTGGTCCCCACATTGACCTCATTGTCAACACCTTCAGAGCACAGGGCACTATTACCCCATTGATGGAAGAGGAGAAATTGGTTCTCTTTCCAAAGGCGAGCAACGACTCTATGCTATGTGGGTCTTACCGCCCCATAGCCCTAATCAACCTGAATGCCAAGCTATATGATAACATTTTAGCAAATAGGCTTGAGGGGATTCTTCCCAAATTAATAAATGCCAATCAATCAGGTTTTATTGCTAATCAGCAGACCTTTGATAACACTAGGAGAGATTGTCACCTCATTGAGAAAGTTCATAAGAAGGGCTATCATTTTAATGCTCGATGCAGAGAAGGCTTTTAATGATGTCGAATGATCTTTTCTGTTTCGGACTATGGAATACATAGGCTTTGGCCCACAATATCTTCAAATGGTAAAAGCAAACTATAGAGCTCTCAAGCTGCGCATCTCTATCAATGGTGACCTGTCTCAACAGATACACATTAGGAGGGGTATGAGACAGGTATGTCCGCTTTCACCTCTCTATTTACACTATATTTAGAGCCACTCCTGGCTATGATTCTTGTGGCACAGGCAACCCTTTTTCAGGGGAGGATCATAGGGTCATAGTCTCCATGGATGTTATGCTCCTAGCTGTCATGGATCCAGAAGACTCCCTCGTGGAGTCTCCTGGGACCTAGTAAGGTTTGGGCATGTCACAGGACTTCAGATTAACATTTCCAACTCTGAGATTTTAAACCTTTAGCTGAATACCTCTCAAATTGCTAACATTAAGGGAACAATCCAATTCCAATGGGCATTAGAAAAGAATACATACCTGGACCTTCAACTTGTGGACACCCTAGAATCCTGATTCTCAGCTAATTACGACCCACTCTTTGCATTGATCAAACAACAACTAAACAACTGGACACCTCTAGCAATATCCTGGCTTGGTAGGGTTAACTCTATAATGGTCATTCTCCCTATAATATTATTCCTCTCCAGGCTCTCCCAGTTTGGGATCCTTTGACATTTTTTTAAAAGCTGAACAAATCATTAACGTCCTTCATATGGCAATATACAAAAACTATAAATGTGTTGGAAATACTGATGGCACCGCGCCACAAAGGGTGTGTCTCTCTTCAGAATTTCTACTTCTATTACATGGTGGCGAAACTTCAGGTACTCAAATCATGGCTGTTGGGAGACAATGGGAAATGCTGGGGTAGGATGGATTGGGCGGTTGTAAGGAAATCTTTGGGGGAGGTTTTGTGGCCTACAAACTAGGGTAGGCCATTTAATATGCAACTAAGCAAGATTACAGTGCTAATGGTGTACCTATGGGACCCTATGGTAAAAAAGTGCGGCATCACCACATTCCCTTCTCCATTTACTGTTATTGCAGAACCCCCAATTTACCCTGTGTATGCAAAGGGGAGAATACTCCCAATGGATTGGGGCTGGGTGCCTTAGAATGAGAGACATGATACAGGGCTAAGCAATAAAATCCCTCAAACGTTGGTAGGCAGATTACGGAATGGGGGAGGGAGGAAGATTGAGGTTCTTCCAAATCAGACATTGGATCACTAATCCGATAAAAAAATCAGCAACAAGTAGAGCATTAACTCCCCTTGAGAAGTTCGTCACAACGAACACAGGGGATAAACAGTTGATCTCTTCGATATATAAAATCCTCACGGGTCATCCCCCAAAATGCAGATGGTCATATATATTGCAGTGGTAGCAAACTTTGGGTTACCCTATTTCATCATTTCACTAGATAGATGGGAGAAACTATGGTCGAATGTCATGAAGCTCACCCGGGCAATACAGGTGAGGGAGATTTGGATAAAAATGGTGGTGCAATGACACTATACCCAACCAAAACTACACAAATTCAACCTAGCAATATCAGCGCTGTTGAAGGGGATAAGGGACAGACGGTGATTGGGCCCATATCTGGTGGCACTTTCTGAAGATTGTGCCATTTTGGGAGACAAGCAATGCCAGGATAAGAGAGATGTTTGGGTAACACATACAAAGGGAAATGGAAGACTGTCTGTTGGGGTTAGGGGATTCAGAACTATAGTGTTTGCACCAACAACATCTCAAAACATATTTGGTCCTCGCCCAAGCAGATATGATGGGTCTGGTCTAGAAGTGGAAACGGGCGAGTTCCCCAGGGGAACAAGAATATATTTTTAAAAATTGCCATTTTGTGGCCATAGAATGTATGACCTACACATTGCTAGGCGAAACTATTCACTTTCAAACAGACTGGGGATGGTTCTATCGTTCCTTCATAATGACTAAAGAGAATCCATATGCCTGCATAACCTCTGCATTTTGGGCATGCATTAATCCCACCTACTGTCGTCCCATTGCTTTAAACATTTCCACTGGTTTTGAGTTCGGTGGGTCGGGGAGAGGCTTTCGGGGAATCGGGGTATATGTTCTGCTATATGGAAAATCAATAAACATACTTAGAGTAGACATTGGCCCACGCAGAAGGCCAGTTCTAGTGCCAACTTTAACCCAGTGGTTCATGTTGCACACCCCACTAAGCATCTCAGAGTACACATTGGCATTTGCACATGCAAACTTCAATCGCATATATGATCCCTCATGGCCATTGTTCGAGGCGTGGCCTTTGGCCACGGCCACAGACCAACTTAATCTGGCAATTTCACATAGGCACAGGCTAAATGTGTGCCCCCTTCTATTCCCCAACTAATCTAGCTATTGGCCATAACCACAAGCCAACTTTGCACCCACTTAACAAAACAGCAAAGCTACCTTGCATTTTCCCTTTCCTTCCACTAACCTCTAACCCACCCCCTCCTCTTTCACATCTTCCAGAGCGCCTGGGAACCATGCAAATTGAGTTAATCCCTCCCAATTTACTTGTGCTTATTTCATGATGTCTGTGTTGTTGCAAATGTCTGTGATGGTTGCAAATGTTGTCCTATGTTGCCAATATGAACTTAACTTTGCTTGGCCCACCAAAATCACTGCATATGTATTCCTTGTTGGGTGTGCTGGTTGCAAATGTGTCTGTGTGTTGGCTTGTTAAAAGATCATGTTCTCATGTACCTACTGCTCAATACCAGAAATATTGTTAAATATTTTTGGTTTAAAGTAAATACCCCGAGTTCAGATGATTCATATTTCTTTAATTATTCAAGCATGCGTTTCTCCAGTCTAGGGTAGAGGTAAGTGCTAAAACACTAAAAAATCTATTTGGAGCTATCATGGGCTAAATAGTGCATTTTTCAGCCTCTATGGAAAGCTCTATCCAAAAAACAGGTTTTATTCTGCAATTATTTCAATCATGAAATCATTGATGATTGATTAAACTACACCAAATTTATCATGTGTGTTTGGAGTTGGCCAGATCATTTCAATGGTCTGCCAGATTTAGTGATTTTGCATAGAGGGAAACAATTACTAAGGAAATGTTTTCCCCATAGGGAGACCTATTTTTGTGATGCTAATAACTGCGGCATAATTTAACAAAACTGCAGAAACCTGTCCATTAAAATAAATATATTTGACAGATTTTATTTCCAGATGGTTTAGGGAAATTCTATCTGGGAAGGCAAAGTCACGAGGGGGTCCAAATGTAACATCTCCTATTTAAACATTCAGAGTGAATATTTGATTTCACATACTGTAAAACATCTGAACGCCAGACCTACATGAGGAGCTGTCACTTGTCCCAACTGATGATATTTATTTAGTTTATTGAAAATATGCACCTAATGTTTTATTAAAAGAGCTAAAACATTAGGTCAAAAACAGCAAACATTATTATTTGATTTCTCCCAAAAGATCTCTGTTGTCGAACAAGTTGTTGAAGTGGGGCTGTCCCCCATACCTGGTAGATATTATTCAATCACTCCACCAAGATACCACCATAACCATTAGACTAAATAAGGAAAGTTTGTTATCATTCTTAGTGCTTTACAGACAGTGGATTGAAACAGGAGTGTATTTTGGCACTGATCCCTTTTACCATGTTTATTGTTGATTTGGGGGTGGCTCTGACTAAAGCAAGATTCTTTCCACCTCACTTATAAAGCGCTCACACAGCCCGCAGGCATCGAGGTGCTGTTACAAGAATTGTTTGTTTTTCTTAGTTGCTAATTTTGTTTTTTTTTGTCTTAGTTACGTATTTATAACACGCTTAAACACCCAGAGGTTTCTAAGCGCGGACCCAGGGATCGAACCTGTGTTGCTTCGTGTTGTCTTGCTTCCAAGACGCGCACGCTGCCGCTGAGCTATCCTCCCGGGACTTAAGCTCTTTTCTGGTGAACTGGTTAGTATATGCGGATGATCTGGTCCTTTTTCACCAGACTCCCATTGGGCTTCAACAACAGCTCAACGAGCTGCAGCTCTATGTCAAAGCAATCTGTTAACACTTCATACATCCAAAACAAAGATTTTGATCATGAGACAGTCAAATAAAAGAGAAAAGCTCTCCTATAATAGGCATTTAAATTTTGCCCCCTTGGAGGTGACTTTGTTTTTTTCTTTATTTGGGTTTTCTAATGACCAAAGGTGCTAGTAACTCAAATTTGGTCACTGCATTAAAGCAGAAGATGTCAAAGTTAGCCTCTCCGGCTTCCTTGATGGTGTGAAGCTTGTTCTGATTTTAATGTATATGGTGGAACTCTCCTCTCGTGCTGCATCCTACCTTGGGAGTCTTTTGGAAGGGCTATTTTGGAGAAGGTTTTCCACTTACCAACTGCTGTTCCTGCCTTGATTCTACGATATTAACTCAGCTTACTTTCCTTGAGAGCGATGGCAAACTGGAAAATGCTCTTTGTTTAGGACATGTTTAGTGGCAGAAGGGGTCTTTTATATGCAGTCCTAAATGCCCTTCTTTTTAATATAAAGGACCCAACTGAGATGACTTGGAAGGACTGCTGTTTTAATTTGTTAGTTTCTATGGAGGCCTCTACTGATATGCCTATGTCAACCCCTTTGGCCATTAAGAAAAAAACTTTGGCCCAACAATTGGTTACCCATAAAAAGAGACTGTCAAAAGTATAGGTTATTCTCGTATGTTAGCGTCGAAGAAAAGGAGCCTAATACTGTACCGCACTATCTATAGAAAGTTCTGAATGCCCATTGGAGGGATCAATTCCTTAGAATTTGTCTCAATCTTTTTCCTAGAAACGATTTATTAGGGGCCCGTTCAAAGATGGAAAGACACTGTAGAAAATGTTGATTTTCTAACAACTTGGACAAGACTGAAACCCTCGATCACTTGGTGGTTGAATGTGGTGGCTTGATAGAACTTACCATTAATTTGAGCACCTTTTGCAAAACTGCAACATTGTTACTCCCGAAGGATGGTGGCACATGCTCCTATCAGCACTGTAGATATCAATGACATTGGCTCTTATTAGATTTTTAAAATCAGTGTTTCCCTTAAATACACATTTTAATTCTCACTTACTCTATTGTGGGAGTGTTGGCAAATGATATCATAGTAATTACTAAAGGATGATGATTAACTGTTTTTATTAACTTTGTTTTTGGACTTATTCTGGTTTTCCTTGTGTATTATAATAGTTACTTGGAAGATGTTTTGCCTATATATTGTATTTTCTCTCTTTTTCTTTTTCTTATTTGATATTGTGAAAGGTTCGTGTAGAACCATAACACAATATGAAATAAAATGATTTTGGAGGTAATTATTTGCATTTCTTTTCTAATGAAGTTTGAGGAATGACACATTGGTGGTTGGCGTGGTTGTACTTTGCAAGTGGATTAAAGTGATCTCTTGTTTTTCTTGTACATTTAATAGTAATCATTTAGTGGAGGATGAGTGTATGCCTCTCTCTTGTTTTCTTTGTCTTCTTTGGAGTTGGGTTTTGGTGAGAATGTATCGGTTGAAGAAATTAAAGAATATTTACATTGAGTTCCAGTTAAGTGTGTGTTCGTGGGTGTGTGTTTTATTGTTGTTACAACTCATTAGTATCAGGAAAGAAATGGTTTGGTAAGTTATTTTAAATTATGGAGTTCAGCAAAACACTGTCGTTTTCTGGTACTGTTTTGATTTTTTTAGCACATTTCAGATTAATAAACAGTGGAGTTTTGTCTATCCAAGAGTGTTTGCTTTAGGATTTATTTGAAGATATGGAAGCTTTTTCACATTACCCTCGAAATGCCAAACTATTATCAGATGGAGATTGTTATTGACCTTGTGTGAGCTAATCAAAATGCCTGTAGTGTAGTCAATAACTAAGGTATTGACTTCATTCTGATAATTCTGTTTTCAAAAGTAGATAGGGAAAGCAAGATTTGTTTGAAGAATAAATGCATTGTCTGGGAGGCTTTATTTGTTACTGCAACATACTATTTAACATATGAGAGAGAAAGGGGGTACTGGGATGAGGAAGAGCAAGATAATGCAGCAGATTATTATTGGGGTACTTGGATGGGGAAGACAGAGGCAGGGGTTATGTAATAAATTACTAATGTACACTGGGATGTGGAAGAGGGAGGTTGCAGTAATGTATTGATTACAAATGGGGTATTGTGTTGAAGAAGGGGCAGGTGGAGGAAGGCAACAGCTTACTGTTGGGGTACTGGGAGGAGAATGAGGGATGTGGAAGTAATGCAATGAATTCCTACTGGGGTAATGGAACTAAGAAGATTGAGGTGGGGTAATGCATACAATACAAATGCGGTACTCGGATGAGGACATGTGAGATGGGGGTAATGGAGCACTGGGACAAAGAAGAGCGAGCTAGGGTAATGGAGTAGTGGAATAAGGAAGAGGGAGGGGGTAATGTAATGTATTGCTAATAGGGTACTGGGATGAGGAAGAGAGAGTCTGGGGTCTTGGAGTACTGGGCCTTGGAATCGAGTGGTGGCAATAACATAATAGATTACCAATGGGGTACTGGAAAAGGGAAGAGGGAGGTAATGTGTGGTGGTGGGGGTAATGCAACAGATAAGTACTAGTGCATTGGGATGAGAAATATGGAGGTGGTGGTAATGCATTGGGTTACTAATGGTGTGCTGTGTCAAGAAAGATGGAGATGGGGATAACACCACAGGCTAATAATGGGGTATTGGGACAAGGAAGAGAAACATTGGGGTAATTTAACAGATTACTAATGGGGTACTGTGAGGAGGAAGGGATGGTCTTCAGTCTTGGCATGCTGGGATGAAGAAGAGAGAGGTAGGAGTAATTCAACATATTTCTATTTGGGTACTGGGATGAGGAAGAGGAAGGTGGGGCAAAGCAGCATATTTTGAATGTGGTACTGGGATGAAGAAAAGTGTGGTGCAGATAATAGAGTACTGAGACACAGAAGAGAGCTGTGGAGCTTATGAGACGAGGAAGGAGGATTATGTAATGGATTACTAAGGGGCACTGAGACAAGGAAGGTAGAGATTGGCGTAATACAAAGTTGAGTTATGTTAGGATGATTGTGCAGAAATATATATTAGATGGATACACTTACTTTTTGTAAAACAAAGGAACATTATTCATTAATTTTCTGTATTTCTGTATTTGTAAAAATAAAAAAACCAGAATGTGGTTAAATTTGCAGCATTTGAAATGCAGAAAACATTTCCTATTCCTATTCTAAGCAAGATGACAGATTATATTGTAGAATAATTTCAGGGTCTTTTTGTCATTCTATCACAGTGCAGGTGCAGCATCGAGTGGTCTTAATTGTTCAAAGGTTCGGTGAAGTGCAGAAAGTAGCAGGATCTCTTGGCATGCTCAGCTTCAGCAGTCTGACGGGTTTTGAGGTGGTGGAACGGGGAGCCTTAGCAGACCTGGTTCTCCAAGTGCTGTGAGACCCAATTCAGGGGCTGGAGGACAGGGTGAGTCCTTTCAGAGTCTGCTCTCCCATACACTGGGAGACTCTGGACAGAATGGCAGGTCCTAGTCCACAGCAAGTGTCACCCCCAATGTTCTCTGGGAGTAGGCAAGGGGCAGAGCTCTCTTCTGTCTTGTACTGCTCCTTTTTCACCTCATTCGTTGAGCACTTTGGAAAGGCAACTCTCCCAAAAGAGATCCAATGAACCCTTCCCAGGTTGCTCTGATTCCCACTCCAGGGACTAGTGACAAGATGGCTCCTTGTTCTTAGGCTTCCTTCACCACTGTGAGGTTGTGGGTACCGCTGTGGCTGACAGAGAGGCAGGTTGTGTTCCATCAGACATTCACCCCCACTAGTTCCTGGGGATGGTTAGGAGGCATAGCTTCCCTCTACGTTCGACACTCAGTTCTCACTTCACTGGCAGATGACTTTGTGAAGATTAACTCTTAAAACAGGGGTCCAATGAAATCATATTGAACTGTTTGAGTTCAAAAGATGATTCAAAGAAGTGGTGGAAGTCCCCTTCTTTTAAAGGTAAAAGTCTGAAAGTGATTGGACTAAAGATAGCCTGCCTTAGTTGTCCAATCCTTGTTCTTGAGAGAACTGGACTTTGCCCTTCTGACATCACACCCAAAGTGCTTTGCTCTAGATGAAGTGGAGGGACAGGAAGGAGAGAGAGAGAAGCAGAGAGAAACAAGATAGTGGAAGCCTTGTTCCACTGTACAGAGCCCTTCTATCTACTCTTACCCCACCCCTTCCTTACTCACTAGGATTAAAAGGTCTCTAGATATGCAGCACTCTGGTGTGAGGCAACTTCCTTTGAATAGGCATATTATTTTGATTCCTGTTCCCATGACAACTGCCTGTGGTGTGGCTGTCTCTGGAAAAGGGTGTTACCTACCCTCACAAAGAGATGTACAAAATGTTCTAAATCAATAAAAAATAAATTTAGCCGGGGCTTCTAAGCCCTTTCCAAATGGCATTCCGTCACAGGGTGCCTTTCCCCTGCCCAGCTGCCTTCAGTTGGAGGTCTTGCAGTGACTCAGAACCATGTAGTCCACAGCATTTCATGCAGTATATATCATTTTTCATGCAGGCGGACACGCATAACTTGGAATGCAATACCTGTTCCAGTCAATCACCAAGATATCTATACCTTTATTAACAATCATTGGAAATTGATGGCTCTGTCCCCGAGGTGCTAAAACGTACACAATAGATTGTTCAATAGAGCATCCTTAACAGCAGCACTGACAAGCATTGGCAGAGCAAATCGTTTTGCCATTTGTAGTTGTTTGTTGCATTTTACATTAAGTATGGAGGCAAGGAATGGCAGCATGAGGGAGAATGAAGGGCAGTCCCAGGGGTGAGGTTAGCATTTAGGGGGGAGGAATGAGGAATAAATGGCAACACAATCAGAGAATAAAAAGTTACAATAGATGAAATCTAGGCCAGCAACTGTATGCAGGAACATTGTACAACATTTGAAGGAAAGAGTCGCAGTGCAAATGGGGGGAAGGAGTGACAGCGCAAAGGGGGTTGGATTGACAGCGCAATGGTGGGTGGAGTGACCGCGCTGGATGGGGAAGGAGTTACAGCACAATGGGGAGGAGTGACAATGCAAGGCGGAGGAGTGTCAGTGCAAGGGGGGAAAGAGCAACAGTGCAAGGGTTGAAGTTGGGATAGGGCAAGGCAGGAAGGAGAGGTAGTGAAAGGTGAAAGGTGGGACAGCACAATGGGGAAGGAGGACATGCAGGGAGGAAGGTGGGAAAGCACAATAGGGGAGGCGGGGACAGAGCAAGGAGGTACGAGGGACATTACAATGGAGGGAGAAGGAACAACACAAGGCGATGAGAAGGGACAGCATGAAGGGAGAGGAGCAATTGTGCAAGAGTGGAAAGGAGTGACAGCGCAAGGAGGAAGAAATAATATTACAAGGGGGAAAGACCAACAGCACCAGGGGGTCAGAGGGACAGTGGGAGGGAGGATTTACAGTACAAGGGAGGGAGGATGGACAGCGCAAGGGAAGGAAGAGGGACACTGCAAGTGGGGATTAGGGACAGCACAAGGGGAGGGGGAGCACAAGAGGTGTAAGGAAGAACAGTGCAGGTGGGTAGTGACATCAGTTGGTTGTACGTATAATTGCAGCCTTTGGTGGTAGTTGTCCCTTATTGTAGCTTTGCTCTCAACATGGTTTCTTACAATGACACCTGTATGTTGTCAGTCATGCTGTGCCTCTCCTGTGCCTCTCCAATGAACTGTACTACCGATGTCATCACAACCTATTTTATAGGAGAGGTGCAGCATCGCTGACAACATATACATGTCCTCATAAGACATCACATTGAGATTTCTTTTGAAGATATCTGTATGTTGTCAGTGATACGGCACCCCTCCAAAAAATAATTATTTGTATGGCAACAGTATCCAGAAAAGGAAATCTACATGTAGCCCATTGGGGCCAGGAAAGTAGCCCAAATATAACCCAGCTCCCTCTGGCTGCAAAACAAACTACGGGCCCCAGCTTTGTAAATGACATGGTACAGTACTCCTGATTGGGAGAAAATGTGTTAAACAAGTCACTATTGGATTACATCTGTGTAATGGAACAATAAACATTTTGTGTGGCGGCTGATTATTCCACAGTATTTCCATTTCAAAGGAAAGAGGTGATGGCTGTAAGGTTTCAAATTAATCTTAAACCTCTGCCTATTGCTCTGGGCAACCCTCTAGAGCATCGTTCCATGCCTGCCAAGCCATTACAGAAAGGGGAAAGACCATATGCAAATCTGGCTAGCTCCTACCCACAAAGGGGCAGTTTAGCCTAAACTGCTAAGTCACATCCCTTCTGCACCAGACCACAAGCATCTCCAGACATGTTTCTGCCTCATTAGGTGTCAGCCGTGAGGAGTAGCCTAGATCTCTTGGGTCTAAACCTTCCAGCCATCACCCTTTTTGTTTCACTGTAGTCATCCTGAGTGGGACGGGTATACCAAGATGTGAGTCAGAGGCCTGCTGGGCCTCGAGACCAAAGCTTCTCCTCAGTGACAATGCCAAAACATCTTTGGGATACTTGTGGTCTCATGCAGAAGAGATGTGAACAAGCAGTTCGGGCTGGACTGCCCCTTTTGGGGTGGCAACAAGCCTGATTTGCATATGGTCTTTGCACTTTTCTAATGGTTTGGCAGGTGAAGAATGATGGTCTGGAGGGTCTCCCAGAGCAATGGCAGAAGTTAAGATTAATATGGCTTTCACCCCTGCAGTGGGGGGTGGACATGGCCTTTAGCGGCCTCCAGCCTGAGCCCAAGTAGGCCTGAGCAAAGCGAGTACCTCAATGATGGCTGTGGCCTGTTAAAGGCCATGTCCACCCCCCCACTGCATGGGTGAAAATTACAGTAATCTCACGAGGAAGAAAAAGGGGAAAAAAGGTAAAAAAAAGATGGCTGCTGCCATAGGCAAAAGGGACAAAGTCCCTTTTCCCTTTCTAGTGTGGCGGCGGGGAGCTGGGAGGAACGCCGGGACCGGAGCACAAAGCTCCAGTCCAGCAGGTAATTTGGGGAGAGCAAGGGGGTGGGGATGGGGTATGGTTTGTTTTGGGAGGTGATGGGGTGGGGAGGCAACAGGGAGAGCTTCCTTGCTGCCTCCCCACATAAAAAAAAAAAAGAAAAATGTTGCCAACCCGGGAAGGGCCACGGTTTGCTGGAAACTGCTGGTGTAAAATGTGTATTATCGCCCACTGTTCCAGCCACCTAATTGGTCCAGCACCCTTCCATGCGTGCTAATTCTAAACCTTCCAGCTATCACCTCTTTTGTTTTGCTGTTGTAATAAAGTTCAATGCGGTATAAAGGAACGCACTTATCAGCTGCGCGACTAGCACTGTAAAAGGGGAGGGAGATCTTTCTGATTTCTGTTTTCTAATGGAGCCGAAACGAACCACATTGGTTTCAAATCGCCCTGTAGAACATTTTCCTTGGAAATGGGTTAGAGTGTCCCCGATATGCAACATTTGTATAGCAGTGTGTCCGTGCTTCAAGGCTCTGTTGGTGTCATGGTGGAAAGCCATTCTCATGAGAATCAGGATGAGGCGACCAGGGCAATTGATTAAAGTTCCGCTGGTCGTCTCAAATGTTTCAATGACTTAGCTGTGAGAATTGGGAGTGGATTGTGACATCACAGGTTGTAAATGATGGTGGTGTGGGAAGGTTTGTGGACCCAATTATTGATTGCAATGTATGCTTTTCGATAAAGGTTCTAAGTGCGAAGTCCAAATAGATTTGTGTGGGGAGAATGTTTCATGTTGCATGATTACGAATACTAATTACTTGCACTGTATAAAAGTTCTAACCTTAGGGACGTTTCTTTAACAGCACCTTTTCATGCAGTTCTGTTCCGTAATCTCTTTGAATTTGCTGTCCCAGCTGCATCTGTTGGCCTGAATAAAACTGTGCTTGCAGCAGCGTACACTCTTTTTTGACTACTTTTGTCATTTTTTGGTGAGTTCTATGAGGTGACCCCTTCATACATTTTAGTCTCCCTGAATGGATGTGTATGCCCAGACGTGGGTCCTATGTCTGCTGGGCCTAGAGACCCAAGCTACTTTTCACTGATAAGGCCCAATGAAGCCGAAACATGATTGAGGATGCTTGTGGTCTCATGCAGAAAGGATGTGACCAAGCAGTTCAGGCTGGACCTCTACTTTCGGGGTGGGACCAAGCCTGATCGGCATATGGTCTTTCCTCTTTTGTAATAGATTGGCAGGTGAAGAACAATGGTCTGGACGATTTCCCACGGCAGTGCCAGAGGTTAAGATTAATTCTAAACCTTTTCAGCCATCACCTCTTTTGTTTTACAGCATTTCCAGTTGTCATGCCAACCACAAAGTTGGCTTCTGGCACCCCTTTGCACTTTCTGTTCTCTGTTGCAGTGGTGTTGGTGATATTTTGGTGGCTCTGCCACTAAAATGCACCAAACCAAGAAGAGCAGAAATTGAAAACCATACAATTTGTAAACGCAATGCTTCATTCGCAAGGAGAATTAGAACAAATGCATGATTTGAAATTAGTAGTTTTGCATTAAAGCACCAAGCTCTGATATTTAAATAAAGAATGCCTAATTGACATTGGGTCCCAGATGGTAGCACAATTATGCCAACCGCCTGAAGCACTTGCTAAAAGCCAAGACTTTCAGAATCCGCAGAATAACCTATTCTCTCACTTAAATTCCACTTAAGTCTCACTTTAATTCCACCCGCATTTGGAAAACAATGTTAGCCTTCATACCCTGAAAAGTCTACACAGAAATGTACTGACATTGCAGTTGTCTATTAGTAACAATCAGAAAGGCAATATTTCAATCCGCACACATAGCATTATTTCCTTGGCGTATATGTACAAACCAGGAATACATACAGAAAAGGCATGAATTGCAACTTGAGTGGAACAATGAAATGATTATTTCATTCAGTTTGTAGAAGTCTTCTCCAATTAAGTTAAGAGACAATGCGCTGGGGCTGTAGAGTTGCAGCTCGCCTCGCATACTGCAATAAAGGGTGACTAACCTTGAAACTGTTGGCGTATAGGATTTGCTTTGTATTGAAAAGGCAAAAGAAAGGATTATAGCAAACTTCTACAGCATGAAAAGGTCACCAAATCCTTGACTTCGCTTCGCCTGCGTTTTGTTTTGTCCTGGACACAGAACAGCCAGTCCGAAGTCACTCTGCGTGAGATGATGTACTGAAGAAGTGCCCAGTAGGATTTCAATGGCGTCTTGACCGTTGAACTCCTGGGTATGGTTGCCCTGTGATAGTGTAAGGTGGTACTAATGCTTTCATGGGACATCGATAGGACCCGGGTGCATGGCTTTACTGATTGCGTACGTGCTTTTTTATGCGTAGAAAAAGTTCTCAGAACACAAACATTTTTCTTTTTATTATGAGCACATCGAAAACGGTAACATCTGTTGAAGGACTAAATCCACATCTCGGGTTCACTTGTACATGCCATATGAGGAATGTGGCTTTTGGATGACAAACCGAAGTACAGTTTGATACATTTAGCTACAGCAGAGAGTTTACCCTACAGTAATCACCCACCATGCCATTTGGCTGTGCCCACCATTCCCGTTGCACCAAAAAGACATATTTGTATTGGTGAGCTGTGTCCCAGAGATAAGCCCTGTAAGCTTGTTTTTGATGGTCACAAAAGCCATCCAAACCTGGCCCTGTATGCCCACCCCAAGCTGCAAGGGCTGTTTTGGCCCCATTCCAGATATGATTTGCTACTATCCTTGTCTTTCTCTGTGTAAGTCCTTTCTATTGCTGAATGTGAATGGCAGCCCCCTCTGAGCAGTTTGAAACTGAGTCGTATCCTAAAATGCAGGCAAGGACATTGTCAATATTAAAGCAGCAAACATAGTATTCAAAATAACATCCAGAAATCCAGACGTATAAATCTTGTTGACTGTTTCATACCAGAAAGACTGACTACACATCTGTGCATTTCTCAACTCTGAAAGGTTGGAGACACTAGTTATCACGGTACATATTCTTTTATTTAGGCCCTCATTGTATTGGTATAAAGCATGCATGGTGTTTGAACATACACTTGCCACTTCAGTAGTGTTTCTAGGATTCATGCTGCGCAGGAAATAGTAGTACAACTCCATATACTTATTATAGTCTTTTCATAACACTATACTCTGGGCTTCTATGCTGCACTACCCCGGAAAGAACACCAAGTGGAATTCCTGTGGCAAAGACACTATATCCGTGGCCTTGGTGTTATTACCACTCTAAGACCTTCTCTCACCACCACAGTCATGTTGGTTTTGTAGCTGTATCAATATATTGGGCCTCATTACGGCTTTGGCGGTAGCCATGCCGCTTTTGACGGCATGGCTGCCTCCAAAACCGGGTTCCCTGAATGGGGAATTACCGGGCCATTCTGAGTTAGGAGGGCCCGGTAATTCCTCCCTCAGGGAACCCAAGCCCAGACCTTCCCATTCGAGCCCCCATAGGGCTCAATGGGAATGGGTGCAGGAAGCTAACAATGGGCCGATTACGACCAGCCCGTTGTTAGCTCCCTGGTCCCCTCGCGGGACCCGATAAGGACGCCTGGCAAAACCACTCGTCCTTACCGCGTCCCGCGAGGGGACCTCGTAATCAGGTGGAATGGGAATAACGGGTCCGCATCCATTAGCAGACCCCGTTAACCCATTCTGCCTGACTCGTAATGAGGCCCATAGATTCAGATTTGTTTTTATTCCCAGCTTATATTGCAAAACAGAATAACAATGATGGGTTAAATCGGAAATAAGGGATGGTTCAGGGTCTATTTCAGGGCCTGGGGTAGTTTTAGTAACAGAGGTTTCATTTTCCAACTGCACATTTAGTGAAGGGATAATTTCAAAGAATGTTATTCCGCCTTCAAAGCTTGAAGATAGTCATCGTCAGACAACCAATTGGGGAGTGCCTCACATGAATAGGTAACAACGAATGGGGGACAAATAGCAGGTTCTATGAGGAAACCTAACCACATCTCTACCCCATATTCTCATGAACCATTCATATGGCGGGTCACTCCTGGACATCCAAGGTAGACAAAGATTATAGCCCTGTTTTAGTTCTGTGGAATACAAGAGAGACTTCAAACAAGGGGAAGAACTAAGACGGCAAAAGAGCATAAATGAGACATGTTTCATTATTAAATTCACAGGTGGTACAGCCCTTTTGCAATAGCTGAGGATCCTGCAGTTTTTCACCTGAATTGCATACACATAAAGGCACCTGCCACCATGGAGCCAATGCCAACTTTCTCTGATGTAGCTTTAGTAGGACAAGGCCTCCTGATTACAGAGAGTGACCTTGGACAATGGTTCTTAAGGCAGAGCTGCCTTAACCTAGTTGTGGGCAAAACTGACAGAAGAAATGAAGGACTTCACACATAATCTGTCCTCAGTCATGTACACATTGTTATTAACAGCTTTAGCAGGATTAGATAAAGGTAATCGCAGAGGTCATCCATATATAATTTCATAAGGACTGAGCCCTTTCTTTTGACTTGGGGTGCTGTACACTGAAGAATAAGGTGGAGGGCTTCGGCCATTTCAGACCAGTCTCTTGTCAGTTTGCCAGATATGTACTTAATTACCCAATTATGTCATCTGCCACACCTGCAGACACCGGGATGGCACAGGCATTGTAAATTGTGTTGCACATAACCCTTTAAGTGCCAAGGGCGAATATGCTTGTCCTTTTTACATAGACTTGCATAATAGCCTGGCACTTAAGTTAAAGAAGACAGAGATTATTTCATCACACTATTTATGAAAATGGGAGCCCTGGTCACTGTTGATGCTAACAGGCACTCCAAACCTGGATACACGGATGGCTGAGAACCATGGCGCTATTAGCGCCATGGTTCATGCCGGTAAAATACCAGCACCGCCTTGGCGGAAAGGGGAATTACCGCCCTATTCCAAGGTTGGCAGGGCGGTAATTCTCCCTTCCACCATTGCCCTTCCCCATTCCCATTTTTGTTCCATAGGGCTCAAAATGGGCCGTAAGCAGGAGGGTGTGCTCCCTCAGTGGCTGTTGCACAATGTTTTGGAGTATTCATGAGCAATTTTAGAGAAGTCGGGTGAGCCATGATTTCTTCAGTGAGTTAACTATCCTTTCCCTTTCCACGCAAGCTTGGCCATGGTACTGTCCGGTCCTGATTCCTTGTCCGCAGGAGCTGCTGAGCTCCACAGTCGCTCAAAGATGTGTAGTCAACTACTGGAAGATAACAGCAGAAGTCTCAACACCCTCGAGGGAAATGGGAGGTGGATAAAATAAAAAAGGAAACAGGTCACACTCTTCAATTAGTTTTGCATTTCTGTTGACTCTCAGTAAAAACAGTCCGGTTTTAACAATATGGATGCATGATTTACTAAATGCACCCACAGCAAAATAAACTTACAAGCTGTATAAATAACACCTATTTCTGTCTGAACTATTTTGTGTACATCTTCACATTTACAGTGTTTTTGTATTTCCCTGGACACAATAGAAATGACTTGGGCCTACTAGAATCAGGAAGTAGTCCCGCTCCTAAAAATGTTATACGGCAGAACAAACCCCTCCTTGTTAACCACACTCTTCAAGCAGCTGAGCACCTGTTTTGCCTCCCTGGATAGCTGGAAGGCATGATTTAGAAGTTTCTTCTGCTTGACCTCTTACTGTACATCTTACTCAAAAGGAAACTTCTTTAGAACTCTAAAAACTGAAGGATTTAGCATCTTGTCACAAAAAGAAAGGAGTTCATGAATTTCTAGAGTTTTGACTGGAATTAAGATTTCTTGACTTGAATGCTTGATCTCTTAGTAGAATGAGTGTCTAATAACTTGGAAGCAAGGAGAGCAGTTTATATTGTCCAAACTGACGTTCACCTATAATGTTCTCTTCCCTAAAGAATTGAGTTCACTGCTAATCTACTGTGACATTCTATCATCCCATTTAGCAAATGTCTCTTCAGTTCAAAGAGAATTTCCAGCTTTCACTCTTTTGCAGATTTAAATGACTCCTCTCTGCTGCTCTCTGATTCTTTGATCCTTCAAACAAGTGTGTATTTTGTTCCAATAAACTCTTTGAACATTTTTAGTACATTTTACTTGCTAGTGGAAATGAGATGGTTATTTGGTAATGAGTCTCTTTAAATAAAAAGAAACCCCACCTTGAGGTTTAGTCCATCTGCAGTTTGGCTCCTCACATGTAGAAATGAAACACTAATCTCAAAATCAACACTATGGCCCTCATTACGATACCGGCGCTAAACCATGGCGCTGTCATGATGCCTGCCCCCGGGCATCCAGACCAAGTCCATCAACCCTGGAAGCAGGCCTCATGTCATCTGGAGCAAGCCCAGCAACCCCTGTTAGGGGCCATCTGGGTACAGTCCTGGTGCCTCTGGCGCCAGGCTCATATGGGACATCAGTCCTGGCGCCATAGGCGCCAAGCTCGTATGTTTAAACTTACCTGATGCAGACCATGCTGCAAGGAATCCAAGCCCTTGTGAGGCTTGGAAGGGACTACTTTACCTAGGGAACTATTTTGTTACTTGGGCATGGTTTTGGAGGAATACGTGGTTGTGGAGGAATACTACCTGGGATTACTTTGGAGGCTATTTAAACCACACCCGAAGAGCAGCACATGCTTCGCGTTATTCTGCATCTTGCAGCATGACACTCACCATGCCTGCAGTCAGCATCAAGCATCCTGCTACGCCCGCTTCGAGTCCAGAGCGCCTAGAAAGGATGAGAAAGAAGAAGAAAGGTTAGAACAAGAACATTACTGGATTTCTTACCTGATTTCGGATTCAACTCATCTTTGAACCAGAAAAAGACTTCATTTTAAACGCGTCGCTACACCAGCAGCAGCGCCGCTCCATATTTACCGTTCCTTGAGAAAACCACCAGGGTCTGGCGCTGTCTCCATCACTTGGTTACCGCATTCCAGCACCCAAGGGGGAACAAGGAAAAAACGACAAGTTGAGCCAAGGGAACAAACAAGGACAATCTCTTTCCATCAAATATTTACCTGATTTTACCGCCGGAGGTATTAATCGCCAGAACGCCAAATCCTCTTTCGCCGCACCTGCATGAAAAGAGAAAGCAGCAAGTTTAACCTTGGCAACTTTTACCGGACAGTGTTGGATAACACAGACTCTTACCTGATCGCTTTCAGCTGCCACAAGACGATCTTCTTTTGGATCTAAGCTGCAACAGAAAACAAAGGAATTGGACAGAGTGATTACTCAGACATTGTGAACTCTTTAGAACTCTTCCAATATCTTCAAGCCAGTGAGGTAACTGGCCATCAAAGCGCCCCTGCATTCCTCGCAGGATGGAGAGCTCATCATTCAAAACTATAAGGTGAGCTTTGTGAAAGGGAATATCGGGGTGATAAGTGGGAACGCAGTGAGGTGCTAATACTCGAATCCACGGGTGGCTAATTCCCTTTCCCCGTCTTTAGGAGACTAATTCCACGGGTCAAGCAGACAAAGCTAGGTGGGCCAGTCCAGTCAGTCATCTCTGCACTACGCATCACACTGGTGGAGACCGTGGGAGTCAAGTTGCGTCCGACACCCCTGTGGGAGCCAGGTGAGCGTAACAGGCGCTATTAGCACCATGGTTGGTGCCGGTATCGTAACGTGTCCGCCATGGTGAAATGGGAAAATACCGCCCCATTCCAAGGTTGGCGGGGCGGTATTTCCCCATTTCCACTTGGCCCTTCCCCATTCCCATTTTTGCTCCATGGGGCATAATGGGAATGGCGAAGGCGCTAAGTACGGTACCGCAAATTGCGGTACCGTACTTACCGCAAAGGTCACTTTGCGGGTCCCTACTTTAACGGCTGGTCCAGACCAGCCGTTCTGGTCGGGTCCCGCAAAGGTACCTCGTAGTGAGGCGCTAAGTGGTTAACGGCGCCGCAGCCTTTTACGGCGCCGTTAACCACTTAGCGCCTGGGTCGTAATGAGGCCCTATATGTTGAGCATGCACTCTGGTAGCGTTGGACAAAACAAACGATAGCTGCCGCGCATGTGTCAGAATGAGATTCTTTCTCAGAGGCATGCATGCGGGCAGTTTATGAAAATAAACGCTAATGCCGTGCGCATGCTCAAAGAGTTCACAGCTTATGAGACATGTGCGCGCGAGCAGCAAATTATTTTATTTTTACCTGCTGCTGCAAATGAGCTAGCAATTCACACCTTTTCAAGTTCACAGATAGCCTTGACCTTACTTGAGTGAACACGTAGTCCGGTGTGCATGAAAGGAAAAATAAATCGTGCATGGCTTGCGTAACAGTTTCTTCTCAGGTGAAAAGACTTATCAGCGTGTTAGTTTCTCTGCTTCCCTCAGTAACGCTTTTAAACTGGCACGAGAAACTTTCACAGATGAAAATAAATGACTAACTAAATACCTAAACTACCTAAGATATACTACAGAATTACTTTCAAAAAACAATTTCTTGGCTTGACATGGAACTATTATAGCTGACATAGAATGTCGCTTCTCATAGGAAACTAGAGCGCAGTGCTCCCACAAAGTTATCTGCTTGACTTATGCCACTAAGTTCTTTCTCCAACTCTGCACCTTAATCAGCCTGGCCAAAAATACAAGGACTTACAAAAGGGCCTAAAACTCAGGAGACTCTAGAAACAGGACCTTCCTGTTAAAGGTAGGACAATGAAAGGCAGTTTAAATTCTCCCTGCAGTTCCCAAGCACCCACAACCTTCAATCATCTTGCAGTATCTTCATAACCAATCAATGTCCAGCTTCCCCTGCACCATGTTGGATTGGGACACTCTCCCTCTAATACAATTGAGGTTGTATGGGAGGACAGGTCCAAGGGACCCCCCTCCCCTGCAGTCCCCTCCTTGTGACGTCCATGACTCGTCAGGGGCCCCCCTGCCACCAGGACCCAGGTGGTGGTTGGACCACTGGCTGACACATTGACCAAACGTACTGTATTAGGCTAGGTCCTGGAAACCATTTTGAAAACCAGAACGCCATCTTAAGACATGATTCCTCATGAGCTGCAGCACGACCCCCACCTTCAGAGAGTCCTCGCCTACCCATGTTGCCTCCGCTCCCTGGCAGATCCGCTGAAAGCCCGTTCCCACGAACAGTCGGACATGAGCTAGTGCTAGAGCAAACACTGTATCATTCACCTTCCGCAGCGCATCAATATCCTCAGCGTGACCCGGGTAGCGGGGCAGGCTTGGAAAATAACTGTAAATCGTCTCAGACGAAACAAAAGCCTCAATCCTATACCAAGAAACTGATTATATATATATATATATATATATATATATATATATATATATATATATATATATATATATATATATATATATATAATGCATCACAATGATATCCCTTCTGCACGACCCCCTTGTCAAAATCTACAAACACTGTAAGAATAGAAGAATGTTATTATTTGACAAAATGGTCAGGATACCCAAACCTCTTCAGTTATGTACAAACACCCAGTGCCCCTGGCCTCCTACTATGTGCTTCTCTAGGGGTAATGTAAATAGAGCAATACCAAGTCCTTATGCCATGACTAAACTGATGCTGCTAGAGTGCAAAGGAACAGTATTGTGAGCTCATGTAAATTGCTTAAAGAGATATATAGAATGCAATCAAATGTAAATGTATGAGTTTAACATGTATTACTGCTGTCAACCATATTGGTCTGTTGTTCCTGCGTGCTCCATCAACCCTAATGTTACCTCACGTATCGTGTTTACCATATAATGCAAGAGCTGCTATTTTTGCAGATACTCACCCTGTAGTGATTAATAGAAACGTTGGTATAGTTAACATATTTGAAATTACTATGTAAAGGTGCAAACGATGTACACGTGTAACCCTTTAGAAAATCAATAAGCATTATACATTATACAAATATCGTTGTTTTCAATACAATTTGCAGCATACTAGAAGAGTATCATCGTGGGCATATCCAAGGTCACTTCCCCTCCCTTCCCATTGAAGCCTGCCAGAGAAAGCAAAGAACCGAGCTACACCGCCTCACCTCCCCCAATTCGGCTGGAGCCGCTTCAAGCATTCATGTTCCCCCGCAGCTCACATGGCCACGGCCAGCCACCTGAATTATTTACAACCTAGCAGTAAAACCTGGCCATAACCAAAGGCCAGAGGTGCCCCCTCATAGGTCCCACGACCTACCAGTTCAGCCCAGATTAATGGCGCTTGTAAAATAAGACACCCAATATTGCGCCAACATTGTGTAAAAGCATCTGTCATTACTTCTAACGAAACCTAAAACTCGGACAGCTCACCCCGTGCCCTGAGACCCGACCCCATGACCCATGATACCTAGTCAACAGGAAAACAGTAACCATGTATTGATGTGTCGTCAAAGTATTCCACCCAATGTGCATTCCTCCTGTTTTGTATTAACCTGTAGAATAACCTATTGTAGGATTTACAGGACAACTGACATTGCAGTATTGAATGAATGGGTTGTGCATGGCCGTTAGGGCAGAAAGCCAAGAAAGACGTTCATCAATGACACTGACGACGCCTGGCCTGGCAGCACCTCCCGGATGAGCCCAGCTGACCTACCCACCCTACGTTGGCACTCGGCGTCGTCCACCAACCACAAAGCGACACATCACAGCTGCACGTATAGATAGTCGACGCCACCCAATCCCCATGAACATGTGCCCCCTATAGTGTGTAGGTTCTTATGACACTTTTTGTAAATATAAACGCCTGTCTTTGCGATTGTCAGGCAGAGCGTTCTCAGAGTTTGCAGAGTTCTTTGCATGCCCTATTTGACTTAGATAAAACTTCCATTAAGCTCACCCGCACTTGGTCCTAGCCTTATTCCCATTTTGGGAGAGTCCATTATTGCCTCTCATTGCGGGGAGGGTCGTGCTATTTGGGGACGCTCGCCTTCAAGGTTAAGGACTGATCAAACAGAAATGTTGTTAAAATATACATTACTGAATAATTACAGTAAATAAGGCCATAAATAAACAGGAAACCTGACAGGTACATCCTAACAAGGTTCGGCAATAGTATTTTGGGTGTTATTAATCGACATTGGTCATTTCTCCAAAGAGAGTTGTCATATAATCAGTAAACCTTCCTTTTCAAATTGTCTCTCTCACTGACGGGTGAATTTTCTTGCATTGGAGCTAAACCTTCCAGGGTCTTGTATGGGGAGGTGCAAGACTTGTCTGAAGAGGGAAAATGTGTTCATCTTCTGAGTCAGCAACAGCAGCTAATTTGGCTGTTTGGTCTGCAAAATCATTGCCACAACTAATTTCACCATCTAGGGACTGTATGCTGACACTTAATAATGGCTATCTTTTTGGGCTGAACAATGGCATACTGGAGAGCCTTGACATACTGGCTAATTTTTATAGGGCACCCTGTCCATGTCAGGACCCCTCTCTGACACCAGAACTGACCACAGTTGTTGGATACCGCTAATGCACAGTGGGAATCACTATTTATATTACCAGGTTGCTGAGCAGCTAAGATGCTTGCTCTTCTTAGCACTACTAATTATGCAACCTGGGGCAGAGGTGACCTGGGGCAACTTTGCACTTTGCGCCACCTCCCCAGGTACATATACTGCATGTCCCACAGCCACTTCTCTATTCCAATCTCGATATCACAATCCATCAATGAAGTGATCCCAGTCTGCTTTGGGTAGAGGCGCATCAGTTGGATCTGTTTGGGGTGTAAGTAAGAAATCAGTTATGGACACACAATCACGAGCTTTAGTAACATCTTGATGGGTGGGGAGCAGAGACGCTGGAGTTAACACTGAGCATCTGGTCAGTGTGACTTTGAAGGAGTTCAAAAGAAGAATCTCATACTTGCTAGCCCAGGATACAGATATTGGCTGTGTTTTTGTTTTCAGTATTAAAGAGACAACTGGATGGGATACTGCAGTTACTTGGGAAGAGCCTAGCACAATATTCTCACACTGTTCCACTGCTAGTGTAGCTTCTGCAACTGATCTTAAGCAAGGTGTCATTGCAGCAGCAACAGGGTCTTATTAGGCCTCCGGCTTAAGGTGTATGCTGTTTAAAGTCAACTAGTGCAAAGCTGTTTCTCTCATGACAGTGTAGGCTAATCCCTTTCTTATAATTAGGAAGTCATAGTGTAGCAGGTGCATTGGCCAGACTGTTCTTTATCTTAATGAAGGTTTCTTCAGCCTTCGGAGACCTCTGCGGAGGCTCTATGGTGTTCACTTAAGTGTACTGCTGTAGGGGTTTAGTGATCTCGGGATACCCTAGGATCTGTTGTCAGCAGTACACAGACAGATTCTCATCTGTGTGACAGTTTGAGGCTTTGGAATCTTGTAGACCTCCCTTTTCCAGGAGGGAGCTATTTATCATAGACCACTGCTAATGTCGTGCAAAGCAATCTATTATATGCCTATTTTTAACAAGAGCAGTTAGCAGGACCTTGTACGATGGGGAGGGGATTTACAAATTGTCCACATATTTACCTTTGACTGACTGTCCGGGGGAACTTTACATCATTCAGGTCTTTCTTTAGTTGTTGAGAGAAGAAGATAGTGGACTCTGTGTACCCTGGGTTAAACAGGTTGAGGTGTACTGAATTGCTCTGTTTAAAAATACAAATAAGTACTTGCCATCTCTATGTATGGGGACAGAGAAAAATGCTGATCATAAGTCTACTACTGTGAAGTGTGTAGCCTCTGGAGTAATACACAACAATATTGTTGGTGTATTTAGCACTACAGGGAATCAAGGGAAAACCACCACATTGACAGCTCTCAGATCTTAAGTGAAACACTATTGGTCTTTCCTGGCTTTTTAACCAGCAAAATCCAAAATCGGAGTTTTACATGGGCTAATACTGCAGACAATTATCAGTTGGCTCAAAAGTGCTTCGATAACGGGATTAACTGTTCTGATTCTGGTTTCAGGGAGTACTTAGGGATTCGAAGAAGCCTCTTGAAAGGATCAACTTTTACCCTGACTGGTTTTGCTCAGTGGATGTATGCTGCCTCCTTCGCATGTGTTGACCATAAAATGGTAGGTATGGACTTAATCAAGCCTTTTAAAATATCTGACCATTCTCCCTTACATGATAGTTCTCTGCCGGGGCCAGTCTGGAGTGTCACTAGTACTGTTTCAGCATTAGTGCGAGGGACTCTTAGGAATACCCCATCCAGGGCACAATAGATTGTAAACTAAGTTTGCATAATACGTCTCTGCCCAGCAGATTTACTGATGCTCAGGGTCTCAACAGGAAAGTGTGTGTAGCAGTGATAGGTCCTAGTGTGATTGTTAAGGGTTCTGTAATTGGATGTATGACTGACTGGGCTGTTGTATATGCCAATTGCATTCATGGTCTCTTTGGACACTGTTATATCTGGGAACCCATTCATGCACAAGGCCGGCTTAATTGTTCCGGTGTCTACTATGCAAGATCTCAATTTCCCATCAACACTGCATTGTACATATGGGTCCTCTTGGTCAGTTGGGACTAATGGTCCATTGGAACCCCACTGTCTGGATATATAGTAAGTACCGGTCTTGGCCACCATGGAGAATAAGAGGAGGTACAGGAGAAAATGCGGGGGATTTCAGATTCCAGAAAAGAGTTGGTGCTCCCTGATTTCAATCAAGAAAGGTGGCAGAATTGTATGCAGGGAACTTTGGACAATGTTCATTCCTTAATTACCCTGAAAATATAATCTCTGGGCTCTAGATGGGCACTCATTCTCCCAATAACAGGTTTGCTGGTGGTCCCTGCAGTCTCTGAGGTCCCCATTGTCCCTGTTATTCCCATTATCTCTGCTGATCCTGCTGGCCCCATTGTCTCTTCTGGTCTGGGTAGCCTCCAATCTGTCCCCATCCCCATTTGTCTCGGGCGATCCTCCTCTCCCCTAATCCAAAATCTTCCCCCTCTTTGGGCAGTGTTATGTGTGGTTTGCATCTGTCCCCAAACCTATCCCGATCAGCTTTGAATCTGAAGCGTCACTAATTTGCCTTCAAAGCTCTCCTTCATTTGCTCTTGACATTCTTCACAGCAGTTTGCAACCACCACTAGCTCTGCTAGGGGTTTAGTCTGCCACCTAGAGATTACATTCTTTAGCTATTTTTGCCCCTTTGCCAATAGTCTGGCTACAAACGATGTTGCTAATCCTCCTCTGTGGTCTCATTGCCAGGCCGAGTATCAAGTCGCATAGGAGATGCTGAAGCCCAAAATCCCCCTTTGAACATCCCGCCTGTCAATTTTAATCTACAGTGACATTCCATTCATTACATCCTCTGAGGGGAAAGGGAATTGGATAAAATAACAAACTCCCGGTAGCATTGGTCTCTCCTTCTTCCTGCTTGCTGACAACCTGCAAGACACACAAACACACAACGTTAGAATTGTTCTAGCCTTCAGATCTCAGAGTGTCTTCTTTTACCCCCAGTAACTACCACCAAATACCTGGTCGTCTCTGCTTGATGTCTAGAGATGGTTACAAAAATATAATCTGCCTTTCTGCTAAAACCATTTTGTTTTTACTTTTATCATCCGTATATTAACCTTAACCCTATCTAAAGTCAAAAATGTATTCTACGGTAATCTTCAGTTTCCCTGGTTTTGTGAAGAAATTAACAAAAGTCCTGCATTCATTAACTATTTATCAATTTTTGAGGAATTCTTTCTGTCCATCATATTACTTGCGCATTTTAATCCCCTTTTGGTTTTGGTTCGAGATGTTTTCATCAAAACTTTTTGTCATATAGAGAAACCCAAACCGCGATTCTGCACAAACTAAAACAGTCTTTCAATGCATTCCATGCATTGCCATGATGACACTTGTTGCCTGTCAGACTCGGCCTTCCAGAAGCACTAACTTGACGCACACAGTATTCACCTGTGGGTTTCATCCTCTAACCATTTGTGTAATGATTTCAACAGCCTCTGCCCGCACTTTAACTGGAGTGTGTGCTCCACATAAATATCAACATCATATATAATGAATAGGTTCTTATTGCAATTTCGAGTTAGATTATTATTGCGGCTACGCACAAACTCTGCTCTTGCTGCTTTAAACATGTTCATGTCTTGCACAGAGGGGACAGACTGTTACTTGCTAAATCCATCAATGTATCAAATCAAAAATACAAAGAGGAACGTTCCCACCTGTAGTTTTTCTAGAGTCTTGGTTATTTCTCTCTCCTGACTTGCATAACAATGTGGCATGAACCAATCATTCTTCAGATGTCCTTCTCTCATCTTGAGAAGGCACAGTAGCAGTTTTCTTAATGAAGAATCTGGTTAAGGAAAACCTTTTAACCAACCACAGCAGCATCACCAGAAACACAACCACTCTCTACACTCTCTACCAGACACGCTCTTCCCCTCCTTCTAAAACATCTACAAGAGAAGCATCCACCCACTCTATTTGCCACAATTGGTCCCCTGCTGTTCCCCTTGCATTGTGAGTACCTGACCAACCGGACACTCATCAGGCACAGTAGTAGCTGATGGCTGAACAGACACTATTTTTAAACGGTCCAGATAGTCTACAGGCGATTCCCCTTTGTTTTTTCCTAATCGGGGGCAGATGTCAGGAATGGAAATAATTATTCTGTCCCTAGCCTCCACAAAGGCATCTCCAGTACCAAGATCAGCATCTGGCCAGGTAGACCTCTAAACTATTCACTGTCTCACTTTGGGTGACATAACCACCCTCATGAGCTGATTCATATCTGCCCCAGCTGGCTCTTTTCTGCCAACTCTTTGGCCAACCTCTTTGGGCCCTCTACCCACAGCATCCTGTGAGGGTAAAATCCTTGGGGGTCATCTTTGATTCCGCTCTCTCCTTCACCCTTCACATAACCGATCTTACTAAGAAATCCCACTTCCAGCTCCACCTTCTCAGAGGCATCCTTCCTTGCCTTACCTTCCCACAGAGGCTCAATGTCTCCAGACCTCTGGTCCTCTCCAGGCTGTACTACTGCAACAGTCTGTTTCTCAATCTCCATCTTTCCTCCCTATGACCCCTCCAGCTAATCCAGAATAGGGCTGCAAGACTTATCCTTGGCCTTAAGCTCAGGAACTGTATCTCGCCAACCCTAAAATCTCTCCATTGGCCCCCAGTGGCTACAAGGATCAAATTCAAGACCCTCTGCATCATCCACAAGGCCTTCTGGGGCCTGGGACCAAGCTATCTAGAACCTTCTCTCCTCAAATACTCCCCTGCTAGAACCCTATGCTCCTCTAACTCCAACTCTTTGACTGTCAAACGCTTCTCCAAGCAGAAAGTGGGGGGTAGATCTCTCTCCTCAGCTGGCGCCTCCCTTTGGAAGAGCCTCCCTGCCACTCTGAGTCTTGAGCTGGACCTGCTTAAGTTCTCATGAATCTCAGAGGATTCCAGGCCCATCTTCCCAGTCGATACCAGCAGCCCCCCACCACACTGCCCTTGATGGCCCCTGTGTGGCGCTCTGCATCCCACACTTGGGAGTCGCCTGCACTAACATTTAGCCTGAGGTTCCCCTCCTTGGCCCCCCTTAGCACTTTCCTCATGGGCCCTCCACCAGCACTTGTCCACCCTCTTACCACCAATCTCATGCACTGTCCTCACTACACTTGCACATCCGAATGCTACAAGGCCTAGTAGGACCAATCTGTATTTTACTGTTTTGACATGGTTATTATTTGCCATGTTCCCTTCAGGGTGGCACTGGGCCATAAAATTGTCTCAGGCACCAATGAAAAAGGGGCCCACCATTGGCAAATGGCTATTCATTCGTTTTGTGACATGGTTTGTCACAAAGGTGGAGTTCTTTTATAAAGTGTGATGCAAATTGTGCCTTTTAAAGAATATTTATTCAGCAACACTGGTCAAAACTACTAGCCGCAGAGTGAATGAACGCTTCAAACTAGCCCAAGTTGGGCAGAAAAGTGACACACTTTGACTAGAAAACTGGCCCACACCAGCATTTTGTTGTTTTTAGTTCGCCCGTGGGCCTATTGCCCTATAGGCCGGTCCGAGTCTGGTTCTCTTCCCATTTAGCCTTGTGGCACTTTCAAACACAATTCTGTTTTCTAAGGTGCATAACAAATGCTCAATAAAATAAATACAAATAAAATGGCAGTGCATAGATCCTCTATGAATCACTGCTGTTCTTCCCTAATTTTGAGGAATTCTTTAGCCAGGCTCCATAGGTTGCCTGGAGGTCATGGAACATGTGCAGTAACACGATGGGGCTGGGATTGCCATTCCTACATGTTCCCTGTTAGCATTTGTCTGTGGGGCGTTTGCAGGACCTCGGTGTCTCTCCTGTACTTGTACATTGTGCCTCCCCTCATCGAAGACTGGGTATAAGACGGAGGTACACTATGTAACAGGGGAACCCCTTGGGCTACCAGAATGCTAGGCTCAACGGAGGACTCAGCACGTTAGGCTGCTATCCCCACAAATGTTAAGGATTTCAATCAGGCGATACACCCTGGTCTCAGCTTAGTATGCAGCGCACAAGAGAAATGCTTATTTTGTTATAGATAGGTTCAATATTTGAGACATACACCACTCATATCACACCCCCTTTTCAAATACCCCAGGTCACAATGGACCAGAAACCAGGCTGGTAGGTAAAGGTAATATTTATTTATTTATTTAGAAATTCATGTAAATCACACACTTTTTAATATATGGGGCAGCAATCGCCAATGGGGTGATGAGAACAATATGAATGTAAGCAATGCACATAGTTTAAGATTCTATTGACACAACTTCAAAACAACAGGGAATAGGATGCTTTTGAATTTTGGAAAGATAGCACTCAAATTAGGATTTCCCCCTGCAATATTCCTCAACCCACAAATAATTCTAAATAGATATTAGGAAGCAACAGGTAATCAGGAATGAGGACTAAGAAACAGAATTTGAATCCAACCTCCCGTCCCCAAACAAGAGAGAAAAACAGATTTGAATCCTTGCAATGTTAAAGTGACACTCGGAAATGGCTGAATAAAACAATGAATGTGTGCAAAAATCCTCAAATAAGTACAATTCTCTACGGGAGCAATGCTGGAAAGTTACAAGCGGTCATAAGCAATAGATTGAGCAAAAGCACACAAAATTGGAAAATGAATGGAAGGTTTACAACAATTGATAGTAAAAATAACACGTGTAAAACTTTGCAAAAATGCTCATTCTGGCCTGTAATTACCCAAAGGGTTTTTAATAAAAACGGGTGAAATATTATAAATCTGGATGTTTTTGGGTTGGGGGTAGCTATGGATCCTAGGTACCATATGAAAGTGAAATGAGTTCTCTAGCTGTTAAATTGAGTGAGTTATACAGGATCTAGAGAGGTACATTTTCTGAAAATAAAGGCGCAAAAAAGGAACAGAAATCAATTTTTACAAGGACAACCCTAGCACCTCCGCGCCCGCCCTGGCGGACTTAGTCTGATTACCCGAGGGAGGACTAAGGGTTTAGGATTTTACAAGACAAGATTATTGAAGATATTGGCGCTAGCACAAGGAATCCAAGGCAGGGTTTCAAGAATGATTTTGACAATATTACAATTATCAGGATAAGGTTTGGATGACTTAGAGATTGGGATGGAACAAACCAAGGCATGTTTTATAATGTTTCTATGGTTCCTATTGATACACAAAGTCCACTTTTAGTTTGGGTTTTGGACATTCAGCGGTTCTGGTTTCCACATGGGTCTGGTCTAATACAGGGCAGCCGGAAAACCTCAGCAGGGCAGAGTCAGCTGGGCAGGGACTGGATATCAAAGGATAGTTCTTCTGGACTGGCAGTTCTGGTTACTGGATACTATAGGGCATCAGAATAGCAGGATATCAGTAGCATGCAGTGAGTGGCGGCAAGCCAGGTAAATTCAGGATGCATCCCCCAAAACCCCATAGCGCTTCCCCTCGGTTATGGGGATTATTTTAGAATGAGGCCTTTCTGAAGCAGGATCAGCAATTGCTTGGCCTTGTGGTCGGGATCAGGAGTTTAGATGGATAGATGCAAGATGAAGACAGGAACAGACAGGAACAGGGCGCCGACGTAGGAATCAGGAATCAGTGTGTGTGTGTGTGTCCTGAGTGCTAGTCAGGGCCCTTATTTTTAATGCCAAATGACAACATTACAATATATGACAGGGGCAGGATTGGGATTAACAATAGGATTGGGCAAGGGCATAGTCTCCGCCTTGCTCACAATTGGTTGGATATCAGAAAAGTGATGTCATGTTAATGAGGTTGTTTTTACTGTATCTAGAAACTCCCACCTTTCCTTTACTGAAAATCCAATTTTTGCCAAAAACAGATATTTATGCACTTGCCACCTCTTAGGGAATCAAATACACAGGTTACATATTTTGTGCAGCACAAATTAGTCCAAACCTCCAGTCTGTGCGACCTTTTTTCGTCTTTCTAACACATTTTGGTAATTTTACACATTAAAGTTTTGGCCCACGATTCCCCAATTTTATACACAGATGCGAATTATGTCCAGGGATGTATGTACAAAATTTGACATTTGCAACATGGATGCTTTTCTGATAATAAAACATATATCACTGTTTTTGTCCAGAGTGTGTCATGACAGTCTACCAAGTTTTCAAACACAGTCCACAATTCCACTTTTACGCTGTGAAATTTCCACATTTTTACCAATTTTCACAGCTGAGATATAAGTCTTTTTAAAGTTCTTTCTAAAATAGTCTTAAGACAAATGGGAGTCATTGTCAGTCATGTTTTTCTTCCCAGCTAACACCAACTGTCAGTTTCTTTGAATCAAGATGAGGGGCCTCTCTCTTGATTGAAGGTTTTATTGCCCCTCACACTTGACACGTAAGAGTCGCAAGACTGCTATTGTCCTAGCCTGGAGCAAAGACAAATGTCTGATGAACATGTGAAATCCCTTTGTCCTGGTCCATTCAAAATCTTTCGAGCTGGCAATTAGTGCTTTCCTGTGCTAGGAGTTTATTGTGTGCCTCTCTTCCTGAAGGAAGTTAAGGGGCTATAACTTGAAGAGCAGGTTTTTTTTATAGCTTGCCAACTTAGCCTATGAGTTTTAGCCTTCATTCTCTCATTTTAAATTTTGACTTAAACAAAATCTGCGGAATCAAAACAGCTCATAGTTGTACTTCTACCAGCAACAAATCCTTTACATTGCTAAGTAAGCAGGCCTTCACCCAGCAATTTACTTTTAAAAAGGCCAATTTTTCTACAATCAGAAAAGCACATTTTACCACATGTGTTAAGAACTAATGACATTTCTTTATTTTTAAATTCGACTTGGCAGCCATAGTCATTTTCCTGGCAGCAGGACTCTTATCTAAAGTATAGATACAATTCTCCTTGACTTGGTTCAGAGGGTAAAAAGTCTCTTTGAACTGCTGCGCCTGGATACATTTTGTCAAGAAATAAATGTGTGTTTCCCGTGTGAGTAAAAATGAAGTTGCTTTTGAGTTCTCTGAGAGTTGGTTTTAATTGGGCCTTTTTACTCACAGTGGTTTCAGAATGACAGATGAAATTGGCATCAAAGCAACATTTTGAAAGGGAGAAAATGGTGTCATTTTGAAGGGGATTTTGGCTTTTACAGCAATGGCAGGCTTTCCTTTTCACTTGATTCCATATATGTTTCAGAACACACTGGCATATTTTTCAGTGTGTCCCCTTGTTCCATTTTGCCCGAAGTGTGTGAGGCAATATGGTGCAGTCATTTTTCTGTTGTTGCTGCCAAAAGTAGTTTTAAGGTCCTGTGCACAGGAGCCAGCGCAGCCAGGTTACTATTTCTTTCGCACAGGCAGCCAGCTCAGTGATGTAAGGCAATGTGGTTGAGTGGGTCTATATATCCCACACATCCCCCCGACTTCTCCTGCGCTTTCCAAGTTGAGGGAGAGTCAGGCAATGGGATTTCTCCATGGGTCACAGCAGGGCCCGGCAGGGCTGAGGCCCTCTTCCATCAGAGAATGGTACATCCTGCTCCTCCTGTTGTCTCTATCGGAATGTGGAACGACACTCCCCACTTTACCTGGGATCTTCCTTTCATGGTGTGGAGCGACACCCCGGATTTCTTTGGGTTTCTCCTTCCGGGTTCCCGAGGAGGTCCTCCTTGGTAAGGATGGGCCAACCAGGTCGAATCTATGACAGAGAACACAAACTGGTTATGACAATTTCCCACTAACTGTCCTCCTTTCGGGATGACAGCAGTGGGATACGCATGCATTCAGTGACAATTGAAATATTCCTATTCTTCAAATGTATCCCACACTGGGTTTTCTATGGACTCCTCTATTTGTTGCAAGTGTGCCTGGGGTGGCAACTCTTTAGCTGATTGATGTGGACCTATTTTTCTTCTGTCAAGTCACCTTTGGGGATGCAGATTCTGTAGGCGACAGGCAAGATTTTGTTTACAATTTCAAAAGGTCCCCACCAACTAGGCAAAAATGTGTGCTCTTTGGTCTGGTTCCTTTGGAAATTGTACAAGTAGACCCTGTCTCCTACTTCATATTCTTTTTGGTGGTTTTTAGAGCATACTGAGTCTTCATGCCCTCTGCAGATCTTTCTAGATTCCGCTGAGCATATGCAAAAGCATGTTGAAGGTGTTTTCTTAGATTCTCAACATACTCATGAGTTGTGGAGGCATTGATCAGTGTCTGCTCTTTTGTTCTATAGAGCAGATACTGGGGTAACACCATCCTTTGTCCAGTCATCAGCTCAAATGGAGTCATCTCAGTTGCAGAAGAAGGGGTAGATCTGATGGCCACCAGGACAAGTGGTAATCGGATGTCCCAACTTGGTCCAGAGTCTGCCACAAACTTTTTTAGTATGCTCACAATGGTTTTTTTTGTACCGCTCAACTCCACCACTAGAGGACTACCGGTAGGCAATGTGTAGTTTCCTTTTTACCCCAAGTATCTCCCACATCTTTGTCATCACTTCGCTGGTGAAGTGACTACCTCGGTCTGACTCAATCCTTTGGGGTAGTCCAAAACGCGAGAAGATGTGATTGATCATCAGGGCAGCTGTGTTTCTGCCTTGTAATTTGGGTCCGGGAGACATCCCACCCATTTAGTAAACAAGCATGTTATGGTTAACATGTACTTGTTCCCCCGCAGAGGAGCGAATCATGGGCCCGATGAAATCTACTTGTAAATCTGACCAAGGCAGTGTCATCCCCCTCTTCTGGAGGGGAGCTCGGTGTGTGAGTGAAGTTGGCTGAAATTCTGCACACACAAGACACCCCTTCAAGTATTGGTCAAGGTCCTGCCCCTTGTGTGGCCAGTATGCAACCTCTCACACGATTTCTAAAGTAGTGTGAAACCCCTGATGACCTGTTGTGGCCGCATCATGGGCGTGACTTAGCATCAGGCGTCGGAATGAGGTAGGGACCACCCACTGGTCACAGCCAGATTTGGATCGCCTACCAACAAACCGTCTTGGATTGGAACATTTTTGGACATTTCATCAAAACCCTGAGGTCCACTTTCCCAATGTAATCGGTATCCGTCAGGGGAAAGTTCTCAGGGTCTTCAATGTGTTGATAAAACTCACCAATAATCGGATCCCCTTTTAGTGCCGTGGTTAAATCAGCATCTGGGGTCTCTTTACTCCATTGGGCAGTTTAGAGTTCATTGTGAGCATTTGTCTGGGACCCAACAGGTACTCGATCTCAAGGAGATCCCCCTGGATGGCTCCGGTTTTGCCCAGCTGAACGGCTAGGTCATTTCCAGTTTTGTCTGGTCCCTCTATTCTGGAATGATCCTTGATCTTCTTTCAATAGATGGTCACCCCGCTAGAGGTGACCAGATCATCAATATTTTGCATTGGCTTGCCATGTTTAAGCGGTTTGTGGTTAGCACATAGCATGCCTCTGCTTTTCCAATTAACCAGGTGCTCCACAAACTCGTTCCAGACATAATCTGAATCAGTGATTATGACCAGTTCTGTCACGCTCACCTGATTCCCACGGAGGCACAGGTCTGGCTTCGAGTGCTGATGCTTCTTCTATGGTGAAGCGCAGGACTCTGAAGATGGACTCACTGGCTCGCAGGAATATTCCCCTGTGCGTGAAAAGGGAGTATTACCTACTGACGGAATAATGCTCAAGCCTCCCACTCCCTTCCAGCCCTCCACGATACCCTTCCTCGATTCCCCGTGAAGTCTCACCTTAGGGTCTGGAAGGATGAGTTCCCCATCCTGCTTCTGATGCAGGGGCGCGTTGAAACCCAGTTACTTCACTGGATTGAGGTTTGATGGGAGTTCAATAAGCTTGACTATTCAGGTAAGGCGCTGTAAGAGTTCTGTAGCAAGTTCAAAAGTTCAAGCTTAATAATAATGTTCATTGTCTTATTGCAGCAAGTGCTAACGCTTATCTTTTTTTCCCCTTAGGGGCCGGGGTTCGGAATGCCGGAGATATGGCGCCGACCCGAAGTGAAACGAGCAGTTCCAGTAAATGACAGGTAAGTTCTGGATGAGCGTTCGGGTAATGTCTTTGCATTCGCTCATTCAATGTCTTTGTCTTTTTTCCCCACAGGGGCCGGGGTCTGGAATGCCAGGAAGCGGCAGGACCCGAAATGAAATGAGAATGACCCAACAGGTAAGTCTTAGAAGGAAACTGAGCTTTTCCTATTCCCGTCCTTCTCTCACCTTGTGTTCTTGTCTTTTTCTCTCTAGTCTCTGGGAAGTGGCTGCGGATCCGGATGATCGCTGCTGAAGATGGAGGTGCCCAGGAAAGGTGAGTGAAATGCAGCGCTGCAGCGATCGAAGCGAAATGCTTTTAAAATGATGTCTTCAATTTCAGGATCGTCGGTGTGAAGTCTCCGTGATGCAGCTTTAGCAGGTAAGGTCTTCTTTCTCTCCAATTCTCTCCTAGCAGGTGACCCAGGATGCTGACAGGCGTGGCTGAAGTCCAGATGCAGGAGCTGACACAGTGAGCGTCCAGCTGCGAGGAGCAGAACAACGCGAAGCGTGAGTTGCTGATCGGGCGTGGTTTAAATAGCTTTGGAAGAAGTTCCAGGTATGTATCCTTCCACCGATCAGGTATGTATCCTTCCCCGACCACACCCAGGGGAAAGTAGGTCCACAAGTTAATTAGTTCCATTCAGGCCTCAAGAGGGCCTGGATGTAGCAGCATGGTCTGCATCAGGTAAGTGCACCTTAAAACACTTGAACACATGTCTAGCTTTATGAGCCTGGCGCCTAAGGCGCCAGGACAGGGGTCCAACATGAGCCTGGCACCTAAGGCGCCAGGACTGTGTCCAAAGGGCCCCAGCTTGGGCCCGCTGGCGCTTCCCTGGGGGAAATGATGCCTGCCTCTGGGGTTGCTGGGTCGGACCTGGCTCCTTGGAGGTAGGCATCATGACAGTACACCCCCTCAAGGCCCCTCCCAAGGTTGTTCCCTCCGGGGGTTTTGGCTTGTTCGGAAATCTCCGGTGGAACCTTTTTATTAATCGAGGTGCGTGAACATGGTTACTAGGCTCCCACAATCTCTCCTGAGGTCCATATCCCTTCCAGTCAACAAGATAGAAGAGTTTGGACTTTAACACCTTGGAGTCTAAAATGTCTTTAACTTCGAATTCTAATTCCCCTTCAATTTGAACTGGGTCTGGAGGCTTGGACAGTCGGGTCCCAGGTTGTACTGCCTTCAAAAGTGATGCATGAAAAACTGGATGAATACGCATGTTAGACGGTGAATCCAGTTTAAAGGCCACAGGATTGATTATAGCCTTGATGGGATAAGGTCCTATGAATCTGGGATTGAAGGTTTGCGGGCCCTTGAGGGGTAAATGTTTCGTTGCTAGCCATACCTGATCTCCTACTTGGTAAGGAGGAGTTTTACTTCGGTGCAAATCAGCGTTTTCTTTATACTTTTTCTTGGCTTGCTGTAAATGAGTTGCAGCTTCTTTGAAGGCTTGGGTTATTGTGGAATGCAGATGATTTACTGTGGGCATTTCCAGGGTCAGAGGTGGATCTAGATCAGAGGTCCGAGGATGGTGACCATACAAAGTATAAAAAGGAGTTTGTCCGGTTCCAGAATGCACTGAATTGTTGTATGCATATTCTCCGATCCAAAGGATGTCTTTCCAATTTAACTCGGATTGGTGTAACATGCACCGAAGATATTGCTCGAGAGTCTGATTGGTTCTCTCGGTTTGTCAGTCGGTCTGGGGGTGGTGGCTGGTGGATAGCCGCACATCTATTTGTGCTAGTTGGCAACACTTCTTCCAAAAATGGGAGATAAATTGACTTCCACGATCCGAGACTAATATGGAAGGGAAACCATGTATGCGAACTATATTCTCCAGAAATTCCTTGGCCAAGGTGGAAGCTGAAGGCAAACCTTTTAAAGGGATAAAGTGGGCCATTTTGGAGAATAGATCCACAATTACAAGGATAGTGTTGTAACCAGCACAAGGAGGCAGGTCAGTTATAAAGTCCATTGACAAGGTGTGCCATGGTGCCGGTGGAATATCCAAGGGTTGAAGTAGGCCGGCTGGCCTTTTCTTTTGACCCTTGTTTTGGGCGCAAATTCCGCAAGACAAAACAAAAGACTTTATGTCTTTTCTCCAAGAAGGCCACCAGAAGTGGCGTTTGATTTTTTCCTCCGTTTTAGCGATACCAGGGTGTCCTTCCATTAATGATTCATGATGATGGGCAATAACAAGTTCTTGCAATTCTTTACTAGGCAGAAACAACCGCTCCTGGAAGTAGGGTAAGTCATCCTTAACGGTGTAATGAGGACCCTTTTTACTCCATTCCAGTAAGGCTGAAGAGTCTAGAAGTTGTTTTACTTGCGTTTGGATGTCCTCAATAGTTTGCAATGAAATTAGGCCTAAGATTCTTTGTTCTGGTATGATTGGCACAGGTTCTAAACTCGAATTGGGTTCTTCCATGCCAATTCCCGATAAGGCGTCCGCTTTACCATTCTTGCAGCCAGGGCGATAGGTAATTACAAAATCAAATTCCGCAAAGAATAGAGCCCATCGGAGCTGTCGTGAAGATTGAGCCTTGGCAGTCTTTAAATACTGTAAATTTCTGTGGTCCGTAATTACGGTGATGGTGTGTCTTGCCCCGAGAAGGTAGTGACGCCAAGCCTTGAAAGCAGATTTAATAGCCAGTAACTCTTTGTCGGTAATTGCGTAGTTGATTTCAGGAGGAGAACATTTCCTGGACCAAAAGGCCACAGGGTGTAGTTGGTTAGTTTCTGGGTCTCTTTGCGACAGGACAGCTCCCATGGCCGAACTGGATGCGTCAGTTTCCACAATGTAAGGGAGATCTGGGTGCGGATGCTTCAATATAGGTGCAGAGGTGAATCTGGTTTTCAGGTCCTGAAAGGCTTGTTCGGCCTCAAGAGTCCATTCAAAGCGTTTGTTTTTCTTTAGGAGAGCTGTGATGGGTTGGACTGTTCGGGAAAATTCCGGGATGAATCTTTGATAGAAATTGGTGAAGCCGAGCATGCTCTGAACTCCCTTCACCGAGCTAGGAGATGGCCATTTGAGGATGGCGTCCACCTTTCGCAAGTCCATTCGGGCTCCTTGAGGTGTCAGGATAAATCCGAGAAACTCCACTTCTGTGGTATGAAAAACGCATTTTTCGAGCTTTGCAAATAGTCTGTGCTGGCGCAATTTCTCAAGAACTGCCCTAACATGTTTTGTGTGATCGGATTCTGAAGAGGAATACACCAGGATGTCGTCAATATAAACAATGACACAGACGTCGATAAGTTCCCGAAGAACATCATTCATAAAGTACTGAAAGGCGGCAGGTGCATTGCACAAACCGAAAGGCATCACCTGATATTCGAAGAGCCCAAATTTGGTGTGGAATGCAGTCTTCCATTCGTCACCTTCTTTTATACGCACCAGGTGATAAGCTCCTCGGAGATCTAACTTGGTGTACCCACAAGCGTCTTTTACCTGGTCAATAAGCTAAGGGATCAGGGGCAGGGGATAACGATTCTTAATCGTTATTTCATTTAGGGCGCGATAGTCTATACATGTTCTAAGGTCGCCCTCTTTTTTCGGCACGAAGAACAGAGCTGAGGAGACAGGAGACTTGGACGGGCGAATAAAACCATTGGCTAGGTACTGATCTAAATACTGACGCAAATGTAGGTTCTCAGGTTCCGTAAGAGCATAAATCCTACTACAAGGTAGTTGAGCATTGGGTACCAGATCGATTTGGCAATCATAAGACCGATGGGGAGGTAACGTGTTAGCCTGTTCCTTCTGAAAAACGTCTTGGAATTCTTGGTATTCTGATGGTAGCTGTACAGGGGTGGAAGTTGCTGAGGCTAGACCCATAACTGGATTTCTTGGGTAACAAGTTGGTTCACAATCAGGAAAACTTATCTTCTTTGCTCGCCAGTCAATTCTGGGATTATGTGTTTCTAACCAAGGAATTCCAAGAATTACTTGAAATTGTGGGGCCTTGATCACATCAAACACGATTGCTTCCCGATGTCCATCCTGACCCACCAGTGTCATTTCAACAGTGGAATGCGTTACAGGCCCTGAGGCTATTTCGGTTCCATCTACTGTAGTAATGACATCTTGGGTTACTTTCGGGCGGAGAGGGAGCTTAATCCTGGAAGCCAATTCACGGTCTATGTAATTTCCAATAGCTCCACTGTCGATGTATGCTTTCATAGCATGCAACAGCTGAGGCTGTTTTGGGTCCACGAGAACCATTGGCATGACAAAATGCGAGGTCAAAGAGTTTGTTTTCAAGCTCGGCAAGCGGACCCCTACGCTTGTCGGGCTAGGTCTTTTCCCGAATCAGGTGTCAATAAATCGTTATCAGTGGCTCCAACCACCTTTTTAGGTGGTTTAACCGGACAATTTCAAAGAAAGTGACCGGAAGTCCCGCAATACAGGCAAAGTTGTATTTGCCGCCTTTTCTCTCGTTCCTTCTGTGTTAATGGTCCTTTAACACCGCCGATTTGCATAGGTTCGGATACATCGGTACTCTTGGAGTTAGCGTGGGTTTTGATCGGTACTCGGGTTTCGTACTTGAACGGATCTGCTTTTCTATTTTGAAGTCTGTGATCAAGTTGAACCACCAAGTCAATGTAGTCTGCGCAGACCTGGGGTGGATCTATTATCTGAGCTAGAACATCCTTAAGCTCTCCGCGCAGGCCTCGATGAAACAATGTGATCCTTTTGTTTTCTGGCCATCCAGTTTCCACAACCAGTCTGATAAAGGTGGCAATGTAGGACAGAAGATCCTGATTACCTTGTCGTAAGGATAGCAGTTTGTTATCAAGGGCCTGTCCTTGAGAGTGTCGAGCAAACAATCTTTCCATGCTGGCCTGGAAACCCTGAAAATTCTGGAGAATGGGATCATCCTGATTTACCAATGGAATAGACCAATCGGCAGCACTGCCACTGAGGTAAGATAGTATAAAGGCTACCTTGGTCTGGTCGTTAGGGAAGGCCCCGGGTCTGCATAGAAAGTGTAAACGACATTGGTTCATAAAGACGGCATATTTCTTGGGATTCCCCGCAAAACGTTCAGGCGGGGCCAAAGGCATGTGTCCAGGTAGATTGATTTGTACCGGGTTATTCAAACCCATTGATGTGGAAGTATCTCTGGAATTAGGTAAAGGAGTGTGCCCTGCCTGGGCCTGCAATAACCTTTTGGCCAGGTCATCTGTTCTTTCCTTGGATAGGATCAGTTCTCTTTTGAGAGCGTTAGTCTCCTGGTGGGCTGAGTGCACTTCTGCCCGTAATTCCCCCAAAAGCTGGGCCAGCTGATCTGTCTCGGAAGTCTCCATAGCGCCCGGGTGGGAAATTGTGGGTAGGCTTCGCGTTCTGTCACGCTCACCTGATTCCCACGGAGGCGCAGGTCTGGCTTCGAGTGCTGATGCTTCTTCTATGGTGAAGCGCAGGACTCTGAAGATGGACTCACTGGCTCGCAGGAATATTCCCCTGTGCGTGAAAAGGGAGTATTACCTACTGACGGAATAATGCTCAAGCCTCCCACTCCCTTCCAGCCCTCCACGATACCCTTCCTCGATTCCCCGTGAAGTCTCACCTTAGGGTCTGGAAGGATGAGTTCCCCATCCTGCTTCTGATGCAGGGGCGCGTTGAAACCCAGTTACTTCACTGGATTGAGGTTTGATGGGAGTTCAATAAGCTTGACTATTCAGGTAAGGCGCTGTAAGAGTTCTGTAGCAAGTTCAAAAGTTCAAGCTTAATAATAATGTTCATTGTCTTATTGCAGCAAGTGCTAACGCTTATGTCTTTTTCCCCTTAGGGGCCGGGGTTCGGAATGCCGGAGATAAGGCGCCGACCCGAAGTGAAACGTGCAGTTCCAGTAAATGACAGGTAAGTTCTGGATGAGCGTTCAGGTAATGTCTTTGCATTCGCTCATTCATCGTCTTTGTCTTTTTTCCCCATAGGGGCCGGGGTCCGGAATGCCAGGAAGCGGCAGGACCCGAAATGAAATGGGAATGACCCAACAGGTAAGTCTTAGAAGGAAACTGAGCTTTTCCTATTCCCTTCCTTTTCTCACCTTGTGTTCTTGTCTTTTTCTCTCTAGGCTCTGGGAAGTGGCTGCGGATCCGGATGATCGCTGCTGAAGATGGAGGTGCCCAGGAAAGGTGAGTGAAATGCAGCGCTGCAGCGATCGAAGCAAAATGCTTTTAAAATGATGTCTTCCCTTTCAGGATCGTCGGTGTGAAGTCTCCGTGATGCAGCTTTAGCAGGTAAGGTCTTCTTTCTCTCCAATTCTCTCTTATCAGGTGACCCAGGATGCTGACAGGCGTGGCTGAAGTCCAGATGCAGGAGCTGACACGGTGAGCGTCCAGCTGCGAGGAGCAGAACAACGCGAAGCGTGAGTTGCTGATCGGGCGTGGTTTAAATAGCTTTGGAAGAAGTTCCAGGTATGTATCCTTCCACCGATCAGGTATGTATCCTTCCCCGACCACACCCAGGGGAAAGTAGGTCCACAGGTTAAGTTGTTCCATTCAGGCCTCAAGAGGGCCTGGATGTAGCAGCATGGTCTGCATCAGGTAAGTGCACCTTAAAACACTTGAACACATGTCTAGCTTTATGAGCCTGGTGCCTAAGGCGCCAGGACTGTGTCCAAAGGGCCCCAACTTGGGCCCGCTGGTGCTTCCCTGGGGGAAATGATGCCTGCCTCTGGGGTTGCTGGGTCGGACCTGGCTCCTTGGAGGTAGGCATCATGACACGTTCATGGAGTTGGTGTTGGACAGCAGTGAGAATGGCTTGATGAACTGCCATCAGCTCTGCCACCTGACTACTACAGGGATAGATTTTCTACCCAGGGAGGGTTTCGGGGCATCATTTACCCATGCATTCCCAACGCCAGCCACCAGTTCCTTTTCCCCCTTGTTGTCAACATGGTAGGAGCACCTGTCCACATAAATGGTGTGCATTCCCTCGCACTTGTCTTCTTCATAGACTTTGTGCAGGGAATTCAGGTACGCCTCCATGTTGTCCTGGGTTTTTAGACTTTCGTCCTCGAGACAGTTTTCTCTGGCACAATCATGCAAGTCAGCCAGACCTTGCGCGAGGGGACTCTTCTTGTTTTGGCCATCCACAGGAAAGCCTTGCATTGACAGAATCCAGGAATTAATTCTGGAATTACTCACATTTCTGGCCCGGATTCTGTCACTTTGGAGATATTGCAACGGTTGGTGTGGAGTCTCCACTATGATGTGTTCCCCCTGGAGGAACGGGCGGTAATTTTTCAACGCCCACACCATTGCCAGGAGTGCCTTCTCACAATCGTTGAATTTTTCCTCCACAGAGGATAAAGTCTTGCTTGCATAGGAGAAGACTTTATTGACCTAGTCATGCTTTTGATATAATACTGCTGTCAAGCATGTATTCAAGAACCCTGTCTCCAAGAAGAACTCCTTGTTTTTTACATAGTAAGCTATACAAGGCGCTTGTGAGAGACTTCTTTTTAGTTGCTTTACTGCCTCAGCTTGTTCTGGACCCCACTCCCACTTGACCCCCCTTCAACAGATGGATCAGGGGTCTTGTGATCTCTGAGTAGTCCTCAATGAACTTCCTACTGTAATTAGTCAGTCCAAGGAGGCTTCTTAGCTCACACAGAGTTGTGGCGTCTTTCAGTTTTAGGAGTGCTTCCACTTTCTTTTCCTGGGGACAGAGACTTTCAGGGGTTATCTCATGCCCCTGGAAGTTGAGACTGGTTCTGCACCATTTTGCCTTTTGAAAGGAAAGTTTTGCTCCGGCAACTCTCAACTGTGTCAGAACATTACGGATTTCCGCTATGTGTTCCTCCACAGTTGAGCTTTTCATCAGGACATCATCTACACCGGCCAGGTTACCCCTTTCACCCAAGTCGGTCATGGACTTATGCAAGAAGATGTTAAATTTGTTACCAGAGATGATGTATCCGAAGGGAGTCCGGGTCCATATGTATTGCTGCCCCCCAAAGGTAAAGACCAGCATGTATTGGTCCTCCCTACTGACAGGCACGGTCCCGTACCCATTAGTCAGGTCAATGGCAGTGTATACCTGTGACCCCTGGATCTAGGCCAGCCCCTGGTCAATGTAGGGGAGAGGCCATCGGGACATAGGGACCAATTTTTTCAGCTCCCTCAGGTCAGCACCAAGTCTCCACTGGCCGGATTATTAAAGGTCCTGTGGACTGGCCAAATTATCCCACGGGACTCAAGGTTTTTGATTATTTCTGTGAAGGACTCCATGGATTCGAGAGGCAAGCGGTATTGCTTCACAAACACTGGAGTCATACCAGGGTCCGTGGGAATAATTGTTGTATGGATTTCGGTGCAACCACAGTCATATGAGTCCACCGCAAAGAGATCTTGAAAATCTAAGAAACTTGTTTCAACTTCTGCTTTTGCTCTGGAGTCTCACAGGCATCAGCTAGGTTGACTCGCTCTTCAACCATTTGCCTGAACCCTGGAAAGACTTACGGTTTTGCTATCTCAGCGGCCTCCTCCAGCTGGATGGAGAGGTCCATGGTTAAAGTATTGACCTGGATAGAGGGTTTCAGGCAAGGGAGGCAGTCCTTGTGGATCTGGAAGATCACCTCATCCCACCCGATGTCACAAGTCACTTCTTCCTCCCCGTACTGGCAGGACGAGTACACCAGGAAATCCCCCCCTTGCTGGGTGAAGATCCTGTCTGGTGGTACGTCATTATCACTATCACTGTCAAAACAGTCATTGGGGATTGGTCCTATCAGTTCATTACCTAGATCCATGGAAAAATGTTGGTGATCAACTGCCATTCCAATAATGGTGCCTGTGTCCAGAGTGATAATCCTAAGGTCGCTGTTATCCATCAATATTGGAATGGTGTTGTGTTCTACATTGACTAATGGTGTTGGGTTTAACCCCAACCCTTGCTGTTGAAGCTAGGCGTAGAGGTGTACATATGCGTCAGGATTTTGCAGTTTCTGTCCTCTTTTAATTTTTAATTCAAGTGGGAATAGTCATGTCCATCCTGGGATGGTGACCTCCTCTCCAATTTGAACTTCAACTGCATACGGCAGCAATTGGGCTGACCGAAATGATTTCTCTGCATCATCAAAGTCCATGGGATTGCCCCCTTGTCGGGACCAGGCTTTGTAACTGATCAAGTCCAAATTAATGGCCAACCAATTGAGAATGTCACTGCCTAAATAGAATGCAGCAGGGACATCTCGCACGACCCAACAATTATGCACTATGCTTTTGTTTCCGATAGAGATTTGAGCATACACCTGCTAAGCAGAAGATGCTTGGAATTGGGAGTTTCCAGGCCCATTTCCCACTTATTGATCAATTTAAATGTGGTAATGGCTGGATCTTTTGGAAGCTGTTGGAACATGGCTTCGCTAATGAAGCTCTTACCGTTGTTCACGCACACTCGGGCAAGAACAGATTCCTTCCCCTCATTTAACTGCATAGGGATGAATAGCTGTTCTCTAATTTTCTGAATGTCAGCTAAACTTTGAGCTGGTTTTTCATCACTCTTGACTATGGAATTGTGATTTTCAGATTGTGAATTGGTATACAATGTCAACGTATTTCCTTCCAGTGTGTACTACCACTTGAAACTTGAAGTAAGGTTGATTGTCAGAAATGGAAAGGAGTTCCCATCACCATTTTGTTGTCCTACAGCAATTACTTTCACGTCAGGTACTTGGTTGTTCTGAAAATGGAACTCAGTATGATCTGGTTTTTGTTCAACCATGTGGCATGTGCCATTTAAACTAACATGGTTGACGCTATGTTTTAATTTTATCGGTCTGTTAGCCTGGGTCCAGAGGACCTTGTTCACACAGTCTACTAGGGGGGACAACGTACACAGAATGTCATTCCCCAGTAGACAGGTGTGGCCTCTGGAGTCGGGACTAGGACCAGGTGTTTCACCTTGTGTCGCCCAATTTTTATTTCCAAATCCGCAGTCCCCTCAACAGGAATTTCATTCCCATCGAAGTTCTGAAGTTGTCCAGGAAGAGGGGTGAGAGGGATCTAATATCTCCCCCCCTTCCTGAATTCAGCTGATCAAAGGCCCTCTTTGACAGAAGAGTGGCTTGGGATCCAGTGTCCACCAGTGCCGAAAATGTACATTGCCCTTGCACTTGGACTGGGGCATAAAATCTACCCTCCTCCTCCTCCAATGGGCAAAGGTCATTAATGGGCATTCTGGGCAAGTTTGGTGGTAAATTTCCCTATTTTTGACTCTGATACAGCGGTGGTTTGGTCATGAATCAGTGTTGGAGTTTGGGGATCTGAAAGGAGAATCTGACATTGGGATATGTGGGGAGTGTGGGGCTCCTGAAAGCGGGGAAAGAAAGGAGGGTTGTCCTGCAGGTTGGGGTTTTGTGGGTACCGGGGAAAGAAACTCAACCCGGCATTTTGGGGATTACTGCACTCCTGGTGAAAGTTGTGGGGGAAGTTTACTGGGGCTGGGGGAGTCCAAACATACTCCAGGATGGGTCTGTTACCCTTTTATTTGGGGCTGATGTAATCAGGTGAGTTAGGGGTCCCATTTGTGGGATTACCTCCATGACTACCACATGTCTGGGATTGGCCCGAAGGTCTCCTGGTTCTTTGATTGGGTGGACATGGTACAAGTATATTTTTAGGCCCCCCCATCTCCAGATCTAAAATGGGGGCAACCTTCACCTCCGCCACCTTAGCAGCAGCAGGGGTGTTGGCTGGTTTGGGGTTTTTGTTTGGATTTTTGTTATCCGCTGGTTTTTGCACCTCATAAATGCGAGTTGCCTGTTCTATGACTCAGTCCAGTCATCTTTTCTCATGAAAGTCCCTCACCAGCTGGGTCATTATATATTTTGGGAGGGCATGAAAGAAGGTGGTGATGAACTCCAAACTATCCGTGCGCAACCTACTTGTGGTCTGTGCAACGGCGCGTTTGAGCTCCTGCACAATTTCTTGTGGGGCCTGATCTTCCTCGCACTGCAGATTGTAAGGCGCCTCTTGGGGGTTTCTGTGGGCAGAGAAATGTTTTAAGATGGCTCCCCTGTAGTTGGACCATCTTCAGTGGTTCTGATCCTCCAGTCCTGCAAAGAAGCTGGAGTATTCAGCAGAGAATGTCCATTTCACATACTCTATGCAATTCTGACTGTCCTTCCTATGAAAAGTATCCATCATTTGCACATATAATTCTAGGTGTTCCCAGACAGAATACTTAGCATTTTTATGATATGGAGTTATAACACTCCTAATGGCCTTGATCTGCCTAATGGGATCTTTGTTCATAGCTCTCTTAAGTTTTGTTTGCCTTCTTTGTTTTAGTCACCCGAGTCTACTTGCCCTCAGACTCAGAGGCGCTGCTACTGGAGGTCCCTTCTTGACCCTCTAGGCACTCCCGGATTCAGTGAGCTTGAGTAGGGCTCACAGAATGTTGGGGCTTAGTTTCTCTACTCCTGTGGTGCTTAGAAGAGTCTATTGACTCTCCCCTGCTCCCAGGGTTGATAAATCCACTGGGGTGACACATTCTCTGAGGCTGCCCCTATCTTGTTTGGTGTCCCCAAGGGTGCTAGCCTGTCACAGCTGCTATTTAATTTATATATGAGAAGTCTATGAGAGCTCCTGGAAGAAATCGACGTGTTCTTTACTAACTACGCCGATGACACGCAGCTCATTTTTGAACTCAAGGGAGAATACAGCATTGACAGCGCAAAAATATCAGAGGTTTATCGCATTATTGACATTTGGATGAATGTGTCTTAATAATGCGAAAACCAAACTGATGATGTTTGGGATGCAACAGGCCAGATCCAAGTTAGGGACAGCATACCAGACCTTCACTATCAAACAGGCTAAAATCCCAGTGGTGCCCCACGTAAAAACCCTAGGGATGTTTGTGGAAGCATTAGTAGGATCCGAGGCTCAGGTTAACTACCTGCAGAAAAACCATGCCTACTACATATGTCTCATGAGAGCCATAAGGCCATTTATTAATGAAGCAAATGCAGCAACTATAGCAAGAGCGGTCATTCTGTCATGCCTTGACTACGGTAACGCCTTACTGATAGGAGCCACGAAGAGGGATATACAAAAGTGTCAGGTCATGGAAGATGACGCAGTTCGAGCTACCAAGAGAATCAAAAAAAGGGAGCATGTGACTATGGGGAGAAGATCCCTTCACTGGCTAAGAGTGGAAGAGAGAGTACACTTTAAGGCGATGACCATAGTTCACAGATATCTGTATGGAGAAGCCCTGAGATATTTTAAGAAGCAATTTTCTTTGTACCTGTCTCAAAGACACCTTAGATCAGAGGATAAGGCTTATCTGAATATTCCTAGAGCTAAACGTGTGCAAGGGGGGGAAAATCTTTCCCAGTGAAGGCAGCAAAATGCTGGAATGAATTGCCACTAAATCTACGACTAGAAGAGAACTACCAGAGTTTCAGGACATCGTTGAAAACCCACCTCTTCCAATGATAATCTCATTACCTTTCCGCAGACCGCCTTCTACAGCATATACTATTATGCACACTGAATTACCCCGGACACTCCTGTGCTGTGATGCCTGCGGGCTATCGGCGTGTTATAAACAAACACATAACATAACATAACACATAACAGAGTACCCCCTCAATGCCCTAACTGGGTAGAGGTCTTTAGGATGCTCTTTTTGGGCTTTATTTCCTTGAGTTCCCCACCACATTTCACAAACTGGTCCCTTGGAAGTTGGTATTTTAGTGGATCTAATTCCCTGACCTCCCCTCATAGGAGCCTTCCTGGTCAGAGATATCAGCCCTAAGATTTGGGTATCTGTGTGGGGACGCCCATCCATCAATTTCTGGGGGACGCTTATCTGTTAGTCCTATCTTACCAAACCTATTGAATTCTGCCAGCCCTATGGCTCCCGGCTCATGTGAGCCAGTAGACATGAAGTTGGAAGTGTTCATGGTGTTGAATGGTTTTGAGTCTCTGAGTACAGAGGTCCTGATGCTATGATCAGGGGTTACCCTGTCTGCTCCACCAGGCCATCTCTTTGTTTTTTGATGGTGTTGGATTGTTGGCGCTCCTGATCAAATTCCTCTTGAGAGTGGAGGTCTTTTACAATTATTTTATTATTTTCCTCTTTCAAGGTTTCTATCTTATTTTGTAGGGTAACTATCTATTCTGCGCAGGCTCTATTATCATTTAATTGTCATGCCAGCTTCTGTTGACTCTGTTGCAGAGAGTCAACCCTTTCCTTACACTTCTCTTTCAGTGCCTGTACTTGGGTGTCTTGCTCTGCATTATCCTGCTTTTGGCGAGCCAAATCCTCTTTTAATTTGGTGACATAATCTCTTGATTCTGCCTCCAATTCTTGGCTTTTCTGTAGCCTTTGTTCTGCTGAGTCTACATCCTTCTGGATTTTCTCTAATAATTCAATTTGTTTCTGTGCCAGAACTGTGTGTTCAGCATGCTTTTCCCTGTATCACTCCTATGTGGAGGTATAGGTAGGCCGTAATTCTGGCAATTTTGCTTTGCTCCTCTTTAATTTCTGGGGCCATGTACAATTCACTAAGAGCTTGGTGTAATCGGCCATTGTCCTGCCATGTATCCAGGTTCATGGCAGTGACCTGTTGTGTGATTTCCTGTAGCCAGACATGTTCATCCTGTTCTGGCCACTCACTTTTGACAAAAAGTTTGTGCAGGAGGTGCTCCCTAGCCATACTGATTTCTACGGGAACAGCCATTTTGGCAATGTTCTTTCTTTTTAATTTAATTTTACTTTTACCGACAGGCCTGGTTTCGGAGTATTTGTTTTGGGAGGTGCTTGTACAGTGTAGCACAATATTCCAACCACACAAAGTATTACTACTCTGCAGGTTATTCTGCTGTGTTAGACTGTCACGGGTGTTAACCAAACTCAATCCCCCGACTCGATCCCCCAAATTTGTTAAGGATTTCAATCAGGCGATACACCCTGTTCTCAGCCTAGCATGCAGCGCACAACTGAAATGCATATTCTGTTATAGATATGTTCAATATTTGAGACATACACCACTCATATCACACACCCTTTTCAAATAACCCGGGTCACAATGGACCAGAACCAGGCTGATAGGTAAAGATAATATTTATTTATTTATTTAGATAATTCAAGAAAATCACACACTTTTTAATATATGGGGCAGCAATCACCAAATGAGGTGATAAGGACAATATGAATGTAAGCAATGCACTTAGTTTAACCTTCTATTGACACAACTACAAAACACCAGGGAATAGGATAATTTTGAATTTTGGAAAGATAGGTCTCAAGTTAGGATTTCCCCCTGCAATATTCCTCAACCCACAAATAATTAATTTTGAATAGATATAAGGAAGCAGCAGGTAATCAGGAATGAGGAATAAGAAACAGAATTCGAATCCACCCTTCTCTCCCCAAAAAGAGAGAAAAACAGATTTGAACCCTTGCAATGTTAAAGTGACACTCGGAAATGGCTGAATAAAACAATGCATGTGTGCAAAAATCCTTAAATAAGTACAATTCTCCACAGGAGCAAAACTGGGAAGTTACAAGCAATCATAAGCAATAGATTGAGCAAAATAATACAATTGGAAAATGAATGGAAGGTTTAAAACAATTGATAGTAAAAATAACATGTGTAAAACTTTGCAAAAATGCTCATTCCCGCCTGAAATTACCCAAACGATTTTTAATGAAAACAGGTGAAATATTATAAATCTGGATGTTGTTGGGTTGGAGACTAGATATGGATGCTAGGTATCATATGAAAGTGAAATTAGGTCTCTAGCTGTTAAATTGAGAGAGTTATGCAGAATCTAGTGAGGTGCGTTTTCGGGAAAAAAAGGCGTGAAAAAGGAACAGAAATCAATTTTTACAAGGACAGTTTTACTTTACAATAGGGCATTCACGCTAGGCTACCAGCGTGAGACACAGTAAGCTCTGGAGTTGATCCGCAGAATCAACCCTAGCACCTCCGCGCCCGCCCTGGCGGACCTAGTCCAATCGGGAGGACTAAGGGCTTGGGATTTCACAAACAAGATAATTAAAGATATCGGCGCTAGCACAAGGAATCCAAGGCAGGGTTTTAAGAATGATTTTGACAATATGACAATTATCAGGATAAGGATTGGATGATGTAGAGACTGGGATGGAACAAAGCAAGGCAAGGTGTATTATGTTTCTATGGTTCCTATTGATACAATCCACTTTTAGTGGGTTTTGGGCAGTCAGCGGTTCTGGTCACCACACGGGCCTGGTCTAACACATGGCAGACGGACAACCTCAGTGGGGCATAGTCAGCTGGGCAGGGACTGGATACCAAAGGATAGTTCTTCTGGACGGGCAATTCTGGTTACTGGATACTATAGGACATCAGGATAGCAGGATATCAGCAGCATGCAGTGAATGGCGGCAAGCCAGGTAAATTCAGAATGCTTCCCCCAAAACTCCACAAAGCTTCCGCTTGGTTATGGGGATTATTTGAGAATGGAGGCCTATCTGATGCAGGATCAGCAATTTCTTGGCCTTGTGGTTGGGATCTGGAGTTTAGATGGATAGATGCAAGATGAAGACAGGAACAGACAGGAACAGGACGCCGACGTAGGAATCAGGAATCAGTGTGTGTGTGTGTGTGTGTGTCCTGAGTGCTAGTCAGGGGCCCTTATTTATAATGCCAAATGACATCATTACAGTATATGACAGGGGCAGGGTTGGGATTAACAATAGGATTGGGCAAGGGCATGGTCTCCGTCTTGCTCACAATTGGTTAGATATCAGAAAAGTGATGTCATGTTTATGAGGTAGTTTTTACTGTATCTAGAAACTCCCACCTTTCCCTTACCGAAAATCTGATGTTGCTAAAAACAGATATTTATGCAGTTGCCACCTCTTAGTAAATCAGATACACAGGTTACACATTTTGTGCAGCACATATTAGTCAAACCCTCCAGTCTGTGAAACCTTGTTTCGTCTTTCTGACACGTTTTGGTAATTTTACACACTAAAGATTTGGCCCACAATTCCCCAATTTTATACACAGATGTGAATTGTCCCCAGGGATGCTTGTACAACATTTGACATTTGCAGCATGGATGCGTTTCTGCTAATACAATATATATCACTGTTTCTGTCCAGAGTGTGTCATGACATTCTACCAATTTTTCAAACACAGTCCACAATTCCACTTTTACGCTGTGAAAATTCCACATTTTTACCAATTTTGACAGCTGAGATATAAGTCTTTTTAAAGTTCTTTCTAAAATAGTCTTAAGAGAAATGGGAGCCATTGTCTGTCATGTTTTTCTTCCCAGCTAACACCACATGTCAGTTTCTTTGAAGCAGGATGAGGGGCCTCTCTCTCTTGATTGAAGGTTTTATTGCCCCTCACACTTGACAAGTGAGAGTCCCAGGACTACTATTGTCCTAGCCTGGAGCAAAGACGAATGTCTGATGAGCATGTGAAATCCCTTTGCCCTGGTCCATTCAGTCTTTCAAGCTTGCAATTAGTGCTTTCCTGTGGCAGGAGTTTATGGTGTGCCTCTCTTCCTGAAGGAAGTTACAGGGCTGTAACTTGAAGAGCAGGTTTTTTTTATAGCTTGCCATCTTGTCATCGCGTCGCGCACAATGCTATATTAAGCCCATTAGCATGTACAAATGCTGTGCATCTAGCCTGGCTACCTTTTTTCTCTGCTTATCGAGGCGTTGATGATACTTTAATTTCCATTTGGGACTTTGACAAAACAGAAGGTAAGAAATAATGATCTTTGCCAATAGATTTGACAAAAACCATGCTTGTCTCCAAGCTTTCCTTCTTATTTAAACCACCATGACAGTATTTTTACTCAATCTTCTCTTTCCAAACAGCTATGCAAATTTTGAATCTTGTGAATATACTTTTGGAAATCACTATTGAAACCACAAAGCAAAAATGATTGAAAAATGTTTGTTTAAGTATTCAAAGTAAAAACCTGGGAAAACACAAGGCATTTTAAGCAGAACTTCTAACCAAACACAGGGTGAGTCATATTATTGAACATGACACCATTGTTTACTATAATAGATTTTGACAGAAAAGAAACATTTAAAAATTGAAAAAATATATATATAATTAACATTAATAACTCTGTACTCCCTTTTGTCTCTTAACTTTTTTCTTGTTAGAAACTATTCTCTCTCCTGATGAACTATTGATACATTCAATGGGGAAACACATGTCGAGGAGTGAAAATTGAGTGAGGATTTAGAGTGGAAATTGAAGTAAGGATTTATGGTGTGATGATAACGCCAGGACAGACATAATTTGTTTGTTTTCTTTAATTACCACTACCTGATGTGATGATAACAGGGTTGAAATATAAAAAAAATGTTTTTGTTTCTACCACTATACACTAAATTAAACAACTTTTGCACCATCAATATGTAATGAAGTCTTTTTCTTTTCAAATAAGTATCTAAACGTACTGAAAGTTCATTTGACTCAACAACATACAACATTTTTTGAGTTGGCGCATTTGAGTAAATTCTTTCTCATTTCTATATTGATTTTTGCATTAATATTTGTGTAGCAGCCACACAAAGATTTGAGAATTACTCATGCTGACAACCTTGTTGCTTTGAGAGCTGGCGCCAATGGAGAGCTTTGTTGGTTGCAACATCTTTTTTCTTTCAAGCATTTATCTCATAAGCCCCCAGACTGACGCTCACTTTATCCCTTAACCAACAACGGAAGAAGCCTTCAATATCAGAGAAGCACAAGCTAATTAACTATTTCTTAGACATCTTCAAACTGGCTAATCACCTTTAACACAGAAGAATAACTACTCCTTGAGATATCCATTTGAGCAATTAGAAAATTTGAGTAAACAAAAACTAAACAAATGGTGGGAGATAAAAGAAATAAAAAATGCATTTAGAAGTCTCTGCATATGTATCTTTCCACCCTTTGATGAAGAGGACACAACTGCCTTTAATGAATGGGTAGATTTATTAAACAAGACATCTAAAGAAATGATGATAAGGCTCATAAACCAAGCAGCATTAACACATGAAAGAATATTGAAAGACACCAAAGAGGAAATTAAAAATTTACAATATCCAGAAATCATCTTCAAGAACTATCAAATACTGGATGACTTTCTTGGAAATTATGAAAAAGAATTGAAAATTAAAAAACATAGAACATTTATGAGAGATGAGGATGATTACATTAACAACAGAATTTTCACATTTCAGAGGAAATATGATGCAAATGTAAAACAATACCTAAAAAAAGTTGGAAAGCCAACAAATAAAAGTAATCTGTCGACACCTTCCTCTTCAGATATAGAAACCTCAAGCAACAGAGATCTACCGAAAACCGAATCAACTCAGGCACCATTAGCCTCAACAAGTGACCCAATACTTGAAATTAATCAAATATCAACGCCAAAAGAATGTCCTTTTTTGGAAGAAGTCCTAATATGCAGAAAGAGCTCCTGCACAAATCAAACAACATACCGTGGTGCACTACAAAATCAGCAACAACCTTTAAGTATGTCTCACGTAAACATCTCAGAGGCAAGAGAGGAGGAAGCAAAACACACAAATGAAAGCCAGGGAGTAGAAACCAGGGCCCAGAAACAAGGAAGGAGAAGATAAATGTATTAATAAATCTATCAGATTTTCCAGTAACCCCAGCTTTGACTTCAGCCCTTAGTAAAGGGCTTTCCTTTAGTCCAACATACAGAGGAGACTATTTTCAAACACAGCTAGACCTCTACAAATTTTGCAGAAAGTTGAAACGCAAGACATTTTTGAAGAAACTCCAAAAATCAAAAAACAGTCGTCTAAGCCGACTCCATCATTACTCTCAGAAAAAATGGTTGAAGACACAGTGGACTTATTAAATATCGAAGAAGACCACCATTGCACAAAAGAAGTTTTTTTTGGAAGAACAAGGAATATTAACATGCCTATCAGAAGAAAATAATCTTAACCCCAAATCAGTATTCACACCCACTTTTTCTTCTGAGAATGCAATTGAAATCTTTCAGAAAGCAGTATGTGAAAACATCAGAAAGAAATTATCTAAATATTAATTATACAAAAGCGACAAGATATTTACACAAAGAAGAAAAACTAGCCATCAAAAAATTGGCAGAGGACAAATCTGTGGTAACAAGGGCGTCCGACAAAGGAGGGAAAACTGTGTTATTCAACAGAACAGACTACATCAAGGAAGGTCTAAAACATCTTAGCATGGTTGAGTGTTATGAGGAATTATCTCACAACCCTTTACTGGACCTAGACAATGAATGTAATGACAAAATAAAAACCTGGCACGAACAAGACCTTCTCAGTGAAAAAGAACACTATGGCCTATTAAGCAAGAATTCCATCAAAGCGACAATGTACTTTTTACCTAAGGTACACAAGGCATATAAAGATTTTCCGACAACTTCGACCAATAATCAGTGGAATTGGATACATCACAGAAAACATTTCACAATATATAGATACACATCTTCAGCCTCTGACCACCAATCTAGCCTCATTTGTAAAGGATTCAAAACATATAATTAAACAAATCAACCTCATCCCATGGGAAGAAAATTATTTGTTTGTGACCCTAGATGTAGTCCAACTATATACTAGCACACAGCACAACAAAGGCTTGGAAAGCACGCTATTCTTTTTGAAAACTAGATCAATCTCTTTTCCTAGAACAGAACAAAATTATCATTAAGATGCTAAATTTTTGTCTTCACAACAGCATCTTTTTATTCAACAACAATTTAAATAAACAACTTCAAGGCACTGCAATGGGGTCAAAATTTGCCCTCTATGCAAATCTCTTTATGGGCTTTTTCGAACTGCAACATGCCTGGAAACATCCACTTTTCATGAAAAATGTCAAATTTTGGGGTAGTTTTATTGATCACATCTTGATAATTTGGGAAGGTGACACCCAACAACTGTACACTTATGTCATTTATCTAAACAATAATGAATACAACCTCTCCTTCATAGAATCAGTTAGTGTTACCAACAAAGAATTTTTAGATCTGGAATTATTTGTGGAGAATGCACAAATACAAACAAAAATGTTCACTAAACCATCGGCTGGCAATAGTCTCCTTTTTGCTACATCCCATCATATTCAAAACATCCCATATGGGGCGATTCTGACAATAAAACGTAATTGCAGTACACCTCTCACCTTTCAAGATAATCTCAAGAAAACTTTTTTAAAATTTAAACAAAGAGGCTATGGCTCAAGAAACATAAAAATAGCCATAAATAAAGCGGAACAAATCCCTAGAGACTCTCTACTCATTGATAAACCTAAAACTGATATCACCAGACATAAGACTCAATTGATCACTACTTACAGCACCGAAGCAAAGAAAATTAAACAGATATTGTCAAAACACTGGAATATTCTTCTCACAGACTAAAGCCTATAGAAACATTTGGACAGCTATCCAAGTATCAGCTTTCGGAGAGCACCAACTATAAAAAACCTTGTTAGCCCGATACCAGATGCGAAAAAAATACTTTATTTCAAACTACCATGAAGGGCACTTACTAATGTGGACATTGCAAACTATGCCCATTTTTAAAACAAGGAAAAAGGGAAATTAAACTTCCAAATGGAAAAATAAAACAAATCAATCAACTAATAAACTACAATTCGACATCTGTGGTATATGGAATGGAATGCATTTGTGGAAAGCTATACATAGGCAGCACAATAAGAAAATTAAAGGTGAGAATCTTTGAACATTTAAAAGCCATCCGAAACAAAGACCTCAGATACCCCATATCAGTACACATCATTGAAGACCATCCAATCTTTGAAATTTGTAACCTTAAAATCTATGGCTTGGAGAAAACTTGTCTACCCCCGAGAGGAGGAAACAAAGAGGAACTGTTACGCAAACGGGAATGTCAATGGATTTGTATCATGGACACATGTGTTTCAGGTTTGAATTGTGACACAGAAATGTATAATTGGTTATAAGTATTATCTATACTTTGAAACAGGTATGCTTATTTCAATGTATTATATTTGTTGTGTAGGAATTGAATGAAAATGATGAATTTTATACTTAGAAATTCTTCCCTCTGCTATTTACTATTAGAGAAAATCTAACTTCACTTATATATATCTTACATAGCTCCTTATCATTAGTTACACAGCATCCTCTTTTTTATTTATCTCTATAGAGCTATATTTTCTCTGTCATCCTTATTATATTATCTCTCCATGGCCAATCCACTTGGTATCATAGAAAATCTTCAGAAAATAAATTATGAGCAAACTGAAGAAATTAACCTTCACCAATACAGCAAAATAAAAGCTTATAAAACCTGAAAATTTGATGTCATACAGGTAAACCTAAAATTAAAATTAATCATTAATTTAAAACCAACAATATTGTGGATATTGGATCTTCAGTCTAATTTAATATCCTTATACAGACCTAAACAAACATTTTTTACCTAAGTACATCGTTCTAGAGCATTTCGTTTGAAAATGGCTTCCATACGCATTGAAAACGTGGTGACGTCACAGCGCATCGCCAGGGCTATATTAAGGCTATTAGCAAGCCCAAACGCCATGCATCTAGCCTGGCTACCTGTTATCTCTGCTTATCAAGGTGTTAATGATACTTTCATTTCCATTTGGGACATTGACAAAACAGAAAGTAAGAAATAATGGTCTTTGCCAATACATTTGCCAAAAGCCATGCTTGTCACCAAGCTTTCTCTCTTATTTAAACCACCATAACAGTATTTTTACTCAATCTTCTCTTTCCAAACAGCTACATAAATTTTGAATCTTGTGAATATACTTTTGGAAATCACTATTGAGACCACAAAGCAAAAACGATTGAAAAATGTTGAAGTATTCAAAGTAAAAACCTGGGAAAACACAAGGCATCTTAAGCAGAACTTCTAACCAAACACAGGGTGAGTCGTATTACTGAATATGATACCGTTGTTTACTATAATAGATTTTGATAGAAAAGAAAAATTTAAAAATGTAAAAATATATATATATAATTAACCTTAATAACTTTGTACTCTGTCTCTTTACTTTTTTCTTGTTAGAAACTATTCTCTCTCCTGATGAACCATTGATACATTCAATGGGGAAATACGTGTTCAGGAGTGCAAATTGAGTGAAGATTTAGAGTGAAAATTGAAGTAAGGATTTATGGTGTGATGATAACACCAGGACAGACATAATTTGTTTATTTTCTTTAATTACCACTACCTGATATGATGATAACAGGGTAGAAATATATAAAAAAAAATGTTTCTACCACTATACACTAAATTAAACAACTTTTGCACCATTGATATGGAATTAAGTCTTTTTCTTTTCAAATAAGTATCTAAACTTACTGAAAGTTCGTTTGACTCACCAACATATAACCTTTTTTGAGTTGGCGCATTTGAGTTAATTCTTTCTCATTTCTATATTCATTTTTTGCATTAATATTTGTGTAGCAGCCACACAAAGATTTGAGAATTACTCATGCTGACAACCTTGTTGCTTTGAGAGCTGGCGCCAAGGGAGAGCTTTGTTGGTTGCAACATCTTTTTTCTTTCAAGCTTGCCAATTTAGCCTATGAGTTTTAGCCTTCATTCTCTCATTTTAAATCTTGACTTAACCCCTCAAGTGCCAAGGATGAGGTATCTCGTCTTTGGGATTACCTCCCTGTTGCCAAGGACGTGATAGCTTGTCCCTGGCACATAAGGGGTTAATGAAGGAGAAAATGTTAGAAGGTATTGAATGGAGAAATACTGAAATCACCAAAAAAGGCCTTAGGACTGGGCAGGGAAACCCATGGCAGTTAAAAGGTTAAACAAAATCTGTGGAATCAAAACAGCTCATAGCTGTACTTTTACCAGCAACACATCCTTTACATTGCTAAGTAAGCAGGCCTTCACCCAACAATTTACTTTTAAATAGGCCATTTTTCTTCAGTCAGCAAAAGCACATTTTACCACATGTGTTAACAAATAATAGCATTTCTTTCTTTTTAAATTCGACTTGGCAGCCATAGTCATTTTCCTGGCATCAGGACTCTTATTTAAAGTTTAGATACAATTCTCATTGACTTGGCTCAGAGGGTAAAAAGTCTCTTTGAACTGCTGGGCCTGAATACTTTTTGTCAAGAAATAAATGTGTGTTTCCCGTGTGAGTAAAAATGAAGTTGCTTTTGATTTCTCTGAGAGTTGGTTTTAACTAGGCCTTTTTACTCACAATGGTTTCAGAATGATAGATGAAATTGGCATCAAAGCAGCATTTTGAAAGGGTGAAAACGGTTTTATTTTGAGGGGGATGTTGGCTTTTGCAGCAATGGCAGGCTTTCCTTTTCACTTGATTCCATATATGTTTCAGAACACCCTTGCATATTTTTCAGTGTGTCTCCTTGTTCCATTCTGCCCAAAGTGTGTGAGGCAAAATAGTACAGCCATTTTTCTGTCGTTGCGCACAGGAGCCAGCGCAGCCAGGTTACTTTTTCTTGTGCACAGGCAGCTCAGAGATGTAAGGCAATGCCGTTGAGTGGGTCAATATATCCCATACAAAGGGCTGGTCATATCCTGCTGCCTGTGTCCCTAGAGCCTCCTGCTCCAGGCTTGCACTGGCTGCTTTGAGCTCGCTAGGGAGAAAATTAGCTGTGGTCTTGGCCGTCCCACTGCCCTGATCATTCTGTCGTTTACAACTTCCCTTCAATTATCTGGGAGCACTAGTGCATCGATTTCTCTGATGATCCCCCTGCTGTTAGTAATTTTATCTGCCCTCACAACCTGCCATTAACTTCTGTTAACCCCCTAATATCACAGTCGTTAAATCTCACAGTTCCTTCTTACCAAGTCGCACATACCACCCACATTATGGGTGTTTTCTTACTCTTCTATTATTCTAATACTCGTCCCAGCACACCCAATTCATCCAAATTAACGGTCCCTTCTACAGGAAACTGACTGTGCTTTTTGAGACATGTCAAGAAATGCTTGGAGTCTCAAAAGTCACAAGTAGTGCTGTTAAAAATAGTGAACTTATTACATTCAGGCAAGCCCTTCGGAGGTGCTTCTGCTTCTCTAGAGTGACCATTACCCATTGTCTATCCCTAGTTTTATTTCTGGGTGCCTCACACTCACTTGCCCCTGGCCCACTAGGGGAAAGGGGATTTACCAGAGACTCTGTGGAGTGGCACTCAACCGGGAAGCATCTGTCCTTCCGTTTATATATGTACTGGGCGTACTGTCCCACCAGTTCCTGTTTTTCCTGTATTTTTCCCCTATCTAAAACAGAATCACATACAAAAAGGCCTCTTTCAAGCGCTGTCTCCGAACAGGACCGAATAAAGTCATGTCAAACCTAGGTATATTTGCCTGGTACCAGCAGGGTTTTATGTCTAAACTAGCCATCCTAAATTACAACTTGCAGTATTTTACCAGATGCATTTCAGGTTAGAAAAAATATTCAATAGCCAAACCCACAGCAATAAAACAGGCAACAGCACCAAAACAGCATACCCAGCACAGAACTTCCAACCCATATTAGCAAACTCCATAAATAAGTCTGTCTTTTGCCCATCCATTATGAAAGAAAACCCTTACCTTCCATGAGCAGCCACACAAGCACAGCATCGACTGACCTACTTCACCTACAATAAACCTCATGAAGTTTTTAATAAGGACTCCTACCTTTTTTTTGGACATGCATGCGGGGTCTTCAAGATGAGGCAGCTCACCAGACCAGTGCTCTAACGCATTGCACAACAGATCCGAGTCATTGGCACCTATTAAAAAAATAATTGTTTTAATTTCAAGCAATGAATTGAGCAAATGGTGTATTTGCTAAATGATAAATGGACGTCATCCTATCATTAACTCACTGCCAACCCACTAACCACCTCTGCCCTCCAAGCCACTTCCTTAAACCTACTACAGTCGCTTAACCTCAATACTTTGAAAGGACCCTATGGACTTTCCAGCACACTATTCCCACCTTTTCTTGAACAATGGTATACTATTGTCTTGAGGGATCAGTCCACCTTCTATGTCCATGTCCATAAGACACCTCTTCTTGGGGAAACATAGTGGTGCTTATGTTCTTCCTAGTACATCCTTCTCAGGCTAGGGGAAGAGGGTCTCCACCCCCATGATGATGTAACACGTTGATGAACACTCCTTTGTTATGGCTGGTTCAGACCAGTGCAATACATTGTCACAGAGTCAGAAGCCTTGCCCCAGTCACCTGAGGCAGGCTGAATGTTCATAGTCAGCAACTTGGGGGTGCACATGCACAGTCCAGAATACAGCAACCAGCAGTGGCTGGTGCCAATAGCGACAGGCACACACTAACCAATGCCCGCTAAAAGTCCATTCTTAGCATTTTTGAGTGTTCATCTGCAGTCCAGACTATGGCAACTAGCAATAGCTGTAGTCAATAAAGATGGGGGCACCCTAACCAGAGTATTCTAGGACTTAAGGAAAAATAAATACTGTGATTGAGGTTGCAGGGACGACCTCATAAAACAAAAAATCTTCTGTGAGGGAAACCCCCGATCTTGCCCTCTGAGTTTGTCACCCTTCCCCACCCTGATTAAATACGTGCATTTATTTATTTCATTTTTAACTGCATATGTCCCCATCTGTAAAGGGGGAGGAGTATGTATTACTTTATTAGAAAATCAAGCTATACTTCAACGTGTAATGTGTGAACCTCTACACTGTCCATTCTAAAGTGGCATAGTGTCACTAAACACATGCCTGTAGACCCCAATGCAACCATCTGTAGGTTGTGTTTTGATTTCCATGCATATTGTAGAACAACAACAACACCACATCCACAGAGGGGGAACCCATTTCAAACATGCTTTTACAATACTGTTATTTTTCTATACAGTCATTCTTTCATAGCTATGCTTGATATTGAGAATGGAAAGAAGAACATTTTCTACTTTATTAACTGAAGAATTGTAATACACTGGCGGATAAGTGGCAATGGTGTCATATAATTATATGTGCTGATTAGAGATGCTTTGTTTGTTTGTTTGTTTATTTAGTATAGCGCTCCAGACCCAGAGGTAAAAGGGCGCTTCGGTATAAGGTTGCAAAGTACATTATGTAGGTTTACAATTATACATAATACATTTTGTGATTAGAAAAAGACAATTACGGGCAAAAACACATGGCAGAAGCATCAAACATAGAAGGAGGAAGGGGGTAAATGCTAGGTTCTATTCAGTAACCAACTGATTACCTGTTTCCTAAATGACTGAAAGGACTCGATGGATTTGATGTTAAATGGTAGGGTATTCCAAAGCTGGGAAGCAAGGACCGTGAAACTGGAACCTCCAGCTCTTTTTAGGGAGAATCTGGGCACTGTAAGGCATAATGTGTTGGAAGATCCAGTGGTTATGGCAGCAGATTTCAAGGTAAATTTATTGGTGAAATAAGGAGGTGCTAGGTGGTTTAAGGCTTTGTATGTGAGGCAAATAGTTATTAGGTCAATTTTATGTTTTATGGAGAGCCATTTAGCCATGAGTTTCTAGTGGTCGAGATGTGGTCACGCCTTGGGATGTTTAGTGCTGCTCATAGCGCGTTGTTTTGGAGTACCTATAGTTTATTAATGATGGATTGGTTTGCTCCTAGGTATAGGCTGTTACAGTAGTCTAATTTAAACTGTATGAGAGCCCTGGCCAGCATAAGGCAGCTATCGGAGGACAAGAAAGGTCTGCAGGCCCTGATCAGCTTGCCGGTGTAGGCAGTAGCTGAGGCAGTCATGTTAAGTTGTTTGGATAGGTTAATGTTGCCATCAAGTTAAAAGCCGAGGGTTTTTACTCTTTTTACCATGGGAATAGTATTGCCATCGATGATAAAGCTATTGTAGTTAGGGCTAAATTTCAAAAGGTTATTGGGTGAGCCGACAAGGAGAAGTTCAGTTTTCTTATCATTCAAGCAGAGGCCGTGTGTGGCCATCCATTCCTGAATGATGGTAAAGATGTCGTTAATCTGGATGACGTCAGCATTGTAGTTACCTGAAAGGGTAAGGAGTATCTGGGTGTCAGCAGCATAATTGGTGTTGGTGACACCCAGATGGTCTAGTTTGTCAAAGAGTGGCTTTGTAAATATATTGTACAAAGTGAGCGAAACACATGAGCCTTGAGGGACACCACATATAATAGGGGTAGGGTCAGCTGCCGCCACTGGTGAGAAAACCCTCATGGTTCTATTAGCCAGGAAGAATTTTATCCACATGACAGCAGAGGAGGAGAAGTGAGCAGCGGAAGATAAGTGGTTGCACAGGATTTTTTAATCAACCAGGTCGAATGCTGCTGACAGGTCTAAAAGGAGTAGGATGGTGGCGTTACCTTTGTCTTTGATTTCATCAATCTGACTTTTGAGGTAAACAAGGGCCGTTTCTGTTCCATGTTGAGGTCTAAAGCCAGATTGGCATATTCCTAGCAGTTGGTTTGTCTCAAGATGGTCCTGAATTTGCAGGTAGGCAACTCTGTCAAGGATTTTTAGCAAGAATGGTGTTATGCCACTTACCCGGGGTGCAGGGCGCATCTACAGGTCCCGGCGATTCCCGTCCTGGCGCATCTATCCCCGATACAGGTTGGGGGAACCTTGGTCATCTGCGGCTCAAGCCGCCTCCGGAATTTCCCGTACGCGTGGTTTGCGCAGACGCGGAGGGCCGTGTTTCGCTCTCCGCGCATGCGCCGTCCACTATAGCGCTCGGGAAGTTGCAAGCTTGCTTCCCAAGCCTCGTTTTGGGCGCGTCAGCACCCGGGGACATCACGGATTGCGTTCCAAGCCTCCCGGATGCTGCCTGCCCTATATAAAGGGCCAGTTTGCTTGAACAAACCGCGTCTCAACGCGGTTTGTTTCCTGATCGCGTTCTCGCTTGTGTTACTCTTGAGTGGCACCTTGTCAGTATTCCCAGTTCTTTGTTCTTGTCCTTCCCTGCTGTAGTTTCCTTTCCTTGTCAGCCTCTGGGTGTTCTTGCCTCAATTCCCTTCTAGCCAGTAGGATCCCTGGGCCTCAATTCCTTCCTGCTCCCTTCCTACCTGCCAGCGTTTTCCCTTGTTCTGCCCCAGGGTTCCTAGTCCCTCCTGCCTCTTGCCTGTTGGTTCGGTGCCTTGCCTCCTGCTTCTTGCCTGTTGGTTCAGTGCCTAGCCTTCCTTGGAGTTCTGAGTCTACGAAACCTTCACTGCACCATCATCGGACACCCGCTACTTCTGGAGCCTAGCAGTGGAATCAGCTGTGGACTTTCCATCCAGTCAAGACCCGCCTTCCCTGTCAGTGCTTGCACTGTCCCGACGTCACACAAATCAGGGAAGTGCGCATCCGTGGCGTTGGGAGCTGGTTCACCACTGACCCTGTTTGAATTCAGGGTGGGTGTTGCGCTGGTTCCTCGCGTCACACATTCTGCAACCATCAGTCGGACAGCCTGGCTACTTCACCACGACCATCCACTGGAAATTCAGGTACCCAGCGCCCACGAGACGCTTTCCTTAACAAATGGGACCGTGGTGATGGGTCTGTAATTGGTGGGTATAGTTGAGTGTAGTGATTGTTTTTTTAGCAATGGGAGAACCCATGATTGTTTCAAGTTGCTAGGGACTGAGTTGGAGGCGAAGGATAGGTTTATTAGTTTAGTGATGAAGGGGGATCGATCTCTGGCTGCATCTTTTATAATCTGGGCAGGGCAACTGTCCTCTTTGCAATTCAATGGTTTTAGCGAGGCTATAATTTGTTGTACTTCTAGTCAGTGACCCTTTTGAATGAAAAGACTAGGTTGGTGTCAATGGGCGGTGGTGTATTAGGGCTGGTAGACTTGCTACTGGTTAGTTGTTGTCGTTTACATTCTATTTTAGTTTGTAGTCCTATGATTTTATTGGCAAGAGCATTCTGGATACTGGTGCACCATGGTTTGTCTTTTGTGCACGTATCTGTAGGTGGATTAGGGTTTTCTAATTCCTTCAGGATATTGAAGAGTTCTCTGGTGCAGGACCCTGCCTGATTTATCCTGACGTTGTAGGCTTCTTTTTTTGTGCAAGTTATCTCATGAGGAGATATTCGTAAGATTGGTTTTGTTTTCCACAGAGGGTGCCGCTTTCCAGAGTGCTTCTAACTTAGCTTTCTTTTTTCTCAATAGTTTGAGTTCAGGAGTATACCATGAGTTCAAGTGGGCTCTCAGTTTTCCTTTGCGCAATTTCAATTGGGCAATGGTATCAATGGCATTGGTCATGGAGTCATTATAGGTGTTGACCAATAGGTTGATGTTAGCAGTGGCCGGAAGTGCATTGATGGAGGGGAGGACCAAAGGTATTAAGGCTTCAGCAGTGATATTGCGCTTATTCCTGGTCAGACAGGCTGGTGCAGTAGGGCACTTTTTTGTGTCTGGGTTGTTCATATTAATGTCTAATGGGATGAGATGGTGGTCGGTCCAGACGAGAGGTTGTGGGGCTTTGTAAGCCATGTTGCAATTGAGGGCAGCTACCCAGTCGATGGTTCTGCCCTTTTGGTGGGTAGGTTGAACACTAAGTTGTGTGAAGCCATGCTCGACTAAGGCATTAGCTAAGGAGGAGGCTGGGGAGTCATTAGTGTCATTGTAACCAAGGTTGAAATCACCCAGGATGATCATTTGTGCTGAACGTTTAGAGTCTTCAGCTATTAGAGAGGTAATGTCTTCCTCAAAGGTTCCAGGATGGCCTGAGGGTCTATATATAGGGTGAATGGAGATAGTACTGTTGTGGGAGGTTTGTAACTTGATAGTGAGATGCTTGCAGGATTTAAATGGAGTGGTTGTGATAGATCTTAGGTCTAGAGAGGATTTAAAGATGATAGCTACACCTCCTCCCCGAGCATTGGGTCTGTCGGCTCCGAGGATGGAGTATTTGTCAGGGATGGCTAGGGTTAAGAAAGGTCCTGCAGCCTCATGAAGCCAAGTTTCTGTTATGGCAAGTGTAGGTGCCTTTCCCCGGCTTACTACGTGTAAGAGAAAAATAAAATAACCAACACAACCCCTGTCGGGGAAAGAGGCACTGAGACCCGGCTGCAAGAGTTCAAAGGATGGTTTATTTCTCCAGCTAGGAAATAACCCAAAACACCCCTAAAAACCATTTACATCATCACTCATATTTATATCAATTAAAGTAACTCTAACAAAAAATACTAAATGGACCCGATTGGCCAGGCGGTGTGGTGCTGTAGGTGTGGGTGGCATCTCTTCCTTCTGATTGGCTGAGTGGCTGACGAGGTGATGGACGTCAAATATCTTGTGCTCCACGCAGGTCAGGGTCTGGTCACTGTGGTCACTACCTAAGCTAATATGCTGCATTCATAAAACACTAAATAACAAATTATCTAAACATTTTATACTTCTTTTCATATTTCTACACAAATCACACATAGTATTTATTGTCAGTACAATTGGGTCATTCGTAGCTTTAATTGGAGGCCTCGACCTTTATTGTGCATGTAAAAAGAGTCAAGCTGTGTTTCACATATCTCCTAAGCTTTAGACCTATTAGTAAACAAACATATATTGTGGCAAGGTGCTTAAGGTTAGTAGTGGGTGTGTTGAGTGGGTTTCGCAGCGCAGGCAAGGGTCTGGCACTTGAAAGAAATACCTTACCGGGAGCGCAGGGTCAGGATGGCAATAAATCATTCTAAATGGGGGTGGGTGGCTTGCACATTTATGGGAACGAACGAGCAGAAAGTGCTTAGCTCATCCTGGTTCACATGCTGGTTCTCATGCTAACAGTGATCTCAGAGGAAGAAAACTGTATCATATTGGTTGTTGCAACTTTCTCCAACTTCAGCGTGAGAATGGGAGCGCGGAGCTTTCCTTCGCAGGGGGAGTGCAAGGGTGGGGGCCAGCCAGCTGCCTGCGCGCCTTGTGTGTGTGTCTCTGTCCTTGGCTGTTGCAGTGGAAGGGGGAGCTGAGCCTTGCTGTACTATCGCAGTGAAGCCTGTTTACCCAAGATGGAGTCGAAAGGGGGCACAAAAGATGGATGCCCCGTGTCCTGCTCAGTAGTCCCATCTATGTAGCGGTCAACCGTGGTTAACTTTACATAAGGGCAATGGGCAAACCCACTACCGGAGGCACGTGGTCCAAGCTTTGTACTGAGGAGTGTACGGCACGAGGGGATCTGGGGGCCCCTCGCTCCCATACATTCCCCCCTTTCGTTACATCTAAAGTAACGAACTACTTATCTCGTTCTTTCCGATCTCCTTTCGGTAGCGCTCAGCCTCATCCCAAGCAGGTGTACCCTTTATGGGCATCCATGCTTTGCACACACTTCTCAAGCTGTTACCCCTTCTTGCGTATTCTTCTGGGGTGACCATTAAGTATATTCCACCCTCCCCATCTAAATCTATCCAAACCTCATTATACCACAGCAAGTCCTTTGGTTCTTTAATGGTAGTGTGATGTAGATTATCGACCACGTCTCCATACTGCCTATAGATGGCAGTCATTCTATACTGCGGTGTGGTGTATTCTCCAGTTTGTACTTGGGCATCTATCATGTTAGCCACCGTTGCCTGTCGGCCCACTGTTACCATCATCATCGCTGAATTAGGCATATTATTTTCACAGCATCTTAGTGCCAGTTGGCACACACAGAATATTAGGAGAAGAAAGACAATACTGGGAATGAGTATCTTCGCTGCTACGTTCACCCATGATGGTATCCAGCTGAACAGATTGTCGAACCACGTGCTGTTGTCTGCTTCACCTTCCGTTCTCATTCTTTCTCCTAAATTATGCACTGCTGTTATCACGTGTGACAGTGTCCCGTTATCAGCATCTGAAGTTGGTACGAACGTGCAGCACGCCCCCCCAATTATTTTTGCAAACACCGCCGTCCATCGCTGTGATAAGATCTAAGACATATCTGTTTTGCATCGTCATCAGGCGCAGTGCACGGAGCTCTATTTTTATGATGTTGAATCCTTCTACAGTGTTGTTAGCCAGCTGTATAAGCTCCCAGCGTGTTATCTGCAGCCATTTTGCGTTTGTGCTGGCTTGAACGCCTGGTGCTAGAAATGATGCAAAAAATGTCTCTGCAGATGAGAAAAGCTTGTACTGCTGTGGGATTTCAGCAAGGAGTTCTGATGATTTGGACGAAATATAATTGGATCTTTTGCTGCGTGACAACTTGGTTCTCAATGTTTCTTCTGACAATAGTTCGTATGCTGGGGGCTCCGTGATTGTCTCATTGGGCACTGTTGATGGTTCAGCAGATTGCCCTGCTGCCGATATGTCAGCCGATTGGCCTGCTGTCGAACCGTCAGCTGAAGGCCTTGCTATAAACTGAACGTGGCTCTCTGGTATCACCATTAGTGCTGAGTGAAGTGTGGCTAGGGCACAAGTTCCTCTCCAGGATGTTGGGAGATGCAGGTAAGCTCGTTTGCCACAGATCCAGTATATGTCCATTAATGCGGCAGTGCCTTTTTTCATATCTGGTATTATTAAAGTCTTATTGCACTGCTGTGTTTCCCATATTCACCTTCCCTTCTCCATGGAAGCAAAGTTTGTGTGGTATTTCCTTTTGAATCTTTATGGGTCTCTCCAGTGGTGTGACCCATGTCAGCTTGTTTCGTCTGGCAGCCCTCGAAGCCCCTCAGCTTTGCATTCAATTGTATCATCATGCCACTTGTTGTCTGCATACCTTGTCCCTTTTATGATGAAGAATGGCTCTTGGAGGCAAATTACTCCTTGTCGTCTGCTGGTGCATGTTTGTTCGTTTTCCAATTTTTCCATGGTGACAGTGTGTGCCTGAAATGTCTTTTTTATTCTATGAACAAATAACATGCAACCGCATGAAGGAGAGTCCAGGAAATTGCGCCTTATTTCAACACCTAATAAAAATAAGATGTATTAATGTGATGTTCCAACTATCATGTGTAATATGCGAAGTACTGCCACTCCTGTTAGTTGTAGAAGAAACGGGTATGAACTGAAGGTATTTAAGTTTGGGATATCTGGATCCGGTACAAGTCAAAATGTGTATACCCCTTTAAGGTTTTTCTATCAAACAGGACTGCTGATCGCGCATTACCTAGACTTTTAGGTATTTTTTGAGTGAATCATCATTCTAGAATTATACATATATTGTGTTTTGTCTTCCAATGACTGATAGAGAGATATTGAATTAATGCGCAACTAGATTAGCACAACTAGCGGAATGGATACGTTGCTTAGTAACACCTTGAGGCGCATAGTTACGGCGCCTGGTTGTCATGGGGACACATAAAGTAGTCCCAAAATGTCGCCGGCCTAGATCGAGAGAAGCCGACGCGTGAGACTGTCCTGTTAACTGGCGAGTGAGTAACTTTTACAATACAGAGTTCTGATAATGTGGTTGAGGATTTTCCTCTAAAATTGACCCATAGCTGTTTGGGCGGGTTAGAATGTCATAAACGGGGATTAATTTTTACTCGTGATAACGCTGCATGGCGTAGTGCTATGCGCGTTTAACTGTATGGAGATCGTTGCATTTGGACAAAGCAATATGCTTGAATTAACATGAAGTGTAATCTTACCTACCTTTAATCATAGTATATGAGATGAACTAAGTAATAACGTATCTGAACCGCGCAGTGCACCAGATGTGTGGAGACACATTAGAATAATATTAATGAGAAATTGAGCAATGCCAACAGAATTAAATGCAATTTTAGATGGAATGCAAGCTAAACTATGCTTTTCGATATCATTATATCAATTTTGGGGATTTCAAAAGAAGTATGATATAGACTTTCCCGTCATTTTTTCTTTTTATATGAAATAGACTACAACGGGATTTGACCCTTTATAATTGCGAAGAGTGAGGAATCATTGAACACCCTAGTGGGTAAGTCTTTACCTGGAAGCTCTGTGGCCTTTGTGGTTGAGTATATAATATTTAGGTATTGTTCCTTACTCATATTATATTTGTTGCCTTTTCTCCCTTCCTGTTTGTTTCTCCTGCATCCACACCACCACTTGGGTAATTATGCATTTTTTCATTTTTTTAAATTTTGAATATGTATGATGTAACACATTGCCATGTGAATGTTTTTTAGGTTAAATCTAAGTATTAATTTGTTCAAGCCCTATTTTGAGAAAGGCCTTTGATGGCCGAAACACGTGTAAAGCAAGGGCGAGTGTGATAGTAAATCAATATAAATAAATTCAAGTATTTGAAATAAGGCGCAATTTCCTCTCCTTCATGCGGTTGCATGTTATTTGTTCATATATTAGACGTTTTTTTCTGTGGCTTACCGTCAGTTCAGTGATCTGCGACAACAATACTGATTATTCTGGGAAAACGAGAATTTGTTGCACCTATTTTCAAGCATTAAGAGTCGCCCAACAGACCAGCTGTAACCCTAAACCCACTTCACCTGTTCTTTCTTTTTTATTCTACACAGCATCAGATGAATCAAACATTGGGCCTCAGACAAGGGTACTTTCTGTGGAATCAACATTTTTGGGGTTCCAGTTGCATGAGGAATAAGTGAGCACACGTAGCAACTTTCATGACTTGCTTGCTTTGCTGCAGTGCCCATGTCTGAATACCATTTATTTGATTGGTCAGGGTGTCGGGGTCCTCTATTTCATCTAACCCCAGGTTATGATACATATCATATCTGTTTTTTCCCGCCCCCCCCCCCTTTTTCTCCTCTCTCTTTTGTTTTTTAATTGGGTACCAACTCGTTGATATTGCAGCGGGAATATTCTGGACCATGCATCATCAATGTTGTTCATGGTGACATGTGTGTATTCGGTAGTGGTTTCTGGTGCCGTGTGTGTGTGCATGCTTTTATTTCTGGAGTTAGTCAACCAATAGTAACCGTCATTTACATCCCATCCAGGCTCTATTTCCTTGGCCATAGTATTACTCAACAATGGAAGAGCAGTTTTGTTTACATGCAATTGGTTATAGGGTGGCGTTGCATTTATACTATTCGATTCAATGTTATAAGTGTCCTTCCAAATGGTTGTTACTCCAGTCCATATTAGTTTAGACCCTGGTTTTGTCATGTTAGGCCCACTCCCCCCTTTGTTCATTTCTTTTGCCACAAATAAAACAACGTTATACCAAATAAAATAAAACATCATTATTGCAAATAGTATGGCAGAATATTTTATAACGCATTCTACATTGCTCAATCTACTGGCCCTAGTGGCATCCCTATTTCTATTTAACATTTCAGCCTGCTCAGCCGTTTCATCGCATTGGCTCATGTTGAACCTATGTGGGCGAGACAAATTCGTTAAGTCATCATGAAAAGAAACATATTTGCAATTGTTCATTCTTTTTCATCTTTTGCTCAGTTAACAATTTCTTTCCATTTATCATAAAAACAATGAAGAAAAATAGAAGAAATAACACAATTCATGTGAGAATAAGAGAGAAAAAAGAGGAAGAGAGAGAGAGAGAGAGAGAGAAAGACAGAATATGTAAAAAACATTTAGCTTTTTCACTATACTTTCCCTGTCTTAGTTGCAGTTTTCATCATGTCAGACTGTGTTAGCGATGGCATCCACACAGTCTGTTTCATTTTGGGGGAGTGCGACACTGCGTGCCCTTCTCACGTCCGAGAGGTGCACCCAGTATTTCAGTCCCTTCACTTTAACTGCAGTTGGGGTGCTGTACACCACTGTGTATGGACCATGAAATCTTGGTGAATTCCACCTTCTTACACAACTTCTAACATAGATGTGTTCCCCTGGCATTAATGGCCCCTCCGGGCTATCTGCTGCTAGCATGAAGGTGTCTGTTGCTACATCTTCAGTAAATGGCAGAGCAATTTGTTTTGCTATGCTGCGTACTGCACGCGTTAGCTGTGCTAGGTATTCCTTAAACTCTTCCACCAGCACTGTGGCAGCCCTGTGTGCATCAGACGCTCCCCTAACAGGAGAGTGCGGCGTGTGCATTCTTCTACCCGTCACAATTTCGTGGAGGCACAAATGGTGATCCTTGCATGGTTGATTTCTGAGTTGGAACAGTGCTAGGGGCAGACAATATATCCAATTTGTTTTCAACGTGCTGCATAATTTCGATAAATTGCTTTTGAGCAGCCCGTTGATCCTCTCCACATATCCATTGGCCATTGGATGATAAATCGAACATAGTTTATGTTTCACCCCCAGAAGGGAGGTTACTTCTTTGAAAAGATCATTCACAAAGTGCGTGCCGTTGTCTGAACGGATCACGTCACAGATTCCCCACCGCGAGAATACTTCTCGCACAAGGAACTTGGCAGCACATTTTGCATCAGGATGGGGGCAGGGGCCCGCTTCCACCCACCGTGAAAAAGGGCACACCACCACAATCAAGTATCTCGCTCCATTACATCTTTCTCCCATATCGGCGTAGTCGATATGTAGTTCTCTGAATGGACCTGTAGGGCGTGGCAAAGTGCCACGCAGAGTTCGTAATGTCATTTCTGAATTGTAAGTTTGGCATGTAGTACATTCAATTACAAATTTAGACAAGTATTCGTGCAGATTGGGAACAAACCAATCCTCCTGAATGTCTGAGGCGATGTGTTGTTTTGCAACGTGAGCTGGGAAGTGCAGTTGTTGGAACGCTACTTTTAATAATTCTACAGGCATCACTACCTTGCCTGTCGTTTCCTGTCTCCAAATAAGATCCGTGGCTGATTTTGTACACCCTCGTATGCCCCACAACTCCTGCTCTTCCGGTGGGGCCCTTCTCTGGAGTTCTATCAATTGTGCTATGGGCGTGTTACTGTATGCTTCTGCTGGTTGTTCTGCTGTGGCTGTTTTTACAACATACTCTGATGTTGGTGTCTTATTGAAGTATGAGGCCTCCTTCGCTGCTGTGTCGGCTGCCGCATTCCCCAATGAGACAGCGTCTGTGTTATTGGTATGGGCTTGGCATGTAACCACTACCGATGGCTCTGCTAAAGCTTCTATTAGTTCATTTAGCAACGTGGCCTGTTGTACGGGGGACCCGTCTGCTCTTCTGAACCCTCTCCTTCGCCAACATGATAGCCCTGAGTGAACTGTGGTGGTGGCGTAAGCTGAGTCTGAATATATTGTTACTGCACAATCTTTGGCTGTGTGTAACGCGCTGATTAGTGCAGTCAGTTTGGCTGCTTGTGCGGAGTAGTGTGAGGGGAGGCACTTTTGAACAATCACTTCGTATGTGTCTTCTTCCATGTGCACTACTGCCATCTCCACATGTTTCTCTCCTGTCTCTGTGTTTATGGATGCTGACCCGTCTATGAAATAGATTTCTCCTTCTGTAAGGGCATTTTCTCTTGCTTTGGGAATATCATCGCCCTCTCCCTCATACGTGCTACAATTGTGTTCCTGTAAATCTTCAGTTGTGCATGGCTCTGTAATGAATGTGGCTGGGTTCACTGTCTTGCATCTGACCACGTGTACATTTGGACTGGATATTATTATTTCATAAGCAGATGCTCTCTGTGTTGTGAGAGTAGATTTTGATCTTTCCAGGATAGCAAATAATGAGTGTTCCGCATATAGCGTTACTGAACATCTCATTACGATCGTGGCACTTTTCTCAAAGGCGAAGGCCGCTGCAGCGAGGGCCTGTTCGCAAGCGATATGTCCCTGCATTACTGGGTCCAGTATTCCACTGTAGTATGCTAATGGTTTGTGGCCTAGCAATGTCTTTTGTGTCAATACTGCTGTCATCAATGTTCCATTGCTGTGTGAAAACAGGAAAAATTCCCTTTCATAATCTGGATTTGCAAGGACTGGGGCGTCTGCAATAAGGTCTTTTAGTCGGGAGAATTGGGCAATTGTCTCATGTGTCCATTTTATTGGGGCCCTGTTCTTCTGTGCTTCCTTCAGTGCTTGTAGCATTGGCCGTGTGTATGCTGCATAATCGAGGATCCATGCTCGGCAATAGTTACATATGCCAAGAAATTTCTGCATGTCCTTCACTGTTTTTGGTATGATAATGTGTCGAATGGCAGCTGCTCTGTCTGGTAGTATTCTTTTTCCATCTTTAGATATTTGCTGGCCGTGATATACCACGTCTGCAAGGCAGTATTGTAACTGTCCTTTGTCCACCTTGTATCCCTTGGCAGCCAATACATTAAGCAGTGTTATTGAGTCTTCTCTACACTCTTCTTCTGTTTTGCTGCAGACGAGTAAATCATCTACGTACTGTATAATGGTGCTCCCTACATCTATGTTGCCGATGTCTTCTCGTAGTACTCTGTTAAAAATGCTTGGGCTCTCGCAATACACCTGTGGGAGTCTGCGGTGTTCATATCTGCTGTTTCCTAATGTAAAGGCTGTAAGGTACTGCGATTCTGGTGCAAGTGGCACAGAGAAAAAGGCATTTTTCAAATCAATGATAGTGAAGCAAGTTGCCTCTTTTGGTATACTGCACAATATTGATGCCGGGTTAGGCAATAATGGGAACTCTTTTTGGATGACGTCATTGAGTGGGCAGAGATCCTGGACCATTCTCCACGCCCTTCCTTTCGCTTTTTTAATCGGAGAAATCTCTGTGTTGAATGGGGAAGTTGATGGCACTAAGATACCTTGGCTTAGGAGTGCATTCACTGTTTCTCTAATACCTTCCTCTGCTTCTTTGGATATTGGGTATTGTTTCACTCTGGGTGGGTGGGCACCTGGTTTCAGTTTTGTCTTTATGGGAGTCACCTCATGCAACAATCCCACATCGTGTGGCCCTGTAGTCCAAATTTCAGGTGCTACCCTGTCCATGTCTTCCTCAAATATTGTCAGTGGGGCCTTTATGTTAGCCATGAGTGGGTTGTGTATTTCTCTGTATTGGATCATAATGTCAAATGGTATGCTTATTTCGATTATTATTTCTCCATCCCCCTCGTAATCGGTAAACATTTCTTCATCAGTTATATCTTTTAGCATTATGTTTAGCTCTATGCATAGTACACTTCTCCACTCGTGTCCCTGCGCGTCCAGGCCTATGACCACAATGCATCTGTTGGAAACTTGAACTGCCTCAATGTCTATAGATATAATTGTGCCTGGTACTACATCTGTTGGTGTGATTGGGTGGAATATGAAGTCTGATGGTATTCTCCACTCTTTATGTGTTATTTCAGGCACCATTCGGGCTAATACCTGTATTCCATAGACGAACATGTCCATGTCAATGGGGATCCCTCTTACTGCAACTTCCTTTGTAATCGTGCTTATTATCAGGAGCGCTCGTACTGGGCATACCCCTGGCGTCGAGCACACTATCCCTCTTTCAGTAAAAGCTATGGTCATGTTTAACTTACTGAGCAAGTCTCGTCCCATCAAATTGATTGGCGCGTCTTCGTAATACAATAAGGGTACGCGCACTGTTTTTCCCCCTACTGTTAGATCAAGATCTTTTGTGTAAGGAACTTTTAAAATAGCCCCAGAGAACCCCTGCGTCTCCAAATTTATTCCCGAGAGCTGAAACCGCCCTTCTGTGAGACATGATCTTTCTGCTCCAGAGTCTACCATAAAGATAAACTGCTTGTTTCCTATCTCTGCCGCCACTAGTGGTTCCTCATTTGCACTTTGTGTGGTGGATAGGACTGGACACACAAGTACTCCCTGTGGGCTGTCCTAGTCTTGGTATCTTTGCTGACCTGGCACTGAAAAAACATTGTCACCTACAACCGTTACGCCACGGAATGGTGCATGGGCACCGTTTGCAGCCGCTGCAAAAGGGTTATTGTTTATGTTCCCTACTGAGTTTTGTCTTGCTATGGGCTGTAGTGTGTTTTGCTGTTGTGGCTGCTGCTGTTGCTGCTGTTGTGGGGCTGGCTGTCTTTGTTGCATTTGGGGGTAATAGCAGTACTGATCTTGTTGTCCTCCCTCCCCATTGGAGCTCCACAAGGGCTACCTGGGTGTGGGCAGTCCCACCCCTGTTCATTGTACATGGGCTGCTGCTGCCCCTGAAAATACCCTGATGGTCGCATTCTACAATCTCGTGAATAATGTCCCCACCTTGCACAATTCCAACATGACCCCTTTTGACCTCCTCTTGGTCCTTGCCCACCACACACACTGTTTCCCATTCCTCCGTATCCCCCTCTCTGCCCACGGTACCCACCTCTTCCTTGGGCCGGCCTGTTCTGCCACTGTGATCCTGGGCATGGCTGTTCCTCTCCGTTCCACTGTCCTTGGTTTTCTCCAACCCACTGCGCTGCTATCCCAACGGGTCTTCCTCCCGCGTTTTCCTCTCCTTCGTTTCCTCTGTCTGCGGTTACACCGGCAGTAATGGCGGCGACCTTCACTAATTTTGTCTGCACTAGTTTTGCTTCGTCGGCCAGCCTCTTTTGTGTGACCTCCTTTTCCTTTTCTTTGATCCTCCTCCAATGGTGTACAATTATGCTCTGAATTTCAGGCCACACTTTGGCTTCGATCCCAGCTATTTTGTCCAAGGCCTTCTGCACCTCTTTCGGCAACCCCTTTTTAATGATAAAATAAAATAAGGCTGTTGATTGATTCCATGCCGTACCAGTTTCACTTCTCCATAAGTCTTGCACTCGCAAAATGAATTGCGCGGGATCCTCGCTCTCCTCCATCGTGCACTGCATCACTGCATGTAAATCTGGAATGTCTGGAAATGCACGCCACAATGCATCCCGCACTTGTGCTCGAACATTGTTGAATGGTGATCCATCGTGGCGATCACAGCTCATTGTTACTCCCGGGAACCCTGCCCTTTCCCAGATTGTGTCTGCGTGGTCCCCGATTGCTGATACTAATAAGCTTTTCACATCACCAATAGCTAACGGCACGCCTGCCGTGTTCTTCTCAAATACATGTATCCACTTACCTGCTCCTCCTGTCAGCGGGTGGAGAAGTTTTAACAGGTTGTTTTTGTCCATTTGGGCCCACGGGATATAGTTTGGCCTACCTGCTCCTTTATGTATTAGTGGCATTTGTAGTTTCTGTTTCTTTCCTGTTTTGCTCGTTCTCCCTTTTTTCATTTTACTTACCAGTATGTTCCCTGTTCGTTGTCTTAATCTACCCTGCCATAATGGTGGTGACAGTGTGTCTGGGTAGTGGCAGTTTGGCAGTGGGGAACCCTCTGCGGCAGCTGCCTCTTCGTATTCATCTAAATCATCCCATACTTCTTCTATTTCTGACTCTGGCTCATTAATATCCTCCCAGTTTTCCTTGGGTTCACTTCCTTGTCTTTCACCCTGATCTCCACTTTGTTGACTCTCTGGTGTATCTGGGCGTATCATTCTCACTGGCTTGTTATTCAATTGGAACAGGAACTGTCCTGACTGCCACTCTTGTTCTTGTCTTTGCTGTGATGACGTCCCTTGTGATGATATAGATTGCCCTGATACTGAGACTGCTGGGGTTGCATTGCTTACTGCCCCTATCGGGGGTGTGAGATCTGCCAGTGACAGCGGGGGCACCTCCCCTCCCCCTGGCAGCATTTGCCCTTTGTCGCATAGATCTCTTAACCCTGTTATTTCTATTTGTGCGTTAGCTAGCTGGCGATTTAAAACGCCTGTTAAACCTGCTAAATTCACAGGAGGCGCACTCGTGGGGCCGTACAGGCCTCCTTTATCATATGGTGGGGGTTCATGGGCTTTTGCCCCGCACGGAGCAATGGGGGTGGGTGGTATATACATGGGCTCACTAAACCCCGCTCACCACTTAGCGTGTTGTGATTGACAGCTAGGCTGAATGATTGGGGGTTTTCTGCATAAAAGCAGGGCTTTTGGGACTGGATCTTCAGAAGTCGCCACAGGACCTAAGAATCCAACGAGGGTAAAGCTGAGCCGACCTGCAACGACGACACCTGCGGTGGAGCCCTGCTGAACCGACTCACCACTTCCCGACGACAGAGGAGATCTCCCCGCCGGAGAGTCTTCCTCCCCTGACTGGTGGGCACAACCAGTCCCCTTTGCTTTTTCTTCGCTTCCAGGGTGAAGTGGTCGAATTGCCCGTGCTGAGCACCCCGGCAACTGGATAGCCACTAGCCCATACCGCGACCAAAAGGTGGTGCCTTGTGACCGAGCACTCCGCGGCTGGTCTCTTCCCTGGTGGTGCAACGATCTTCAACTTTCCATCGACAACGAGATCATCTCTTCTCTTGGCAAAGCCCCGACTTGCATCCACCACCAGGAACAACTGCCCCCGCCGGAGCTGTCTCTCCACATACAAGGTACCGTGTCCGCCTGGCTTCCCTCGTGACGGTTAGCGTGAGGTGTCTTAATCCTCGCCTCTCCATTGGGTCGCTTCCAAGCTTTCTTAACTTTCTGTTCTGAACTGGTCCAATCTTTCTGTGACAATTTGCGCCAAAGACTAGAAGTGCATTTCCACTATGATACTTTTTGGGACATATCGCCTTGCCTCTCTCCGAGGGGGCCTGGCCTCTGAACTTTGCGATCTACAGTAGACCCTGCCTTACTTGCCTTGCATTTGTTCATAAAAGTGTTGGTACCGAGTGGGTTTCATACCTTGCCTTTTTCTCTCCCATCCTAACGAATACTAGAGTGCCATCTAGGTTAAAGCATTCACCTGTGTCTGCAAATAAGTGGTGCCGTTGAACCTAGACTTGTCGAACTATTGTTAGGGGGATTGATTTACTTATAGTAATTGAGATTGAAGTGTTTGCCGTATTAGTGCCAGAGTGTTTTCCATAGATGTGTTGTTATAAATAAATACCTATATATCTTTACACCCAAGCTCTGTTCCGTGTTTGCTTGTTCTACTGTGTAAATTGTCCTATTTTGTATACTCCACATACTGCCTAACTTTTCTTGAGAGAGGTCTGACTGCTCAGCCACAGCTACCGGGTGAATCTGTGTGGTACAGACAGCTACCAAGTGGGTTTACTGCCAACACCTGTAAGCCTAAATCTTTTGCAGTGGTCCCAGAGGGAACTGCACAGGTTTTCCGCTTAACACTTCCTCGAACATTCGCCATAAATCTAACACTTCTCTCCGGTTCTGTAACTGTTTCCCTTTGTATCGTGCTAGCAAATGTGTTGATACTAGGTCCAACACTCTTTTGTCGAATGACCCTCCTTCTGGCCAAATTGGCATAACCCCATCTCCTTTTATCTCAGTGATCCACTGATCGTGATACTTCTGTATCCTGTCGCTATATAGTGGAAGGTGCTGGCAAATATGTGCCAGTGGCGTTACTCCCCCCATGGCAATGCTTCTTTTCCTTTCTTGTGTGTTCTGGTACTCTTGAGTCCCTTCCCCCCTCTCACTTGGTATGTCAGTTACAATATGCAAAAATACGTTCTTTATCAATGCTCGCAATTATGGTATGTCACATTAGCTGTTCTTTCTGAGAGGTGTTACCTGGTCACCTCTCACAATTTATTTCTTTGCCTATTATTCATTAACAAGTTACTTGTACTGAAATACTTTGGCGTGTTCAACAGGACATATACACAAAGCAGACCAACAAACATATAATCAAGCAACATACAAATGCACTGCCTGCGTGCATTTATTCTTTCCCTATTCCCGTTACTGTCCCCGGTTTTTCTTCTTCCCTATTCTACCTGCTATTTCACATTCACTCCCCACCTCTTTCACCTTTATTATCTCTCAAGATTTCTTACCTCCACGGAAAAAGAATATTCTAAAACTACTCCGAGTCTACTCAATATACAAGACTCCTACTATTTTCTCTTTATCTCTATTCTGCACTTGGTCGGGACAAATGCTACGCGGCGCCGCCTTATACCCCGTACGGGCTTGGATACCACTTCTCTTCTTCTCACTTCTTACAACACCTAATGGCCATATAAAGGATAGATCAGAAAAGCCTCGCCGTCACTCACACAGACCCTATTCTTAACTACCTTTCATTTGTTTGCTAATTCCCTTTTTCCCGTATTTCCCCTTATCTTCCTTTGGGGTCTTTGCAACCGGGACTCCACGTGTTCAGTCAGGTACTCCGAGGGTCACCGCTCACGGTCGGACCTCGCTCAGGTCCGTCCCCCAACCAAGCCGTGGCCTGCCTTGGCGAGCAGCCTTTTCGATCGGGTATTCCGGGAACCCTTGACCCTTTCTTCTTGATGTGCACAGTCTGGTCAACCGCGAAGGCGATGGTCTTGCCGGGGGCGTCCTGGATCTCGCTGCCGGGCGGTGCAGGCCTCGAGGCACCTCTCTAAATCACGTTGCGGGGGTCACCAAAAATGTAGGTGCCTTTCCCCGGCTTACTACGTGTAAGAGAAAAATAAAATAACCAACACAACCCCTGTCGGGGAAAGAGGCACTGAGACCCGGCTGCAATATTAATGTCTAATGGGATGAGATGGTGGTCGGTCCAGACGAGAGGTTGGGGGGCTTTGTAAGCCATGTTGCAAATGAGGGCAGCTACCCAGTTGATGGTTCTGCCCTTTTGGTGGGTAGGTTGAACACTAAGTTGTGTGAAGCCATGCTCGACTAAGGCATTAGCTAAGGAGGAGGCTGGGGAGTCATAGTGTCATTGTACCCAAGGTTGAAATCACCCAGGATGATCATTTGTGCTGAAGGTTTAGAGTCTTCAGCTATTAGAGAGGTAATGTCTTCCTCAAAGGTTCCCGGATGGCCTGAGGGTCTATATATAGGGTGAATGGAGATAGTACTGTTGTGGGAGGTTTGTAACTTGATAGTGAGATGCTTGCAGGATTTAAATGGAGTGGTTGTGATAGATCTTAGGTCTAGAGAGGATTTAAAGATGATAGCTACACCTCCTCCCCGAGCATTGGGTCTGTCGGCTCTGAGGATGGAGTATTTGTCAGGGATGGCTAGGGTTAAGAAAGGTCCTGCAGCCTCATGAAGCCAAGTTTCTGTTATGGCAAGTGTAGGTGCCTTTCCCCGGCTTACTACGTGTAAGAGAAAAATAAAATAACCAACACAACCCCTGTCGGGGAAAAAGGCACTGAGACCCGGCTGCAAGAGTTCAAAGGATGGTTTATTTCTCCAGCTAGGAAATAACCCAAAAAAAACCTAAACACCATTTACATCATCACTCATATATATATGAATTAAAGTAACTCTAACAAAAAATACTAAATGGACCCGATTGGCCAGGCGGTGTGGTGCTGTAGGTGTGGGTGGCATCTCTTCCTTCTGATTGGCTGAGTGGCTGACGAGGTGATGGAGGTCAAATATCTTGTGCTCCACGCAGGTCAGGGTCCGGTCACTGTGGTCACTACCTAAGCTAATATGTTGCATTCGTAAAACACTAAATAACAAATAACAAATTATCTAAACATTTTATACTTCTTTTCATATTTCTACACAAATCACACATAGTATTTATTGCCAGTACAATTGGGTCATTCGTGGCTTTAATTGGAGGCCTTGACTTTTATTGTGCATGTAAAAAGCGTCAAGCTGTGTTTCACATATCTCCTAAGCTTTAGACCTATTAGTATAAATAAAAACATATATTGTGGCAAGGTGCTTAAGGTTAGTAGTGGGTATGTTGGGTGGGTTTCGCAGCGCAGGCAAGGGTCTGGAACTTGAAAGAAATACCTTACAGGGAGCGCAGTGTCAGGATGGCAATAAATCACTCTAAATGGGGGTGGGTGGCTTGCACGTTTATGGGGACGAACGAGCAGAAAGTGCTTAGCTCATCCTGGTTCAGATGCTGGTTCTCATGCTAGCAGTGATCTCAGAGGAAGAAAACTGTATCATATTGGTTGTTGCAACTTTCTCCAGCTTCAGCGTGAGAATAGGAGCGCAGAGCTTTCCTTCGCAGGGGGAGTGCAAGGGTGGGGGCCAGCCAGCTGCCTGTGCGCCTTGTGTGTGTGTCTCTGTCCTTGGCTGTTGCAGTGGAAGGGGGAGCTGAGCCTTGCTGTACTATCGCAGTGAGGCCTGCTTACCCAAGATGGAGTCGAAACGGGGCACAAAAGATGGATGCCCTGTGTCCTGCTCAGTAGACCCATCTATGTAGCGGTCAACCGTGGTTAACTTTACATAAGGGCAAGGGGCAAACCCACTACCGGAGGCACGTGGTCCAAGCTTTGTACTGAGGAGTGTACGGCACGAGGGAGCCTGGGGGCCCCTCGCTCCCATACACGAGGAAGTCAAGATTATTGGTCAGGATGGTGTCAGCAATTTCTGTAGGATGGGCCACAAGGGATCTGACATTTAGTAATGCTCCTTTTAAGGGGAGTAGTTTAGGCATGTAAGGGGCTGTGTCATTTTTGTTAGACTTGGTGTGGGGTTTGGCAGAATGTTTGCTAATCATAGGAAGGCGTCTGGTGCCTAGGCTATTGTTTCGGGCTATGAGGTTAGGGTTGACTGTGGGTGTGTTTCCTGGAGGCTGGGTTGTGGAGAGGTTGGTACAGGGTTTGGTGTGGTTGGGTTTAGTACTAGGATTATTGCCTCTTGTCAGACATGGAACATGAGGTCTAGGATGGCGCAGAGTTCTATCAGGGCTAAAGTTGGTGGGGGTGACAACTAGGCTGTCGACGACAGTGGTGGTGTGATTTTGGGGGTAGCTAGGTGCGAAGAGTGGCCTGGTAGGCAGGAATGGTGTGGGTCAGGGGAAGGGGGCATGTCTCTGACAACCAAGTTTGGCTAGGCCATTATTGAAGGCTATATAGTAATTATCACTGCAAGGTACAGGATCTTGCATGATACAAAAGAGGAACGTGATGAATGTGAGCCAGGTGAGCATAGTCATACTATTGTGAGGGGCTGATGAGGGCTAGACAGGGGTAGCAGATGCGCACACGTAGGAAAATTCACTATTGGCTGGGTGCACAGAGATAGGCAGATTCAACTTTGGCTAGGTGCATAAAAATAGGCAGATTCAACTTTGGCTAGGTGCATGAAAATAGGCAGATTCAACTTTGGCTACGTGCATAAAAATAGGCAGATTCAACTTTGGCTAGGTGCATGAAAATAGGCAGATTCAACTTTGGCTGGGTGCATAAAAATAGGCGGATTCAACTTTGGCTAGGTGCATACAAATAGGCATATTCAACTTTGGCTAGGTGCATAAAAATAGGCATATTCAACTTTGGCTAGGTGCATGAAAATAGGCAGAATCACTTTGGCTAGGTACATACAAATTAGGCAGGTTCAACTATGGCTGGAAGCACGAAAATCGGCAGATTTAATCTTTTGCTAAGTGCACACAAGTGGGCAGCATACTTTGCTACTGTAGGCGGGACTAGTTGGTAGAGGCAATTTGTATAACTCAGGCGTAGGCGTCCAAGATCAAATGGTTAACAGTACAGAAGGCGCTAGGGTCGCTGGCCGTGCGCGGCCCGTCGTGGACAGGTGCAGAAAGGCCCTTTTGCTCTGCCCTTTGCGGATGCCCTTCCTGAAGCAGCCAATCGGGAGTGGGGAAGGCAAACCAGGAAGTTGATGTAGCACTAGGGCTAGGCGGCCATGGGCCGCGTTGTGCTGTATGGCGGTCGGTGCAGGCTCGGGATCAGGAGGTGATGCTGTGGCCTGTGGATGACCAAAACAAATACTGTGAGAATAATCAAAAATAATTGCACGAAATATGATGCCGGAGGGGGGGATTGCCCTGCTCTGGTTGCTTCAAACGGCACCTCTCTCACCCTCTGCTTGGAGCAGGAGGTCGGCCGTGGAGGAGGAGGAGGGCTCCTGCCCACTCCTCTCGAAGAAGTTGTGGATCTAAGTGGGGTGGCATTTCATTATTTAGAAATGTTAGAAAATTAATAATTTGATATATTGAAGTAACTGCATTTGTGCACAATTTATTAGTGAGAATTTCACAGGCAGGCTAATACTGGTGTATGTAAACCAACTACAAATGTATCAATATTTCATTGTCTGCCTTAGCATGAGGCCAGGGGACCACCTTTCAAGTGGTTTTATTTAAATAAAACGACATTTTAATTTCTAATGCAGCCTTTTTCTTGTCCCAGAATTGTGGGGTGGGATTGCACATCATGGGGCATCAAATTAGGGGATGCACCTTAGCGATATTTATAACTAAATCCACAAAAAGGTCAGACAGCATCTACCAGGCATGGCATTGATAGCCCATCAACTTCACATTGAATATATGCACCCTCTTGATCTACAGGTATCAGAAGACTGATAGTGAAGTTATCTATCGGGCTGAGTCAGGCTGAGTCAGAATGCTTTGGGGTTGTCATGGAAAATTCGGAAAAAATCCTGGTGCACTAAGGTTCGGGAATGGACCTTACACTATAGCATTAAGGTTAGGGAAAGAACAGAGCATATTAATATTGGGGTTTTGGAAGGGACCTTGTTCAGGTGCATGATTATATTGTGGTCTATAAGGGCATACATTTTTCCAATACCTCATCTGTTTTCACTAGTTGCACGCCATGGGATCTACATATTGTCCCTTCGGTCCCTGTTGGTTCATGCCTGGGGCTCCTCTGCCCTTTCCTATACCCTGGTTCCGCAAAACCTCCCTGTAAGCCTGTCCTTTCCCCAGGGCATGCTTGCCCTTGTCTTTGCAAATGTTTCAATTGCAGATCATACGTTTGTTCCCAATATTTTCATTCGTTTGTTACAGGCACACCATGCCGTGGTTCGCCACTGCCACTTGTTCCAATAATGGTTTATTCTGGCACCCTATATTTAACCTGGGCACCAGGGGTGTTGCTAGGTCTGGATAAGATCCGTGGCTACGCTAAGTTTGGGACTGTCAGGACTGGGGGCTAGCTAGCCTTTTTGTTTGAAACCCTCAGCTTCTATCCGGGGCTACAACCAAAAGACCCAGGGCTATAGCCCCCTCAGCATCACCCCCTCCCCCAGCAACGCCTCTGCTGGACACACACGGAATGGTGGCCAAAAGCATACGGACATCTAGAGTCAATTTATGCTTATCCACACAATGAGGATCAGCTCATAGTTACTTGACCGCAACAAATAACGGGAAGCAGTCCAATCATACTTCAAGTTTGGTTTTCAAGTACTACTGACAGGACTAAGATTACCTCAGAACAATGTGTAGACCATTGTTCCAAACATCCAATACTAGGATATAATGAGCACATTGGAAGCTAGTAACATAAAAGCCATGGGATTATGTACACATATGTTATATATCATGTAAACTGAAATATATTTAATGATCCCTTGTATTTCATCCAACAACTATCACTTTAGCTTTAAGAAAGCCGAGAATGCGAGAATGGTGAAACACGTGTTGGCTTATTGAGTGCTATGGCAACAAAATTAACGCAACAAAAAACATAGAGTCCACTTGATAATTTTTCTTTTTCTAAAACGCATTCATTTTATTTATAATGTACACATGTTCATAATTCTTTACGGTTGTTTTCACAATATGAGAGTGGAAACAATGAAAAGATGACAAAATGCACCAAGTCATTTATCTAGCACAGTGCTATCACATTGTGCCTCCCAATATATTTATTATTTTTTACTCACCATCCTAAACAATGACTCTATTCACACATATATATCACTTCATACACCTATCCCTATTTGCAATAATACTCATGGCAAAGAAAAAGTCCTAAAGTGCTCACATTATATTAAAAAGCATAGTATTCCCAAACACACTATTTGTTGATAAGTTTAACAATTTAAATGTATCACCTGCCCTACATGTTTCGTTCTGAAAGGTGAGTGACTAAAATCACCAGAACTTCCTCAGGGGCTATTGTCTTTCCCGTGTGCTAGAAAACCCATCTCCAAAGTGTTTACTATTAAAAAAAATACCAGCAATTCACGTGTTAATGAAATCTACAATTCTGTTAAATCTCGTGTCCTTTTAACTTTACGATGAGTATTGCAAATGTGAGATGGACATTCCCGCAATTTCGGCGCATTCAGTAATCACAAACTATGTATTTTATTTCAAGTCATTATAATCTTTTTTCTCTTCGTCTCGCCGAAGTAGTTAATTGAAGCACAATGTAAAGCATCTATCAATATGGACACGTGCATGGAGTGTTCTTGTTTGAGTATTTAGTAGATGCAGTATTATTTTCAAGTTAGATCAAACATTTAACTGTATTGCAAATGTAGGGCACAATCTTGGTTAATGGTACCTATCATTTATCTCTGTCAGCTGGGTTTCTATGACATCTCCAAGAGTTTTTATGCCTGACATATACTCCAGCAAAAACGTTCAAACCCCATTCAATTCTTAGACTTACCTGCGACCTAGCCACCAGTTGGTTTGGCTGCTTCCTTAACAAAACGTTGTCTCTAATAAAGGTCAATGATTTTTCTTTGGATGTTAAAACTTTGACATGTGGGGTACTGCAGGTACCATGTCTCTCGCCTCTTTTGTTTAATATCTATTTGAGGCCCATTCATGACCTGCTTACAAGCCCTGGGTGTGGTGTCAGAATCATGCTGATGACACACCGCTAATCTTTAAACTGACAGGCAAACATGAGAATAACTTAGGACATGTTCAGTCTATTTTCCAAGATATTTCAGACTAGATGACAGCACATTGGTTAGGATTGAACCATGATAAAACTGAGATTTGTCTTATCCCCCTACACATCGTTTGTTGAAAGAACTCCTGAAATGTACACTCTTGTCTAGTCTGTTCAGTAGAAGTAGCGACCAAAGTAAAATGTCTGTGTATCCTTTTTGACTCTTCTCTCTCTATGAACCCTAAAGTAAGTAGCGTAGTGAGCTCTGCAAACTTCCATTTCAGAATTTAGGATCCTCAAACAACTTCAACGAATGCAGATTACACCTGACTGTGCATCTATTGTCAGGGCCTTCATGGGCACCAAGCTAGACTACTGTAACAGTCTCTACTTGGGTATAAACACCATATCAACCGCCTTCAAAGGCTGCAAAATGAACCTGTTTGGATCGTTTTCAACAGTAGCCTGCAGGATCACATGACCCTATTACTTACAAAAATGACAAGGGCTCTCTCTCCTGGCCAGAATAAACTTCAAGATTCTAACATTGATCCACAGACATGTGTACGCCGTGGCCCCTTCGTGTCTAAAATAAATGGTTTGCTTGGTTCAATTTAGACAGAAGCTAAGAGCAGCACAGCAGCAGTCAATCGAGGCCGCCAGGTTCTGCAAAACCAGGTTGTTTAGGAGATCCTGCATGGTGATGGAAAGCAAACTTTGGAACTGCATGCCTAGGGACATTAAAGAAATCTCAGACCAGCAACAATTTAGAAAGAGATTGAAAACTCATATGTATGAGGGTTATAAGTAACTCTGTTTCCTTTAACATTCCCTTTCTATGTTAAGATCTTCCCTCTTGACTCCCTTCCCCCTCTTGGGCCTTCCCAAGTGTGTTGAAGCCAGTTTTGCTAGTAGCAGCTAACTTGCTCCATTAAATGTGAATGTAAATGTAAAATGTTTTAAGTTGAGTCTGTTATTTCGGGTGCAGGGTGCACACCAGAATCAAAATAATTAAAGATCGCTTCCTGCACTGTCTCATTAGGCTTAGTTATGCCTGAGTGATGACTGAACACTATCTTAAACTGTTCCAGATAATCCGCCAACGATTTGCCCTTCATTTCTTGCAATATCCTGTCTTTCCTCAATCAATTTTTGGGGGGCATGCACACACCTGCGGTAGCACTAACCATTTCTGGGGGCGTTGTGCCTCCATCCTGTGATGATTTCCTGTGACAAGTAAGAAGTTGAATTGTCTCTACCAGTTGTAGCTAATCCAGCTGATCACAAGGGGTTTGGTGACATTGGCACCTGTTTCTGCTGAACAGCACTTTTTGTCCATCATAGAGCAATAAATAAGCAGGAAATAACAGGAATTTTCTCTTGCATGTGAACGCTATGATGAAGATTTATTTAAAACATTTATTTATTTATTAATATCTGTTTATTTTCATTTAAACCAACCAAAGGCCACAGATCAGCCACAATATCATTACATATCCAAGATTCAACATTTCACATCGGTGGTCATAACTTGCATGCAAACATCACCTATTCTACCAACTTTGCTTACATGCACTGCTCTCTGATGACATATTGACCTCTTAGTGCATCTATATTCTTCAGTCAGGTCAACAATTTCAGACTAAACAGAAGCCCATGCCCAGAGACCTGAGGGGAGCGAAACTCAGGATATCTACTGTCCGGGAGCACAAAATACCACAATAAGAAAAATGGGTTGTTTTTGACTAGGGAGAGTGTGAAAGATGCTGCTACAATTGTTCAGATCAGAGCAAAAAAATATTGTTCTTCTTTACTAAACATTTGAAAACATTATTAAAAGAACACATATGACAATAATAAAGACCATATTAGCAAAAATCAAACACACAATACACCGACCGGGTAATGATGCGTTAAATGGCACTGTGAAAACACCAGTATAAGAATGATAGTGCGTGCAGTGACACCTAATGACCTGATTGAGATATAATGCCCTAGTCACATTAACTTGACCTTACATGTTTCTGTCCCTGATAATATAAATGTTGGACCTTTGTAAGGAGGGAAAGGTGTTTCCAGACCCCACTGACATTCCCACGTGAAATGGACCTTGTGTTTATCCAGATGGAGGGAGACGTCGCCACGTTTGTTTGTCGGTTCTATTTAGTGCAATCACAAAAAAGGACAGTAAACATAGCCATTTGGTGAGACATACAGACTCCATTTTGTGCCGCCCTAAAAAGGGCATCTTTTTGTAGGCCCTGTCACGATTTCTCCAAAGCCATCTCTCCCTCCATCCAGCGCCGTGCACAGCAAGCCCAGCCAACCCCCTCATCCTCCTGCCAGCTCTGCACAAACCCATTTCTCATGAAAGCGCTTGGCTGTTTATTGTTCCAAATACTCAGTATCCATCTTTCTTCCTCTGAGCTCATTGCCCTCCGTGTGACCGGAGCAAGCTGTGGCCTGCGTGCCCATCTGTCTCCACAAACCTGCCTGAGCCACCTCAACCACCACCTTTCAAAGTTACAGTTTACAGACCCTTTGCCTCATTACCCACTCTCTCTCTTTGAAGTAACTGCTGGGCGACCCCTCGCTGAGACCGCCCTCATTTGCCCACCATATACCTAATCCTGTGCGATCATATGTCCTCCTCCAAAGGCAACATCCATTCATCCACTTGTTTGAATCGTGAGGCACCAGGGAGAATAAATCACGGATAAGGCCTTGAAGATAAGGCACCTTGGAGAAGGGCCTAAGGTACCCTTGCCCCCGTAAAAGCATGGGTTAGAAGGTACATATATCGATCTACCTTTTATAGCCTCTGCCAACTAAATCATGATTTTGTGCATGCCAATGGTCATTGTGTAGTTTAGATTAGTTAGAGGTGTGACATCTTGAGAACAAAGTCTAACCTTCACCCTCTGAAGATGAGCCCAGTTGACCCATGTGCCAACTGAACCGCCCCAGCCACAGCAACCAATGGGAGGCCAACATCACCTACACCCTATATGGGACCGTGCAAGTTGATCAACTGAAATGATTGTACTGTACTATATGTCATTGCGTCACTCATGACGATTCTCTCGTTCTAAATGTTTTGCCCTTGTATCTGTTGGCAGAGCGCTCTCAGGGCTGCAGAGTTCTCTGCGTGCACAACTTTATTGATATAAACTTTGTTCAACTTGCAATCTATCTTCTAGTCTCAGTCCCTACAGGGGTGGATCCTTCATTTGGTTTTGTTTTGTATCATGTTGGGACCAGGCGCCTTCAAAGTGGTGACTTGTCCGACGTGATATTTCTTGACACCCCCATACTGTTTCTTGACACCGCTGTACTGCGGTGAGATCTGGGGCTTCCCCAGGAGGGCTAAACGCCACCTACAGCTTGCAGACGTCTACAAAAGGCGTATGCTCCTGAGCAGGTTCTGTGGGTCCCGGCTTTGCGAATAACCAACTGCTCGCTGCAGCCAGGCAGGGCCAGCCGCGGGGATGCTCCCCTTCTGGATAGACCACGACCGGAGGCTCTCGGAATACCACAGACACGTGAGTATTGATTGCAAGAAGAATTAAAGGTGGGAAGTATGAAGGGTATGGAGCAGATTTAATTAAGGGGACAACGTTATGGGTTTGGTTGCATACTAGTGAATAGAGTGATTGTTGATTTTAAAGAGATTGTTCTTTTTTCTATGGCCATTAGGATTTTATATGAATAAGGTGACGAAATAAGAGGAGATATGGGAACCTAGCTCCGAAAGGGGGTGGAAGGTGGCGCCGCATAGCACTGTCTCGACCAGTGCAGGAATATAAGTGGAGATAAGGAATAAGTAGGAGCCTCATATATTTAGAGGGCCTCGGGAAAATAGCAGTAGTTCTTCTTAGTTAGCTGTAATCTCTTCTAGGAAGGCCCAGGAGGGGCAGAAGTGATTTGAATGTTGGATGTGTGTAGGGAAACAGATTTTCAATTAATGAAGGGCTGGGGTATATGGGCCAGATTTTAAGGTTTCGTGTTTTTTTTACAACGTTGTTAGTAAAATTTGTCGGTCCTTTATGTCTAAATGTTATTTGGTTAAATGTTTTTGTACTTCTGTTGGTCTATCATTGCAATGCATAAGTAATTGATCTATTCATGAAAATTGAAATCACAAGTGAAATATCAAAGATTGAAAGCCAGTGCTATAAGCACGTGGATGTACACACCCTAAGAGGAAAAGATAAATATCAACACCATGGGCATAGACACGCCACTCTTGCATATTTGTAAGCACCTCCCTCTCTATAACGATTACATAAAGAAATATCATGGGCAATGGTTAAGGAAAGAGAAAGGGGAGGGGCCACCCGGGGTCTGGCCAGAAAGAATCTTCGAAACAGACACAAAGTACTAGATCTGTGGAGGATGTTTGAAGAAACGCCAACCACAAATAATAAAGCAAAATAACCAGACACCACAGCAATGCCAAAGGACGAGGGAGGGGAAAAGGACAAGGGAGGGGCAGAACCAAAGAAATTGTACCCACTACTCACTAGACCTGTTGAAGGGTATTGTGACCCTCTGTATTTACCACAACCAAGCGCTCTGACCACCCCAGCAGCTGCAACACCTCCCCCATATGTCCCAGACAACCCCACAGGTGCCCCAGATTTAGAGGTATTAACGATGAACACACAGGCCGAGTTAGTGTGATTGCGGACATTACGCGAAACAGCATTGCCAACTTCAGTGGGAGGGCAGCCATAGCTGCCGCCCCCATTACAAAGCTCCACCCCACTGCCATAAGATAAGTGGAAATCTGGAGATTTCCTGTTCCGAATAGACAGTACACCAATCAGGAAAGTGTGGGTAGACCGAGAGGGAGAGACAATGAGTGTGGGTCTGACACAGCAGCATCAGACAGAGAAGAGGAATGTTGGAGCGACTTTGACGAGTTAGTGGAAGGAGCAGTGGGAGGAACACAACAGATGAAGTGGGCAACTCCGCAGGTGACAGAAGCAAGAGAAGAGGGGTGGGAAGGAAGGCTCTGCAATAGGCTATGGTGAATGGCAATAGCAAAAAAGATAGGATTAAAGGAAAGTAAAGGAAAAGTGAGGTTAAAATTGCAAATGCCCCTCATCCACAAAGGTGCAGGACTTCCCCATTACGTCCCTTGGGCACTGATGGACAAGACTAATTTACAAAAAGAACTCCCTCCACTTTCAGGGGGGGCAGGAAAATGGATATACACCTTTGAGAAAGACACAGTGGGGGTTCCCCTAGCTACCGGAGATATTAAAAGTCCTTTGGCATCAGCAGTGGGTGATCAAGCAGAAAGGGTGTGGGTGAAGGCATAGTTCCCGGCTGTGACAATGGAAAATGATCGACATGACGGGCGTCCTTTAATAATGTAAGAGCAAAGGAGCAATACACCGGAGCCCAGTGGAACGGAAGGCCTGCAAGAGATGGGTACAGAGTTCACCATGGGGGAGGGTATGGAGTGCAAGGACTAGGGGGGAGGACAGGGTGCATGTTGGTCGCGCGGGAGGTGGGGTCACTTTGCTAGGGAATGTCACACCTGTCCTATGCCCAACTACCATAACCATCAGAGATATCAATATGGGCACCCACATCCATGGAGCCCTTATGGGTTACCTATGGGAGGATACGCACAGGACGAACAAAACAATAACAGATACACCGCACCGCCCAGCGTGCCCAAACAACCACCACAAAATAGCAGACACGTCTTACGCGTCAAAACCAAATGACACACACTCATGCCAACCCCTTTGTTACAACTGCAAATGGTGCACTGGCCCCGTTCCGGGGAGCATGTGTGCGCAGCGACAATGCTTTTTCGTGCCCTGGAACAGATACTCACCGAGACTAGGACAGCCCACAGAGAGCCCTTGCTTGTCCAGTCCTATTAACTACCTTACGCCCAGACGAGGAACCACTGGTGGGGGCAGAGATAGGAAACAAACAGTTCATCTTTTTGGTGGTCTCAGGGGGCGGAGAAATCATGTCTATGTGAAGGCAAGTTTCTGCTATCTGGCAAAAATCTCGAGATTCAGTGATTCTCTGAGGCTGTGGTCACGGTTCCTTACAATATAGATGTGGACGTCAAGATAGGGGGTAACAGTGAGAACACTCACCTGTACCATGAAGACTCACCTGTAAATTTATTGGCAAGGGATCCCCTCAGTAAACTCAATATGAACATTGCATTCACAGAAAGGGGCGTGGTATGTTCTACACCCGGCATGTGCCCCTTACGAGCGATGTTAATAATACAAACAATAGCACGTGAAACAGCAGTCCGAGGAATACAGCCAAATGAAGACATTTTCATATATGGCATACAGGTATTGGCAAGAGTAGTGCCAGAGATAACACTGAAAGAGTTGAGAGTGCCTTCTGATTTTGTTTTCCACCCAGTAGCAACACCCGACATACTACCTGGTACAGTGCACTCAATAGACTTGCAGGGAGTGCAGGTGTAGGCAGAACGTCTTGTGGGGATTGGACTGGACACGCACGGGTGTCAATGGCAAACAGTGTTATGCATAGACTCAAATAAGGTCTTGCACGATTTGAGAGATGAGGAGTTGTTCACTGACAATGACCATGATGGAGAAATAATGATGGACATGTGCATGCCGTGTGACATAATGGTACAAAACAGATGGGTTACAAACCCCTGTCATGGCTGTTGTCAGTGCACTGCCGTCATTTTGCAGTACAGATTTACAGCAGGTACCATCAAATTTATGACCACTAACCCCCATGATGTAGGGTTATTACAAGTGACCCCCATAAGGTTAAAAATGAAGCACAGAACAGTGTTGCCTAGGGTAAAACAATATCCTTTATCCAGGGAAGCAGAGGAAGGAATGTGAGAAACGATACACACATTACTCCAGCAAGGTATTATTGTCCCCTCCAGCTCCCCATGCAATACTGAGATTTATCCAATCAAAAAAGCGAAGAGGGGGTCGTGGAGGATGATGCAGGAACTTTGCCCTCTTAATGATATTGTCCAGAAAGAATTCCCTCTTGTTTCAAACCCGGCATCCATCTTGTGCAGTATCCCAAAGAAGGCAACACATTTTACTGTAGTGGACCTGAAAAACGCTTTCTTCTCTATGCCCCTTGACCCAGCCTCACAATACCTGACAGCCTTTACACTAGGGGGGAGAAGGTCCAAACAGTGTAGATTGCACCAGGGGTACTGTGAGAGCCCCAGCATTTTCAACAGAATACTACACGAAGACCATGGCAACATTGCCGTTCAAAGCACAATAATTCCGTATGTGGATGATCCGCTAATATGTAGTGTGGTAGAAGACATGTGCAGGAAGGATTCTGTCCAACTACTCACCCTGTTGGTCCACGAAAGGTGCAAGGTAGACAAAAACAAACTCCAATATTGTCTTACAGAAGTATTATATCTGGGACAGTTGATATCAAAGATAGAAAAAGAATAATACCTTATAAGGCCACAACAGTAAGAGCAACAGAAAGGCCCCATATAGTGAAAGACATGCAAGCATTCCTTGGCATATGCAATTATTGCCGAGCATGGATATTAGATTACACTGCGTATACAAGACCATTACTGCAAGGGCTAAAAGAAGCACAGAAAGAAAACAAAACAATAATATGGACACCTGAAATGCACACAGCTTTCACTACACTGAGGGACCTTATTTGCACAGCACTTGTCCTTGCCACACCAGATTATGAACTGACATTTTTCTTAACCTCCCACTCAGATGAGACACAGATGACTGCAGTACTGACACAGAAAATGTCATTGGGGCACAAGTCCCTTGCATACTACAGCAGCACTCTTGACTCTGTAATGCAAAGCCACTTCGCTTGCGAACAGGCTCTTGCCACAGCTGCCTTTGCAATTGAAAAAAGTTCCACCATCGTGATGGGATGTTCTGTCACCTTGTTTGTGGAACACTCCCTGTTCACAATACTTGAGAGATCCAAATCTACCCTAACGACCCAAAGAGAAACATCATACAAAATAATAATATTGAGCCCAAACATTCATGTTGTTCATAGTAAAACAGTAAATCCAGCCACTTTACTCACATAGCCATGTACAGTAGAAGATATGCAGAATCCTGATTGTGCCACATATGAAGGGGAAGGAGACGACATTCCCAAAACAAGTGAGAATGCATCGAGTGAAGGGGAAATGCATTTTGTAGATGGATCAGCTTCAATTTGTCCAGAAACAGGTGAAAAACATGTGGGATCAACAGTGGTGAGGTTGGAAGAGGGAGAATATAAAATAGTGGTACAAAAGCGCCTGCCAATGCACTATTCAGCACAAGCTGCCGAATTGGTAGCCCTAATAGAAGCACTCCATGCAGCTAAAGGTTGTGCAGTGACAATTTATTCAGACTCAGCATATGTAACCACCACAGTACATGCTGGGTTGTCTAGGTGGAGAAGAAGGGGGTTCAGAAGAGCAGATGGGTCCCCAGTACAACACCCTGAACTTCTAAATGAACTGATAAAAGCACTTGCAGAACAATCAACAGTGGCACTGTGAAAATGACAAGCGCATACGAATAACAGTGATGAAATATCACTAGGAAACGCGGCAGCAGATGCCACAGCAAAAAAGGCAGCATACTTTTCAAAAGCGCTGCCTGCAGAATGCGTGCAGAAAAGTAAAAGAGAGGAACAAAGGGAGGACAGGTATTGTGATTTGCAAATAGCACAAGTGATAGAATTACAAAAGAGAGCTCCATCCACAGAAAAGGATTTATGGCTAAAAAGGGGTTTACGCAATCACCAACGGACCTCCTCTGCAGAAAGAATGCAACAGGAAAAGTAGTGATGCCTGTAGAGTTATTGCAAATAGCATTCCAACATTTGCATTTTCCTGCCCATACAAAAAAAAACACATAGCAGTGGTCATTCAGGAGGATTGGTTTGTTCCTAACCTCCAAGAATATCTCACCAAAATTTCAATTGAATGTATATCGGGTCAAACATGTTGCTCAGGAATGACACTTCGAACATTGTGCGGGACACTACCTCGCCCAATTGGATTTTTCCGTGAGCTGCACATTGATAATGCGGACATGGGAGAGAGGTGCAAAGGAGCGAGATACTTGATAGTGGTGGTTTGCCAATTTTCACATTGGGTGGAAGCAGGACCTTGTGCACACCCAGACACGAAGTGCTCAGCAAAATTCCTAGTAAGCGAAGTGCTCCCATTGTAAATGGTTTCAACCCAGCACTCCACCTAAGTCAATGCCTAGTATGGGATGCCAATTGAAACCCTTATTTATATATTTTTATGTCAAAAGTTTGTTTATTTCTGGATGATGTACCCTTATATAACGCCCCTCTCTTTGAATCCCCCCGGTCTCACTGAACCAAGAAATAGGATGGTTTTGCAAAGTTAAAAGATTTATTTGAAGAATTGAACAATATATATATCACACTTTTATGAATATGAACAATATCTGAATATGACACTTATGAATATTTCTACAATGATCAGCAATGGGTAGTATTACAATAATCAACAATCTCTTTAATCAATTATGAGTATGAATAGGAAGATGGTGTAGCAGAGAATAACTTTGGATGGGTTCAAGGAAATGCAATGATAGGAAAGAATGCAACACAGAAATAAAATTTGATATGAATTCAATCAAAGACAACGTGATCACTCTTTCCCCTGTTACTACTCACTCCCCCCAATATGCAATATGAAGATATGGAATGAGGGCACACAGGTTTCAGGAATAACAATCAACAATTGCAGTTTCAATCCGATTCCCCCCAGCGAGCTTAGAGAGAACAGTAATGATTTTAAAACAGGTCAGATGCTTTTAAATGTGGTTGGAAATGAATGGGAAAAATGCTAAAATGACTTTAATTCGCTAAATGAGATTCAGAACTAGTGAGAGTTGCTTTGGATTGGGTCAGGTAAACACTAGCAATGATTGTAGAATGATTAGCAGATGGAAAACGAAATTCAGAAGTTGAAAGCAAGAAATAGCTGTTTTACATGTGGTGAAATTGAGCCAAATGCGAAATCGCTGCAAACCTTTCAGCGCAAGAAAAACACGATTACAGCAAAACTATAAGGAGTCGGAAAGCTGAGGATGTTAGCTTCAAAATGACATTTAAATTTCGTCCCTAGCACATACAGTTCAAAGGTTACAGAGGTTTTAGTGAAGGTCATTTTTTTTCAAAAAGGTCAAGATTTCAAAATGAAAGATGCTGGAGCCGCAAACTACACGGACAGCACAGCCACCGATCCAGAGGCGCCTCCGGATGGTTTATATCTGCCTGAGACGATTGACTTTCTCCAGAAAATATATATTAGCGCCAAGATGATTATCACTACGATGATCACGTGATTATGTGGAGGAGAGAAAGATTTAGGATAGAAAAAAGAGATTCAATAATGCAGTTATGGATGTGTTGGAATGGTTTGTATGGGATTACTTAAGCTAAGAGATGACTATGGACAGTTCTATGCTAAATACTCACTACTATGGATTTGGAATGGAATGGACCCGTCAAAGATCTGGTCAAAGGTTTGGCTGGAATTCGCTCACCACCGGACAGGATTCAGGCGCTAGGTTCTGCTCTCAGCAAGGCACTCTGGTCTGCACGGCCTCTTGGACTGGATCTGACGGGTTCTGGGTTACAGCTCTGCTGGACTGATCTGGATCTTGGTTTCTAGCAAGGGTTCCTGGCTAGAAGCAGCAAAACAGCACAGCCAGGCTGTTGAATGGTTTAGGCCCCGTGGAAGTTTAGGGGTTAAAATCAGGTTGCTAGATTTTAAAGGCCTGCTGAAAAGGGTTCAGCTTTTTGGGTTAGGCCTCTGCTTCAGGGTTCTGGAGTCTGGTTCTGAAGTCTAGAGATGGGTTCTGGAGTCTGGATTCTTCTTGCAGAGCGCTTCGCCGGTAGATCAGTGAGGAGTGAATGTGTATGTGTCCTTTCTGGGTCCTCAACAGTCCCTATTTATCCATCGTCCAAAGGGGTGGGGAGGCTGATTATACTATGCCCAACCCTCTAAGGATCTGATAGGTCAGAGAATTCCCCCTCTCTTGATTTGAGAAGGGAACAGTGTGTCATGATGTGCCATCATGTGTCAGAGTGACACTGTGTTTAGGGTCCAGAAAAAATCCCTCCCCTTTGTTCTTACCCAGAAATTCTATTTTTCCCAAAAAACATATTTCCAATATGCACAACTTGTTAATAATACATAATTACATGACAGATTGACTAAGGTACGTTTCTGTCCAAGCCTCCTCTTCCTACGAGTTTTGGTTCACAAATGACATTTTTTCGCGCTTTTGGGTGGTTACTCAGTGTCACTTCTGTACCCAATTTTACACATGCATACACATACCATCTGGGCATATTCCTGGAAATTTTCATGCTCCTAACATAATCACAATTGCTAGAATATGAACTTTTTTTTCGTGGTTCAGTCTCTGAAAATCGCAACATTTCCAGAGTAGTTTCTACTTGTGAGCAATATTTTCATTTTAATAATCTCTAAATTCCATATTTTTGTCAGTTTGGTACAATATTTAAGTCTTTTCCCAAAACAATATTTTCTGTGCCCTCTGAATACACACAATTGTTTGTCTCCGCCTCCAAGGTCTTGGCTGGGCTAGAGAGTCACATGGGCTTGTCTCCCTGGGCAGTTGGTGTCAGTCACACCCAAATTAGCATTTTCTTTCAGTTCAAGGAAACCCATGTCTCTTTCCCAGTGCAGCAGAGGAAGTCTCCTCCCCTTCTCATTAGCAACCCCATGAGATATTCTCTCCTTTTGGTGGGAATGAACAGGGTGGTGTGTTCTCAGTGGTGGGGAACCTCTTTGAAGTTTTAGCTGAATCAGGTTACCTTATGGTCAATTGTGACATTGTTCCTTGTGAAAAATTACAATTACAAATTTAAAATAAGCAAACATATCTTCAATTCCAGTCTTATTCAACATGAACATCAATGTGTGGCACCCTATATTGCATTTGATGGAAGTCCCTTCTTTGGCATATTTACCTTTTGAGACACAAGTTTCGCCTGACAGATTTAGAGATCGCCAGCGTCTGACACGAATCTATGCTAAGGCTCTGTATATGTTTAAGTACCTTTCCATGGTTTGTACCTGGTTTTGTTAACGGTTTCATCCTGATCCTAATGAGAATGAACAGTTTAGGATTTATTTTAAAGGCGCTGTATATTACTACTTCAATCAATAATTTGAATTGATAGTTTAAAAGTGGATTTTGTTCTGATAAAATATACTACTGCTGACATTATATTAATGTGGATTCTTGAAGTAGAATGATGTTCAACACCCAACAAGGAGGTTGGATCTTTTGGGTGGTTTGTGAGCCATGATTTTTGCAAATTTGACAACCAAGAAAAACGGATTTCCACACAGCTCTGTGTTTCTTTTGCAGTCATTTTGCTCTGTGGGCAGCCAAATGATGGGTTTTGGCAGTGGTCTGCTGTGTTACCACTGACATAGGCAAAAGTGGGTGGTGGCCTATTTTTCAGATTTTTCCTGCACACTTCTGGGTGATTTTTAGCAAGCAGAATGTTTTCCAGTGGCCATTCCGATGTTCCTGATGCATGCAATGCACAGTAATGTTGCATGGCCTGTACTAGTGGAGGAAAACATCCCACACCACGTTGGGGAATATGTGACATCATTTGCTTCGACAATGGAACACATTTTGTTAATGACCTATCAAAGCATTATTAGGAATAAAAGATAAAATGGCCGATTCATGGAATTAATGTGCACCGAAAAATGCTGTGCAAGCATGCAAAAGCGTGCGAATTGCAGCGCATCGCAAAAATCACAGTGCAAATGTGTGAAAGCCGCGCACATCGATTCATGGAAGTCTGTGTGCGTGTAAATCCTGGGATGTGTGCCTAAATCGTGCGTGGTGCACGTGGGCGCACACCTCATCAAACGGCGTGTGCTACGCACACAGCGAAAGCGCACATAGCGCAGCGCACACAACAAAAGTGGGCGTAACACGGGGCGTAACACACGGAATAGGGAACAATGCGTGAAAATGTGGGCATTACGGGGGAAGTACAGGAGGTAAATGCGAGGAACGCCCACACGCGCTCCTACAACGCGTATTCATGGATTCGAACAGGGGAAACGCGTGCGCCAAAAAAGACGCGCTAATCCGGAAACACGTACACCGCAGGAAGCAGGCGTACGAGGCCCCGCGCAGCATAAAAGTGCACGCAAACAACAAACAAGCTCAGACGCTATGATGAATGTACCATTCCTTGCAGCAGTGGTCATGGGACACCGCAGGAGGAGGAGGATAGCCAGACTTTTTGGGATGCCTGATGACCAGGTGTATGGGAGGTACAGGTTCCCATCACACATAATACTCGACCTGGTGAGTGAGTGGGAGGATGACCTCACATCACACACCCTGTGCTCCCAAGCACTGAGCCCCTTGGAAAAGGTGCTCAATGTACTGCACTTCTTGGCCACTGGTTCATTTCAGCGGACAAGTGCCATAGTGGGGGGGGTGTCACAGGCCACGCAGTCACGCTGACTACACCAGGTGTTTGCCATCATGACTGCACGCTCTTCAGTCCGCAGGCACATATACATGCCCAGAACACCTGCAGAAAGGCAGGCTGCCGTCCAGGACTTTTACGGTGTGGCACACTTCCCCAAAGTGCTAGGTGCCATTGATTGCTCCCATGTGGCTCTACATCCTCCCAGGGCAACTGAGCACATCTATAGAAACCGCAAGCACTGGCATTCCATCAACGTTCAGGTAGTATGTGATGCCAAGGGAATCATCACCTCAGTATATGCCAACTATCCAGGGTCCACCCATGACAGTTTCATTTTTAGAATGTCACCCCTAAACTGGGACCTAGAAGCTGGGCGGCATGGCGATACATGGCTGCTTGGTGAGTATAAATGCCTCTGCACATGCATGCATGTCAGATACTGAGTAATGTCACAACCCCACTTATGATACCTATCATCACCTCCCCAGGGGACAGTGCCTACCCTCTGAGCACCCACATGATGACGCCAATTCGGAACCCCACCACACCACCCGAGGTAAGATACAACACAGCCCATATTGCAACCTGGGGCATAGTGGAGCGCACATTCGGAGTGCTCAAGTCACGCTTTCGCTCCCTTGACCGCTCTGGTGGGCAGCATCTATACGCACCCCCAGTAGTGTGCAGGATCATAGTGGCAGCATGTGTCCTGCACAATGTTGCAACCCGCTGGGGTCTGCCGGTGGACATGGTGGGGCCCCCACTTCCCCAACCACATGCACGGTCGCTGCGCATGGGAGGGGAAAGGGCACGTGGTGAGGCAGCCCGCACGCAGCTGGTGGCTAATTACTCCACCTAAAATCACACCCCTGTGGAGTGCACACAGCTCTGGCACATACCAGCTGACAATCAACGATTATGCCATAAGGGACAGTCAACTGTCACAACCATACCAGCCTGAGATTGGTCACCTGGAAGTGTTACATTGTGTGCATCCCTACCTACTAAAAGACAACCAATGCTGTGTCACAAAAAGACACACATTTATGCTTCATGAATGACTACCCCCTTGCAAAATTCAACATGAAAATGGTACCATGTCACCAAACCCCTCCCCATCTCAGCTACCCAACACACCATGGCATGTCATGCAATGTGAAAGCAACAAAATGAATGCACAACACATGACACAAGTGTCACAAAGTACACTGTCCCAAATGGAAACAGGCCACAGACAATATGCTCCCAGTAATCAGTAACAAACAGCACACATGAACAAATACTTACCAACAACACAATACAGCAACACAGGATGAAACAGTGGCAAAATAAGACAGTACAAAATCAAAGTAGTGCAAGTCTTACAACCTGAATAAGCCAGCACATCAACCCCTTCCAACTGCAGAGTGTTGCTGCCAGGCAAATGTGTCAGTGTACTGCATACAACATGAACTGCATCTGCAAAGGAGACGGCCTTGTGAAGACATGAAGAAGGTACCTGTGAGTAAGGAGGAAGACATGGATGCACAAGCACATATCAATACACCATGCAGTGTTCAATACAAAAACATTCCCCACTAGGGATGTCCACACAGTTTTGACTACAGACTGCCCACACAGCTCATGGGAGCCCAATGTCACTGTGTAAGTCACTGTCACTTGGTCACACCCTTTGCAAGCCCATGGAAAGGGGAAGCAGGAGGGGTGTGTGTCATGAACCCAGGCATCTGACTCAAAGACAGGACAAGCCTGCATGTGCCCAGCTGGAATACACAGTGGATGCCCACGGGAGCCACACAGGGCAACACACTGTAAAAAATAAAATAAAAAAATAAATTTAAAAAAACGCCCATGTGTGGATGGGGGGGGGGCCACCCAGGAGGTTCGAAGACAGGGTGCACACCAACACCCACCTGCGTGGATGTTGCAAAAAAAAAATACCTCCATGGGCTCATGGCCTGCACGGCTACGCCAATGTGGGAGAACTGCTGTCGGTCTCTTCACCCACTGCTGTTACATCAGGAGGTGGCGGTGCTATGGGAGGCAGGCCACGCAAAGCCCTGGTATGGTCCTCCATGGCAGCAAGCATGCTGGTGTGGAAGGTCTGGTTCTGGAGGATGATAGTACGGAGATCCCCATACAGCACCTCACGGGTTGCCTGCATGTCTGCATGCATGACCTCGCGTGATGCCCGGATCTCCTCATGAGTTGCCCGCAGCTCAGCTGAAAGCGAACGTGTGAGCTGCTCCAGCTGCTGTTCTGACCTAAAATTTCGGGAAGTCTCAAGTTCACCCAGAGTCTCCCTGAGGAAATGGAATTCTAACCTCAGGGCTTCCCTGTGGCCCTGTGACTCTACAGATATGGATTCACGCAGAGTCTCCAATGCCACCCGCCGGTCCCTGTTGGATGCCAACATGTCTTCCCTGTGTGATTGGCAAATGGAGTCTGTTGCCTGCTGTTGTTGCTCCATCTGCCTTTCAGGGGGGAGAATGGAAGTGGCCACCATCTCCATTGCCTGAGCCATCATTTCAACTGATGCTCCCTGTTGTGCTGCTATACTGTAAATGGAGCTTTCCCATACAGTATTGTACATGAACAACACATGTCCCACACGACTATAACCCTGGCATGCATGCACTGTCAATGAGTTGGAAGGGGAGGAAAAAAGCAGACACTGAGGACTCCAAGATGGAAAATCAACACATGTACTAGCACTGGCATCACAGATTAGCCTGTGAGTGGCATGGGCAATCCACATACATGACACATGCCAGCACACAGATGGCACGTAGCATAGCCATGGTACGTTTGACAAGTACAGCCATATGTCAGTGAATGAGTACTGTCACCCATCCATGTGAGATGGACATGATGAGATGAAAAATGCAAAATAGTGCGACAAAATACGCATGTGCCACACAGTGCAACACATACAGTGTGCAATAATACAGTGATGGCAGGCAGATGGATACATCAATGGTTGGTCACTTCAACATGACAGGAAACAACAATCATGTTCCACATTCAAACAGGCCCCAAAAATGAATGTGAGCAGGCCCATACTCAATCAGCCTGAATGGTGAAATCATTCCCATAACAAGGTAATAAATGTGGGCCAATGTGGGTTGTAATCTATGACAGAAGCATGTCACATATGTGGGATTAGGGCAGAAAAATGCGTTGCAAAAATGGGAGATTGAAACAATCAGGCTGAATGAGCACTAAAAAATCAGAACAATGTTGTTGCAAGATGACAGTTCAAGGGCAACTGCAGGAATGTGGCACTAATTGGCTACTGTGGTCAGAAGGGATGCTGTCATACCCAAACCCAAGGCCGGTTAATGGTTTGGAGGAAGCACATGGGTGACCCATACCACTCAGGAGTACACACCCTCACCTGGCACTCAATCATTACACATCACCCAAGAAACATACACATGGATTACGCACACTTGCATGGGCACTCAGCGGACAATGCCTCATAATCTGGTAGGTCTCCCACGCCTTGGATCTGTTCCTCTGTGACGAAGGTTCCAGCAACAGACTCATGTTCAGTGAGTTGGTCGTCCTCTGGTGGAGACCCACTGCCAGTCACCAGCGTAGAGGCATGATTGGAAGCCAGCTTGTTCTTTGCTTTGCGTTTAAGGTCATTCCACTGCTTGTAGCAATCATCAGCTGTGCGCCTCACAAATCCAAGGGCACTAATGTGGTCCTCGATGGTCTGCCAGTGGGCCCTACGTTGAGCAGTCTTAGTCTTACAGCCTGCAGTCACCAACATTTTGCGGCTATGTGCCGACACATAGGCCACAAGTGCATCAAATTCGGCGTCATTGAAGCTAGGCTTCCTTGATGTGCCGGAGTGTGTAGCTGTGTCTGGGGTCTCACCCTGTAGTGCAAGAGCACCCTTCTTCTTCTTCTTGTAAGGTGGTGCGGATCCTGAGTGGCTTAAGCCGCTTTGGTCAGTAAGGGCAGAAGCGCAGGTGGACTGGGTACTAGAAGCCTGTAAAGGCACAATGACCATAGGTCTTGGTGCAGGCATTGGCTGCAGGGTGATGTCGGCAGGGCCAACGTCGGTGTGATGGACCTGGACCGACACTGTCCCGGCTGGGAGACTCCGAGCTGGGGTGTATTGAGCTGCAGCTGCCCCTGCAGCCTCCCCACCCTGCCTACTTGGGGCAGCAGATGACATTGCTGCATCAGATCCACGTGGCCGGGTGACAGCAACTTTCACTGCCACACATGGATTAGACTTGCTGACCTGGAAGTCAGCCTGGGAGTCATCCTGTGCCGGTTCAGGTGAAAAAATGGGCCGGTCCAACAAGGGCTGAACTGGGATGGTGTCAGCTACGTTTCCCACAACCATTGGGGGGACATAGGTGACCCTGATTGGTCCTCCACACACAGGGCTCTAGGGGCACCCTGCAAATCCTGGCCACGTCCCCTACCACGGCCACCATGCCCACCTTTTAAAGGTCGGCCACCTTTGCCTCCCTTACTGCTTGGTTGCCTCCCAACTATGGCACTGATGTTGTTGTGCGTATGAGAGTAGCAGTAAACAATTGTCCTGGGCAATTGGGGTGAAAGGGGTAGGGTACTAGATGGAATTCGTACCCTAGTGCTCTAGCAACGCCGTATGTGACCCCTGGGGGAAGATGACGAGTCACGCAATGCACAGGCACCCCAAAAACAAAAGTACACGTGCACGCAAACCCTGGTAGACCACGTGCGTGGAAAAATGAACCCACACTATGCTGTGGCACCCAGAAACACAAAAATAAGCGTACACGTGTTACACGCAGCCTACAATGACCTCTGAAGGGGTACGCGACACACAGCGGCAACCACAGTTGGAAAAAACGTGCGCCACTCACCGTCTGCCTTGAAAAAGAATGTGAAAAAGATGTGCGTGTGCGTGTTTGCAACACCCCCGCCAAAAGAATAAAAGAACGCAGTCTGAGGAAACAGGGAGTACGAACTGGAAACGTTGTGAAGTAATCGCGTGTGAACCGACAAGAAGTACAAGAATCACCCGCTCGCTCTCCACAAAAAGCACGTACAAGAAAATAGCGTGATACTCGTACCTTTTAAGCTAGCCCACACGTGCAACATCACTTACGCGCTTACGCGCTAAGGCCCTTTCCTGCAGTAGCACGGTGAAGTGCAGTTTTCTGACGTGCTGATTCACAATGCACCTGTGTTGTGGGGAACGCCTGCGCGCGTATCGTCACTTACACGCTTATGCGCTAAGGGCCTTTCCTCAGATTTCACACTGATGTGCACTTTTTTCATGTGCCAAATCACTCCGTATCAAGTTGGCCACGCGAAAACACACGGAAGACAACGCTCCTGCCCAAAAGGCCATTTTCCTGCCCCCAAGAGCCTCGAGCACGCTCCCACCAGCCATCTGCTGCTGCCTGCCTGCTGCCCACGTGCCCTGCTATTTGGTGCCTGCACGTCAGCCATCTGCAGGGGTCCAGTTGCTGTGTCCACCCCTGCTGGAACAGAAGACTCCCGACTGGGATACCATCGCTCCCCAGCCCAGCCCCAGGACCCAGTTGCCCACTCACGCCTGCCTCGGGGGTCGCCATGTCAGGGCAAACACCATCTGAGACCACTGGCGACCCCCAGCCAGAGAGGCAGAGGGCCACCAGCTTCAGTGAGAAGGAAGTTTGTGTCCTGGTGGAGCATGACCTGGGGAATTATGATGCCCTCTTCAGAACATCATGCACAAACAAGGAAGGACGGGAGAGGATCTGGGAGGACGCAGTGGTTGCCATCAATGCAGAGGGGGTGGCAACCCACGACATCAAGCACGTCCAGAAGCGCTGGAAGGACTTTAGGTCCAGGACCCTCTACAAGGCCCGGTGCCTCGCAAAGGCAGAGGAGGCAGAGGTGTGCCGGGTCAGCATGAGAAACATCCAGATGAGGGTCCTGGAACGCGTAGGCCCAGGGCTCCACGCCCAGATCCTTCACAGGCAGAGCCGTCTGGAGTTGAGCGGTAAGTAGCCAAGCATTGCTGTGTGAGACAGGGCATGTTGCAGTGTGCTGGTAGTCTGATACTTGCCTGTATGTGTGACATAGGCCATGTATCGATGTGTGTGTGCAGAGACATCATGGTCATGCATGTGAGACCAGTAATGTGTGAACCACATGGATGGTGCATGTGTTCAAATGCAACATGGGGAGCTGTATGCAGAATGGAAACATGAATACATGCCAGTCTCTGTTCTTGAACATGGAGGGGGGTGAGGGATGAGTGCTGCTCTCATGTACATGTGTGGTGCACATGTGTGTGTGTCTGAGAAGTGTGTGTGTGACTTTGAAACACCATGGATGCATGACACATGTCCGTGATGATGTGTAGATTCACTCATGCAGTGCGGTCACCGTTGTATCCACTGTGTCTATCCACTGTGTCTGTGGTGTACAAGCCATGATGCATGACCCTCTGTTGATGTGTGTGCATGGGATCAGTGTGAGCCATGATGCATGTGAGTTTGAAGGCAACGTTTTGGTTAAAAGAGGCCCTTGTACATGGATGCTGATGTTGATTGCAGGCTCCGTGCCTGTTTCTGCATGTGTGTTGCGTGCATTCACCCATGTATTGTGGAGGGACAGGATGGAAGTGACATTTGACAGTGCCACTCATGTGTTACTGCTTCCTGTCTAATGCTTGTGTTCTATGTCTCCCTCTATGCAACGTCAAGTGAAGAAGAGGATGGAGACGGCGCTGTGGAGCCAAGCGGCAGGGGATGCCTCCACCGGGCGGCGATGCAAGGCCCAGCCACCCTCCCAGGAATTGCCATCATCCGGGAGCGAGGGGACTGGTGCTGCGTCTGCCACTACGGCTGTAGTGGAAGGGCCGGGTGAGCCTCCACAGGGGCTTGCAATGGCGGAAGACGGTGTGGAGACATCCAGGTTGGTGGTCTCTACAGAGGAGGATGAGCCCGCTACTGAGCCGCACATGGGGCCTGGTGGGGGTAGTACCACTGGTGCAAATGGTGCAGTCCAGGGCCAGGGTCAGGAGGCAGCACAGGTCACCGCGGAGGGGCCTGTGCATGTCGCTGTCCTTGACCCTGTGACTGCACCACCATGCACCAGCAGGGATGCCCCGTCCCAGGCCATCTGCAGGTAGGGGGGAGTGCCACGTCATCTGCCTCTCCACTACCTGCAGACGAGGGGTCCCATGAACGTATGGGCTCCGTCCCGATTGGCGTTGCATTGCGCACGCGTGACATTCGTGATGACGTGCGTGCTTCCGGGGTGGAGCACAAACGCCATCATGAAGAGCGGCATCGCGACGTGGCACTGTTGGGAGGGGCCCTGGTCGGTGGGTTCCTACATGTGTCGCGCACTCTGGTGGACCTCTCCTCCTCTGTGGAGACTATGCGCCAGTCGTTCTCCCTGCCGTCTTCCGGCCCAGATTTCACAAGGGCCCCCTGTGGACCTTGCCTGACCAACGCAGCCAGCTTGGTGGAGATCCCTTCCCTGCCACAGTCGGGAGTCGGCGGTCCAGCAGGGGTGGACACCACAACAACTGGAGACCAGCTGATGGAGGATGTGCAGGCATCATCGGACAGGGCACATGGACAGCAGCAGCAGCAGCAGGCTCTAGGTGGGAGCAATGATGGCTCTGGGCCATCGACATCAGAGGGGCAGGCATCGGCCAGAGAGCAGGAGGACCCTGGAATGGGTGTGTCTGCCGTGTGGCTGCTGTTGGGCCGGGGTATAGATGCGGAGTGGCAGCGGGCAGAAGAGGCACGGCTCACAATGGTCAGGGCGGAGAAATCCATGCGGAGGGCACTGAGGCGGGCCGAGTGTCTCGAGGCTATTCGCAGGGAGTTGGAGTCCAACACGGCATTGTCCATGCGAACCCTCAGGGCCATGGAAGAAGACCACCTCCAGGACATTGAGCAGGAGTTCGATGATGCTCTGGCCCGGGAAATCAGAAAGTGAGCCGTCGGACTAGCCTGCCACCATTGTATATAGTTTTTAGTGTTAGGCTTCATTTTCGTTTTCCTTTATTTTGGGGTGTTTGGACTTTACCCCACACATTTGTATATCGTTTTTTTATTAGGTAGTTTTGTTCATAGGTTTTTGTTCTTTCGTTGGGCTCATGGACGCTTGACAATTGTACATAGCTGGACAATGAATTTCACCATGAATTAATGGATTTTACTTTTTATGTTTCCTTTGGATTTGCTTTGGTGGGGGGAGAGTTTGTACTATTTTTCATTTGGATTTCTTTGGATTGGTTATACTTTTCATGTACTCATCTTTTGGACATGCTTTTAATTTCATGTTTGCAATTTTTTTATGCTTTCATTTCATTGCTTTATTTTTGTGCAGAATACATTTTGATATTTTACTTCGATGTGTGTAATTTGCTCTTTGAGTTCATGCATGTGAAAATGTGGGTTTACACAATCAATGCCAACTAGTGTGTGTGTGTGACGGACATGTGTTGATGTACATAGTTGACTTTTGGTTTGTGTCTTGAGATAGGCATGTCAGCGTGGGGTGGGTGGGGGTTCTGGGGGACACGAGTCGGAACCTGAGGCTCACTGCTGGGTGGGTGGGGGTGATGGGGGACATGAGTCGGGGCCTGTTGGCAGGTGCCCGTCAATGCTGGGTGGGTGGGGGTGCTGGGGGACATGAGTTGGGGCCTGAGGCTCACTGCTGGGTGGGTGGGGGTGCTGGGGGACATGAGTCGGGGCCTGCTGGCAGGTTCCCCTCACTGCTGGGGGGTGGGGGTACTGGGGGACATGAGTCAGGGTCTACTGGCAGCTGCCCCTCACTGCTGGGGGATGGGGGTGCTGGGGGACATGAGTCGGGGCCTGCTGGCAGCTGCCCCTCACTGCTGGGGGGTGGGGGTGCTGGGGGACATGAGTCAGGGCCTGACGCTCACTGCTGGGTGGGTGGGGGTGCTGGGGGACATGAGTCAGGGCCTGTTGGCAGCTGCCCCTTACTGCTGGGGGGTGGGGGTGCTGGGGGACATGATTCGGGGCCTGCTGGCAGGTGCCCGTCAATGCTGGGTGGGTGGCGGTTCTGGGGGACATGAGTCGGGGCCTGAGGCTCACTGCTGGGTGGGTGGGGGTGATGGGGGACATGAGTTGGGGCCTGCTGGCAGGTGCCCGTCAATGCTGTGTGCGTGGGAGTGCTGGGGGACATGAGTCGGGGCCTGAAGCTCACTGCTGGGTGGGTGGGGGTGCTGGGTGACATGAGTCGGGGCCTGCTGGCAGGTGCCCCTCACTGCTGGGGGGTGGGGGTACTGGGGGACATGAGTTGGGGCCTGCTGGCAGCTGCCCCTCACTGCTAGGGGGTGGGGGTGCTGGGGGACATGAGTCAGGGCCTGAGGCTCACTGCTGGGTGGGTGGGGGTGCCTGGGGACACGAGTCGGGGCCTGCTGGCAGGTGCCCCTCACTGCTGGGGGGGTGGGGGTGCTGGGGACATGAGTCGGGGCCTGCTGGCAGGTGCCAGTCAATGCTGGGTGGGTGGTGCTCTTGGGGGCCATGAGAATCGGGGCCTGAGGCTCACTGCTGGGTGGGTGGGGGTGCTGGGGGACATACATGAGTCGGGGCCTGCTGGCAGGTGCCCCTCACTGCTGGGGGGTGGGGGTGCTGGGTGACATGAGTCGGGGCCTGCTGGCAGCTGCCCTCACTGCTGGGGGGTGGGGGTGCTGGGGGACATGAGTCAGGGCCTGAGGCTCACTGCTCGGTGGATGGGGGTGCAGGGGGACATGAGTCAGGGCCTGCTGGCAGGTGCCCCTCACTACTGGGTGGGTGGGGGTGCTGGGGGACATGAGTCAGGGCCTGAGGCTCACTGCTGGGTGGGTGGGGGTGCTGGGGGACATGAGTCAGGGCCTGCTGGCAGCTGCCCCTCACTGCTGGGGGTGCTTGGGGACATGAGTCGGGGCCTGCTGGCAGCTGCCCCTCACTGCTGGGGGTGGGGGTGCTGAGGGACATGAGTCAGGGCCTGCTGGCAGGTGCCCGTCAATGCTGGGTGGGTGAGGGTTCTGGGGGACATGAGTCGGGGCCTGAGGCTCACTGCTGGGTGGGTGGGGGTGATGGGGGACATGAGTCGGGGCCTGCTGGCAGGTGCCCCTCACTGCTGGGGGGTGGGGGTGTTGGGGGACATGAGTTGGGGCCTGCTGGCAGCTGCCCCTCACTGCTGAGAGGTGGGGGTGCTGGTGGACATGAGTCAGGCCCTGAGGCTCACTGCTGGGTGGGTGGGGGTGCTGGGGGACATGAGTCGGGGCCTGCTGGCAGGTGCCCCTCACTGCTGGGGGGTGGGGGTGCTGGGGGACATGAGTCGGGGCCTGCTGGCAGGTGCCCGTCAATGCTGGGTGGGTGGGGGTGCTGGGGGACATGAGTCAGGGCCTGAGGCTCACTGCGGGGTGGTTGGGGGTGCTGGGGGACATGAGTCGGGGCCTGCTGGCAAGTGCCCCTCACTGCTGGGGGGTGGGGGCGCTGGGGGACATGAGTCAGGGCCTGAGGCTCACTGCTGGGTGGGTGGGGATGCTGGGGGACATGAGTCGGGGCCTGCTGGCAGGTGCCCATCAATGCTGGGTGCGTGGTGGTGCTGGGGGACATGAGTCGGGGCTTGAGGCTCACTGCTGGGTGGGTGGGGGTGCTGGGGGACATGAGTCGGGGCCTGAGGCTCACTGCTGGGTGGGTGGGGGTGCTGGGGGACATGAGTCGGGCCTACTGGCAGGTGCCCGTCAATGCTGGGTGGGTGGTGGTGCTGGGGGACATGAGTCGGGGCCTGAGGCTCACTGCTGGGTGGGTGGGGGTGCTGGGGGACATGAGTCGGGGCCTGCTGGCAGGTGCCCCTCACTGCTGGGGGGTGGGGTTGCTGGGGGACATGAGTCAGGGCCTGCTGGCAGGTGCCCGTCAATGCGGGTGGGTGGTGGTGCTGGGGGACATGAGTCGGGGCCTGAGGCTCACTGCTGGGTGGGTGGGGGTGCTGGGGGACATGAGTCGGGGCCTGAGGCTCACTGCTGGGTGGGTGGGGGTGCTGGGGGACATGAGTCAGGGCCTGCTGGCAGCTGCCCCTCACTGCTGGGGGGTGGGGTGCTGGGGGACATGAGTCGGGGCCTGCTGGCAGGTGCCCATCAATGCTGGGTGGGTGGGGGTTCTGGGGGACATGAGTCGGGGCCTGAGGCTCACTGCTGGGTGGGTGGGGGTGATAGGGGACATGAGTTGGGGCCTGCTGGCAGCTGCCCTCACTGCTGGGGGGTGGGGGTGCTGGGGGACATGAGTCAGGGCCTGAGGCTCACTGCTCGGTGGATGGGGGTGCAGGGGGACATGAGTCAGGGCCTGCTGGCAGGTGCCCCTCACTACTGGGTGGGTGGGGGTGCTGGGGGACATGAGTCAGGGCCTGAGGCTCACTGCTGGGTGGGTGGGGGTGCTGGGGGACATGAGTCAGGGCCTGCTGGCAGCTGCCCCTCACTGCTGGGGGTGGGGGTGCTTGGGGACATGAGTCGGGGCCTGCTGGCAGCTGCCCCTCACTGCTGGGGGTGGGGGTGCTGAGGGACATGAGTCAGGGCCTGCTGGCAGGTGCCCGTCAATGCTGGGTGGGTGAGGGTTCTGGGGGACATGAGTCGGGGCCTGAGGCTCACTGCTGGGTGGGTGGGGGTGATGGGGGACATGAGTCGGGGCCTGCTGGCAGGTGCCCCTCACTGCTGGGGGGTGGGGGTGTTGGGGGACATGAGTTGGGGCCTGCTGGCAGCTGCCCCTCACTGCTGAGAGGTGGGGGTGCTGGTGGACATGAGTCAGGCCCTGAGGCTCACTGCTGGGTGGGTGGGGGTGCTGGGGGACATGAGTCGGGGCCTGCTGGCAGGTGCCCCTCACTGCTGGGGGGTGGGGGTGCTGGGGGACATGAGTCGGGGCCTGCTGGCAGGTGCCCGTCAATGCTGGGTGGGTGGGGGTGCTGGGGGACATGAGTCAGGGCCTGAGGCTCACTGCGGGGTGGTTGGGGGTGCTGGGGGACATGAGTCGGGGCCTGCTGGCAAGTGCCCCTCACTGCTGGGGGGTGGGGGCGCTGGGGGACATGAGTCAGGGCCTGAGGCTCACTGCTGGGTGGGTGGGGATGCTGGGGGACATGAGTCGGGGCCTGCTGGCAGGTGCCCATCAATGCTGGGTGCGTGGTGGTGCTGGGGGACATGAGTCGGGGCTTGAGGCTCACTGCTGGGTGGGTGGGGGTGCTGGGGGACATGAGTCGGGGCCTGAGGCTCACTGCTGGGTGGGTGGGGGTGCTGGGGGACATGAGTCGGGCCTACTGGCAGGTGCCCGTCAATGCTGGGTGGGTGGTGGTGCTGGGGGACATGAGTCGGGGCCTGAGGCTCACTGCTGGGTGGGTGGGGTTGCTGGGGGACATGAGTCGGGGCCTGCTGGCAGGTGCCCCTCACTGCTGGGGGGTGGGGTTGCTGGGGGACATGAGTCAGGGCCTGCTGGCAGGTGCCCGTCAATGCGGGTGGGTGGTGGTGCTGGGGGACATGAGTCGGGGCCTGAGGCTCACTGCTGGGTGGGTGGGGGTGCTGGGGGACATGAGTCGGGGCCTGAGGCTCACTGCTGGGTGGGTGGGGGTGCTGGGGGACATGAGTCAGGGCCTGCTGGCAGCTGCCCCTCACTGCTGGGGGGTGGGGTGCTGGGGGACATGAGTCGGGGCCTGCTGGCAGGTGCCCATCAATGCTGGGTGGGTGGGGGTTCTGGGGGACATGAGTCGGGGCCTGAGGCTCACTGCTGGGTGGGTGGGGGTGATAGGGGACATGAGTTGGGGCCTGCTGGCAGGTGCCCGTCAATGCTGGGTGGGTGGGAGTGCTGGGGGACATGAGTCGGGGCCTGCGGCTCACTGCTGGGTGGGTGGGGGGTTGGGGTGCTGGGGGACATGAGTCGGGGCCTGCTGGCAGGTGCCCGTCAGTGCTGGGTGGGTGGGGGTTCTGGGGGACATGAGTCGGGGCCTGAGTCTCACTGCTGGGTGGGTGGGGGTGATAGGGGACATGAGTTGGGGCCTGCTGGCTGCTGCCCCTCACTGCTGGAGGGTGGGGGTGCTGGGGGACATGAGTCAGGCCCTGAGGCTCACTGCTGGGTGGGTGGGGGTGCTGGGGGACATGAGTCGGGGCCTGCTGGCAGGTGCCCCTCACTGCTGGGGGGCGGGGGTGCTGGGGGACATGAGTCGGGGCCTGCTGGCAGGTGCCCGTCAATGCTGGGTCGGTGGTGCTGCTGGGGGACATGAGTCGGGGCCTGAGGCTCACTGCTGGGTGGGTGGGGGTGCTGGGGGACATGAGTCAGGGCCTGCTGGAAGGTGCCCGTCAATGCTGGGTGGGTGGGGGTGCTAGGGGACATGAGTCGGGGCCTGAGGCTCACTGCTGGGTGGGTGGGGGTGCTGGGGGACATGAGTCGGGGCCTGCTGGCAAGTGCCCCTCACTGCTGGGGGGTGGGGGTGCTGGGGGACATGAGTCGGGGCCTGCTGGCAGCTGCCCCTCACTGCTGGGGGGTGGGGGTGCTGAGGGACATGAGTCAGGGCCTGAGGCTCACTGCTCGGTGGGTGGGGGTGCAGGGGGACTTGAGTCAGGGCCTGCTGGCAGGTGCCACTCACTGCTAGGGGGTGGGGGTCCTGGGGGACATGAGTCGGGGCCTGCTTGCAACTGCTCCTCTCTGCTGGGGGGTGGGGGTGCTGGGGGACATGAGTCGGGGCCTGCTGGCAGGTGTCCGTCAATGCTGGATGGGTGGGGGTGCTGGGGGACATGAGTCGGGGCCTGAGGCTCACTACTGGGTGGGTGGGGGTGCTGGGGGAAATAAGTTAGGGCCTGCTGGCAGGTGCCCCTCACTGCTGGGGGTGGGGGTGCTGGGGGACATGAGTCGGGGCCTGCTGGCAGCTGCCCCTCACTGCTGGGTGGGTGGGGGTGCTGGGGGACATGAGTCAGGGCCTGAGGCTCACTGCTGGGTGGGTGGGGGTGCTGGGGGACATGAGTCATGGCCTGAGGCTCAATTCTGGGTGGGTGGGGGTGCTGGGGGACATGACTCGGGGCGTGCTGGCAGGTGCCCCTCACTGCTGGGCGGGTGGGGGTGCTGGGGGACATTAGTCAGGGCCTGAGGCTCACTGCTGGGTGGGTGGGGGTGCTGGGGGACATGAGTTGGGGCCTGCTGGCAGCTGCCCCTCACTGCAGGGGGCTGGGGGTGCAGGGGGACATGAGTCAGGCCTGCTGGCAGCTGCCCCTCACTGCTGGGGGGTGGGGGTGCTGGGGGACATGATTCAGGGCCTGAGGCTCACTGCTGGGTGGGTGGGGGTGCTGGGGGACATGAGTCAGGGCCTGCTGACAGGTGCCCCTCACTGCTGGGGGGGGTGCTGGGGGACATGAGTCGGGGCCTGCTGGCAGCTGCCCCTCACTGCTGGGGGGTGGGGGTGCTGGGGGACATGATTCAGGGCCTGAGGCTCACTGCTGGGTGGGTGGGGGTGCTGGGGGACATGGGTCGGGGCCTGCTGGCAGGTTCCCCTCACTGCTGGGTGGGTGGGGGTGCTGGGGGACATGAGTCGGCGCCTGCTGGCAGGTACCCCTCACTGCTGGGGGGTGGGGGTACTGGGCGACATGAGTCGGGGCCTGCTGGCAGATGGCCCTCAATGCTGGGGGGTGGGGGTTCTGGGGGACATGAGTCAGGGCCTGAGGATCACTGCTGGGTGGGTGGGGGTGCCTGGGGACATGAGTCGGAGCCTGCTGGCAGGTGCCCCTCACTGTTGGGGGGTGGGGGTACTGGGGGACATGAGTCGGGGCCTGCACTGCTGGGTGGGTGGGGGTGCTGGGGGACATGAGTCGGGGCCTGCTGGCAGGTGCCCCTCACTGCTGGGGGGTGGGGTTGCTGGGGGACATGAGTCGGGGCCTGCTGGCAGGTGCCCGTCAATGCTGGGTGGGTGGTGGTGCTGGGGGACATGAATTGGGGCCTGAGGATCACTGCTGGGTGGGTGGGGGGGCTGGGGGACATGAGTCAGGGCCTGAGGCTCACTGCTGGGTGTGTGGGGTTGCTGGAGGACATGGGTCGGGGCCTGCTGGCTGGTGCCCCTCACTGCTAGGGGGTGGGGGTGCTGGGGGACATGAGTCGGGGCCTGCTGCCAGCTGCCCCTCACTGCTGGGGGGTGGGGGTGCTGGGGGACATGAGTCGGGGCCTGCTGGCAGCTGCTCCTCACTGCTGGGTGGGTGGGGGTTCTGGGGGACATGAGTCAGGGCCTGAGGCTCACTGCTGGGTGGGTGGGAATGCTGGGGGACATGAGTCAGGGCCTGAGGCTCACTGCTGGGTGGGTGGGGGTGCTGGGGGACATGAGTCGGGGCCTGCTGGCAGGTGTCCCTCACTGCTGGGTGGGCGGGGTGCTGGGGGACTTGAGTCAGGGCCTGAGGCTCACTGCTGGGGGTTGGGGGTGCTGGGGGACATGAGTCGGGCCTGCTGGCTGGTGCCCCTCACTGCTGGGGGGTGGGGGTGCTGAGGGACATGAGTCGGGGGCCTGCTGCCAGCTGCCTCTCACTGCAGGGGGGTGGGGTGCTTAGGGACATGAGTTGGGGCCTGCTGGCAGGTGCCCCTCACTGCTGGGTGGGTGGGGGTGCTGGGGGACATGAGTCAGGGCCTGAGGCTCACTGTTGGGGGGGTGGGGGTGCTGGGGGACATGAGTCAGGGCCTGCTGGCAAGTACCCTCACTCCTGGGGGGTGGGAGTGCTGGGGAACATGAGTCGGGGCCTGCTGACAGCTGCCCCTCACTGCTGGGGGTGGGGTGCTGGGGGACATGAGTTGGGGCCTGTTGGCAGGTGCCCGTCAATGCTGGGTGGGTGGGAGTGCTGGGGGACATGAGTCGGGGCCTGAGGCTCACTGCTGGGTGGGTGGGGGTGCTGGCGGACATGAGTCGGGGCCTGCTGGCAGGTGCCCCTCACTGCTGGGGGGTGGGGGTGCTAAGGGGACATGAGTCGGGGCCTGCTGGCAGCTGCCCCTCACTGCTGGGGGGTGGGGGTGATGGGGGACATGAGTCAGGCCCTGAGGCTCACTGCTGGGTGGGTGCTGGGGGACATGAGTCGGGGCCTGCTGGCTGGTGCCCCTCACTGCTGGGGGGTCGGGAAGCTGGGGGACATGAGTCGGGGCCTGCTGGCAGGTGGCCATCAATGCTGGGTGGGTGGTGGTGCTGGGGGACATGAGTAGGGGCCTGAGGCTCACTGCTGGGTGGGTGGGTGTGCTGGGGGACATGAGTCGGGGCCTGCTGGAAGGTGCCCGTCAATGCTGGGTGGGTGGGGATGCTGGGGGACATGAGTCGGGGCCTGAGGCCCACTGCTGGGGGGTGGGGGTGCTGGGGGACATGAGTTGGGGCCTGCTGGCAAGTGCCCCTCACTGCTGGGGGGTGGGGGTGCTGGGGGACATGAGTCAGGGCCTGAGGCTCACTGCTGGGTGGGTGGGGGTGCTCGGGACACGAGTCGGGGCCTGCTGGCAGGTGCCCCTCACTGCTGGGGGTGGGGTGCTGGGGGACATGAGTTGGGGCCTGCTGGCAGGTGCCCGTCAATGCTGGGTGGGTGGGAGTGCTGGGGGACATGAGTCGGGGCCTGAGGCTCACTGTTGGGTGGGTGGGGGTGCTGGTGGACATGAGTCGGGGCCTGCTGGCAGGTGCCCCTCACTGCTGGGGGGTGGGGGTGCTGGGGGACATGAGTCGGGGCCTGAGGCTCACTGCTGGGTGGGTGGGGGTGCTGGGGGACATGTATTGGGGCCTGCTGGCAAGTGCCCCTCACTGCTGGGGGGTGGGGGTGCTGGGGGACATGAGTCGGGGCCTGAGGCTCACTGCTGGGTGGGTGGGGGTGCTCGGGACACGAGTCAGGGCCTGCTGGCAGCTGCCCCTCACTGCTGGGGGGTGGGGTTGCTGGGCAACATGAGTCGGGGCCTGCTGGCAGGTGCCCGTCAATGCTGGGTGGGTGGTGGTGCTGGGGGACATGAGTCGGGGCCTGAGGCTCACTGCTGGGTGGGTGGGGGTGCTAGGGGACATGAGTCGGGGCCTGAGGCTCACTGCTGGGTGGGTGGGGGTGCTGGGGGACATGAGTCGGGGCCTGCTGGCAGGTGCCCCTCACTGCTGGGGGGTGGGGGGTACTGGGGGACATGAGTCGGGGCCTGCTGGCTGCTGCCCCTCACTGCTGGGGGGTGGGCGTGCTGGGGGACATGAGTCAGGCCCTGAGGCTCACTGCTGGGTGTGTGGGGGTGCTGGGGGACATGAGTCGGGGCCTGCTGGCAGCTGCCCCTCACTGCTGGGGGTGGGGGTGCTGGGGGACATGAGTCGGGGCCTGCTGGCAGGTGCCCGTCAATGCTGGGTGGGTGGTGCTGCTGGGGGACATGAGTCGGGGCCTGAGGCTCACTGCTGGGTGGGTGGGGGTGCTGGGGGACATGAGTCAGGGCCTGCTGGCAGGTGCCCGTCAATGCTGGGTGGGTGGGGGTGCTGGGGGACATGAGTCGGGGCCTGAGGCTCTCTGCTTTGTGGGTGGGGGTGCTGGGGGACATGAGTCGGGGCCTGCTGGCAGCTGCCCCTCACTGCTGGGGGTGGGGGTGCTGAGGGACATGAGTCAGGGCCTGAGGCTCACTGCTCGGTGGGTGGGGGTGCAAGGGGACATGAGTCAGGGCCTGCTGGCAGGTGCCCCTCACTGCTAGGGGGTGGGGGTCCTGGGGGACATGAGTCGGGGCCTGCTGGCAACTGCTCCTCTCTGCTGGCGGGTGGGGGTGCTGGGGGACATGAGTCGGGGCCTGCTGGAAGGTGCCCGTCAATGCTGGATGGGCGGGGGTGCTGGAGGACATGAGTCAGGGGCTGAGGCTCACTGCTGGGTGGGTGGGGGTGCTGGGGGAAATGAGTTAGGGCCTGCTGGCAGGTGCCCCTCACTGCTGGGGGTGGGGGTGCTGGGGGACATGAGTCGGGGCCTGCTGGCAGCTGCCCCTCACTGCTGGGTGAGTGGGGGTGCTGGGGGACATGAGTCAGGGTTTGAGGCTCACTGCTGGGTGGGTGGGGGTGCTGGGGGACATGAGTCATGGCCTGAGGCTCAATTCTGGGTGGGTGGGGGTGCTGGGGGACATGAGTCGGGCCTGCTGGCAGGTGCCCCTCACTGCTGGGCGGGTGGGGGTGCTGGGGGACATTAGTCAGGGCCTGAGGCTCACTGCTGGGTGGGTGGGGGTGCTGGGGGACATGAGTCGGGGGCTGAGGCTCACTGCTGGGTGGGTGGGGGTGCTGGGGGAAATGAGTTAGGGCCTGCTGGCAGGTGCCCCTCACTGCTGGGGGTGGGGGTGCTGGGGGACATGAGTCGGGGCCTGCTGGCAGCTGCCCCTCACTGCTGGGTGAGTGGGGGTGCTGGGGGACATGAGTCAGGGTATGAGGCTCACTGCTGGGTGGGTGGGGGTGCTGGGGGACATGAGTCATGGCCTGAGGCTCAATTCTGGGTGGGTGGGGGTGCTGGGGGACATGAGTCGGGGCCTGCTGACAGGTGCCCCTCACTGCTGGGCGGGATTGGGGTGCTGGGGGACATTAGGCAGGGCCTGAGGCTCACTGCTGGGTGGGTGGGGGTGCTGGGGGACATGAGTTGGGGCCTGCTGGCAGCTGCCCCTCACTGCTGGGGGCTGGGGGTGCTGGGGGACATGAGTCGGGCCTGCTGTCAGCTGCCCCTCACTGCTGGGGGGTGGGGGTGCTGGGGGACATGATTCAGGGCCTGAGGCTCACTGCTGGGTGGGTGGGGGTGCTGGGGGACATGAGTCGGGGCCTGCTGGCAGGTACCCCTCACTGCTGGGGGGTGGGGGTGCTGGGGGACATGAGTCGGGGCCTGCTGGCAGCTGCCCCTCACTGCTGGGGGTGGGAGTGCTGGGGGACATGAGTCAGGGCCTGAGGCTCACTGCTGGGTGGGTGGGGGTGCTGGGGGACATGAGTCAGGGCCTGCTGGCAGGTTCCCCTCACTGCTGGGTGGGTGGGGGTGCTGGGGGATATGAGTTGGGGCCTGCTGGCAGGTGCCTCTCACTGCTGGGGGGTGGGGGTGCTGGGGGACATGAGTCAGGGCCTGCTGGCAGGTTCCCCTCACTGCTGGGTGGGTGGGGGTGCTGGGGGATATGAGTTGGGGCCTGCTGGCAGGTGCCTCTCACTGCTGGGGGGTGGGGGTGCTGGGGGACATGAGTCGGGCCTGCTGGCAGCTGCCCCTCACTGCTGGGGGGTGGGGGTGCCGGGGGACATGAGTCGGGGCCTGCTGGCAGGTGCCCGTAAATACTGGGTGGGTGGGGGTGCTAGGGGACATGAGTCGGGTCCTGAGGCTCACTGCTGGGTGGGGGTGCTGGGGGACATGAATCGGGGCCTGCTGGCAGGTGCCCCTCACTGCTGGGTGGGTAGGGGTGCTGGGGGATATGAGTCGGGGCCTGCTGGCAGGTGCCCCTCACTGCTGGGGGGTGGGGGTGCTGGGGGACATGAGTCAGGCCTGCTGGCAGCTGCCCCTCACTGCGGGGGGGTGGGGGTGCTGGGGGACATGAGTCGGGGCCTGCTGGCAGCTGCTCCTCACTGCTGGGTGGGTGGGGGTTCTGGGGGACATGAGTCAGGGCCTGAGGCTCATTGCTGGGTGGGTAGAAATGCTGGGGGACTTGAGTCAGGGCCTGAGGCTCACTGCTGGGGGTTGGGGGTGCTGGGGGACATGAGTCGGGGCCTGCTGGCTGGTGCCCCTCACTGCTGGGGGGGTGAGGGTGCTGAGGGACATGAGTCGGGGGCCTGCTGCCAGCTGCCTCTCACTGCTGGGGGGTGGGGTGCTTAGGGACATGAGTTGGGGCCTGCTGGCAGGTGCCCCTCACTGCTGGGTGGGTGGGGGTGCTGGGGGACATGAGTCAGGGCCTGAGGCTCACTGTTGGGGGGTGGGGGTGCTGGGGGACATGAGTCAGGGCCTGCTGGCAGGTGCCCCTCACTCCTGGGAGGTGGGGGTGCTGGGGGACATGAGTCGGCGCCTGCTGACAGCTGCCCCTCACTGTTGGGGGTGGGGTGCTGGGGGACATGATTCGGGGCCTGCTGGCAGGTGCCCGTCAATGCAGGGTGGGTGGGGGTGCTGGGGGACATGAGTCGGGGCCTGAGGCTCACTGCTGGGTGGGTGGGGCTGCTGGCAGACATGAGTTGGGGTCTGCTGGCAGGTGCCCCTCACTGCTGGGTGTGGAGGTGCTGGGGGACATGAGTCAGGGCCTTCTGTCAGCTGCCCCTCACTGCTGGGGGGTGGGGGTGCTAGGGGACATGAGTCAGGGCCTGAGGATCACTGCTGGGTGGGTGGGGGTGCTGGGGGACATGAGTCGGGGCCTGCTGGCAAGAGCCCCTCACTGCTGGGGCCTGGGGGTGCTGGGGGACATGAGTTGGGGCCTGCTGGCAGCTGCCCCTCACTGCTGGGTGGGTGGGGTGCTGGGGGACATGAGTCAGGGCCTAAGGCTCACTGCTGGGTGGGTGGGGGTGCTGGGGGACATGAGTCAGGGCCTGAGGCTCACTGCTGTGGGGTGGGGGACATGAGTTGGTGATCACTAGTGCAAGGTGACATGTGGGCTGGCTGGGGGGCATGCCCATGGTGGATGGGCTGCATGCGGGACTTTCCCAGGGGTGCTGGGTAGTCCCCTATGGTGTGGGCTGCCTGCAGGAGCCGTGGAGGGGTAGAGGGCACACCTGGGAGGACCCACACTGCCAATTCACGTGTGGGACTCCCCGCGCACCCCACTGTATACACGTACCCCGCTCTGACAGCGAAATCGCGTGTGAGACTGCCCGCGAACCCCTGAAATACACGTACCCCGCTCGCACAGGGCCAATCGCATGTCAAACTCCCCGCGAACCCCAGTAATACACGTACCCCGCTCGTACAGGGCCAATCGCGTGTGAAACTTCCCACGAACCCCAGTAATACACGTACCCCTCTCGCACAGGGCCAATCGCGTGTGAAACTTCCCGCGCACCCCCGAAATACACGTACCCCGCTCGTACAGGGCCAATCGCGTGTGAAACTTCCCACGAACCCCAGTAATACACGTACCCCGCACGCACAGGGCCAATCACGTGTGAAACTTCCCACGCACCCCCAAAATACACGTACCCCACTCGCACAGGTCCAATCGCATGTGAAACTCCCCGGGAACCCCAGTAATACACGTACCCCACTCGCACAGGGCCAATGGCATGTGAAACTTCCCGCACACCCCCGAAATACACATACCCCACTCGCACAGGGCCAATCGCGTGTGAAACTTCCTGCGAACCCCAGTAATACACGTACCCCGCTCGCACAGGGCCAATCGCGTGTGAAAACTTCCTGCGCAGCCCCGAAATACACATACCCTGCTCGCACAGGGCCAATCGCGTGTGAAACTTCCCGCGAACCCCAGTAATACACGTACCTCGCTTGCACAGGGCCAATCGCATGTGAAACTTCCCACGCACCCCCAAAATACACGTACCCCACTCCCACAGGGCCAATCACATGTGAAACTTCCCGCGTACCCCTGAAATACACGTACACCGCTCGCACAGGGCCAATCGCGTGTGAAACTTCCCGCGTACCCCAGTAATACACATACCCCGCACGCACAGGGACAATTGCGTGTGAAACTTCTGCACACCGCCGAAATACACATACCCCACTCGCACAGGGCCAATCGCGTGTGAAACTTCCTGCGAACCCCAGTAATACACGTACCCCGCTCGCACAGGGCCAATAGCATGTGAAACTTCCCGCGCACCCCCGAAATACACATACCCCACTCGCACAGGGCCAATCGCGTGTGAAACTTCCTGCGAACCCCAGTAATACACATACCCCGCTCGTACAGGGCCAATCGCGTGTGAAAACTTCCTGCGCACCCCCGAAATACACGTACCCTGCTCGCACAGGGCTAATCGTGTGTGAAACTTCCCGCGAACCCCAGTAATACACATACCCCACTTGCACAGGGCCAATCGCATGTGAAACTTCCCACGCACCCCCGAAATACACGTACCCCACTCGCACAGGGCCAATCACATGTGAAATTTCCCGCGTACCCCTGAAATACACGTACCCCGCACGCACAGGGCCAATCACGTGTGAAACTTCCCACGCACCCCCAAAATACACGTACCCCACTCGCACAGGTCCAATCGCATGTGAAACTCCCCGGGAACCCCAGTAATACACGTACCCCGCTCGCACAGGGCCAATGGAATGTGAAACTTCCCGCACACCCCCGAAATACACATACCCCACTCGCACAGGGCCAATCGCGTGTGAAACTTCCTGCAAACCCCAGTAATACACGTACCCCGCTCGCACAGGGCCAATCGCGTGTGAAAACTTCCTGCGCACCCCCGAAATACACGTACCCTGCTCGCACAGGGCCAATCGCGTGTGAAACTTCCCGCGAACCCCAGTAATACACGTACCCCGCTTGCACAGGGCCAATCGCATGTGAAACTTCCCACGCACCCCCAAAATACACGTACCCCACTCGCACAGGGCCAATCACATGTGAAACTTCCCGCGTACCCCTGAAATACACGTACCCCGCTCGCACAGGGCCAATCGCGTGTGAAACTTCCCGCGTACCCCAGTAATACACATACCCCGCACGCACAGGGACAATTGCGTGTGAAACTTCTGCACACCGCCGAAATACACATACCCCACTCGCACAGGGCCAATCGCGTGTGAAACTTCCTGCGAACCCCAGTAATACACGTACCCCGCTCGCACAGGGCCAATAGCATGTGAAACTTCCCGCGCACCCCCGAAATACACATACCCCACTCGCACAGGGCCAATCGCGTGTGAAACTTCCTGCGAACCCCAGTAATACACATACCCCGCTCGTACAGGGCCAATCGCGTGTGAAAACTTCCTGCGCACCCCCGAAATACACGTACCCTGCTCGCACAGGGCTAATCGTGTGTGAAACTTCCCGCGAACCCCAGTAATACACATACCCCACTTGCACAGGGCCAATCGCATGTGAAACTTCCCACGCACCCCCGAAATACACGTACCCCACTCGCACAGGGCCAATCACATGTGAAATTTCCCGCGTACCCCTGAAATACACGTACCCCGCACGCACAGGGCCAATCACGTGTGAAACTTCCCACGCACCCCCAAAATACACGTACCCCACTCGCACAGGTCCAATCGCATGTGAAACTCCCCGGGAACCCCAGTAATACACGTACCCCGCTCGCACAGGGCCAATGGAATGTGAAACTTCCCGCACACCCCCGAAATACACATACCCCACTCGCACAGGGCCAATCGCGTGTGAAACTTCCTGCAAACCCCAGTAATACACGTACCCCGCTCGCACAGGGCCAATCGCGTGTGAAAACTTCCTGCGCACCCCCGAAATACACGTACCCTGCTCGCACAGGGCCAATCGCGTGTGAAACTTCCCGCGAACCCCAGTAATACACGTACCCCGCTTGCACAGGGCCAATCGCATGTGAAACTTCCCACGCACCCCCAAAATACACGTACCCCACTCGCACAGGGCCAATCACATGTGAAACTTCCCGCGTACCCCTGAAATACACGTACCCCGCTCGCACAGGGCCAATCGCGTGTGAAACTTCCCGCGTACCCCAGTAATACACATACCCCGCTCGCACAGGGCCAATTGCGTGTGAAACTTCCCGCACACCGCCGAAATACACATACCCCACTCGCACAGGGCCAATCGCGTGTGAAACTTCCTGCGAACCCCAGTAATACACGTACCCCGCTCGCACAGGGCCAATAGCATGTGAAACTTCCCGCGCACCCCCGAAATACACATACCCCACTCGCACAAGGCCAATCGCGTGTGAAACTTCCTGCAAACCCCAGTAATACACGTACCCCGCTCGTACAGGGCCAATCGCGTGTGAAAACTTCCTGCGCACCCCCGAAATACACGTACCCTGCTCGCACAGGGCCAATCGTGTGTGAAACTTCCCACGCACCCCCGAAATACACGTACCCCACTCGCACAGGGCCAATCACATGTGAAACTTCCCGCGTACCCCTGAAATACACGTACCCCGCTCGCACAGGGCCAATCGCATGTGAAACTTCCCGCGTACCCCAGTAATACACATACCCCGCTCGCACAGGGCCAATTGCGTACAAGACTGACCACTGCCTCAGAGCTCATAGCGGCCGCCATCTTGCTGATTTCTGTCACCAGGACCTGGAGGCATCCCAGCTCCACCATTCGCCGATTATGGCATTCCTCCGCTCTGCCCCTGTTCTCAGTCTCTTGTCAGTATCAGGAGTCTGACTTGGTTTTAGCTGCTTTAAAAAGCTTATCAAAGGATCTGGCAGGAGCACTCAGTAGTACAACTCTACTGCTTGGATGCTGGTCATACCCCCTCCGATGGTATGAACAGGACTATGAATAAATTATCCTCAGCCTGTATTTAGACACTCATTGGTCCTCAATACGAGATTGGAGGTAAAAATGTGTCATTACCGGCATGCCGGTATGAAAGTGTCTGAGTAGCCTTGATGCCGCAAACAGCGGCAGATTATGAGTTTTCGTACACATGCATACCGGTAATGGATGTACCACCATGCCGGTAAGTCCCACAAACCCCCTGATAGCGGCATCAAGAAAAGCGCTGATACCTCCTCCTCCATCGACATTCCCTAAATAACGGTACCGCTAATACCATTAGCGTTATTACCAGGTACGTCATTACCGGAACCGGAAGTAACGTCATCGCGCAGGAATGGGAAATGCTCCGGCGGCCATCTTCAAAAACACAATCCATTGCAATCTTCTGCAGACAGGACCTGTACAGGCAAAATCACAAACACACCTTGAAGAGGATGTCCAAAGCAACCAAGAAAGCCACAGCTCAGATGCATAAACCGAGATTCAGCGATCAGGAGCTAAACTTGTTAGCCGACACGCTAGTGGAGCAGGCCGACGTTGTATTTGGTGCTGTCCTGAGGCGTCCAGCACAGCTAAGGAAGAAACAGATATGGGAGGATGTAGCCAGAAAGGTCAGTGTGGTTGGCACCACCGCATGCACCGTTAAGGACTGTAAAAAGCGGTGGGACGACCTGCGCCTGCGAGTACGCAACATTCTGTCGGCCAGTCGCAGCCAGGGGCGGGCAACAGTTGGCAGGGCACAATCCCCCATAAAGTTAATAAGGTGGGAAGAGACGTGCAGCTCCACAATCGATATGGGCATCCAAGGAGCAGGCAGAGCAGAGTATGGAATCCCATCATCGACTGATGAAGGTGAGTGAACTTTTGCGCACAACACCTGACATCCAAAGTACAATGTAGAACAACAAATGTGAATCTGATGAGAGCCACTACATGGCCCATCACACACACATTCACACATCCCTGTCTAGATGCTGGCCCCACCACTGTAACATCAAATTGCATGCTGCATGCCACTCCTATACCTAACACACACCTGATACAAAGAACAACAACACATGTCACACAGCACGCAAGCTACTACAGACCTGTAGGCCACACAGCAGACACCATGCACCTGAGGGATGCCAATACTACCCTCCATCAATCCTGCATGCACTGTGTCCGCCACAACAACAAGCATGCAACGATCCACATGGCACAAACTGCACAAACACCAATGCATGCAGGATGCAAGTACTCCCATCACTAATGCCCTGCCTCTCTCTGTCCCCCACAGGCATGGATGCAGACAGCGATGGGCATGATGCTGGTGCACAGCCCAGGACACCAGCCAAAACCTCCAGTGGTCGGGACAATGGCACCAGGCTATCCACATCCAGGGGCTCAAGGTTGGTCCAAATGCCACACAAGGCACACACCAGTGCCCAACCAGCTGCACAGCCGACAACACATGACCACCAAACACCTGCACCCCTAGAGACACATGTCTCACAGGATGAGCCCACATCTATGGAGGCCGAGCATGAGGGCTCACAGTCGGCAGCCAATAGTTCTGTTGGGGAGACAGCTGCATGCGCACCACAAAGTACCGATGAGGAAAAGGGCAATGAAGACTACACCCATGAGGGAAGCAACTTGTTGGGGGAAGTTGTGCCAACACCCAGCTCGCAGGGCACCCCACAGGCCACCACACAGGGCATCCCTCAGCACAAACCTGAAGGCGAGGGCAGACATGCAGAGTGGGTGTTGGGGGGTGGAGTGGGGAGGGTGTAGCAGGTGTGTGGGGGGCTGGGGGAAGGGTGTAGGCCATGTGTGGGGGTTTGGGAGGAGGGTGTAAGGGGTGTGTGGGGGTGTTGGGGTGGAGGGTTCATTCATGTTGTAATTACCACCTGCACAATACACCTGTTGTGTTAAAAAAATCACATGACTGGATGTTGCTTCTTCAGCGTGTGTCAATTTATTGAATGACAGTGTACAGTCCAAACTCATCCCCAAACCCAGTGCCCATATTTCCCCTGTCACAGTGCCCAGGGTCCAACATCCATGTCACCCTCTGCGTACCAGTGCTTTAGAAACCATGGTATATCAATGATTGGCGCACAGCATGTCCCTCATGTGCATCATGGCCTGGCCGATGTGCAATATCTTCTCCTTCCTCATCTTCATCTTCAAATTGTGGTGGCTGCTCCATGTCAGGTGGCAGAGGAACGTTCCACCAGATGCACATGTTGTGCAGCATGGCCCATACCATGATGATCTTGCCCACCTTCTCAGGTCCGTAAATGAGTGTGCCACCCGAACTGCTGAGGCAGCGAAACCGTGCCTTCAGCAGGCCAAAGGTCTGCTCTATGACCACACGAGTGCGTGTATGGGCATGATTGTAGTCCTCTTCGTGCCTGTTCTGCGGATTCCTGACAGGGGTGAGGAGCCACGGCTTCAGGGGATAGCCAGCATCACCTGCATGGTAGCACAACAAGGTATGTGTAAGTGTATTTCTTCAGCTCCATTTGTGCTCAGCCTGTACATCGTTCATGCTCATATGCAGTATATATCGTGAATGGCAGCTATTCACTTCACATCTGCCCAACTATCTGCCCGGTACACAACTTGGCACTCCATGGTGCTGGTCTCGGGTGATGTACACGACTTAGGGGGCCTTGGCTTCGGATTCACCAACCACCCAGGTGGAATGACAAGATCCAAGATGTAGTCACATGTGAGGGTTGTGTGGCAGGGGATGAGACCAAATGCATTCGGCAATGTTTGATGCATTAGGCAAATGCCCAACGTGAAACAGCTTGTTATCATGCTTATGGATAATTGTTGACGCCATGCATGTGTCCCTCGACATCTTCACACCAGCCACATGGGCACAATATGATTGTTGGCAGGGTCCCCCAGTGTATGGATGTGTTGCAGGGTATCGACTTGCATGCTGGTACTCATGTGCTGTAGGTGAATCCCCACCATTCTCACTCATGTAGGTGTTGTTCAATACTTAATGGCTCCAATTTGAGGCATCCTTGTCACATGTGTTTTTTCCCATTTGTATTCATCTGCACATGTTGCCATGGTGTCATGCAGTGTAACAGTCAGGGAGGGGCAGTGACAGGGGATTTCCCTGAGGGGGATTCCATACTGTGCACTCATAGAGGCATGACCTGCGAGGTGCATCGATGCGGTCATGTGTTTTCAACTTTGTGACTGCATGATGGTGCATTTTGGTGCTGTGGGTACGGGCAGGTGATTTCCAGTGGACAGATACAGGGGTGTGCGCTGATTGTGAGTCTGACATTTCCACATTGGAGTGCGGACCAAATATGTCGGCCTCCATTTTCTTCGTTATGCATCTTATTTGTATGAATATGGGCACGTTGTTTGGCAGCATGGACAGTGTCCAGACACCCCATTGAGGTCACTCCCATAGCCCAGAGGGCAGGCAGGTTGCATATGCATGCCCCCCCACAATGCACTCCCATGGCCCACTCGCCCAGTAGCCAGGCACGTCGTGCAGCATCTCGTTCCATGTAGGGGGGTAGCGAGGAGTTCCACAGCACCATTGCATCATGCATGGATCCTGGGAATCTGACACAGCAATGTGTTATGATCTTGCTGGCATCACACACCATCTGCACATTGATGGAGTGGTATAGCTTCTGATTGCAGAACACCACCTCTGCGGCATGCAGGACTACCAACTCCACGTGGGTGCAGTCGAGGGCACCAATGACATTGGGCATGCCTGCCAGTGCATGAAGTGCAATTTTGGTGTAATTCACCTCCTGTTCTGTCCGTGGTAGGTATATGTGGGCCCTTGGGTGCTTTAGGAGTGCATTCAGCACTTGGTTTAGCACACCGGAGAAACATGGTTGCGTGATGCCATGCAGCTGCCCCACTGTGTGCTAGTAGGTGCCTGTGGCCAGAAAGTGGCGCACAGACACCACCTTCAGCAGAGGGGGGATGGCGGTGCAGATGTTGATCAGGCTGACCAAGTCTTCACGTATTAGATCCACTATGGTGGTGATGGTGTCCCTGTCCAGGCGGTGCAGAGTGTGGATCTGTGCTGGGGTTAAGTTGAATGGACTGGCCCTTATGCGAGGGATTGGTGGCTGCCTACGTGGATCCACTGCCTGCACTGGTGGGATTTGCTGGGGTGGTCTCACTCTGCTCCGCCTGTGTCTCCTCTGTAATTCCTGCTGTACTGCCTGCTCAAGGAGTAGCAGTGCAGGCATGTCCTCCAGCTCCAGTATCGCTATTACAAGTGAGATCATTTTGTTCTTGGAAGGGGTGTGGTGTGTGGGTGTGAAGGGCCAGGCTCCATTGACTCCACCTGTGTTGATTGTGTGCACCTGTGGCAGTTAGGAACACAACAGTTAGCTATTTACAGGTATCCGCGATGCCGGTATTGCCGACATCATGGTGGCCCTTCTTACTGGCATCTGGATGCACGGCCACAGTGGGTCCCTATCGATGCCGGTAGTACCGGCATCCAGGGTCGTGATACAACGGCCCGGTAATGGATGCCTGTATTGCCTTACCGCTACCGTTATTACCGGAGCGCCAACCTTGTAATGAGGCACAATTGCCTACTCTCCCTAGATTCCTCTCCACTGTAGAGACTTTTAGGTTCCACCCCACTCCCTTTTGGCATGGCCAAAACCTTTTTGGATTATGGACATAAACTATATAGACTTACTTGAGCATGCACTCTGCCAAAGGGACTGAAGGTTGCTACCCAGCCGGGGTTACTAGGTCAAGGATGAAGACCCTGCTCAGCAAGCTGATCGAGCTCTAACAGTAAGGACACAATAAGGTTGCTAAACAACCAGAACACACCATGGTGGGGATTGGCACTCCAGAAGTCGTCATATTACATCATGAGCAGAAGTGGATATGAAAGAAGGATTTCCATAGGATGAATGAGTTCATTGTTTTGGTAGGAGGTGGGTTAAATGTGTCAGAAGGACTAGCAGTAAACATCTAGATATGTCTATGATCAGATGACTGGTGCTCAATAAATGTCAGTGTCATGCAAGGCATGTTAGGTCAGTCAGCTGAGGTTTCGTGATGTAAGCATATTTGACCTAAACACATTTTACCTAAGACATTAGGTAAAATTAATTTGACCTTTTTTCTGGTGAAATTTAATTATATATATATGGGGGTGGTTAAGGGTATAGATTCAGTTGAGGGGAAGCGGGGGTGGGGGTGTTGCAGGGTTGCAGGGGCCTCTCCCCGCATTTTAGACCAAAGAAATTGTCAAATAAATTCAATCAAATGTGATTAGGTCAAATGCTTTAGGTCAAATAGACCCAAACCGGTTTCGTTGGGTGCAGGACGCTACTTCTATGACTTCAGAAACTAATAAAAGGTACATGTGTGATCATCCCAAATTGATGTGTAAACTTGGATTCTCTGCCAGAAGGGAAGTAAACGGAGAGAGTATTCAAGAGGGGGTTGGGAGAGGGAATAGTAGGTGAGAGGTTGGGAGATACAAAATAAATGTAACTTTCGTAAAGCACATCATGCCGGAGCCAATGTCTAAGCACTGGACTGGGTTTTGAACCTGTGACGTTCTGTACTGTCTTGATTTAAAGACTTATACATTGTCCTTCAGCTATACTCTTGGGCCATGGAAGATTGGTGCCAGTTGGGAGGGAATATTGATAGAAGAGGGGTAAAAAGAAAATGTAGAGGAGAATGAATATAGAGGGGGTGGGGAGTGTAATGAAAGGGGTCACAGAAGAGAATGGAGACTGGGTACGTGAGGGAGTGCAGGAAGGAAGGAAGAGAGGAGAGGGAAGTAGAGGATGAAAAGATGAAAAAGAGGGACAAATGATGGGGTGAATGAAAGATGCGTAGGGACAAAGTTAAGGAGGGAGGCAAATGAAAAATGTAGCATAGGTGTTGGGCTCAAAGAAGATAAGAGGATGAGAGGGAACACGATGCCTGGGAAGGTAGAGAGGAGAGGACAGAGATCAGTGGACTGAAGAGGGAGGATTGAGGAGTAAAATAGGGGTATAAGTATGTGAGTGAGGTGATGGGTTGGAAAGAAGGCTGAAGAAGAGGTACAGGAGAATGCTGGGTCAGGGGAAAAAAGGATATGAGGGAGGGGCCTTAGAGAGGCAGAGGGGGGTTAGCTGGTAGAAAGGGTAAGGTGGAGAGCATGGAGTGGGGAGGGACCTTAGGGAGAGAGTGGTGAGGGGCATCAGGGAAAGGGAGCGAGGGGAACTATTGAATGAGAGTTTGAGGGTGGAAAGATGCAGAGATGGAGTTAAATTGAGAATGGAAAAGAGGGAAGGGGAGATGGCTGGTAGGTCCTTATCAAGTGGGGCGAGAAGTGTAAAGGTACAAGTACAGATGGGAATGAGTGAGGGGGAGAGTAGGGGGCATGGAGAAGGGAGGGCAAAAGTAAGGAATGGGAAGGTGTGGATGGATAGGAGGGCACTGTGAAGGGTTGAGATGCAAATATAGGGTGAGGTTGAGATGGGAAAGATATTGGGGCAAATGTGTGGAAAGGGCACAGTATGAGAGAGAAGATGAAGGGGTAGGAATAGAAGAGGAATACAATGAGAACATGGGAGGCAGTGGGTAGAGGAGTGGAAGGGTAAAACCAAAAAACACCAGTTGAACAGAGGGGGAACATACTCTAAAATGGCATGAGACGAGAGGGGAATTGGTAAGTGGGGTGTGAGTTTGGGTGAGAAGTTATGCTAGAAGAGACAAAGGAGAGTGGGGAAGGTGGTATGATGAGGTGAGCGAAGATAAGGGGAAATGTTCTGTTGTGCATAATAGAAGGGAGTGAGGAGAGGGTGGAATTTGGGTGGTGGTCTTTGACAGGGTATGGAAGAAAAATGAGTAGAATGGGTGGGGCCACGGAGGTGTTTTCTGAGGGAGGAGGGAGATTGCTGGAGGTTGAGGTTTAATATTAGCAAAGAGAAAATAGAGGGAGAGAGGGGTGATTGGGCGGGATGATAAAGGAGATATAACAAATTATTAGGAGACAAGAGAAGGGGAACGGATCAAGTGTGTGTGGTGGTTTTACAGGATTAGGTAGAAGTTGATGTTGGTGTGGTAGGGCACTCCAGGTGCTTTCTCAAGAGGGGTTGATGGGGTTTGGAGAGTGAGATGCGTGAATTTTTGGGGAAGTGAAGAGCCAGTGGGTGAGGGCGTGGCGTTTGGTTGGACAGGACATGAACATGGAGAGTGGAACTATGGGTTGACATAGATTGAGAGGCTCTGAAGAATAATGGGAGAATATGGGGGTCTGCCTGTGAGCCATTGGTGGATTGATAGATTGAACCGAGAGGCTGTCAGGTAATACTGTCCCCATACTTAATGTCCCCATACATAATATCGCTGTGAAAAGCCATAGGCGACATTATATATGGTGACAGTATGTATGGGGATGGGTTGCGTGAATGTCCCCTGCTCCTTTTTTGCCAGGAGAGATTTTTTCCGGGACATTATTACATGGAACCATAGAGAGTGGGATTTGAAGTAGATACAAGGGTTGTGTGGGGTTGAGAGGTTGGCTTAGTGGGTGAAAGCGAGGAGGTGGCTGGGTGTGATAAGAGCAGAGGTTGGTGAGTGGTATTGGGAGCAGCATGTTGGTGGGAAATTTGAATAGGCACACTAGTAAAACAGGAAGGGTCATTGAATTGGAAGGTAATGTGTTTGAATAGATGGGCGGGAGGTGGGCTGAGTAAAGATAAGTATTGGCGTGTGGTGAAGAGGAATTGGAGTGGGGTGTGCATGAGATGGGGAACGTGTTTGACTGGCATTGAAATGAGGATAATGAATGGCTGGTGTAGTGATTGGTCTAGAAGTGGAGTAATGGTGTGAAGGAGAGGTGGACAATTCAGGATACTACTATTTAAAGATATTTTGGTAGCGAGAATTTGAATATTGAAAGTTGGATGAATAGGACATTGTGAGAATATTTAAGGTTGGGGAATCTGAGGGGTGGTTGAGGGACAGAATGTCTCAGTAAGGAAAAACAAATGGGTGTTTGTATTCCGTTTGGTATTAGGTCCCCTTTTCTGTTTGTTTTACTTGGTTTATTTACCCACCTTTCTCCACTTGCTCTCACACTCCCTTTTCCTCTTCAGTTCATTGGTTCGGGTCACCAGTCTGCAGCTTCAGTCCACTTTGTGCCACCTGCCACAGCAGTGAGCCTCCTCTTCCAAGGTCCTGATCTCCAATGCTGAATCCCCCTAGTGATCTGTCTTTTATAGACAGGACTTGTCACAATTGAGAATTTACTATATGTCATCATGACATCAGAGCAGCGTGGGAGATACCATGTACCTCCTGATTGGAGAGGGGAGAAGAGCAAAACTAGAAGCTAGTCAACTACTTAAGCCTCTGCAGAGCATAATCAGCCCATCATACTGCCTAATCAGAAGGCTGCTTACTTAATGAGATCCTGCTCAGCAATGCATGTACCCTCTGTAGCAGTGTTGACTGCCCCTGTGTTTCCTATATGGTCATCATGTCCTTGGAGCTGTGTGATATCACAGAGCTGCGCATGTGACATCATCACATTCTAACATGTAGCATTCCTTCTTTCATGATACAGCTGCGATGCCATGAAGCATGAATACATTGAAATAAGTGCTACATACATGAATGTTAATGTCTCTAGTTTTTTCTTTGCAATTAAATGAGCTGACAGTTCAGATCTTTAGTCTAGTCAGTAATGTATGACTTCATAATTTCGGAGGGAATTGATTTAGGATGGAATACTTTGATACATATGCACTATTCTGTAACTTCATTTGGCATTTATTCCTGCATATTCAGTAACCTATCTCCTCTGAACTTTCTGAACAGGATCCACCCCATTCCGATCAATTGAGGATCCCGGGGTCACATTTTTTGACTGTGTTCTTCACTGCTCTCTCCTGCTCAAGGATCAGGGACATCAATTCACCAAAATGCCACTGGTAGTGGAAGTGATATCAAGCACCTGATTACATGACAGTAATTGATGTCATATGACCTTTGACCTCGATGACATCACATTAAATAACATGACATGACATTTAACCCTGATGATATTGTCTGAAGTGACTGACGGGTGAAAAAAACACACAATAGCTTCTATTTAATAAAATACTGAACTGTTACTAACGTGTAGAAAAGGCTTTTTTAGATACCAAACACATTGTTGTGATACCAACCAAACACATTTAGGGTGCTGCCTTAATAAGCAAGGGTAATCCCAATAGAACCAACATAGACCAGGGACACTGCCATTCAGATGCCACTACAGCCTCATATGACAATTTATTCCCACCATATACCAATTATTGCTGCACATATCAGGTCTAGTAATCATACGTCAAGTAAAGCCCAACATTCCCAAGTGCTCCCATAATACAGTATGGCTATTGTAGCCTTTGAGTGTACTGCCATCTCATGTCTGTCATAGCTTTCCAGTTGGGTATGGCCAAGATATGTAAGTTACAGCTTTGTATACCCAGGTCCTTCTTTCATATGCCAAGTGCATCCTTAAATGTCCAGTAATGCCCCCTGCCCCCATATCAGCTAATGCCTTGTACACCTTGTAAGGCTAAAGCCAAAGGAATAGCCAACTGACACAAACCACCACACACTGCATTAAGTAACTAAGAACCCTTTATTTCTTCTTTTTTATCACAGAAAGGCTTTCATCATGACGTCACATTTTAGAGGCAATATCCATCAATACAATTTTAAACCAAATGTTCACAACAAACAAAAGGGAACCCATTAGTCCTATACACCTTTTGATCATACATGGATCATCATCAGGATGATGACCACGAAGATGAAACTGCAGCATTGAACTCATATATTCGACTGACCATATATGACATTAACCATACATGTCTGAAAAAAACCTTTTTATTTTCACAACAGCAAATAACAACAAAATTTGGCATTAATCAGCACAGTAAGCAATATATCATAAACTACCAACAAACAACCTATTTAAGGGAAAGAATAGAGGTACATAAAGGAAAGAAAAGAAGAAGAAAATGAAGCAAGAAAAAAGAAAAAGAACAACAAAGTCCAAAAATACAAAACATAAAAGCAAAAATTCATGCAGCAGATACAAGAATATCATAAGAACATTGTATACAACCTTAAACAATGACAGATGACAGTAATCTACAAAGTCAAGGATACATCAATCCCAAATGAAAGTTCAAGATTATCCATAGACATCAAGAAAACAGCTCCAAATGTCCCAGAATTTTCCAATTTCATCCTTGCACTTGTAAGTGGCTTTTTCGTACATCGAGATAGTTAGAAGCTCCTCCACCCACTCATCAATATTAAAAGAAAGGTTTGACTTCCAGGACCTCAATATCATTTTTAACCATACATGTCTGAGTTATATGGTCAGCGGCATATATGGTTGAGTAGACCTTGCTTGGATTAACACCTGTGACCTGCAGAACACATACAGAGCCCAGCTATGAGCACTTAACCCACTGAGCAATCTCACTATCTATTTCTTCTTAAATGTGCATACAGAATGAATTTGGTAATGCATTGGCTACAGTGGTTATATTACTTATTAACATAACTCTCATTAGTACATAGTACAGTGCTTAGAAGGAGCATGGATATGGCATGGGCCACTAGTAAACCTGATAGGTTTAGTGTTATATTTCTTTTTAAAAAGGACCGGAAAGGATGGTGGGTAGATATCCTCGTAAATGTTTGTTTTAACTGATGAATTAATTAAACAGCATATTGTATCGCAATTGAATAGCTCAGAGAGTTTAAATCTCAACTCTGAAGAGTGCCAGACGGCACTTTCCAAGTTCATATTTCAGCGGGGATGAATCAGCCCTTCATCAGTATCAGTCTCAGGTTAATACATTAAGTGCTATTACAGAAATATGAAAGAATCTAGGTAAAAGTAACATCAAAATGTGGAGTATTTTTGCACAAAATGGTAGGCCTAAGAAACATAAAACAGACAAGGTGACTCTAAATAGGATGTTCTGCATCTTGGGCATCCAGTCTGTCTGGCCTGTATACACACACTCTAATCTCCTGTTGCACCCTCGCAAAAGGGTACCTTCACAGGGTTTCCCAAAAAAGAAAGGGCTCTAAGAACATACTTTTTTTCATGCTGCCTCTGCATTCCTTCACCAGGGGTTGCAACTGCAGCACAAGAGGTCGCAGGGGAGTCACCAGGGGTTGCAGCTGCTACCCCCGGAAAACCCCAAAAATGAGTTCCAGGTCAAGTAACCTATTTAATACTGGGTACATGTTTTGGCTTAAAACAGGCTGTAACATGAACAGTATTTAAAGAAGTACTTGTCAGATTTTTGCAAGAGTGGGTGATACAATCTGTCATATTTTAAAATATGATGCGAGTGGGATTTCTCCCCAATCTCTGATAATCCTGAATACCACTTTCTCTTATCTAAGAAATCCTACATGTGTAATGTAACACCCTTGCAGGGGTAAATAAAACAAAAAGAAAAATAACTAAATGAAAAGGATCCCCTGCGCGAGAGCTGCACATGGATCCTTTCTGACAAGAAAAGAAAAAATAGAGTGAAGGACACCCGCCCGTGGCTGTGCAAGGGGTCATTTACTCTAAAAAGAAAAGAGAGACCATTAAGCCAGCGAAAAAGCGGGGCACCAGGGACAATGGTTTCAACCCCTTGTCAGGAGGGTTGACCTGCGCTCCACTCAGCCCCGTTTCACTGCTGCTACCTGGTCCTTAATGAAGGTTCTTCCCTGACAGTCAGATGAGCACCCAAGACCACCGCTGCCTCCCAGGCACGCCCCACCCGTTTCACCACTGGCCCTGGGCACAACAAAAATACTACCCCCCCACACAGCGGGCAGCGCCCGACATTACAGCCCTCTCGGGCTGCATAAACAAATTAAAGGGGCTGCCCCCTTTCAGGCGGATCACAAGAATGCCCCCTTACAGGTGGATCACGAGAACTCCCTCAGCTGCAACTGACTGGCGCAGTCTGTGGTAAGGAGAGTTGTGTGGAGCCGTCCACGTGCTGCAGTCAACACCGGGCTGCAGCTGACATACGTACCACAGCTAACTCATTCCAGTCCCCTCGGACTGACTCCCTTCTGCTTTTATGAATATGGAAAATACTTTTATATCTCGTACAACAAATAGATTTCACAAGAATCCTTTTTTACCTCTCTTGGCTGCAGGCAATACTGAACACAGCCTGAACGTTCTGGTCTATGAAGAAGGACACTGTTCCAGCTGTCCCTGTGATATGCATAAGAAGAGGAACAGATTGTAAAGCAGAAGGGAACTCCTATGGAGGCATGCAAACTGCTACGCTCAGGTGAGCCTCCACAGTCTTGATGTCCTGGAGGGGTGAAGACACGATGGGCTGCAGGGCCAGTGGATGCAATGAGGTGGAAGAAGATGCTAACGGAACGCTTGCAGGTTGGTGCTCTATCCGACCGAGAAGCCCAGGTCATAGCAGAGATGGAGAGATCTCTGCCCTGTCCAGTCGTGCGACCACGAAGGAGCTGTGATAACCTGGAAGGCTGGCAATGGATGCCAAGACTAGACCGTACAAGGGAGCTTGGATCCCCAAACTCTTTGCCCATCAGACCATGGTTGCAGAGACGCGTAGCCACAGGGAAAGCCAACAAGGTTTTGGTAGCTACAAGGTACGAACATTGTAAATAACGATTGGAAAGAATATCAAGGTTAAAGGGCCTGACAACCCTGAGAGTGGAAAATCCCTAAGTAAGGAGGGGTTGAAAGAAATACAAGCCTATTAATTAATGAATTGGGAAACTATCCAGGTTACAAGAGCCTAAACAACTCGAGTGTTCAAACTCCCTATGAAAGTGGGAGTGAGAGTTAGCCAAGTACTGTGATAAACTGAAAAGCTATTTAGGTTATGACAGCCTGAGAAAAGCAATAGTAGAAAGAAAACTATGAAAGGGCGACTGAGAAAAGTATCAACACTGTGCATAATGGCTGGGGAGCTATCTAGGTTATGGGAGACTGAAAAACCCTGAGTAAGAAAATACCCTAGAAAGGGGGAAGACAAGGGATATAAAGACTTTTGCAGTAAGGCTGAGAACGGAAGAGAGAAATGTTAAAGTTTGAACAACCAGGGTGGACCATACATATATACATAAATCCTTTGTGTTAAACAAAGCGAACGGTCTAAGGATTGTGAGACTGTGCGTCGTCCCAGTCTTCGAAGGAGGAAACTACAAAGATGTTTTATTTTTTCAGCAACCCTCGAGGAACAGGATTGTTTGTTTCACAAAAAAATGTTTGCTAATAACAAGGAGAGACTGAAATCCTTAACCTAGTATCAAGGCAGCAAAGAATATCCTGCTCTGAAAAAGGACATTTGAAGACTGAGAACAAGTCATGTGTAAATTTGGCCATACAGAAGCCTTGATGAGGCTAATGTGCAACACCTCCCCTTTTCCCTTTTAGTTGGGGGTTTTCTGAAGTGCTAGGGCCAGTTAGTTGGATAGGATTCGTATTCTGAGTCCATCATCTGGTTCACTACAATCCCTTCTCTACACCAGAGCTGGCTTCACCAGGGTGATCTCAAATCCAGGAAAGCAGGTTTTGGAGAAAGGTAAGAGGTGAGTTAAGTAGTAAATTAAGCCATACAAAGTATATTTTGTGCCCGCCTACACCTGTCTCCCAAAAAGGTATGTGGTACGCTCCCCCTGATAGAGTAAATACAAAGAAATGGAAGCTAAAGAGAACCAGGACCATTTCACTGTCTTTGTAACACCAGAAATCGCTGCTTAGTCTCTGGCTCTATGACAAGTCGTCCTGTCTTTAATGCATGGCAGGAATGTTTAGTTTGGGTTTTGTTATAGTCGGGCTAAAGGGGGGAGCTGTTGTAGGTGGGTTTATAAGTTACATTATAAATGCCATTACTAGTTTAGTACAAATTCCGAGACTATGCTTGTGTTTGACTTACCTGTATTCCATTGGAGTCTGTTGCCTTCTGGAACTGGAATCCTTGGGTGATGGGATGTCAGTTGATGGAGGAAATGCAGCGACTTGAGTAAAATTCTCATTTATTTAATAAGCATCCATGCCAGGTTATTTCACTAGCGATGAAGAGAAGTCACATGGAGGAGGCACCTCATGCTTTGCCACTAATCACAGCAATCGGGGCACCTATCCAGGGTGTTTGGCCATGCAACGCTTGAATGGAGGGGAGGGCAACTGGGGACTGGCCTGGCCTGGCATAAAGGGATGACGGGCAGGCTGTACCACACTCCAGATGCCATCAGCGGGACCAAGAGGTTCTGAGGCAAGGTGAGGAACCATCAGTTACACATCCAAGGACTGGAGAGAAGATTGGACTGAAATATTACTCTACTTGCAATTCCCAGCACATAATATGTTACATCAAGGGCCCATGTGGTCTTCTGTACATAGGCCTAACCAGTCGTAAAGGGTGCGTCCCTGTGGTAAGCAGAACCATATATCTTTAACATTCCATCTCCTAATTACATTGGTAACACTATCGTTATACTGTGGGTTAGCTGGATGTTCTGTCTACTGCAAGCTCCTGACAACAGGTTCCATTACATTGCACGATCATCAAAACCACGGTCACTTGAATAGACATGTATTCACAACCTTCACCCAGGAACCCAGATTCTTGCAGATCACCAGGTACTGCAGTGTATTCATTACTTCATTTCAGATGAATATATGTCTATGATAGAATAGTGATTTTCTGTTAGTTAGTTACTTGTATTCAGAGCTGAAACATGTATGTATTATTATGTATCTTTAAAATCTGCCCTAAAGAAGGACTGATTGTCCGAAATGCATCAGCAAGGGCCTCTGTACGACTAATAATGTAAGCTGTGAAATAAAGAAGCTATCATTTTACCCATAAGACTGTAGGTTTATTGCACATTTCTTTAAAGATGCAAATTGTAAAATAATTCTGTAACTTTTATAGTATGCTAGTATTCAGCACACCTCTGGCATCCCCAGGTCTGGTGACGTGTTCTCCAGACATTCACTCTGCTTTTGATACCATGAGGAGGATACAGTGCAGGAGGTGCAAAGACGCAGATCACGGCAGTTCAGCGTGCTGAGAAAGGTTGGTAGCTAAGTGCTTCTGCAAGGACACAGACTGCTCAGCCAGCCCACACGCACAGCAGCTCTCAAAAGAGCGAGAGAGTTGTAGTCGATTTTTGTGGCCTATGATGGCCGTGTCACTCACAAACAATCCAAGGATAGAAAAGGAACAGTGGAAAGCTCAGTTCGGAGCCCAGAGAAAAAAAAAACTAAGATGAAGAAGGTGGAGCATGATGCTAAATAATGCAGACCCCTGCCATGTTCTTAGCTAGCCCTGGAGAACGGATAGTAGCCTGGGAGCAATGGATTGACACCTTCCAGTTGCTGGGATTGCAAGTAAATCAGACGACCAAAAGGAAGCTGTGCTTCTCGACAATACTGGCACAGAGGAGTTGCGCATCTTTTCTCAGCCGCCAGGTGATAAGATAATGATGCCCACCAGGGAAAGCAGTGGGAGGCTACCATAAACATATATGAAACAGCCTTGGTGAAGTTGTAGAAGCTATTTAGCAAACAAAACAAAGTGGGTTTAGAGAGTTACAATTTTTCGCTTGTGCTCAGAGACCCGGGCAATCAATTGATGCATATGTCATGTCGATGAGGAAATTGATCGTCGCTACCTGCAAGTTTAAGTGCGTCATAGACGAATATAGAAGAGTGAAAATTAGAGAAAGGGGATGGATCGACAAAGCAGATTGAATTGGTGAGATCTGCTGTCTGAGGAGATTGTGGGATGTTTTTACCCATGCATCCAAGCCCTACAATAAAACTGTGCAGTACTGGCATGGAAAACATCATGATGGCCAGAACTCCCCAGAGAGTGCACAGGGAAAACATGAAGAATAGGCTGCCACCCATTTTTGCCTATGTTGTGAGCACAGGAGGGCACTGCCTAAAACCACCATTGGGCTACACACACAGTAGCCTGAAACCATTGGGAATGGCAATGCTGATTGCCAAAAAAAGCAACTCAGAACTGTGGGGAATTCATTTTCTTAATCCCAAAAATGGTTGCATTACCAGTACTCACCACTATCAGAAAGCCGGCGTTTTAAAACCACCAGACTTTTGTGTAAAACTGAACAAATGAAACAAAAACAGACCAAGGAAAGACTTGCTAAGCGGTGGATACAATGTAAAACTATATTCTGAAATGACTTGAAGGAAGTAATTATTTAATGTATATGTAAAAATTGTAAGTGATTTAAACTGGGAACAAAAAGTGACATTTAGCTGAAACCTGGCTTAATGAAACTGGATTCTGCCTGACAACTACCCCCGACAGGAGTTGAAACCTGCTCAGCCACTCTTCCCCTTGCCAAAAGGAGTTGTCACCTCTCTGATTAGATTAGGGGTGGAGCAGCTGGGGACTACAGGTAGTTGAACAAAGGCCTGTCCTGGTCTCAGGCAAATGTTATATTGGGGGCGTCGTAAAAGTGGCTTCCTCTTAGGGGAAACTGGGAGGGGCAGTGCCTCTGCTAGCAGCTGAGCTTGGGGGAAGTGGATAAACCAGTTATTCCACCCTGTGATGTGGGAAGCCACACCCCTTTTTTGACCAGAGCATAATTTTAAAAAGATAGATAACTCATAGTGCGGACTTGTCAGAATTATATAAGTAATATCATTATTTTTGTGATTTTTCTGTGAACATTTTAAGAGGCGTTAGGACCCTGTGGTGTATTCTGGGGGGTTGCTAGCGGAAAATAGGGTCTCACTCCAAATGTCTGCATGTTAAAAATCAGACACTTCATCAATTAATGTCCATACTCCTTGCGCACATGTGTGTAATTTTGGGTAAATGTCCGATATTACAAAACCAGTTAAAAAGCGCAAAATGTTGTCATTTTTGAATGCAAGCCCCCAGGAAGATCAGAGGCGGACAAGCATGGACCATAAGGAATATATAATGTGCACATGTCATTTCAACAAATTGTATATCTGGGAAGGATGTATTTGAATCAGAAATAGATTTGTGTGCAATCTGACAAGGGGAGGTTCCTCTGACCATAAAACCTACAGCATCACTCTGACTCACATTTCCTTCCCCAATCATGGGAGAGGGGAGAATTGGGCCAATGACAAGTGAGAGGGGCAGGTTTAGTTATGACCAACGCACACACCCACTTTCCAAAACACATAAAAAGAGACTGCTGGGACAAGTAGAGGATTCAATTCCATTTGCTGCGGAGCATGCTGACCGACGACTTCACATCCAGAGATCCAGACTTCAAATCCATCAATCTCCAAAGACCAGAACTTTACTTCAGAACTTAAAGCAAGGGCCTAAACCCACAAACTGAGAACTCTTCTCAGCAGGCCTCAGCAACCTTAAAATCATTTGCAACTATTCCAGCGAGCTGTTTCAATTCTTTTGCCAAGAACAATTGCCAGAGACCAGACCAGAGATCCAGAGTGACCCAGACCGCTGTGAGCAGAACCAGAGAGCTGACCCAGATCACTGTGAAATGCCGAGACCAGAACCGGAGTCCAGTCCAAAACCTGACCAGATCCGTGGTGAGGCCTATTTCAAATTTATATTATGAGTACCTAGCAGAACTGTGCAGAACCAATCTCTTAGTTAAAATAATCTAATCCAAACTATTTTAACCTAAGTAGAACTGCCTCCTAGAAATCATATCATCTGTCATTTTTAAAGCTGCATAACTGTCGCCTGTCAATTCTGCAGCTGCAAGCTGTCACCTGTCATTTTGAGTTTACTTTAAATCCGAAAAACTACCTTCAATCACGGTTCACGCACTCGCGAATTTACCGTGATTTGCGATTTTGGCTCAATTTCTCCACTGGTCAAAATAGCAGCTCCATTCTTTCTTTTGTTAAAATCCGTTCCAACTTGGTAATAACTCATAGAGCATTGCTAAAGTGAGCCTGAACGAATACCAACACGCATCTCCCACTCACCCTGAATCTCTAGAGGGAATTAAAATCATTGGCACATTTTCCCATCCATTGCCATCACATTTAAAAAGCATTTTGGGCCTGTGTTTCAAACTCCTACCTGTTTCCTCTAAGCTTGCTGGGGGGGAACTGAATTTCGTATTGTATTTAATTGCATTCCTGAGAACTGTGTGCTCCTCTTTCCATCTCCTTCCATTTCTTACATTGCATAGGGGAGGGGGGTGAATTGCCAGAGAAAAAGTGATTATCTTATCTTTTGCTAATACATTGCATAGGGGAGGGGGGTGAATTGCCAGAGAAAAAGTGATTATCTTATCTTTTGCTAAAATCATATCAAGTATTTCTGTACTGCATTTTATTCCTCATTGCTTTTCCCTTGAAATCATAAAAGTATTTTTGCTACTTTATCCATCCTATACTAACTCCTCATTGATTGTAAAGAAGTGTGCTAGTGCCAGATTACCCATTGTTGATCAACATCATATGTCTAAGTGTACTGTCAGATATTAATTTATTATAAAGTGTGATATATATATATTGTTTAAATTCTCAAATAAACCTTTTAATTTGCAAAACAAACCTACTTCTTGGCTCAGTGGGGTCAGGGGGATTCTAAGAGGGGGGTGTTATACAAGGGTGGTCATCCAGAGTACTGAACTAGACATAAAAATACATTAATAAGGGTTTTCCTCAGCATCCCAGACTAGGCATTGACTTGGCTGTAGTGTTGATTGAATATCGCTTACAAGATAAGGGCTCAAAGGCACACTTCAATCTCTACACTCCATTTCAGATGATGCAAGACAGGAAGGGGGTGTGCAAATTAGATCTGGTGTGGCTAGATGGAGGGGCTCAGGCCCGGTTGGACATGATGGCTGTGGTTGAGTGGGTATGACAGAGGCAGTGGAAGAGGCTGGCATAACAAATTCCAGGCTAGAAGACAAGGCAGTGAAGGTACAGGTGAGTGACATGGTCAGAGTACGGAACCCTCTATTTGTAGCAAAGAGCCTTCCAGTGTATTCACCACCCTGCAAAATGGTGAAAGTCTGTAAGGGCTGCATCAAACTGATGAATTGCACGGTGCAGAGTAAGAGCTGCATATCTGTTCACAAGTGGTAGGGGACAAAGAGATGAGTTGGAAAGTGCAAGGAAAGCGAGGAAGAGTGCATAGGGCTGTTGGCGTGAGGTAGTGGAGGGCCAGCAGTATTCAGAAGAAGTAATTCAGAGGGGAAGAGGTGAAACCCGGGCCAGTGGGGCTAGACACATGAACTTGGGGCCCAAGCTAGGAGGTGTGGATGACGCAAGCCCACGACACTTGGATGGGAAAGGACAGAGCCTAAAAAGCTGCAGGAATACATGCACTGTGCAAACATGGGTGGCAACAAGAGGGAGAAAATTGTTAAATGCAAGTGCATGTGTTTAGGATGTGTGAGATGTTGTAGTTCGGCTTGTGGGGAGAGATGTTGCAACTGGGCTAATAAGTTACATTATAAAGGACTGAATTGCATGGCCAGGACTCCCTAGCAGACACCCCAATTATTGGCAGAGAACACTATTCAGGTTTGAAACCAAAATCCGATTACATTGGTCTGTTTTAGCCTGTTACATATAGAGAACCTATAGGTTCGTCCTATGATTGGACAGCCATGTCTAAGAGCCCCCCCCTAAAACCGCCACTACTAATATCAATATACAATGTTGCAGGGTCACAGAGAGACCATTGGCTCTTGCAACAAATTTTCCCCCTGTGAAAGGCAAATCTGGATTGGTCAGAGTGTGTCCTCCCATCCATGGGACCCTGGACAGTTACCAGACTGAGTGTACCTTTTCAAGGCAATGGGAATGAACATGGAGGTGCAAAGTGTTCCCTAATATTGCCATTCCCTGATCACCTAAGCCTGCGAGAGTGCATTCAGTTGAACACCCAGAGGCAACATTTGTAGCTTCTTCTCCCTTGGTTTGATGGGAACAGATCTCCTCGTCTACCTTGTTTGAATGGGCATTGTCCTGGTCAGCTGGGTCACGTGTGCTGAGATCACGAAATGAAGCCTTTTCATCTTGGTAACTGGAACTTTTTGGTCTCCACTAGTACTTGGCTGAGTGTCTTGTTTCTGCTCGCCGGTAGAGGCAGTGATCGTGTAAGCCTTTCCATGTGCTTGAAGCCTGTCTCTCCTTTGTCATCCATTTCAGAGACCTATAGCTTCTATATGATTTCCTATGGATTCTCCATGTTAATAGCAGTCAAGCATGTGTAAGCAAAATACATGAACTGTTTGCATCTTGTGGTTTTAGCTTTTGCGAAAGATATAAACACAGCAGTATGTACGTGTATATGTCCTCTTACCAACATAGGTCATAAGCATGCGCGTCGTGCCTATATGCAATAAGTGAGTGCATATTCATGTAACTTCATGAATGGATGAATATGTACTTCATGTATAATGTGGCTACATCGTGATGTCAGTGATGAGGTTATTGATTTCTGTCTTTGCAGTCGGTCGACTTGCTCAATAGATGTAATATCCATATCGTCCAAGTCATCGATTGGGTATGGTCTGACCGGTTGTCCGAGTGAATAGCTTTTCTAACACCTGCGATTCATTGAAGTTCGTGGTGATGTGTCTAGTAATGAAGCACATATGTTGTTTCTCTGCCTTTGTGCTGAGGATTGTGTGGGGGCATGAGGTTCAGATTTGGCCCCCCATCTACAATCCCCCTCTGGTTGACCTGTCGACCACAATATCTAAACCATTCTCTTGATTTATCTGTAGTTTCAGGAGCCTCCAGACCTTTGTTATCCCTCTGAGATGCCCATAGTATTTTGCTTGGTCATCTAGGCTCCATGTCACGTATTTGCAGTCTCCATCAAGGTTGCACCAAACCCATTTTCCCCAATAGTCACAGGTGTTGTAAGGATACTGGAACATCTTTCCTTTTGGGAACAGGGGACACTGCATCAGTTGTGTCTTCAGTGCATTCTGTGTCTTTGTTTCTTCATCTTCTTCAGTCTCAACGTATATATTAGCACTTTCATCCCTAAAGTCTTCTCAGTTGTCTTTCTACATTGCATAATTATTATCTTGATGACACAAACTGTCAGCAACACTAGTATCAAGGCCGCTGCCAGTACTTTCATTCCAGTGGCCATCCATGTTGGTATCCATGAGAATATGTAAGATATCCAACCTTCATCCTTTCAAACATTCTTTGTTTCTGCTTCCATCTTTGTGTGAAATTCATAGAGCCTGGTGATGGCCTCTGTCAATGTCCCATTGCCTTTGTCATTGGCAGGTACACATGTACAGCAAGAAGACCCGATCTTGGTGCAAAAGCCTCCCTCAGTGGCTGTGAGGAGATAATTATTATCTTGATGACACAAACTGTCAGCAACACTAGTATCAAGGCCGCTGCCAGTACTTTCATTCCATTGGCCATCCATGTTGGTATCCATGAGAATATGTAAGATATCCAACCTTCATCCTTTCAAACATTCTTTGTTTCTGCTTCCATCTTTGTGTGAAATTCATAGAGCCTGGTGATGGCCTCTGTCAATGTCCCATTGCCTTTGTCATTGGCAGGTACACATGTACAGCAAGAAGACCCGATCTTGGTGCAAAAGCCTCCCTCAGTTGCTGTGAGGAGATCCAGAACATATCTGTTCTGGAGGGCCATTGGTCTAACTGCTCTCAGCTCCTCCTTGATGGCATTGAACCCCTTCATGGTTGAGTTTACCTACATCAGTTCCCACCTCATAATCTGGAGCCACTTGGCATTCATGTTTGTTTTTACTACTAGAACAATGAATGCATAGACCATCTCAGTTCTGCTGAACAGCCTGTGCTCTGGTGTTATTGCATCCAATGCCTTTTCTATGTCTGATGAAGCATAGTTTCCCCAATTCACTTTGGTCAGTTGCACAGATCTCTTCTTCTTTTTATTGATATCCATTTTAGGGAACCCTTTAACTTGTATGTCCTTCTCGGGCACTACCAATGCTGGAGTGTTCAATGTACAAGTGAGCAGATTCCTCCCCAGTTAGGTGGCAGCTGCAGGTATGCATTTGATCCGCAGGCCCAGTGGGTGTCCATGAGTACTGCTGTTCTGACCTTCATACCCGATATTCTCGAAATCCGCTTACACCCATCATTCTCTACAACCTCTGCTCCGCCTTCATTCTGGAAACATAAAGCTGCTCCCTTGAGCGGTGTGATGGGCATGGGCCCTGCTTAATTTTCTACCCATGTGAGTAGTTTTGCACTTGCTTCCCATTCTTTGAGGCACTTATCATTTTCTTGCTGTACTACTTCCACTGAACTGTTAGGAGAGCATGTGTTTTGCTCCCAACAACTCTTTCATCCATCTGTTGTGTACACTTGCCTATACACTAGCATCTGTGTTCTTTCTCAACATCCCGGCATTCCTCCTATCTCTGCAGGTCCAGACTTGGTACACTGTAACTCGTTCTGTGTCACTGTTTGCACCTCCCCTTTGCACAGACCCTCTGTTATATACTCTATGTTTTTATCTGTGTTCCAGTAATCGTCTAACATTTCCTGGGTCTTTATGTAGTTATCTTCATAAGGGAACGTTTTCTTGGACATCCACCTTAGTGTGGAATGCTTCCCTTGAAATCATCCTCTTGTAGTGCATAGCGATAACTGCATGTGGCATTGAGCTATTGCAGCTGGAATTTCAGTTGCTAGGAATGTTCTGGATGCACTCATGGCGTAGGGGATGAGAGAGCAGATATAACAGCTATCTTTTGTCGTTTGCTTCCCCACTTTGGCCATGTGGCTATACCACCTGTTATTCGATATGCGGGATGAATCAGTTATGTAGGAATGTACCTGGTTAAGATCTACTCCTGCCATGTGTAGGCTACTTAGGACTCCACTTCGGGTTGAGTCGTTTTTCAAGTTCCAAGACTTCAAGGGGTATAGTAGACCCGGGGAGGCTGATCACTGGGAGAGGTGACGTCTGACGCACTGGCTCTTTTGAGGGCCATTTCCAGGAATTTCGCTGTCATCCTGAACCATCTGGTGGAATCACCTGCAATCAGCCGAAACCATCTAGTTTCTTCATCTAGTACTGACGGCTGTGAGATGAGTGGTGCCAAGTATGCCTGTCGTTCATGTGTTAGTGCTGAGCATGATGTGAGGAGATGGCGTACTGTCTCAACCTGATCCAAGGATCCACACAGGCGGCAGTTTGATACAGGCGAAAGCACTCTTGTGGCCAAGACTTCCCTGGTATGAAGCAAATTTAAACGAGCACGCATGTAGATTTTTCTTAATTCTTTCTCAGGAAATTTTTCACAGTAACTTAGAGGAGCCTTTAGCTGGTTATGGCTTGGTGGAAGATGCTTTAAGGATTTGCAGTGCAGAATTTTCTCATTTGTATTAATCCAGTCTTGTTGGTATAGCTTGATCTTAACTGGGCCAGGATTTGTGATGAGAGAATCCTCGTTACATGCTACTTCTTCAAGCTTGACTTGAATTTTCTTGACCCATTCGTTTAGCGGTTTGCAGGATACTTTGTTGATTTCAGAGGCCACAACCTGGAAAATCGGAAGAGTACTTGGCATCAGAATTTTTCTATAGAGCAGTGTGCACTTTACATTACCGTAGAGGCTAAGGATGGTAGGCCAAGATCACGCCGAATGGCTGTCATTGGGGCTGATTTGGGCAGGCCCAGAACCGATTTCCACAGAAATCCCTCTAACTGAGTCCAAAACTCAGCGGCCAGATTTAGATTGGCCGCCATTCCGTAAGTTATCCCTGGGACTACTTTTGACTTGTAGAACTGGAGAGCAGGTATCCATGAAAACTTCCCACATTTTTTATCCACTGCACGAGTTTGCACTGTCAGGTTTCTCATTTTTAACCACAGAGAATTTTTGAGAGAATTTTCGTTGAGTGTATTGTTTAACAGGACTCCCAGGTATTTGAATTCTTTGACCACTTCGATTTTTGTCTTGTCAAGAAACAAAGATGGACTGCTCTGACATTTCTTGAGTGTTTTGGAAAATAAAAGAATTTTTGTTTTCCTTTTGTTGATTTGTAGATTATTGCTTTCCATGTATGTGGTTAAGTTTGTTAATTGCCTTTGTAGGCCTATTGCCGTCTGGTCCATTAGGATTAGGTCATCGGCATACCACAGACTTGACACTTTGGAGGCTCCAACATTAGGCGGAAAGGATCGCACCGTTTTTTCAGACTCTTGAAAATCACCAATAAAGGCTATGAACAGGGCTGGTGCCAGAGGACAGCCCTGTTTGACTCCTCACTCGGTGTGTATCTGATCTGAGAGGATCCCTTGCTGACTTAGGTGGACCCGGAGCGATGTCGATGAGTGAAGGGCCATTATTGGTTCAAGTACCGGGACCGGGCAGTTCTAGGATGTTAGCTTAGACCATAATTTGTTACGATCCACTGTGTCAAAGACCTGGGAAAGGTCCACCATTGCCATGTGGACCTTCGGCGCACCTCTCTTCACTTTTGCTTTAATGATGTTAAGGATTAGGAGGTTTATCGTTGTACCAGCGCCCTTTTGAAAGCCAATTTAAAAGATGTCTGCTGCCAGGGAAGTACTGGCCCAGCCTTTGTAGTGACGCAACAAAAGAGATGCGAAGATCTTTCCAATAAATCAAGTAGAACTATTGGTCTGTAGTTTGCCGGGCTGTCTCTATCCCCCTTTTTGAAAATCGGCACCAGAACTGCTTCCGTCCACGTTTTCGGAATTTGTTTCATCTTTTGGCAGTAGTTAAATAACTCGCTAATTGCTTGGGCCCAATCGTTCGGGTGTTTTTTGAGATCTAGATTAGTCAGCCCGTCCGGCCCGAGAGCACTTGATAATTTTAGATTCGAGATAACTTCCAAGATGTCTTCGACACTCGATAGTTGGATCCAAGGTACATTGTTCGAAGATGGCATCAGCGGGGCTGAAGTTGGTGGTCGTCGGTAGAGTTCCGTGAAGTGTAGGATCCATTTTTGTTCTGACACAGAGTTAGAAAGCGAGTGTACCTTCTGCCCATTTGTGCTCTTGAGAAGCGACCAAAAGTCTCTTGTGTTCCTTGACGCCCAAGTGTGTAACATAGCTTCCGCGTCATTCTGATACATAGTCTGCCTCTGTTGCTTGAGCCATGATTTGTAGTGCTTTACTTCAGTGTGGTACGTGGACCAGGCTTCTGAGGTTTCTGTTCTCAGTGCCAGTTCTTTTAGTTTTACCGCCACCGAGGAATTAAATGTGTGGGTGTGGGTTGACTGGTTTTGGCTCTTACCCGTGAAACTCACTTTGTAAGGGGCCAAAAGAGACACGTACTCTGGTCTTTCTTCAGCCGTGCCTCTACTTATTTGGCCAAGTTTCATGCTTAATTTGTCCTTGAAAGTTCTGACCTTTTTGGACATTAAACGCAGTCGATTTTGTTTCTCGTTCGACTCAATGTCAGGTAGATAATAAAGTCTTATTGGTGCAGCTCCCCCCCACGATATTTGAAGGAGGTTGTGATCACTTTCAGTTGTTTTTAGGACTGCAAAATCACTAAAGTGTGGGATCCGGCCTTCCGTAATGAAGATATAGTCCAGGGTGGCAGACGAACCCAACCTTTCCCAGGTTGGAATTTGGAATTTTCGGTCTTGGAGCGATGACACATTGTGGAACTTTCTCATCTTCATTAAGACCATGCTCGACCTCTTTCATCGACCAGCGGGCTGATCGTTTGCGCTTGGCCATCAGCTAGTCCCTCGCCGCATTTTGCGTTCAAGTCTCCGCATATTATGATGTTGGGCACTTCCCTGTCGACTGTGAGTTCATCAATTGTGTTGGCTACCAGGATGCAGAAATCTTTGATGGTTGTTTTTTCCGGGTTCCAGTACAAGTTTATTATGGCCAGTTCAGAATTTACCCAATAGTCTCGTCCCCGGTCTTGATGGAACCATGTGGTTAGCGTGGCAAGCATGCCGTAACCTTCTGCGATTTTGCCCTTTGGTGTAATCCCTGAGCCCAGGCGAATTGCCATCAGTAGGCCCGCTGAAGGACGACCCAGGATGGACCTGGATGCTGGCGAGACTTCGATTGCAAATCCGTCCAAAGACGGTTTGTCCAATAGCCATGTTTCTTGCAGGCAGATCAGGTCGAATGAGCTCAAATTCACATCGCTCAGTGTGGTTAAATGGCGGTATCCTCTTGTGCTCCATGATGCCATAAGCAGGGAGCTCTTATTGAGATGGTTCGGTAGTTCCTTAGTGTGCCTCTTGGTGTCAATGGAACATTGAGCTCGCTGCTATTTCTTGTGGTTGCGAGAGAAGGTGTCAGCAATCCATCTCCATGGTTTGGACACGACTGTTTCGTTCGGTTCCATCTTCAACGTGGACCCCTTTGTTCCCATGCGATGTTCCTCCTGGGTTCTCTCCACAGGTCTTTTTTGAGTTTTAGGTGTTTCATAGTTACCATTTGTCCGATAATTTGCGCGGTCGGCATGCTGTGCCAACCACTCCCGTTCCTTTCTATTTGAGGGTTCATTCCTTCTGGGGTCCTTGGGCAGATCATTTGGTCGAAGTTGCTCTCGATGGTGTCTCGAGGATCCCCTCTTGTCCCTTCCGCGGTCTACCAGGTCCGGCTCGGGCTTCTGTAGCTGATGTAGTTTTAGTCCTAGGCGATGCAGATCTTTCATTACTTCGGGGGAAAGTTCACTTATCATCTTGTTTCTTATATGCAGGTAAGCTTTAGATCCCTGCTCCCGGTGGTAAGGTTCGTTTGAGGTCGTCAGTTGTTAAATGTCAAAGCCTATCGACTTTTCCCAATATTTTTAGAACCGTCCTTCGATTCAATACCAGGTAACTGTCCTTTGCTGAGATTTGTTCCAGTTTGAAGAGTGACGTCCCTGCCAGTTTTGCTTCTTTCTTCGGTTCAGCCTCTTTGGATCTTATGGCCTCCTTTTGAAATGGAAGTCGAGGCCTGCCTTGCCGATAGTTCTGTTCCGGTCTTGAGTTGCTTTCCCGGTATGATCTATACTTGGGTGCTTTTTCTGTTTTCTTTAGGCTTTTTATTGCCTCTATTGCAGCACTTGGGGAATTTGAGCGAGGACGCTGGTTACAGTCAGAAGGGTCTTTGGCCCTGCATTCTTTTCCCTCTTGAGGGGAGGGCTCCGCTTGTATTGTAGGAATTTTTTGTGATGTCTTGAATAGTACCCCAGACTTTGGCGATAGTGAAGAAATCACTTCCCCGACATCTGAGTGCTGTGATATATTCATCAGATCCGAGATCGCGTCAGAGTCATCATTTGTTTTTAATACGACTGGAGGTCCAGCCTTGGCTTGATTTTTTATTAATGGGGGTCTGTTTTTGCCCCGATGCTTTGTTGATGTGTCGCCCCCGGGGCTGACACCCGGAGCCAGCGAGACTTCTGTCGATCTTTCTTGGGTGCATAAAAGTGTGATAGGTAGATTGCACTTCTTTGGCTGCTTGACGCTACCAGAGGAGGTAGATGCAGTATTCACGGTCGAAGATTGCAGAGAAGATTTTGGTGGGATTTTCGAGAATATTGGGGCCAAATCTTTGTGCTTCTCACTCTCTAAAGTCTGAGTGGCTTTAGACATGGACAGTTTGATGGATTGAGCTGGTTTGCCTCTGTTTTTGAGTTCTTCACTCAATTTTTCTATTTTTTCTTCCAAATTGACTTGTACGTTGTTCGAATTTCGTTCAGTGGCAGTTAGGTAATAAGTGATAAGTACAATGAGGGACAAATTGACTTTCATTGAAGGGTTCTTCAATGAAAGTCAATTTGTCCCTCATTGCACTTATCATTGTTGTGTTGTCTTTGAGTGCCTCATGGATTGACTTGACTCGTAAAGCTTTCTGAAGGGATTTAGGGCTATCGTGAGTGCTGACATAATAGATAGTAGATCTACTTTTTTTTTTGACGGTGTCTTTTTTTCCAACGTGATTAAAATTTCACTTAGCTGTCTGGCTTTAAGGGGGGTGTTGGGACCTCTTTCGCTTTGGTGCTGCAGAGATCTCTCCGAAACCTTCTTTCTGAGGCTGTAGTTGGCTCTTGAGTGGTGTGCGGGTTTCCTCCGACATTCTGCTTGAGTTTCCATGGATGCGTGGACGGGTCCATGCATAAAGGTCCGCTGTATGGGATTGCCTGTAGTTGTGACTGGACCTGTCTCTTGCTGAGACGTCAGCAGATTTATCGGCCACTGCTGCAGGCCTCGGCTCTCTATCTGGGCCGTCTTTTGGTATTTCCATGTTATCGGAACCGGGTCCCATTTCGGTCTGATGGATTGGTTTAGGTTTAGACTGAGAGTTTGTTGTCGACGTTGGCCTCTCTGTCTCAAGTCTAGGGTCCGAATTGGGCTTGGTTGGGGGGGCAATTTGGGGCTTGGATTGCGCCCCTGTGGATTTAAATCCGTTTTTCGCGCTTTGTTCATGGGTGAATGGTCTTGAATGGCCTCCAAGATTTCTGCGTCCAACAACTCTGGCTCTTGGCCTAGTTTCCTTTTGTGCTGTTTTATGAAATATTCTTTCAGGGATGATGAAATTGATGCAAACATTTTGAACCCCCCTGGGTTTTTAGGCCAACTTTCCGCTGTTTCTTTGTGGGCATCTTTTCCGACATGGTTTTAGGTTTGACGTTTCCCTTGGTGAACAAAATCTTTGATACCTTATTTGATTTCCTTGAGGCTGTGCAAGAAAGCCCCGAGTCTTTCTCCTGGACCACGGCTGGGACTGTGGACAGTCTGCGGTCAGATTTGAGTTAGGACTTAAGGGTGCCGAAGCGAGATGTAGTCCTACACCTCTCCTGTCTGCTGCGTCAACCGTGGACTGCTCTTTGCTCTTGCAGTCTTTGTAGTCATGCAGATCTGTGGCCAAGTCCCGGTGAGTGGAGTTTGTCACGTGACTCACTTCCATAACCGAAACATCTTCGGACTGCCTATTCGGTGAGAACACCTGGTCCTCGTTTTTGGTGTCCCAGGAGTCATTTGAGCTGGTTCTAAGAGGGGCGGGTTTTGAACCTGTGTTGCTGGGGCCGCTTTAGCTGCTCTGCAGGTACATTTTGGGTATGGTGAATTTGAGCTATGATCGAGACACCTAGGCCATAGCTTTTTCCGCCCGGCGTTGAGTCCTGTTCAGTAAGGTCCATACGGTCGCTGGGGCTGGCCTCCCGAGTTGGTGGATGGGGGCGAGTCAGTGTTGGAAGTTGCAGGCTTTGGTTGGCGCTTGTGCTGAATCGAGTCTTGAGCGTCGCCCCCGGCCGTTTAGATTCCAGCTGCGACCGTCCTCCAACAGTCTACGGCGAGGAATCGCTCGTCAAAACGGTACTACGGCCGGGCGCTTTCAGCGGCGTGGATCTTGAAGGTAAGCTGATTTGCTCACCCTCATTGAAGACGGGTGAAGCGTCCCCCCGCTGCCCTTGCTGCTGGAAGGTGCACGTTTGTGGAAGGACCCTCGCCCTCATCGTCTTTATCCACCGGCACACCTGAGCTCACGAGCTGAGGCGATAATTCCGGGGACCGTGGGGCCGTAGTGAGGGCAAGGGAAGTGGCATTGCTGATGTTTTCAGAGTTTTCGGAGTTTGTGGAAGTGATAACAGCTCCTTTACCAGCTTTGCGAGCTTTCCCCCTGCTGGTTTCGTATTGGTCCTGTTGTTCCTGATATGCTTTACTACTTTGCAAGCAGCGACTTATGTCGTCTTCAATGGGGGAAAGAGGTGCCTTGGGGACCGGGTGAGGTTGAGAGATAGAATACTCATGATCCTGGGTGGGGGGGCTGATTGCCTCGCCACCCGACTCCCGCCACCAGACACCAAACACACTGCTTCGCACACCGCGCCACGCTCCGCGCATGCGCAGTGTTTAAGTAGAAAGTTCTCTGAAAGTTCAATGAAGATCGAAAGCGGACTGCAGGCAAAGTCCATGTGGCAAAAGGAATGGTGAAACTAGCAGCGGTCTGTCCTCACTCCTCAACCAGACACACTGCTTCGCACAATGCTTCGCACACCACGCCGCGCTCCGCGCCTGTGCAGTGTTTAAGTAGAAAGTTCTCTGAAATTTCAATGAAGATCGAAAGTGGACTGCAGGCAAAGTTCGTGTAGCAAAAGGAATGGTGAAACTAGCAGCGGTCTGTCCTCACTTCTCAACCAGACACACTGCTTTGCACACGGCCATGGCTTCTGTAACAGCATAGATCAGGATTACGTTGGTAAGGGTCAAAGCTTTTGCATTTGCAAACAACAATCTTTGTAGAATGAGGCGTGTAAAGAGGTAGAGACAACAGAAGACACAAAACATTCTCACAATATTATGAATTACGACTCCCATGATTCAATCTTGGGTGCTCCTTTGGGTTGATCCAGGGTCTTGTGCAACACACCTGAAAAGCCTGAGAAATGCGTTATTGTTGTGTTAGTGTATGTTAAATTAGGCTCTACGCCAATAGTATTGGGCCAGTGCAGTGAAGAACAATCTCTCCCACACTAAGCAGATTCTCGAATCCCCATGCAGAGGCAGAGTGATAACAGATGGGTTTCTACGGGTCAGTTGTGGGTAAATGTAGGCAACATATAAAATGAAGGCCTGAAAAAACAATCGTGGTGGTATCATTCTTTCATGTTCCGTCCATATTACAAAAACGTATGAAGCACTCCTGGAATGGGTAACATCTACCGAGCACCATATAGCTTGAATTGTCCTTACTTTCTCAATGAATGCCTATGGTAATCAAAATAAATAGTGTGCCTATTCTAGGTGTGCGTAATGTCTCTCCTTAGCTCTCTTTCTCTAGATCACGTCATCCGTGATTGTTGTTCTTCTTCTTTGTCTTTATCTTCACCCTGCATCAAATTGTCATCTCTTCAACAGGAAGAGGTCTCACCTTGGCAGGGCTTAACATCTCCAATGTAGTTCCACACTTTTTTCATGTGCAGTTTTATTGCATGCTCTGTTACTTGCTCTACAGTATAGGGGCCCTCAAACCTGGGCTTGAACCAAGGTCTCACAAAGTTCTGGAGCAGAACCATGTCACCTGGATAAAGTAGAGGTTTCTTGAGAGTTTTTCACTTGTGTCTGGGCTAGTATCTTCCTCACTGTTCTTCGACCTCTCACCCTGTGCCTGCAGTTGATGAGAAATAAAAGATGCACTAGCCATTAAAGAAGCCACATATTTGTACATTTCATTATCAAAAACATCAGAGGCGGCATTTGAATCTGTCAATGCCCTAGTGGGAAGACCCAGTGGTAGTTGAATGCGCCATCCTGTCACCACCTCATGGGGTGTTAAGTGATGGTCGAACCCTGGCTGATTGCGCAATGCAGACAGAGCTAAGGACAAACAGTGAAGCCATTCTTTTTTTTTAAAGTGGCTTTTATCTTGGTTATCTTTTCCTTGAGCAGGCCATTGAGAGGCTCACACAACCAATTTACTTGTGGGTGATAAGCATAGGAGAATTTGCAATGTATCCCCAGTAGGGTTGCAATGTGCTCAAAAGTCTCATTCACAAAATGAGGCCCATTGTCTGACAGCAGGACCTCACACCCCCATTTCCATTTGTCAAATTATTTTTAATATATAAAATATTATTGGTTATTGATAACCAATTTTTTGGGTTTCTGAGAAATGTCACAATGTCTGTGTGTCTTATTAAAGCTGGATACGACTGTAGTATATAGGAGAAAACAGCAAGTAAGAATGTGTGTAAAATAGGCAACATAGAAAATAAAGTATTCTTCATTTCTTACTGCTTTTGTCCCATTGTCTCTTTTATCCTAGTCTAAGGAAGGTGTTCCAGGATCACTGCAAGTCCATCAGTCCTTAAGGAAAACTAATCTAAAGGTGTTGCTTCTTCTTCCCTTGCTTTGTCTTAGCTTTTGTAGAAACAAGATAAGTTCCCTATTTGGGAACTCTCATCCCCTGCACACTGTCAATGGCCATAAAAGCCAAAATATGTTATGGGCATTGACAGTGTGCACGGGACGGGAGTTCCCAAATAGGGAACCTATCTTGTTTCTACAATATTCACAACCTATATGCCAAGTCTGTTCTTCTTCTCCCCTGCACCTTAAATTCTTCTGTCTTGGCTTTTGGTCATGGATGGTGTCTGTACATGCTGAAATGCTTCGAGTGCTTCAGTAGGGGTAGTTGCAGGAGAGGTTAAGTTTTTTCCTTTGTAGTTTGATATCATATAAATGTATCCATGTTCGCCCTCCTTGTAGTTTCACAGCAGTAGGGCTTACTTCCTCCACCTCATGGGGGCCCTATGTTTGGAGGGTATTCCAGGTCCATTCTAATTTGCACACCAGCACCTGGTCCCTTGGATACAGGCTCTAATTGCTTAAGTGTTTCTTCCAAATCAATGGGCTGATTGTCCCTAAAAGAAACACCTGCAGTCATTGTTTTTAAATAATCTTGCATCTCATTACCTAAAGCACTGGCCATACTATGAGCATCTGTATGTGCTCTTGTTGGGGGAGTGAGAGGAGTTCTAATACAGTGTTCAGTCACCAACTCACTCATGAGGAATCAAATGGTGATGTGAGCCAGGCTGGTTCTGCAGTGCATATAGTGCTGGGTTAAGCAATGGAGCATCTCTTCTTTAAAATGAGTTTCAACGTTGCTATCCTTCCCTTCAAAAGGCAATTTTATTTCTCACAAACACTGTTTGCTTGCGGATGATAAGCTGATGCTAACTTGTGTCTAAGAGCAAAACGATATTTTCAAAAAGCTCATTTAAAAAGTGCGATGCATTATCATATCTCAAAACTTTGCACACACCCCATCTTGGAAACACTTCACACACAATCAACTTGGTGGCACATACGGCATCAGGGTGTGTGCATGGACTTGCTTCAATCCATGTAGAAAAGGGAAATACTACAACTAGCAAGTATATATAGCCATTGCCAGTCTGCAGCACATCTATATAATCTATATGTAAATGCTGAAATGGTCCATTACATCTGGGAATTACTCATAGCCCTGTTTGCAAATTGTGTCCTGCAGTACATTTCTGGCACACAATATAGTTTATAATAAACTGTGCCACATGTTCAAATAGGTTCGGTACAAACCATTCTTCTGAAATAGTAGCTGCTAGACTCTCTCGAGTCACATGCGCTGGGCAGGGAAGGTGCTCCAATGCTACCATCAATAATGCTAGAGGTATACCTGGCTTGCCATCTGGCTGGTCTCTTCTGTAGAGTAACCACTGCTGCACCCTGAGTGGGTAACCCCTTGTGTGGGTGGTCACAGAATTCTCATGAAACTGTTCTTCTGCACAAAAGGGCTTTATTTTGAAGTGCAGTGGTGTAGTAATACACTGGTATTTTTCAAAAACATAGGACATTCACATTTGAGGACATACAAAGGGTAGTACCTAAGTATGAATGATCAAGTTGTCAATATTTGAGACATCTACTTGTACAGTTTGTTCATTCTCTATAGGTTCCTTGGGAAGGAGGCTTAGAGAATTCAGTGGAATCATAGACAGGTAGGGGGCCCATAGAGTGTGAGCACAATCAAGAGTTGAACAACAACATATAATACATGTCAACACGACAGTGTTTCGGCCATTTTGCGGGGAGCTAGGTGAGCTCTAATGGTGTACCCAAGGAACCTATTGAAAATGAACAAACTGTACAAGTAGATGTCTCAAATATTGACTACTTGATCATTCGTACTAAGGTACTACACTTTGTATGTCCTCAAATGTGAATACCTATGTTTTTGAAAAATACCAGTGTATTACTACACCACTGCACTTCAAAATAAAACCCTTTTGTGCAGAAGAACAGTTTCATGAGAATTCTGTGACCACCCACACAAGGGGTTACCCACTCAGGGTTACTCTATAGCAGAGATTGACCTGACCTTGCTCATTCATTTGTTGATATTATTGTACCGACCTGGGCAAAGCAAGGCAGTAACCAGGTACCCTTCCGAATACTACTTTATCATCTGGCTGGCCATCTCTCAGCTTAACCTTCATTCCGATTCTGTTGGCTGTCTCCACGACCACCAGTCTGGCTTCAGAGATGCCAGAAACATGGAAACTGCTCTCCTGAACATCTGTGAAGACCTGCTCTCCAACCTTGACTATAACATTCCCTCTGCCCTCATCCTACTCAGTCTCTCTTCTGCCTTTGACACGGTCAACCATACCATCCTGCTCAACCGTCTCCGTGATAACCTGGGTATCATCGATCAGGCTCTGTTCTGGCTGACCTCTTTCCTCTCTGATCATCCCTCCCAGGTCCAACCTGGGTACTTCAAATCATCTATCTCCCTCTCTACCTGTGGTGTTCACCAGGGATCTAGCCTCTCGCCCAGGCTTTTCAACCAATATCAGGCAACTCTCGCCCACTGCATTGCCATTTTCTGCTCCAATTTCCAGTGCTATGCTGATGACACTCAACTCATTTTCAGGCTGCACTCGGCCACCTCCTCTCCTTCTCTCATCTCTGATTGCCTAATTGCCATTCAAGATTGGTGTGCCACCAACGATCTTTGCCTGAATGCCAGCAAAACACAGATCCTCCTCATCGGCACACCTTCACCCTCCTTTCCCCTCACTCTCTGGCCGGCCTCCCTTGGCCCTCCTCCTAACCCTACCTGCAAGGCTAAGTGACTCCACACTTTTTTTCTCCGCCCACATCTCTGATGTTGCTAAAAAGTCAAACTTCCTACTGCACCTCCTCAGAGGTATTTTGCCTTTCCTCTCCTTCCCCCAGAAGCTCACTGTCTCCTAAGCTCTGGTCCTCTCTAGGTTGGACTATTGTAACAGCCTCTTTCTAAATCTACCTGCCTCTACTCTCTGCCCTCTGCCATTATTCCAGAACAGGACTGCAAGACTTGTCCTTGGCCTCCAGACCTGGGATCTTATATTTCCAGCTCTGAAATCTCTCCATTGGCTCCCAGTGGATGCAAGGATTACATTCAAAACCCTCTGCATTGACCACAAAGCTTTCTGGGGCCTGGGTCCAAAATACCTTCAGATATCCCTCCGCAAATACCTCCCCTCTCGAGCTCTTTGCTCCTCCACATCTAACTCCTTCAGGGTCAGTTGTTGTTCAAAGAAACAAGCTGGAGGTAGATCTCTGTCTTCGGCTGGGGCTTCCCTCTGGAACAGCCTCCCTGCCACTCTGAAACTTGAGGCGAACCATCTCAGATTCCGGAAGCACCTCAAGACCTTCTTCTTTGCTTCTGCCTTCACCCCCCTCTTCCCTGCTGATCTGTTCTCTCTCGGTATGTACACCTGGCCTACCCTCTGTCTTCCAGCCCCTGTACCTGCTCAACCTGCACTGCCTCTGAGCCACCTCTTGCACTGGGGTCTGTATCTGTACCCAAGACGGCCCCCCCATGTCTTCCTGCACTTATCAGACATACCCTGTCTGCTGCCTTAAACTCAGCACTTGCCACTTGCTGGTTGCACTACCACTGTTTGTTGCCATTATTATTTTATGTATTTATTATTTATCTGTTTTTTCTTTGCTCTGAACTTCCCAAATATCCCCCCTTCCATGCACTTTTCTCCTTTCCCTCTCCCATGTACTTGCGCGTTCTCAATGTCACTGGGCCTAGTAAGATCGTTGTTTTTGTCCTCCCCTGTTCCCCTCCCTTGCCTTGTCGCACTCTGAAACACTTGTGTACGAGCGCAATAGAAATAAAATATCAATATCAATATCAATTTCCAGCGCTATCCTGTCTCCAAATTGCCTCTGTGGGTGATAGAGAACATCCCTATTTTTTTCCATAACTCTTTTTCTTCCTGCGATGCTCGTCCTTGTATTTCAATAAATTGCACAATGGACATCATATTAAATCCTTCCTTAACCAACATGCATCTCCCTATCGCCTGCTTTGCAGTTTTTACTTCGCTTTCAAATGTAGTTCGGTAATAGGCTGCTTTTTTGGCCTCTAAATCTTCGGCTTTGTTTCCATGAGAGATTCAATCTGTTCTCTTTGAATGAGCGGCACATTTTACAATGGCTAGTGTCTCTGGGAAACTCAATGCTTCAATACGTTTTTCTAATAAGTCTGTATGTTGCACCAGAGTGCCATCTACACAGAGGAAACCCAATATACAGTATTTTCATCAAAAAAAGATCCATAGACTCTTTTTCCATCAAAATGTATTATTCGAAATGCTGTTCCATCGAAATGAATGTTCATTGAATTTGTTTTTATTGAATTTCCAACTCAAACATACCTTAAAAATGTTTTTTCAAAAAATGTTTTACTTTAAAATATAATATAAAAAATAGATGTATGGATTTTTGGGTGGGGGAAAGGGTTCAATTTTGAAAACTGAGGTTTGGTGGAGTTTGGGGAGCCCCGCCCCAACAAAAAATCAACACCACACAAGTTAGAGGGAGCTGTCCAGTGCTGAAATACATGGTAACTGTATTGAATCCATTTTAGCACTGGACAGCTCCCTCTAACTTGTGTAGTATTAGCAAGCTATTTCAGGACTGTGGACTTTTATTTTATTGTGAGGTTGGGGTGATCTCCCCATTAAAAAATAAAATAAAAGTGTCAAGTGCACTCGCTGACACTACGCAAGTTACAGGGAGCTGTCCATTGCTGGATTAGATTGTTACTTTTTGTACTCGACTTCAGTACTGGACAGCTCCCTGTAACGAAATAACGGTATGCATGTTTCAGTGAATTTCCATGCAACAAATGTAAAGTGTTTATATAACAAAACTGTATTCGATAAAAGGGTTTCGATGTATAAACACTTTACACTTTACGTATGGCAATTCAATGAAACATCTTTCAATAAAAAAGTTTTGATGTAACATCTCCTTGATGTACATCTTTCGATGCAAAGACATGTAACCAGGAAACCCCTCCTTTTCCAGCGTGACAAGCCTGAGTGTACAGTTGATGTCACATAGGCGGCGTCAGAGTACTCCGTCATTTCCTCATCCTCAAAAACTTGCAGTACATCAATAAGCACTGCTAATTCTGCAGCCTGTGCTGAATAATTTGGGGACAATCACCTACTAATCATTACCTCAAATGTACCCTCTCGATTACGTTTTACCACTGCCGATCCCATATGTCTCACCCCTGTCTTTTGATCAATTCTCAATGTCTCGTAGTTTGGTATCCCCAACACAGGAGCTGTGCTGATCGTGTTTTTTATTTCATAAAGTCCTTTAGTCATGTAATCTGTCCATATTTATTTACTTTTAGCCATCTGTGCCTCTTTGAGTCCTTTTAAAAGTGGACAAATATATGTACTATAATCAAAGACCCAGGGCCTGCAATAATTGCATAGGCCTACAAATGGTTGCATTTGTCTCACTGTTATTGGCTGTTCACTCCTAATAAGAGTCTATGCCCTTTCAGGTGTCATTTTTCTTCCTTTGTGTGAAATCAACTGTCCTATATACAGTACTTCTTCTTGACCATATTGGAATTTCTCCTTCTCTACTTTGTACCATTTCTCTGCCAGTATAGTCATACATTTGACAGACTTCTCTGCACCTTTCTTCTGTCTCGCTGCACACTAAAATATCATCAACATATTGAATTATGGTACTTTCAAGTTGGACATTACCCAAGTCCATCTGAGGGACTCTATTGAAAATCAATGGGTACTCACAGTACCCTTGGGGCAAACAAGTATGTTTCATGCAGATCGTTCTATATGAAAAGGAAGTCATATCTTGTGAGTCTTTATGAAGGGGAATTGAGAAAAATGCATTTTTTAAATCTACAACAGTGAAATACTTTGCTTTTGATGGGATATTACACAATATTGTCGCAGGATTTGGAACTAAGGAAAATTCTGCTTCAACTATATTGATCAGAGGGCGAAGGTCCTGGATAAATCTCCACAACCCTCTCGTTGCTTTTTGACAGGGTACACAGCCGTGTTACATGGAGAATCAGATGGTACCATAATGCCTTTCTTCTTTAAAGCAGATATGGTTTTGAATATACCTTCATTTGCTTCTCTGGATGTCGGATAGTGTTTTACACGTGGCAGAATTGCTCGTGGTTTGAGCTTAATTTTAACTGCTCCTACTCCTTTCAATAGGCCCATGGGATACTTGGTACTTTTTCCAAATCTTCCTGAAAGAAAAGTGACTTCTTTTTTACCAATGCCATTCTCTGTGGTATTTCTAATTTCTCTACGTTGATCCAATAATTGAGATTTAAGAAAAATACTAACTGATCATTTGAATACTCATCCCTAAATAGATTCTTGTTTGTCAAATCTGTCAACCTATTTCCTTAATTGAGGTCTATCACTATTCTCCATCCCCTTCCCTCATTGTCTGTCCCATGAAGCTTCACCCTTTTTTCTCTGACTATTGTTGCCTCTTGTTCTAACGGAATAATTTGCCCTTTCTCGTCACCCATAGCAATCTCTGGTCTAAACAAAAACATATCAGTTATTCTCAATAACTTGCTGATCAATTTAAGCAACCATGATAATAAGAGAGTCACTCCATACGAAAACACGTCCTCGCCTGGAAGTACTCCTCGTAAAGCCTTCTTTCCTGTAAATGATAACATGAGCTCCCTCACGTGAAAATATCTTGCCTATTCTTAATTAAATTTCATTTTTTCGTTTGTAACAATGTTCTTCTTGCTCCTTTCGATTACACTTTCTATCAATTATTTTTATATCGTTCTTTGTTTTGTAGTATCATAAGGTTCTCTTCTTTATTTGTATACTAATTTCATCTAGTTTTAACCTTCTGATTTGTTTAAATAATTTACCAATAATCACTTTGATCTATTTCTTATTGCTATTGTTATATATCTATCAGTTTAAAAATACAGAACATTTTATGGAAAAATATTACACCCCCTACACATGTGCACTTTCAATTTGTTGCGCCTTCCTTTACTAATTTTAGTAAAGGTATCTCATCAATTATTTACTCCATCTCAGAGTTTAATACATGCCCTTCTTATTGGCTCTATTCCTCAGGAATTCTTAACACTCCTATGTGGAGTTACGGCGTGTACTCTTTCCATCCCTTGCGGGCCTGTGAAATTGAGGTATCTTTTCTCTTCTTTATAATCCCGAATAATACAGTTACTCTTTCTATATATATATAGATATATGTATATATTTATATATATTCTATATGTGTAGTTATGGTTAAGTTGCTGTTTCCATAGGAAAAGCACTTTTTGGGCAGCTTATAACTTCGCTCCCCCTGGAAGAATCCTCACCAGACTTTGCAAAAAAAGTATATGGGCCACTCTGAATTTTTTAGTTTGGTGATGTTTGGTCCAGGTGGGAAAAGTTATAGGGGGGTCCCAAAACGTCTTTTTTTCCCATAGACTGAATGGGGGGAAAAACTTTGTGCACACCTACAGCCCAAACCGCTGGACGGATTTACACCAAATTTGCGGCAGGAGCCGGAGCTCAGTCCCAAAAAAGTGCTTTTGTAAATTTGGTACCAATCCGTCCAGTAGTTTTCTGTAAAACAACCAAAAAGTATGTCTAAAAAAATGTGTGATATCTATGTCCGCTCTGCAGTCACACTTCCCTGTTTGCTCCGCAGACAAGATAACGATTGGCTAATGGGCTCGTGTCATGACCGCGGACACGCAACGTTTGTGCCGATTGGCTGGAGTGAGGCGTGATGTGAATCAGATTGTTCGGATGCGCCCGACATCTTGGATCCGCCGACAGGACAGCAGCAAACAGAGGCAAAATGCAGTTTTGGGGAGTGTTTTGATGTGTTAGAGTGCTTGGTGAGGTTTAGGGAGTAAGAGATGTGTGAAATACTGCATTTGTTTAGGCGACAGGTGCTAATGATGTATTCGCCATGCGCACGCTGTCTGGGATGTTTGTAATTACTGAAAATTAGGGGGCTCATAAGGATAGTGTTTCTGTCCATGGTGTGCGCAGGCAAGTTCAAACTGTTCTAAGGACACGCGTGGTGTCAGCGGACATTAAAATTGAGTACATGCCGCAGTTAAAATTTTTGATTCTATGGGTGTGGTACTGAGTTATAAGCCGCCATGGGTGTGATATGCTGCAGTGGTTGTGGCCAGGGCCTAGAGTCTTGGGTGTATGGCCTTAGGCTCTAGACCCTGGCCACAACCACCGCAGCATATCACACCCATATATCACACCCATCGATTTGAATATCTATGGCCATACACCCAAGACTCTAGGCCCTGGCCACAACCAACGCAGCATATCACAGCAATAGATACACCCGTAGTATCGAATATCTATTAGGTGGTTGTGACGAGGGCCTAGAGTCTTGGGTGCATGGCCGAAGGCCATGCACTCAAGAACAAAGTTATCAGCACTGAAGTTATAAGGCACAATGGGTGTGATATGCTGCAGTGGTTGTGGCCAGGACCTACAGTCTACATTTGCGTAGCAACTTACACCAGTTACATTAGAAAATTTGAATGGACCAGATAGTTCTGTGTCTGAGTCATTTTTTCGGAGTTTGTGTTGCTTCTTTGAAGAAGTACCTGAGTTACTTTCAATACTAGGTTCTTCTTTGGTTGTGGTAATTGATGAAGTATTAGCTTCTTTTACTCTCTTTGAAGGATTTGCAGTCAGATCTTGTTGAATTTCTGTTTGAATTACTTTTCTTTTACAACGTTTTCCTTTTTGTTGAACAGGATATGATTACAGATGGGGGGGTGTACATTGAACGTAGTCTATTGTATTCTAAAATGCAAGGAATATCAGCGTTTACTTTACTTGCATCAAAGTTGATTAGAAATAGACTGTCAAGTGTACGTAAGCCTGATAGTGCTACGTAGCTCATGCCTTCTTTAAAGACTGTGTTTCCAATATCTTTCAATGCTTTGTCTAAGGTAAGACCTTGGTATATATGAATGGTGACTGCATGTGCAAGAGTTAGAGAAAATTGTTCTCTACGTACATACGTGTCTATGAAGAGAAGGAATCGTGCTGGTGAGCGCCCTATCCTTTTTACTTCTGAAAATTTGTCAAAGAGAATATTGACAAACTGAATGTTGTTGTCACGTGGGTATGTTTGAAAGCCAACAACTGTACCCAATGCTCCATTAACTAGTCCTTGTTTCATGTCAAGGTTACGTTTAAGCATTAATCTACAATTTAAGGATAATTTTAATATTTTTACCAACCCAGCAGTGTTGGAGATCGAATTTTCTAAGGTATTTAGTCTTGTTGTGGCTTGTTGACACATGGGTAGTGCCATACCATGTACGTCCAGTTTGTCTGCGGAGCAAATTTCAATTATTGGTTGCATTTCTTTTTATAACATTGTTTCATTGAATTTGGAACAGCTTGCAAGAGTTGGCAGTAGGGCCATACAATTGACATTTTTGTGCGCTAATTGTTCCATAACATCAGTAGCACATGCGTTACCGCCATAAAGTGAATGGATGTGCCGGGTTTTCAATATTGCTTGTGATTCTTGAGATAGTACACCAACTCTAATACTTTTTAAAATGTTGGTGTAAGTGAGGTATGCAGATTGACGCATGTTTTTTGTTAATTCTCTGTATTGGAAATGTTGCCAAAGGTTGACATTTTCTATGCTGCCAACAGTTTTACGGCAAAGTTTGTGTCCTAAGGTTTTAAAAATAGGTTCACCTTTCACTGGTGTCAATTGCAGAAGATCCCCGAAAACAATAATGTGTTTTCCTCCAAAGAGTTCTTCGTAGTATGTTTTAAGTACTTCTTGCAATCTGAGGTGAATCAAAGCCAACATTAGGTTGGAGACCATGCTCACTTCATAAATTAGTAGCATTTTAATTTTTTTAATACTTTGCGTAGTTCCATTGCAGCTTCTGTAGAAAGTTTGTAATAGTCTAATTTGTTTTGGTGTTCTACTGGAAGGAGTAGTAATCGGTGTAAAGTGACACTGCCTATGTTGTAGGCAGCTAAACCTGTGGGGGCAGTTACAACAGCTGACAGTTTGTTGTTTGTCAATTGTTGAAGGAACTTGCTGATGATTTTGATTAAGAATGTTTTGCCTGAACCAGCTTCACCACTGATGTACAGCAGATTAGGTTTGTAATTTTGGCAGGTACATTCTTTATTTTCGTGTTGTACACCATGTGCAATTTCTTTTGTAAAAATGGTGCGCTGGTCTTTGTTAAGTTTTGATTGTAGTACAGTTAAGTCTTCTGTATCTTCTTCATAGTGACACATGGTGTTTTCCACTTCTGTCACAGCTTATTCTGCCTCATTTGCCATTAGTGACTGTCCTAGTGGTTCTTGGCTTCCTGTTACAGAAGGTTGACTACTGTCGGAAGTGTCCTTATCTAGTTGGGCCTGGGGTTCTTCTTCGTGTTGCTGTTGATTGTACAACATTGTTTTGTACTGCGTAAAGTTCACATCAGTGAAAGTGTATTCATTTGCTTTCAAAGCATCATCATAGCAGTCACAGTTATCTAGTATCTCTTCTTCTTTTCTCCATGGTTTAAAAAGTTGTTGCAGGGACATGTAATATAGTTCTTTCTGTTGAGGAGTTTTCAATGACAATTTGACATGATTAATTAAGCTTCGTTTGGTAAGTTTCACTAAGCTGCCTTCACAATCTGTCACTCTATATCTATCTTTGCTTTCGTCAGGTTTTACATTATTTTTGTATGGAAAGTTTTGGGCTATGTGGTATAGACACATGGTTTCCAAAGTGGTACTCCTGTTCGGGTAGTATGTCTCTAGTAAATTTGTTTTCAAAATGTCTTGGCTGGTGGGATCATTTTTGGCTATTGTTTATTGTTTCTATGTCCTCATATGATTTGAGAGCTCTTTTTCTAGATTTAGCAGGACCAAAACTTAGCCAAACTATGTTTTCCGATTTTCCATACAAAGTAGTACTGGTTAAACGATCTGCAGCTTCATAGGTGTCAAATTCTCTATGAGAGACCATTTCTATGCCTAGGCTGTACAATTTCTGAGATAGTGTTTTGTCTGATGATAGGTCATTCCAGAGGTCTTGTAGCTCTGTTTTGTCTGCTTTTGTTAAGTAGGCTGTAACATATAGTGTAACTGCAGTGGAATTGTCTTACACTGGTCTTTTTCGGCTCTCCAGCACTGTACTACTGCATGGCATTTGAATTTGTAATACTATGAAGTTCGTGTGAGTCGCTGCCATGGAATTTTTGAATCGCATTGAAGCATTCGGTCTCACTAAACTAATATGCTTGGTATATTAGGATTTCATGACATAAGGTCTACACAATATTAAGTTTATGTTGTTGGCTGATAGGCGATTGCATAATTATGCAAACAAGATAATAACATAAGGTATTGTTGAGCACGAGTTAAAGGAACGTGCGTAACTACACTATTTGTAGGTAATTGAGGGATGTTTATGTTAGTATTTAATACTTAAACTAAAAAGTTTTTGGACGTTGCTTTGGGAAATAATTATCACTAATGGCTACCCAATTTTAATGATTACTATAACAGCTGCTTAACCTTTGGGATCAAACCCAGGAATCTTTTGTGAGGAATAGCATAACTCCTAATAAGGGTAAGCGTCTCAGTCTTGAGTCATTATTTGAATTAATGTGATAGTTTTGAATTAATAATACTAATGGGACTTATCTATCTTTTTTATCTTTTGTGTTTCGTATGTGTGTTTTCTCTCCTCGTCCCCTCCCCTTGAAGCGTGGTTTGTTTTGTATATAACCAAAATTGATTGTTACATTCATGTATGAATGATTGGGACAAAACCAATATTTTGTTTTTTTACTAATTCCTTTGTATCCTCCCCATTGCCAATCCTCTTTTCTCTGTCTGGTGCTCATTACAAATGGATTTTTGTGCATTTTGCTTTAAACCATGTACATACGACTTTTTAATGGCTTTATGTTACTGACATTGTATAATTTGCAAGTAAATATTGGTTGGCATGGCATTGGATACTCATATAATTTCCATTCTAATGTTCTTTTTGGATTTTTGTCTATACTCACGCAATGTTTGTTATATACACTTTATGATTATGTAAGGAATGTATTTAGTCCTGTTTTGAGGAAGGCCGTCCGGGCCGAAACACGTGTCACACTAAGGGCCATTGTGTTAAGAAAATATATAATTAAAAAACCTTTTTTGCACCTGATTGGGCGCTCCGTTCTGGATTCTTTCCCCCTTTTTGTTTACTGCACAGCTATGTTTGCATTCCATAAGAGGCCAATGATTGCATTGTAATCATTGATATATTTTGATTCTTCTGTTCTTTTTATGTAATACGTGTTCTTAGGTGATTTACCTATAACACTATGTCGAACTGAAGACATGAAGTTGTTCACTTCACCTATTTCTGTAACTGGTCTAGGGAAACCAAAGCGGCATTTGGTGTAGTATTTCCTTTTGCTTTTGTATTTGCGACGACAATATTTGCCACATTTGTGTCTTTGAAATTGTACAATTTGTCCATGAAGGTCACTATGTCTCGTTTGTGAAGGGATTTCACAAGTGACATATTTTTGGATGAACTGCAAAACAGTGGCATCACTGTCCTGACCAAATTTAGGTGCACCTTTAATCCATAAAAGCATGTGGATATGTGGTGCTCCTCTGGCTTGGTATTCTTTTCTCCAAAAAAAGTGTTGCACTTCTCCAAGGGGAGGAACAGTTTTATTACAAATAAAGTGTAGCATAGCAATGAAACGATGGTGAAAATATCTTGAAACATTAACAGGATCTAGAGAGCAAAGTTCTCCAGGTGTTAGAATATCTATATTGGTTTTGTTTTTGTTTGCTATGCATAGGAAATTATGTTAATCTTCCCATGCATATTCTGCACAATTTAATTTAACAAACCAAGTGTGTGGTCCAAGGTTTCTGATCATACAACGTACATCTCCGTGATGGTGGAACCAGTATTCTTTTGTACCACGCATGTTTGCAAACAGATTTGTTATGCTTGATTGTAAAACGTCATCTTTTTCTTGCACTTTTTGTATTAATTGCGTAGCTGACATATTTTAAAAGTGAGTTCCCAATTTCAATATGTACGCAACTCCATAACATAGGGTTGCTAGTTCACGTTCAAAGAGTAGGTGGAATATGTACTCCACATTTTGTCTAAATCTGGGATCTTCAGAATACATTCGTAATGAGCGGTATTCTGATGCTGTTATCTGAGTGGGTGTATCATCGTATCTTCCTCCTTTGCCAGTAGGAAATAGTAGAGGAAAAGCATGTGCTTCTATACTTTTTTCCCATATACTCATTGATGCAGCTTTGGTTTTATCGCATTTGGTAAGTTTCTAGTGCATCATCTACGCTGTCATTAGAGTGCAATGGATGAATTGTATAATGGTCCAAAAGAGTGGATACTGCAGCAGGATCCAGAAGTTCAAATTGACCAGTTTCTGATGACTCTTGAATTATTTCAGTTGTTTCACTTAAGCTTTCTTCAATATTTATTTCTTTGTAGTATTCATTATTGTCTTTCAGATATTGCAAGGCTTGTCTAACTTTATGTAAGTTCACAAGTTGTTACCAGTTTTTTTTGTCTTTTGTTGGTACACCATTTACTAAGAAAATTAAAGATTGGTATATTGGACGTTGCACTCCTAGAGTGTGCACATTTTCTGTCAGATCTAATGGTAAATAAACTGCTTTGCCACGAATGCCTTTCACCAATTCAGAGGGAGGTAATTTTGCTGTTTTTGGTTCAAGGCATATTATTGCTTGAAATGGGTGTACTGTTTGAATTATGATGCTCTCATACAAATTGAGTTGTTGCAGGGGTTTTGGTAGTGGGAATAATTCCAAGTTATTTGTGATAGCACGCAAAGGAGTTTGGTTGTTGTCGTTTTGTAGTGCAGTAACTGCAACATATTAAGGGTTCACTTATTTCGTATTTGTTTTCTGCTAAAAGGTCGAGAGCTAATTCAAACCACTTGTATTCTTCATTGTCTTCTATTTTGTATGTTACGTCTATAGTTTTTGTGTTCCTTTTGTAAAAAGTACTGCGGCAACACACACACACATGGTTTGGTACTTCAGCGGATGAACTTCTAAATTTTAGTATTTCTTTTTTGTATGTGTGTAATAGAACGTTGCCATGTGCAGAATTGTTGCTAGTCTGTTCTAAAGCTATTGAATTTTGTAAGTGGCTTTCACTTCCAAAATATTTTCTCTGGATACGGTCGATTTCTTCTTGTAGGTATTTGGGTGTACCATGCAGAAGAGTGTTACTTAAATTGGCTAGTTCTAAAGCAGGGCTTTTAGCATAGTACAATTTATACACTAGATTTCTCACATTTGAATGATGTGTTGATATCATTTTGATATCATGGAAGGTCCTTTTGGAAATAGGTCCTGAAATGCAGGCTAATGAATGTCCGTGTAGTCCTGTGTATTTGCACACTGGTCAGGTATCCATATTTTGCAGCACTTTCATTTTGATTTTCTCTTTACCTTTCACATACTGATTGAGGAACTGGCGTAATGATTTGAAAGATTTGTTGGGAATGTTACACTTTGATGTGCACAGCCATTTGTATACTGGACGTTATGGTTCAGTCGAATGGAGAGGTAATTCTGAGTTTTCTGGGGATACTTTTGTAAGCAGCGTTTCTTGTTCCATGATGGTATTGTTCATTTTTTCATATCCTCGTCCACTGCTATGGATGGCAATTGTGTTTGTTTGGTTTTGTTTGTATGCTTCTTCATTAAAATATGGTTCTGTGGTTGTCGTGTGACTCCATTCACCTCCACAGATATTTAAAAAGTTATTTTTGGTGACATTCCGTATATTGAGAAGTTTCTTTTGTAGTTTAGTGCTTAATTTTGTTAGTGGTTTCATCCTGTTTAAAACTAAAATAAATAACTTCCTTTTGAGAATGATTGCACTGTCTACGAGAGCTTCTAGGATTAACTTCCTATGGTAGGTTTTAAGGGATGTGGATGATTTCGCTCCTGTTCTTATTAGATTCTGAAGCACTCCGTGGCGGAACATTTTTGCTAAAATACTTTTTTTAGTATGGTTTTGTGCTAGTATATGAGGATTTATAGGAGAAGTGTTAGCTGTAGTGGTAGCCAAATTCTTGTTAAGCATTCTCTGTTTCGTTTCACATTTTGATAGAGGAGACAAAGTTTCTGTACTTGAGATTCTTTTGTTTCGCTAAATGACTGCATTACCTGTTGTGTTTGAACGTTTTTTACAAACTCTGGTAGAGATGGATGCTTATTTTGGACACTTTTATTTTCATTTGCTCTATTTCTGCGTTGCTTTCTACGGACTTGCTTTTTGGTAGGCATTCTTTAGGGTCTGTTGAAAAAAAAGAAGGTATAGGTTGGTCTGTTTTACAATGTATGCGTTCTGTTTGCATGCGTGTATGAGTTTGCAGGGGAAGATGTTTGTGGTTGTGTGTGAATGTGCATTGGGCAGTTACAATGAGTTGGGAATGCTATTTTTCTGTTTGTATGTTACTACACTGTGCTTCAGATGAGAGTAGAAAGTGAGCTAGTGGTGAGGAGAAGCATTAATAGTAAACGTAATAGTACAAAATTAAAACAGTTATTTGTTTTGTATTACTGACATTCTAAGGCTTGTGTATGTTATTTGTGTTCCAAAAAAACGGCGACTTGTGTGCCATTCTGCCTGTTAATCTTTGTTTATTAAATGGGGATTTGTGGGCAGAATGGTTCAGAAATCAATGTTTTTTTTGGTGCGCAAATTACATGAATGACCCACAAGTCTCTTTGAGGAACAGTAAGAATATAAAGGTAGTATTGTACTTACTTTTTTTGTGGAATGAGCAGGTTTCTTCGGATATGTTGTTTGTAGTGTAGATGCTGTTGATTTTCAGGAGAGTGGACTTCACTGCAATTGTAAAAGGAAGAAGTTAGTAATTTTGTTTGTTTATAGCAGTGATGTTAATGTACAAGTTCATTTTTATGCTTTCGTGGAAGTATTCTCGTTTGATATCTCAACACAGTGTATCCGTGCATTTCATTTGACTATGTGCAGCCTTTATATGTTATTTGCAGTATGTTAGTTCAACCTGCTTCGCAAATGAGTACAATTGTAAGTTCATGAAATTCTCTTGTTTTTTTCCAGCTGTGTTGTAGCTAGCAGAGAGGTTTGGAAGTGATAGGTCATTATAGTAGATGGGAAAAATTTGAATACTTTCATATTATAAGTAGGCATGCGAAAAATCGGGAACACCTGAGAGGGAGATGTCACCACAGCAATCGGGAACGTTTATTTTTCTCATACGATCGCATTGGGAGTAGCTTTAATTTAAGACAGTAGAAAATTGTGACATTTTTTAATGAAAAATCGAGTTTCGCGCGTAAATCGGGAGGGTTGGTACGTATTTATAGGTTATGCAGTAGATAGTAAGAAGTAGTGCTATTTTTCGATGAAAAATCGGAAGTATCCCGCTTAAAGCGGGAGCGTTGGTATGTATGTACTGGCTATGCAGATTTAGTGGCATTAATTTGTTTATATGGAATCATAAGAGTTGTACATGTACTTTGAATAAAATATGAATACCTGTACTTTGTAATCATGCATGTGGGTATGCATGGAGCTGTAAGTAGAAATCTTCGAGACTTACACAGTAGTTTTTGTAGTAGATGCTTTGCAATGATATGAGACTTGTATTCAGAGTGAACAACAGTACATTTGAAGTGCGGAATTCTGATGATGGAGTTAGATGTAGAGGTCTTTGATGTGATTGGTGGATGGTTGTGTGACTGCTAGCTGTGCCCAATGAGGGAATGGATTCGCGAGTGATGTGGAAAGGGTAGAAGGGCTGGCTAAGAGTTACATGCCGCACAGACACTGTGCCTGTCCGCGGGTAGGGCGTGCCATATATAGGGTTTTACAGCAAATCCAGCATGGAAAGGGGACTGTAGGGATCACCCAATCAGATGTTGACATTGTTGATTTGTGTAGAAACAGAGTGTGTGTAGTGAAGATGGCAGAGGTGGAGACAGTCAGGGTGTTGGTGCTCAGAGATATATTTGTGCATGGTTTACAGCACTATTCTCGATGCAGGCATGTGGCAAACAATTTTGATGTAAGAGGTGTGGAGGTGGTGTGGAGTGCTGCGACTGACCGCAATGTAGAGGAAATTCTCCAAGTTTGCAGAGATGTGCGTAGGATGAACAGTCCCCATGTGGTAGTTTTGCACTATGGCGCTTTCCATTTGGGCTACGTGAGTTCCCTGACTTTGTTGGGAGATTTGGAACAGTTGGGTCAAGCAGTCATCAACATCCTTCCAAATGCGTTAGTAATTTTTTCTGGATTACTTCCTAGAGCAAAATTGGACAACAGTTCTGTTTTTTGTCCTGATCAAAGTATTGGTAGGTGTGCAATCAATTGTGGCATGCGTGCTTTCATGTTAAGAGCTGGCATGTTTTTCTGTAGCCACGAGAACATTGTTTCCAGTAATGCGGCTTATTTTGAAGCAGATGGTGTTTCTTTATCTTTTTTGGGAAATGCCATGTTCTTTTGGAATGTAATGCTTGCTTTGGAGCAGGTTATGTGATGATTTTAGGAGTAAACTAAGAAGAAAAAAAACAAAAAATTACAAAATAACAGGTGTCTGTCAGGCATCTGCAAAACAAACAGTCCTTTCCGAGCCCACCTTAAAGGGGAAATGGAGAACACTATTTAAATGTACAGTCGTCACGCTCAGAATCCTCTACATGTCCGCAGACATGGCGGTAGTGTACGGGCAGCGCATATTACATACGGGGATTCTGGGGTGGAGAGGCATGCAAATGAGAATGAGCGGAGCTAGGGATTGGTCATTAAAGTTCAGTGGGTGTGTTGTGAATGGAGAGATTTAGTGAGAACGTCTTTTTCCTGAGAGGATAACAGACAGCTATGGCTGTGTGTGATCGAAAACAGATTATCTGGATTTTGGGAGACTCATGGATACATTGGTTGAAGGTGCATGCAGAACGTTGTGGTACATCTGCAGAGCTTGGATTCCCTCATGTAGAAGTGTACTGGCATGTAGTGCGTGGAATGGAGTGGCTGGACTTGGTACCTCTCTGTGCTACTTTACAGACAGAGCGTCATCCTGATATAATTATCATTCATTGTGGAGGAAAAAGTTTAGGGCATGTGTCTGGAATTTCGTTGCAATTTGCAATGAAGGAAGGACTTGAGAAGGTCATGGACATGTTTCCAAATTGCAAAGTAATTTTTTCTTGTATTGCGCAAAAACAAATGTGGCTCCGTTCTTCTTCATTTGGTCCACAAATGGAGAAAGCGGGGCGCAATGTCAATAAGGCTGTTTGTGCATTTCTAAGAGATGTTGGCATGTCCTCTTTCCACAATGAAAATATTATGTTTCGTAGCACATTCATTTTTCGCAGAGATGGAGTCCATCTTACATATGCTGGCAATCAGATTTTTATTTGAAATGTACAAAACGCATTGCGACCTTTTTTGGAAATATAGTTATCTATTTTGCATTACATGTTGACGAGTCCCAATTTTTCAAACACACAAATCACGACCAAAAGGCTCTTTTCAGAGCCACCACTTACTCTGAGAGAAAAGAGCATTGGTTTTGGTTTTGCTAGGGTTGCACCTCAAAAAATGTTCTGTCCTGAGACTGTCCGCGGGCCTGCACCCGTAACTTGATCGTTTTATTTTTAAAATGAGAAAGGCGGCTCTGAAAAGAGCCTCTTTTTTTTCTTTTTATTGTTTTATATATTTTTTGGGATTTTTCTACCCCCGACACACTAGGAAAGGAGGGGAAAGGAGGGTGAGGAAGGGACACCAACCACAGGGATAAGAAAGGGCAGGTGGAGAGAGGAAGATGTAGGGTGGGCCTTATTTAGGTAGGTAGCAGCTCTTCTGGTGCTCCGTGACTGTAGTCTCGAAAGCACTTCGAAGACTCTCCCCCCTGCAGAGTACTGCGTCGCAGTAGATACACAATATTGTGACCCTAGAAAAGTAAGGGTCTACAGCATCACGAATGGCCTGTGAAGCAGCTGGAGGGATGCACTCTCCCACAGGAGTGTCTCTTGTGGTGAGCCGATTGGAAACGGAGGATGCTGTGGAGGAGCTCAACCTACTATGTTCTTTACATGGTACATCCTTGCGAATGTCCGCACCGTGGAACGAAGTTAGTTGTCGCTTCATGGATGTCGTACCAAAGCTGTACGAACCAGGTCTCCCACGACTCAGCACCAACTTGCACTGGTTACAGGTGACCTGGTTTGCACGTGCTTTTGGTACGTTACCATAAATGGTAAACAGCCGCCACACCCACGACTCCCGGCGAGTGCTGGTAGTAGGGAGTTCCTCAAACTCATTCTCTTCATCCTCTTCATCCTCGCTTTCTACACCTGCATGCGTATTCCCCTCTGCAGGCCCTTGGGGAGGTGGTGATGGTGGAGGGTTTGGGGGTGGTGCTGAGGCTGATGTAGCAACAGCAGCCATGGATGCCATTAGGGTTGGTGAGGTAACCTCCGCTAGAGCACTAAAGGCGGCAAAAGTCAATCTGCAATAGCCAGAAGTACAATGAAGATGAGCTCTGGGGTGTGGCCTTTTATAGGGGTGCAGGGGTGCGCCGCGTGACCATATCGATCACTCAAAAGCGTTCATAAAGTTCCACAAATATGTGGAAAGCTAGGGCCATTGTATGGGACATGTGAAACAGTGATTTTTTACTGTAAAATAAGTTGGCTTGTCTGCATAAGTTCTTTTAAAATGTTGGGGAAGCGGACAAAGTGCGCAAATTAGGACACACGCTCAGCGTGGGTGCGGTCACATGATGACGTTGTGAACACATACACGAAGGAAATGGGTGCCCGCAGGACACCAAATGCACAGGAACGGTCGTGCGCATGCGCGCCGGTTGTTCTACGGACAGTGTTCGGGTCCTGAGACTAATTAAAAGTGAGACACAAGTGAGACGGACAGTTACGGAGAGGCGTGATGTTGGCAGGATTTACGGTTGTGCTGCGCATGTGCATAGATGTCTGGCTGACTGTACGGCCAGGTATAGTGTACTGAGGACACCTCCTTTTTGTTTGGCTACGGACATCCCGGACACCGCGCCTGTTCTACGGACAGTTCCATCTTGGCTGCGAACGGTACGGACAGGTATAGTGTCCTTAGGACGCCTCCATTTTGTTGATTTACGTACATCTCGGACAGTTGGTGTGTTATAAGAACAGTTCCATCTTGGTTTTCGAATGGTACGGGTAGGTGTATTGTCCTTAGGACATCGATATTTTGTTAATTACGGACAGGCCGGACAGGCGCACTGTCCGCGGACATTTTAACTGTTTTTAAAAAAGAATTAGACGCAAACAATTCCATTAAAACTAACAAAACATTTTTTTTTATTATCCACATATACAGCAATTAAGAAAGAGAGGGGGAAGCAGAAACTTAAACAAATATTGGGGAATTAGGGATTTGCACAGGCTGGTTGTGAGGGGATGAAGGGATGGAAGTTTCGTCGAAACGTTTATGTTGTTCTTGAGGGTTTGGGGAAAGTTCACTGGGAAATGGAGAAGGGGGACAGGTACAGGTAGTACAGTGCTATCGAATTTTTCCTTTGACATGGTACTCCACAAATTGCCTTAGACCATTGAATTTATCTTTCAGCATGTCCACTTTCTCTTCTACGTGTTTTAAGGTGTCTTGCACTGTGTCTTTTGGTGGAATTTTTTCAATTCTTCATGATCTGTTAAAAATAAATATATATATGCTAAGTACACATAAAGTACTAACTATTAATTTGCTTATGCAGAGAAGTGTGTACCATTATTATCGCTATCTTCCGACATTTCGCCATGCGGAAAATTCTCCTCCAGCCACTCCAAAGTACTGCACATTTCTGTGTGAAACCAACAGAAATACATTATTTTTTCTGCACCTCATTCAAAAAGTATACAAACATATAAGAAAAATTAAGTTCACTTACTACTTTCTTGTAATTTGTATTCGTTGTGTTGTGTTCGTCTACTGTCGCTCCTAGCTGTGCAGTTTCTTTGAGGTAATTACATTGGAGGCATATCTTTTTTTGTTATGGTATAATCCATTTCATTATATATGGTATTTAAATGGTTGGGTGATGTATTAGGCGTGTAGGTTCCACTGCTTATTTATTATTACTTAAAATGTGTTTATGTGCTGCGTTTTAAACTTGTGCAGTTTTTATATGGTATAAAAGAACAATTTTAGATACCCCCTGAGTGTTTGGGTAGTGTTGATGTTGTCCGCGCCCGTCCGTGGAAATACGCACAGTCCGTGGCCTTCAAATATCATTAGCGGGGGGGTTCATTATGTTCTATGTTACATGTACATAAAGTAAGGGAATCCTAGTAAACATCTCCTAAATTCACATGATGAAATTGTATATTCAGTAAAAAAAACTTTGTTAAAGGGATGTTACGAGAAAGTTGCGCTACTAAAAAACTATGAAATTCAGTAAAAAAACTTTGTTAAAGGGACATTATGGTTAAGTTGCACTACTAAAAACCTGTGAAATTCAGTAAAAAACGTTGTTAAAGGGATGTTATGGTTCAGTTGTGCTACTAAAAACCTGTGAAATTCAGTAAAAAAACATTGTTAAAGGGACATTATGGTTCCAAGTACAACCGAAAAACCCTTGAAATTCACCAGTTATGGTCAGCTAAGCAACCATAACTTGTGCCACCACCGTGCACTGCTAAGACTAACACCCAGGACATCGAAGATGACATCACAAATATCATTGATGACATCACTGATGACATCACATGTGCATTTACTTTTCATATAAGGGGTTGTGATTGTAATGTTGGCAAAAAGGTATCAGGGATTATCGGGCGATGTGTAATAAACTACTTCCTTCATCACACAATGTAGTGTTCTAAAGAACATTCCATTGCAGTGTTCTTTGTAGTACAGGAACCTAGTCATACAGAAATGTAGGTATTGCCTACAGCATGCACCACAGAGGTGCTATATTTGTAATTTTCCAACGGTAAAACTTAAAACAGTGAATGCTTCTGTATCAGACTTTTCCGTACTGTGAAACATGTACTAAATAGGTAATAATGCATCACTTACTACATATTTCTACTAATACACACAAAACATAGACTACAATGCATACACATATGGGGCTTATGTATGGAGAGTAAAGTAAGCAAACAAGAGGCAGCATCATACCTTTTGAACGTTAGGTTTCTGACTGTGAGTAAATAAACCCACCTGGCCTAGGTATGGCAGTGAACAAAAAAGAAGGGGCTAGACATGTGATGTCATCAGTGATATCATCAATGATATTTGTGATGTCATCATTGATGTCCTGGGTGTTAGTCTTAGCAGTGCACAGTGGTGGCGCAGGTTATGGTTGCTTAGCTGACCATAACTGGCGAATTTCAATGGTTTTTCGGTTGTACTTGGAACCATAATGTCCCTTTAACAAAATTTGTTTACTGAATTCCCAGGTTTTTAGTAGCGCAACTGAACCATAACGTCCCATTAACAAAGTTATTTTACTGAGTATATATATATATATACAACACACCACAATACAATCCCACCACCCCTTTATCTTTTACAACGTTTGATGGTCTACTTACATCCGCTATTCAGTTTGAGTCCCTCGGCATCGACACTTCCACAATCGACCAGTTTGCCTTCTGTCCGCGGTGCACCTGTGGGTACCGAAAGGAATTTAATCAAAGGAAGACCTGCCAACCGAATCTTGAACACGTTTTCCTTTACGCTCCGCTCTTCGCAGAAAACTCCATGATCATCTGGCTAATGGTAGGAACAGGGAATCGTCTGGAGTGTGGATGTATGCCTAGATCTATGTCGTTAGACCAGAACCACCCTGTGCTACCATATGTGCTCTTGCCCTTTGAAAAGTCTTCTATGTGCTAGATGAAATTACCAGTAAATATCTTAGACCAAATAACCAGACAGACGCAAGGAAGATGGTAAAATACTGATTTAATCTCAGTGAAAGAAAGCAAGGAGATATGACAGCTATCAAAATAGATGCATGTGTATTCACACGTTATCTTGCTTGTACATGGTTTATATACGTCATTTTCGATGTCTTCCTACGTGGCATTTGCAAAACCTATTGACGCAAGGGATTGGACTAGAGGAATATGTCTACTTATAGAATTATATAAGTTTTAATATCTCATTGGCTGCCCCTTGTCTGTAGGACACCCCCTGAGCTACTTCTACATACTTAATACACTGATTAAAGCAGAGAATATGCCAGTGGATTGGTAAACACAACATTGTATGTAAAGGTGTGTGGCAGGCTTTATGATTGATTTGCAAACATATCCAACCTTGGACTTTCAGCTTCTTTAGCAGCATGTGAGTGAAAACGAAACCTAGGTGCTCGAGATGCGTCAATTCATTCCTTGTTTTCCCAATTAATCCATTTTATGTCATCGAACTGATCCTTAGCCAAGGTCTTCTGTTAGAAGTTGAACTCGTAGTCTACTCTCTGTTCTGGAACATTCTAGGGAGTATGAGCCCACCAGTATCTCCATCTGTGCTTTTAGTGAATAGCCCTTGTTTTGACTTCTGAGTCACGTTCTAGGAGACCATGATTTTGTCCATTTCCGCCTCTCATTTATGACTATTTGATTTTATTAAAGGGGTAGTTTGGTTAGAAATGTTATTGGCCCAATGGTTCGGGCAAGTATTTCAAAGCATACATCGATCGTTCTTAAAAAAATTGCCCCAGGGTAAAGGAGGATGTCCTGCATGCCGCAAGAAATATGGAGGTGATCTACTACAAGGGGCAGAGGGTGTTTATCTACCCGGATTATTCAAAGGAGGTTGTGGAGATTAGAAAGTCTTTTAAGGAGCCTAAGGATCTGGCAAGATCTCTAGGGGTGAAGGCTTTCCTTAATAGAGCCAATTGGCTTACTTTGGTGCTTCCTGATGGGGAAAACATTACAGCTGATCCAAATGAGGCTTTACAATGGCTGAAAGATTTAGAAAGCCGGCCAGAAAAGATGAATAACTGATGACTTGTTGGATGACTTTCTGCCATGTCCACACCTATTGGTATGTTTGTTTTTTTATTTTTTTTGACCCCCCCTTCATTTTTACTTTTTCGTTTTTACATACATGCATTTGATTGATATGAAAAAAATGGCGTTGTGAGCATTTTACAGTTGAACACCTTCTTTTTTAGTTGTAAACATTTTCACTGTAATGTTCCACGCTGCAGCAGGACATCGGAGCATCTTTAGAGGAGCACACCTACTGCAAATGGATTGTCACGTGTTGATCAGCTGACCGGAAGAGCCTGTCAGGAGGAGATATTGCGTACGCATATTTCGCGTACTACACAGTGTATTGCATTGGTATTGGTGTTGGGGGCGAGCGCTGTGCTTTGCTGTGAGGACTGTTCCTGGGAGACTGAATCATGGTGCCGAGGGCTCAGGTGGCTCCGATCATCTTGGAGCAATACAGTGGGTAGGCTTTGCTTTCTTTTCTTTTTGTGTCCCTGCCGCCGGACTGTTGCTGTGGCTGGCGTCCAAGTCAATCCCCTCCAACGGTGTCTGTCTGCGCCCCAGGTCTGTTTAGTGACCAGTTCACGTTCATCCCGCCTGCCTTCTGGGCTGATTTCAATTTCACGTGTTATGCTCGCATTTACTGGCAGCAATGATAGACTGCATATTTTTGAAAAACTTGAGGATGCCACAATACGATGATAATTTTCATTAAATGGATTGGTTATTTTATATCAAATAAACTCTGGGTCTGTGGGCTCGGAATGTGGCTTTTCTAATCCATTATGTCTTGTTGCTATGCCTGTGAAGTAACTTTCATACAGAATAGTATGAGAGAGAATGCACATTTTGTAAAATCGACTGTAAGACAGTGTCTTCCCCTGTCGCCATCAACAGGGAGGGCTGTGTACTCTCATTTTATGACCAACTTTTGCCTCAGGTCCCTCCTCACACGAGCCAGTCTAAATACGCTGCAGTTTAAAGCCATATGTTACTATTGGTCAGGAACAAAGCATGCAAACGACAATCGATGTTTCTGTGGCCAGGTCTTCCATGGTGTTTGGTCTAATTATTTCCCATAGTGTGTCCTAGGATTGCCGATGTGCTGAGGAGGTCAGACTTTATGACCAATCTTGATGGCGATGCATGATTACTCATGGATCTGTGCTGATATATGTGAATTGGAATGCTGTTCACTGTAAGTCGATCTGGACTTGTGAGGCAGCAAAGTACTGGTCTGCAAGAAATGGAAACTGACTGCACCAGTCATGTGGAGAATGTCATAAATGTTCATGGTAGTGGTCACTCCTCTCGATGTCCCAGGTGCTATGCTAAAGCTCGTGTCCACTGGGAGGGTGCCATGAAGTGGAAAAGAAGGATGTGATTGGTACCCCAAGCCACCTGATCAGGGATGCTAATTGCTTCAGGCCCTTAAACACTTGATGCTGAGGTTTGTGCTGGTGCCAAGAGATGTAGTGATGGCCAGTGTCTGTCTGCTGGGGCGCAGCTGGCTCTGGACCCTACAGCTGCTATCTCCTTGAAAGTTATTGGAGGTGCCTTTGGGGTTGAATCCAAATGTTTCATAGCGCTGTGCTTCTGCCCTTCAGACTCACATATTCATATTTAAGTACTTGCTCCCTGTTCACCTCGGGGGGCAGTAACTGGTCGTGGCACCGTGATTTTTGAACTTCCCTAGCCAAACTGACAGTGTTGTCTCCTGCACACATTTTTCCAGAGATGACTGTTATCACCAATCCTGTACAAGTTGCTGTGCCCCAGGACTTTCCCTCCACCTATTGTATAAAGGGGTTCATGAATTTAGTCATGACAAAAGGTTGCCATTACGTGCAACCAACCTAGATCATTGCCCTCTGGTTTATTGCAGGGCTGAGCGATGCCTACGTACTCTGGAGTGATGGTGGTTGAAATATGTCTGCAGTGAATAGCCAGATGATTTCGTTTTGACTTGCGAGATTACCAGCATTGTGGCAATTTGCAACTACTTCATGATACTTACTTTGGGGGGGCGGAATGGTGTATTTACACGCCTGAGGGGTTTTTGGGTATTTGGTTGCTTTCAGAAGTATAATGTTAACTTGTTTACTGATGTATACCTGAATGATTGCCTATGCCTGTGTTATTTTGTGTACTTTTGGCTATTCTGATGTTTGTTTGCATATCAATTCTGATGTTGATGCGGGTTACTGGGTGGACTGTGGCTACCTTTGGGCGGTGTTGGATGTTTGAATGTATTTTGGGCGCTGGAATTACCAGATGAGTGTTATCCAAGTCTTACTTGTTGATGCATCAACCCGGTGTGCTCGATCAGCTGGACTGAATGATTTATGCCCATGCTTGCTCGGAATTGGTTTATTGCTTTCAGATTACTGGTGCACGTTCTCAGGTAGTACATTGATGATGTCATATCATGGTCATCTGGGGAAGTGTTGCATATAGCATGGTATGTGCTGCCGGCGGAGGGGCTGCAGGGTGGTAATTTGAATGGGGCTGTTGAATGTCCTTACTGTGTCTGCCATAAGGGGGCTTCACTGATGTTTGTTGGTAATTGGATCGTGGGGCTTTTGTTTTGCATTTGGATTTCTCTGGGTTCCTTCAGTGTGAAATTTGGATATGTTTTTGGGGGAGGGGCTTGGTGGTGGTTATGTTGGGCGAGGATTGGATAATTGTTTTTGGGGTAAATGAGGATTCATGTAATTCTGCTTACTTACCTTCTTGGGGTGTGGCTGTGGAATTTAAGGATTTTAGTAATGGTAGTCATGTTTTTAATTGTGGTTTGGTGGTTCAATTTCAGATAGGGGAGATTTATTAGGGAGTTTGGTTTATTTGGAGGGGTGTCCAGGACATTGGAGTACCTGGAATGTGTGTAGGAGTTTTTTCTGGTTTGCTGTTCTTGGTGTTTTGCATCTGTTTTTGGGGGGTTGGGTTGGGGTTCAGGGTCACATTCACGGATCAGAGCCTGTTGTCTAGATTGGATTGTGTGGGGGTGGACTTTTGGGATTGGGAGATGGGGGATCAATTAAGGGTTATCTCGTGGAATGTGAATGGACTGAACAATGTGCAGAAGAAAAGGAAAGTGATGTCCTATCTGTATGATTTGAAAGGAGATATTTATTTCCTTCAAGAGACTCATCTGCTTAAGGATGATTTGGATGGTTTGAGGAAGGGATGGGTTGGGAGAGTACACGGTTCTTCTTATGATTCGAGGTCTAGGGGTGTGGTGATTTTGATAAGAAAGCATGCCCCGATTAAGGTTCTTAGAACAATATGTGACAAGGGTGGAAGGATGGTTGCTATTTTGGCGAACATTCAGGGCAAGGTGGTTACATTCTGTAATAATTATGCGCCAACTTTGGATGATGGTTCTTTTTTCAGGGAGGTTGCGCAATCACTTCAGAATCTGGAGTCTAGTAACATTGTCTTGGGGGGAGATATTACCACGGTCATTGACACTTCTCTTGATAGGAGTAATAATAGATTCTGTAGGAGGACTGATTTGCAATCTCGGGCTCTAATGGATTTGATGGAGGAACATAATCTGCAGGACAGCTGGAGGATGGACAATCCATTGGTGAGGGAATACAGTTTCTATTCTGGAGTGCATGCAACTTATTTGAGAATTGATATGGTGTTGATGTCAGGAGGTATGTTACAGAGTTATAAGGCGAGTAGTATCGGTAATATTGTGCTGACTGATAACGCACATGTGGTTCTTGATCTGAGATGGGATTTTACTGTGGATAGACAATTTACATGGAGACTAAATCCTTTGTTGTTGGATAATGTTGATGAGATGGACAAACTTTCTACAGAAATAGATTATTTTGTGGAGGAAAATTGTAATGGAGAAGTTGAGTTGGGCGTGGTTTGGGAGGCATTTAAATGTACTGTACGAGGCATGTTTATTAATTTGGCGAGAGGCTTGAAAAAGAAATGGGACAATACGCAGTTGGAATTAGAGAGTAAAATAAATGATTTGTCACGGAAACTGATGGTGGATCCTTCACAGTTGTTTTTACTTCCGGAGTTAAACCGATTGAAAAGGGACTTGACTGCGTTGATTTCTGACAGAGTGGAGAAAAGGTATTTCCAGCAAAAGTGCAATTATTTTGAATGAGGTGAGAGGTGTGATCGTTGTTTAGCTCACAGAATGAGAGTGAGGGAGTCTGAGCATTCAATCTCATCGATTACGGACTCTGATGGATTGACTACTTTTGATCCGGTGAGGATAAATGAGGTGTTTCAGAAGTTTTATATGAATTTATATAAAAATGAGACATACATTGATGCGAATAATGGAGATTTTTTGGGGAAGATTCCGGTCCCAGAAATTTCTGATGAGGAATCGGCATTGTTGGAAGAACCTATAACTGTAGATGAGGTCAAGAATGCAATCTCTAAATTAAATGTTGGCAAGTCTCCAGGCCCGGATGGGCTGCCAGTGACGTTTTATAGGTGGTTACCTGAATCTGCATTGTTGTTGTTAATGGATATGTATGGGACCTCTAAAGGTAGGGGATTACTTCCGTATATGACTAGGCATGGCACAATTTCAGTCTTCCTAAAGAAGGACAGGGATGAAACGTTGGCGTCCAGTTACGGGCCTATTAGTTTGATTAATGTAGACAATAAGATCTTAGCTAAGGTTTTGGCGTTAAGGCTGGAAAATCTTCTGCCGAGGTTGATAGATCAAAATCAATCTGGTTTTATTAAGAGCAGGACAACGTCCAGCAACATGAGGAATCTACTGTACACCATCGCTAGAGCGTCAGAGCTGTCAGAAGACTCGGCTGTTCTCTCATTGGATGCCGAAAAGGTATTTGATAGAGTCAACTGGCAATTTATGTTTAGTGTTCTGGAAAAGATGGGTTTTGGTAATCATTTTTGTTCCTGGCTTAGACTGCTATATACCAAGCCCACGGTGGATGTTAAAACTAATGGTCAGAGGTCTCTATCTTTTGAATTGGAACGTTGCACGCGACAAGGTTGCCTGTTGTCACCTCTCTTATTTGTGCTTAGTATTGAACCTTTGACCATTATGCTGAGAGTTGAGAATGGCCTGCAAGGTATTGATTATTGGGGTTTGAAACAAAAAACTTGGCTGTATGCCGATGACTTGCTATTGGTCCTTAAGAATCTTGCTGAATCACTGCCTGTACTTATAAATGTTCTGGAGGTCTTTCATCGTTGTTCTGGATATAAGATTAATTGGGCGAAATCTGAGGTTTTGCCCCTTGTCCCATTATGTGACAAACATTTGGTTACTGGGTTGGGCTTCAAATGGTGCGCTGAGAAATTGATGTACTTCCGGGTTTGTATTTACCTGCGGTGGCTGATTTTGTGAGAGTGAACATGAATGTGGTGTGTGCGAATTTAAAATCGGATCTGGATAGATGGTTCTTGCTGCATCTTTCCCTTTGGGGGAAGGTGAATGCTTTGAAAATGGTGTCAACTCCCAGGGTGAACTATGTTCTGAGTATGGTCCCGTTGGAGATTGAGAGAAAATATTGCCGGGAACTGGATAGACTCATGCAAGGTTTCTTGTGGGATCATAAACCTCTGCGCCTGAGGATTAGTAAACTACAGTTGCCCTTGTCAAAAGGTGGGTTGGGAGTGCCAGACTTCAAGGCTTATCATCTGGCTTTCATGTCCCGTACCTTATTTGCCTGTCTTAAATCAGGTGGTGGAGATTGGTTTGGTGCAGAGTCCAGTCATGTGAGTCCTTTGTCACCTAGGGCTCTGCTGACGAGTCAGCCATGCAGAAGGAGGTTGGAGAATCTGTTGACTAGGAGTCTACAGACTTCTTGGTTGGCCTTGAATGAATGTTTGGGTTTAAATGCGTTGAGAGACCCGAGTGCTTCATTTTGGCTGAATCCGAGTGTTACTCATGAAGGGAAAGTTTTGTTGTGGCATGATTGGTTCCTTGCTGGGGTGCAGTGGATTGGGGATCTTTTTAATGGAATGGCTTGGATGTCTGCTAGGGAGGGAAGGTTGAAATTTGATATCCCTACTTTTTGTCTGGCGGATTATTGGAAGATCAGGAGAGCGTTGGGTGATGTAAATCTGGAGAAGGTGATCAATTTGGATTTGCTTGGTTGGAACACGGGGATGAGTGGTTGTGGCCTGGTCAGCTATGTTTATAAACAAATTGTGTCTAACTTTAAGAAAAATGATGCTGTGAGACTGGATTGGAACCGGAGGATTGGTGAGGACATTGAGGAGGATCATTGGTCTCGAATTTGTGAGAATGTGAAATTGTGTTTTCTGAGTCTGGTTGAGAGATCGCGTCAGATCAAAATTTTGCATAGAACGTATTGGGTGCCTGAGAGAATGATGGAAAGGGGAATGAGTGATGATTCTGACTGTTGGGCATGTGTTCATGAGGTGGGCACCTTTGAACATACGCTGTGGGAATGTTCAAGGGTGAGGGATATGTGGTTCGAGTTTGAACAGATTTGTGAGAAGGTTCTCGATGAGAGAATTCACATGGATTTTAAGACCATTGTGCTGGGAAGCACTGATGATCTGGAGGACTTGAGTACTTCCCAGAGAAAGTGGATTTTTCGGGGTGAAATGGTGGGAAAGAAACTGATATTGAGACATTGGAAGACCTCAACTCCCGTTACCATTGGAATGAGGATTGATGAGATGCATACTTTGGCGGATATCGAAAGAGTTTTGTATCTCAGGGAAAAGAAAAGTGCATTATTCAACAAGATTTGGGGTAAATTTATTTAATTGTATTAGGCCTGATATTGAATGAAATGTGGCTCTGTGGGGGGGTTATATATAGTTGGGTGTTCATTCAAGTGACTTTATATGTTGTGCTTTTGTTATTTGTCTTTTCTCATTTCAGTAATTTTGGAAAATAAATGTTTCACAAATAAAACCACAAAAATAAAATTCAAATGAAACTTGGCCAGGTTTTTCACACTTTAAAACACCTGAAAATGATGGCTTGGGTTCCGCAATTGTGCTATTCATATCCGTTGATCTATCACCCTAAGTTCAAGTGCCCTCGGGGCACTGATTTGGTAAGTCCACCCCTAATGCTGACCTCACTAGATTCTCATTATGAGCTCAACCTATTTCAATGAAGTTAGGGGGCAGCGTAGACAAGCGTACCCTGTCATGACCAACATCATAACATTATCTAACGTAGAACCAGGAACTTAAACACACACATCCACAACAAATGCAAAACTTTGTTTCTTTTTGCGAATATTATTGTTAAGAAAAGAGATCATAGTTGGAAGCATAACAAGTAGTTTTCATTTTGATACAATGCTGAAAATAGTTTATTAAGTCCACAAAAACTTGCTTAACTTTTTCGAACACAGTTCGTAGCTAGCGAACTCTGCATCATTCTCATTTTTGGTGTAAATCCAACACTTTCACATCCGCCCGTATCTAGAATCTGTAGGCTGCCATGATGTTCATTGTTACTGCAACCGCGATATGACAGAGTGTTTTCTGGCGATTGTCCTGGATGATCGTTATCACAGATGTGTTGTTGATGATTATTGTCCAAATACTTGTGAAGAAGCCGCCGGCCGGTAGGCTGTACCCATGACAGGTGCACATTGGGATCATATAACTATGTAAAGTCGAGAATACAAAAACATATTTCAGTATCCACTTTATAATTGATTATACACCAAATATTCTATTGACCATAAATGTAAGTTACAATTAACACATAGAATGTCTACTCTTTGCGTCAAATAGAACATTCATCCGTCACAACGTTCATCATGTAGCACACAGCACACTTTCCATCCACACTTGCATGAATATTATTTAAAATCTTGAATACATTGTGTTTTGAGATGCCATTCTTCCGATGTGGCGGAGGACCAACCGCTTTGAAAGACAGTTTTCTGAAATAGAAAATTTACTTTCTGGCGTAAGCTTTCAATATAGTCAATCTTATCATTTCTTTGTGGATTCTTGACACATTTGGTCCTCCAAATTCTTAGTGCAGTGTATTCAAGGACACATAACAATGGGGCCCTTCATCTAGCGTTCACAGCGTGCCTGAGTCAGTTTCATTTTTGGTAACACATGTCACAAAAATGAACAATATTAGTGGCGATCAGTGTACTGAAAAACAACAAAATATTTCAAGTTACCCAGATATGACAATATTTACTTCCATTTTATCAGTATCAACGTGCCTGTTCCCACTACATTTACATTTTCTTTCAAAGATGACCTAAGGCACAGTGCACCTAGGCATGGATTTCTCTATACTCCAATAGTTTTGCCCCCAGCTCTCTGATTGGAGAAGCGTTACCCAACAGAGAGTTGGAGTGAGAGGATCGAAGGTATCATGAAGGAGAGAGTTTGTAAGAGAGAGCTACATGTAGTGTGTTCCCATGCCCCAGACATCCTTGTGCATGATGCAAAGGGTCTTGAATTTGATCCTTGAAGCAACCACGAAGGCATCATAGTTTGTCCGGCAGAATGACTGGGGCCTGAAGGGATAATAGTGAGGGGGAGAGAGTTACAGAGATCATGGAAGAGTGTAGAGGCACGAACAGTGGAGTCAAGGTATACGTTGAAGTTAACTAGGAGTAGTTCAGAGGCAGAAGTCGCAGGAGAGGGTGTGGAGTAATCCCATTCAGAAAGGAAAACAGACACAGGGCCATGGGGTCTGCACATAGTGGAAAGGGTGTGAGAGAGAGTCAGAGAGACATCCAGCTTGCAGACAAGACTTTCAATGGAGGAATAGCACTGGGTGGGTATGAGAGTGGTAGCGGCCAACTCAGGGGAGATCAGGGCTACTCCACTGCCAGATCGGTTGGCCCAAGCCCTAGAGAAGATCTTGTAGGCATCATTGAGGATGGAATCAAAAGCAGTGACAGAGATGGCATTGAACGACGTCTCAGTGAGAGCGAGGACGTCAAGATCAAAGTCTTCAAGAAGGAGGCAGATGTCATTAGAGGTTTACTAGCTTCTGCGTAAATCGATTCATACAATCATATCGATTTCTGCATTGATGCAGGTGCGCCTGGTTGTCCTCCACATGTGGACCTTCAAAGTAAGATGTAAATGTGCAAAAGACACAGGCGCTTGTTCATAATGCACTTTGGGAATACATATTCCTTTGCCCGTTATTTCAATGTTAGCTAACACTGTGGCACATAAACCTTTGGTCTATTGCAATCTGCAGCCACTTATCATGGTTCCTAATTTGCAGCGTGTTCAGACTTCAATTACTTTATTGATTTATTTATTGGATATATGTGAAGCTCTTACACCAAAAAATTGTGTTTCAAGTCGCCACAAGACCGAAAAAGGGTGGGGGGCTAGAGTAGAAAACAATAATGATATGATATCATAAGTCATTTATGATGCACCTGTAGGGTTGCAGATACAGTCCATAGTGCGCAGTGTGACTGGAGGCAGTGCATGGCGCTACTGGTCATGAGGGAGCCTGGTCCTCATAAGGTTCAGAGGGTGGCCTGGTAAGCAGTTAGCACAGCAGAATGAGAACATCCGCAGGGGAGAAAGAGAGAGAAAGCAGAAGCGTAAAAGAAGGCCTTCAGTTGCTTCCGGAACCTGAGGTGTTCCTGCTCAAGTTTCAAAGAGGCAGGGAGGCTGTTCCAGAGGGGGGGTACCAGCCCAGGAGAGATATCTACCCCCACTCTCTGCCTGGAGAAGCGCCTGACCCTCAGAGAGTTGGAGGTGGATGAGTGGAGGGATCGAGAAAGGAAGTGCTTAGGAAGAGAGAGTTGGATGTAATGTGGTCCCCGGTGGTCAGTGATAATGTCGAATGCAATAATGTCGACAGTCAAAATGTCGAAATAAAAATGTCCAAAAAAATAATGTCGAAAACCAATAATGTTGAATTTTTTCTACATTTTTTCGAAATTTTAGAAAAAAATAAATAAATATATAGAATTAAAATGTGTGAGTATGAGGGGTGAGAGGGTGGTGGGGGGGAGGCAGGGGGGTGTTTGGGTAGACCCCCCCTAGTAAATGATACTCTTCTTGTTTATTTATTTATTGAATAAATAAATAAATATATATATATATATAATTAAAATGTGGTGAGTATGGGGGGTGGCAGGGGGTGTTGGGTGAGGGGGGTTGGGGGGGACTCTTCTTGTTTATGTATTTATTGATAGTGCTAAATGACATTTTTTTTCGAAAAAATTTTTTCTAAAAATTGACTCTTTTCATTATATGTATAGGTTTTCGACATTATTGTTTTCGACATTTTTTTCGACATTTTTGTAAATCGACATTTTTTTTTCGACATTATCACTATGAACCTTGGTCCCCGGCCTCAGAAGCCTTGTGGAGAATGCAGTGGGTCTTGAACTTGATCCTTGCAGCCAATAGGAGCCAGTGGAGAGGTTTCACAGCTGGAGGGATACAATCCCTTTTTTGCCTCGCCGGAAGGCGCAGGTAGAGGGCCCAAGGAGGGTGGCCAAAGTGAAAGAGGGAAAGCTGGAGCATGGGTCCCAATGAGAAGGATCTCGTTCTTACTGGCATTAAGGCAAAGATCCTTGGGGGCACACTGTTCCTTTATCACGGATAGACAGTCCAGAATAAGCGAGAGAGGAGAGGAGGCAGCATAGAGCTTGAAGGAGAGCTGAGTGTCATCTGCATAACACTGAAGGTTAGCAGAGAATGTAGAGATGAGGTTGGCCAAAAGTGCCAAGTAAAGGTTGAAGAGCTACAGTGAGATATGTGGCATCTGGTCTTGAGGCCAAGGATAAGTCTTGCAGCCCAATTTCGGATTAGATGGAGGGGGCTGAGAGAGGAAGCGGGTAGATTAAGGAAGAGGCTGTTGCATCAGTATAGCCTAGAGAGTACCAGAGCTCTAGGAACATTGAGCTTCTGGATAAAAGTGAGGAAAGGGAAGATACCTCTGTGGAGGTGAAGTTGGAAAATGGCCTTCTTGGCAAGGTCCAGGATGTGAGGAAGGAAAAACAGAGGAGTTAAAGATGACTCCAGGTTTTCTGGCTTGAGAGGACGGGGAGGGAGGAGGGCCCAAGGAGGGTGGCCAGAGTGAATTGAGGAAAGAACGAACAGCAGACCTAATGGACAGCATCTCAGTCTTTCTGTCATTGAGACAGAGATCATTCGAGTGAAATACTTGAAATAATTAGACCGGCATTTATTGTTGAAAAATAAATCATTTATTTTGATGGTTAAAAATGGAAAAAGCAATGAAAAGTAGAAATGTGTATGCCTATCCTATGACATTACTTCACAAACAGTAATTAATTAAAAAGCACATTTATTATCAATTACATCTCGAGTCACATACTATTTCATTTTTTGTACAATGAAAACAGCTTGCAGGATTATGCGAAAGCTTGAAACTGCCTTTGTTAAACATTGTAAAGAGAGCCACATATCATTTTAATCTCAAAGTCAACCTTTCCACAAGTTCAAATTTTGAAGGGCAAACCTCTTTGCAATGTTACGCAGCACGGTCTGCACCCTAGAAACAGAATCTGCACCCGTGGAAGCCCCGGAAAGTCCCGCTTTGCCGCGGACCTGTCTGCAGTTACATTTGGATTGCTTTCTTATGAACTTTTGCGCTGTTCTTCTGGAAAAGACTGCCAGTACCACAAGGCATTGCACCTCACGGTCAGTGGATGTGTCTATTTAACCGTGCACGTGTGTGGACCGTGCACGCGCACCCGTGGAAGCCCTGGAAAGTCCCGCTTGGCCGCAGACCTGTCCGCAGTTACATTTCGATTGCCTTCTTATGAACTTTTTTGCCTTTTGGTAAACTCTGGGTGACTGCTTTCATTTTGTTTCTTTTACTCAGTCTGCTTTTAAATTGTGGGCGATATCATATTTCAACATTTCCTTTTTGCATTTCATTTTTGCCTGCCTACTTTCCGCCACGTTATGGCTGATAAAAGGACCAAAGTTCACACTTTGCGCACTGATATTCCCTGTCCTGCACGATTACATGCGCTGTGTGACTCCCCGAGTAGGGATAGTCCCTTGCTAACTCCAAAGTTTTCTCGCCTTCTTACTAAAGGCTCTCACTTGGACAAACGAGCAGGGAGGAAACATACCCACTCTAACACCCCGGCTGGTGACATTCAGGACTTGGGGTTTGGCGTTTTGCGCCCCAGTCGACCTGTGGCGCAGATGCCGGAACTAACAAATTTAATTGTCTCGAATGTAGAGGCACAGCCGCTCTCTGTCAACCAAGAATGCTCTGTTTCAAAGCAACCTTTAATGAGCTCACCAACAATATCGGACTCAAATGCCAGCAACAAGGTTTGCAAACAACCATGTAATATTTCGCTATCTGATTCTATGCTTCTACAAAATGCCCCCTCAGGCAATGTTGCATCTTTGGCAAACAAGTCTAAAAGTGTTACCCACAATGTTGATGATGCTGTTATTGATTTACACTCATCAAACTCATACTTCTAGGCCAGGGAAGATGGTCATGATCTTTCTAGATCTCCTGTTTTATTCCGGAATGAAAGCATATCAGAATCTGATACTTCTATCTCGTTTATTCCACCTACTCCAAGAAGGCCAGCTTGAGATAACTCTGCCGTAACCACGGGGTCTCTATCAAAGAAATCCCCCATGATAACGCTTGAAGTAATGAAAATCGTGATAATGTCTCTGGCCAAATTATTTGAAGTCCTTGACTCCAAAGTAAATTCGATTGCTGATAGCCTTAGAAATACTGCCACTTGGCAAAAATCAATTACTGATTCCCTGGCTCAGAGGCAGGCATCTGATGACAGAGTTGCTCTATTGGCCCTAAACCAGATCCCAGAGACAATTTCTGTGCTCAAATTCACAACTGACCACCTGCGACCTCAGTCTGATCTATGCTCAGCTGACAAGGCAACACAATGCTTAAGGGCTGCTATTCCCTTTGTTGGGGGTATTATTCGTGAGTTACCCTCGGAAGCGGCTGTGGTAGTACCTTCGCTGCCTCCATTTCTGCTGATGAACCATCTATAGCAAAAAGAGGCGTACACGATTTTTGCTAAAAAATCTAAAAATGGGATGATGAATCCACCTAAACAAAGGCCTGAACATAATGCGAAGTCAAAAAAATCAAAAAAACTAAAGTCCAAAGGAGTGGCTTCCAGTGGTCAATTGAAACAGTTCTTTAAATCACTTTCAAAGCCAGTGAGGTGCTCTGTGTTAGCCTCTAATGCTATAACCAAAAAGTAGGGTGTGCTTTAGGCTCTAGGAATGGAACCTGCCAGTGCTAAGCTCCAATTGTTTTGTGAATACGATTTTTTAGGTGGCAAGATCACAGGAGCGGTTTTGGGGTTAGCCTAAGCCCCAGTTTGGTAAGTAGAAAAAGAGAGGTTTGTTGCTCCCGGCTATCTTGCTTGTAGTTTGTGAAATAAATATTTTGGACACTTTGGTTAATACGAATTAATTTGTTTATTGTTGGTGTTTTTCTCTATGATCTTTCCATAAGTACATGGATAAGTACATATAAACTGTCCTTTGCGGCAGTCCTGGCAGTCCTGGCTCCTGTTGGGCCCTGTTGCTCTGTCTGGCGTCCCAGGCGGTGCTCTGCAGCAGAGCACCGCCTGGGACGCCAGACAGAGCAACAGGGCCCAACAGGAGCCAGGACTGCCGTAAAGGACAGTTTATATTACAGAACCCCACTGAGGGCACACAGCAAACCTAATTGGCTTTGAGAACGACCGTAAGGTCGAAACACGTGTCGGCTGACCTAAACTTGCTCGTCAAGCTCGAAATAGTGTTTTTCATAAACACATGTACTTATGGAAAGATCATAGAGAAAAACACCAACAATAAACAAATTAATTCGTATTAACCAAAGTGTCAAAAATATTTATTTCACAAACTACAAGCAAGATAGCCGGGAGCAACAAACCTCTCTTTTTCTAATAACCAAAAAGTACTCTAACCTGCCACAAGAAAGAAAAAGAACTGCAAAAAATGGGGCTAGTAACCCCCAGGTAGATTTAACACACTCTCCATTGGATGAGTTGGTGCAGGCCATTGAAGAATTTGAAGTTGGTCCGGGGGGTTCGCCTTCTGTGGTCCAGTCTGCAGTACCATCCAAAGGCCCTCCTGAGAATAATCCTGAATCCCTTGCTCCGTCGTATAACAAAAAAGAACTTAGGAAAGCCGTGGATGATTACATGCGCCAATTTAATCCGGCACCGATTGTGTCTCATCCGTTGATGCAACCTGCTTCTTCTTTCCCGAAAATTCCATTGCAGAGCACTCAAGCAAGTGACAAGCTAGCTATCTCTCCCTCCACGTGTGAGGCGAATGCTCCAGTCAGATTAAATCTGCCCGCAACACCAGTTGCGCCCTTACCGCAGGTGAACACGCAGGATAACATACTATCCTCGATTAAAGACTGCCTAGTGGCTCTAACCTTGGAACAGAAGACCCTTAAGTCCTCTATGAAATCACTCACTCATGGCTCTCACTTTGATCCCATACTTATCTCACATCAGAGGGTGAGCTCTAAGAATGTTACATTTAAATCCCCAGTAGAGGTTTGGAATTCTAACCCTCCCTTAGAGGCATCTCATGGCAGGAAAGAGGTCTCAATAACATTGGGCACTAAGAACAGAAAGCCTCCTCAATCATACTCACTATTCTTCAGCTGACGTGGTGGCTCCTTTGCAATATTCATTATGAAACGAAAGAGTATTATGGAACTATTCTCTGACATCCCAATATTAGAAGACATCGCCTCAGGGGACATTGAGCAGGTAGAATTTCCCAATGACAAGGACCCAACTGTATCCTGTCTTTGGATAAGATCACGTGTCATTCTCAACACCATCTGGTCTGCAAGATCCTCTCTCTTTGACCTTGGGTTTAGACTAACACCTACCACTAGTGAAAGTCCTCTAACAGAGGTCTCGCAACAGCCTGAAAGAGCTGGTGATGTGGGTTCTTGCCCCGCAGCTCCCTCAGGGGAAAGCGCATCATCTATAACAAAATCCAACAATTGTTGTTGCTGTAAGAATGCGTAACTAGGATCTGACGAGTCTTGCCCCCTGACATATAAAATTGCAATTTTGAGTTGGAATACCAGAGGATATAAGCACTTACTGAATAATTCAAACTGTACCTTAACAAACTTTGATTTAGTGCTTCTAGAGGAAACCTGGTTATTGGCACCCCCATCTTGGGATAATCACCATGTTCACCTGGTCCCTGCTTTGAAAGGTCAAAAAGGCAGACCAATGTCTGGCCTAGCAACCATTTCTAACATCTCCACCATAACCAGCATAGCTGAGTGCCCCTCTCCGAATTCTTTCATGCAATGCTCTATAATTTTGATCCAAACTCTAAAATTTGCAATTGTTAATCTTTATTGGAATCCTGTGGCAATCTCAACCTCTATCTTTCTTAAGGACCTCAATTCACTTATGGAAGAGATTGCCGCTACTCCTAACATTGCGCATATCATTCTCGCTGGAGATTTGAATATTCATCTTCTTGCACCAGCCAAAGAAAGAAATTCGGAACGGGTCACTTGGTGGTTTCATTTTGTAGAAACATGGGATTTAATAATGTTGAATGGTGCATTTAAAGTGACATCCCTCCTTCTCACACATGGTCAAGTAGATCACATAAAGCAACTATTGACATTTTGTATGTAGACAGAACGTTATTTGGTAAAATGTCTAAGTTCACCATTTTGCCCTCTACTTCTAGTGATCCCCTGATGCTGACGGTTGAAATTATGGTTCATGCCCAGGGCAAATTACAGTCTCGACAACAACAGCTGAGATATTTGACCATAAATCCTCAGCAGAACAGACTACACTGGTCTAACCTTGCTTTAGAAGCGTTTGGTCTTGATTTAGTGAAGGACCATCATCTCCTCTTAGAGAAGGGATATGTTCCACCGGAATATCATGACAAAATGCACTTATTTGCATCTCCCTTTACATCCGGTGGCAGGGTATCTAACAATACTTGTCCTACTCATGTATTCGATTAATCTGTTAGACTTAGGAAGTCCCTATTTCGCAAACAAAAAAGGCAGATTCTGTTTCTTCTGCCACAATATCGTGGGTCATTTTTACGCAAGTTAAAGACTGACTATAAGAACTGGATACGGGGTCACAAGGCAGAAATGTATCAAAAGGATGGTGAGCGGTGGCTCCATGTGGTCCAGAGTAAAAACACCTCTCAGATCTGGAAGTTAATTAACTTGGGCATAACGTGCTCTCAGTTATCATCTCAACTTAACAGTGTACCGGAAAAAAGCTGGGTCGATTAATTTACAAACATCTATGATCTCCCACAAAATAGTTCTGATCAATTGCCATTTAGGCCGGTTAATCTTCCTTTTTCTCTCAGTTTTGATCGAGAGGATGTGCTGTTTTACATAAACAAGGCCAGCTCTTCTAGAGCTCCTGGCCCGGATGGCCTTTCAAACTTAATTCTGAAATAGAACCCTGATTTGTGGGCGAATATCTTATAAACTGTTTTTGTCTCTATCCAAACGAAGCAAAGTATTACACCGTCTTTGTGCCAAGCTGTGATAGTGCCAATTTATAAAAAAGGTGATCGCACGAACCCGGCAAGCTATTGCCCGATAGCACTTCTTGATGCACCCGGGAAGATTTTCAGCTGAATTATTCTAAGAGATCTCAATATCTCGGCCTCTAGTAAAAACCGTCGAGATCCCTTTCAAACTGGCTTTGTTGCGGTCCTTGGCATTGCCATTAATATCACCACGCTCAACGCTATTAAAGCAGCTTATGCGACAAGACAGCAACCTCTTTACTTGGCCTTTGTAGACTTTTGAGTCGCGTTCGACTGTGTGGACCGTCAACTACTTCTTAACAAATTGTTGAGCTTTGGCTGCCCACCTTCTCTCATCTCACTAATAAGTCTGCTTCATACTAACACTACAATGCAGGTCAAATTGAACTTGAGTGGGCTGTTATCGGAAGTAATCCACACTAAACGCGGCCTTATGGCTGTATTCTTGCCTCAACTCTGTTTAATTTGTTTATTTTTGAATTAGGAGTTGAATTCTCGAAGGTAACGAATGACGCGCCAAAACTTGGCAACCAGGCCACCGCATGGCTTCTCTATGCAGATGACCTGGTTCTCATTTCACAAACGCCAAGTGGTTCACAGACTTTGCTTAACCAACTAGAAATAATTTTTGTTGCCAAAAACAACCTAACACTCAACTTGGAGAAAACCCAAGTTATGGAATTGGGAAAAAGCAAATTGAAACAATCAAAACACTATGAATGGTCTTTACAAAATCAAAAACTGGTTCTAGTTAATGACTACAAATATCTTGGTGTTACTTTCAGCAATTCTCCTACCAACAACCCTCAGCAAAGTAGCATAAATGGGAAACTCTCCACTTTAATATCACAGGCCAAGGTTCTCCAGGCCAAGTTTGGTAAATTTGCTTGTGCTCATGTTCTAACATTTTATCAACAAAAGGTAATCCCCATCATTACCTATGGGGCTGAGACTTGGCTCCAACAAAGGTCATGGTATTGGAATAGAATCGAAGCCTAATTTTGGAAAAGAATACTCAAACTTCCCAATTCAACACCAAATGCTCTCCTGTGGTTTGAGCTAGGCACTCTATCAATCCACATTCAAGTATCTTGGAAGAGATGTTTTCTTTTTCGAAAATGTTTATTGGGTCTAGCTGCAAACAATTTGCTTACAATATTGCCAAACTATCTATTGCGCTCTCAACATCCGTTTCCAGCAAACTGGAGAGCTACTGTTCTCTCCGATTTGACTGAAGCAAACATCTCGCTAGATCCTTTGCTCAATAATCCAACCAGAGCCAAGCTTAAATTGTATCAACTTGATTGGCACCTTACCCAACAGGAATGCTCACAATTAAGAGACTTTGACAGAGCATCCTTTGGTCACAAAAAGTTTTGGCAAATAGCTGACTACTTACTGAAGTGGCCGTCATTCACATTAAGAAATCAAATTCTAAGATTTCGTATGAACTTATGGCCAACTAATCAAATTTTATTAAGAAGAGGTCTTATCCAAGCTGATGCATCGCACTGACGATTTTGTAAAATTGTTGGAATGGAAGAGACACTAAAACACATACTAATTGTGTGTGTTGCCTTGGAGAAACAAAGGGAAATTACCCTCCACAAGTTAACTCAAACACATTATATAACTCGTTCTGTTAATGAATTATGGTATGAATTATTTGCCACCTAAAATTTCACTAAGAATAGCCACTATGCAATTCCTAAGTGCAGTATTGCCCACAGTATGATTATCTCATTAGTTTTATCTAGTGATTTTATTCTGAGCTACTAGATGTTTATATATGCTTATGTTTTATTTTAAATTTGTGTGTGGTTTTATGTTTGACTTGAGTTCGCTAAGCATTTTGCTGAACTGTTTTTTTTGTTTCTCTTGACTTATTACTTTGATAATGTTTCATTTCTATGTTTTTTTTCCCAAGTTCTCATTTGTTCCTTTCTAATGTGATGCGATGTGAATTGTAACATGATAATCTTTTTTTCTTATGTAAAAATTTGTTTTGAAGGGTTCATTTAAATTAACCAACCAAAATAAAATAAAAAAAATTAAAAATAATGCATCAATTACATACGTTTGCATGGACAGCACATTCAATGTCAGATCTTTCACGAATTCAAAATCCATCTGTTGGCAGATTGGCTTTGCCACCCACTGTTTGCCTCTTTTGGTAAACTCCTTATTGTAATGGGGCATCCCAAACATTTATGCGTTTATGCAGTTTTTGCTTTACCCTTCCATTGTTCTCATTGAGTTCAAGTACAGAAAATCTTGTTCTGGACTCCATAATGTCTATGCGAAAATGTAACCTTTTAGGCCTGTACTTTGGGCACATATTGTAGAACACCTCCAAATGTCCGGTGTGGCAGAATTCAGTGACAAGTATTTGAGCTCAACCAAAAACTGGTGCTTACATGATGTGACCAAGTTAAAATGTTTTCTGTGGCCTTTTTATTTCTAGCAGCTGTAATTTTTTTTAAAATTGATTTTGCAAAGTGCCATACATCATATTGATGCTTTATGTCTGGGAACTGCTCCCGCATGACCTTGGCAATAGAAGCGTGCCTATAAGTGGCTATCAGCTTTATGTGCATTCCTCTCGATTGCAGAAGTTAAATGGATTTGATGAAACCATATGTTTCAATGGCAACACAAGATGTACAATCAGTTACTTGCGCAACCATCAAAATCCCTATTTTTGCTTTCCATGGCTTGGAAGTGGTAAGTGCAGTATTTAGCAGAAAAACCAGGACTGTCGCACTGTCCATCACCATCAAGCCAGAACCCTTTGCCAGCGAGAGCATTGTCCATTGACAACTGTTTGAGTGCCCATGCCTGGCTAATAGCGGGGAACAAAAAATCCTTCTGATATTTGAAGTATTGGGTTTTTGAAAGGAACTGGAGTCCCAAAAAGTTAGAAACTGAACGTTGATCCGCTAAACAACAATGCAGATGAACAAAGTACATTTCCAGGATGAACTTTTCCAAACATGGGTTGAGCAGATCATGAAAATGAGTTATGGTGGTGTTCACAGTTACCCTTGATCTGCACGTTGGTACCTTTATCTACATGAGTAAACTCCACTAATGGCTCCCCACAAATCCTCCAAAGAAATTTATGATAACATTTAACCATTTTCATAATCTCGATCAGGCAGCAGTCAAATAATCATCCAGCGGTATAGTGGACTGCTATTCTGTTGAGGTGGATACATCCTCAACACCAGGAAGAGTGAAGTCCTCATCACAAGCACAATCCATTCATTCATTCATTCATTCATTCATTCATTCATTCATTCATTCATCCATCCATCCATTAATTTGTTCGTTCATTCATTCATTCATTCATTCATTCATTCATTCATTCATTCAATTGCCAATTAGTGGTGAAGATGTTTCAGTTATTTCTGTGTGTGAAGCTTCCAATATGTCCACATGTATAGGGGAAACAGGGCACATTTTCAGGTTCCTAGAAATAATTTGTTTATAGGGTGTTGATTCTGTGGGCAGTTCTTCAAACAATTCAGAAACATCTGCTGTGTTGTCTGTCTCTTCTGGGCGATGTTGTGTGGTGCAACAATGATCCAGACATAGTTTCCATGAGGCACTGCTAACATTTAATTCAATTTCCAGCCACTGGGCTGCTGCATCAAGACACTGAATCTTGCGTGAACCATGCTCAGCCTCAACATGTAGCTGCTCCTAAGTAACGTCTGTTTGGCAACCAACATCATTGGTAAGTGTAGTTGTCCGAGTCTTTATGCTCCTCTTCTTCCGAGGCCTCTAATTTAAGAGAAAAAAAAACATGCTTAATGTATAGCACACATACAGAATAGATCAATTACAACTTGAACATGTAATATCAATGGAGTAAGTCCTAAACACATTTTATTTTTAACCTTGTTATGTACCCTTCTTTTGCAGATTTTCCATGAAACTGTTAAATTGGATCTGCAGACCACGAGGCCAAGCTGAAGAACAACATTTTTAAATTATATAAACCTTGAAATTTGCTCTTCCACCAACAGAATCATGCAGCCCTATATCCAAATATAACACAATGTCACTGCGGAAGCAACTAAAACAATTAAATATTACATTACTGTTAAAATAGATGATAATTGATATATGACAGTATGTTATGTATACCTCTTGTCCATGTGTCTCTTCAAGTTCGGCCACTTCAGTAGCACAGTCCTTGTACATAATAAATTCAGAGAACATTGAATACATGTTTAAACAATGTAATGTTAAAATCTTTCGATCTACAAAGTACATCTTGGGAAAGTGGTTTTAATGATTGTAGAGCTTGCAATATGAGTTAAACGATCTAAAGAATTAAGTTTCAACCTCTGATTAACATTTTTAAATTAATGATAACATAGAGTCGAACAATGTATGTATGTATGACATATTTTAAAAAGACATATATGAAAACTGTACCTGATAACCTTCAGAGATGTCGCAGGGAGTTGTTTCCAGTTCACCATGAAAAACACATTGATTAAATTGCAACGCCTTTAATGCATTGTAATGTTATTTTGTTTCACCTATTCCATTTTTCGCTAAGTAGCTAAAGTTTAAGAACTAAAACAAACACAATTAATATGGTGAAACGGTCTATGTTATTCAGTGACCAAGCCCATTTTTCTGATGGTGTACTTTCATTGTTACATGTGTTTCTGTGATAAATACATCACGGTTGTTGATGTAATTCTTTGCAAGTATTGCAAATCACCCCAAGAAATGGCAACTTAAATGTAAAAAACATATTTTTAATCTATAACCATTAGTATAAATCAATACATTTTCACTTCGCTTACCTCATCCTCCCGACCGGTTGCAATAGAAGGATAGTACATTGTTGAAGTTCCATTAAAAAGGTTGGTATTGACAAAGAAGGCTAAAAGTTAACATTATACATAACAATAATCAATATGGAACTTGAACAAATATATATTTTGTGTAGTCGCATCTGAAGGATTAGTCTAAAAAAATTACTTGATAGGTGAGTGAGGTCGCTGTGGATGATGTAGCATCCTGGTCCTTTAATCGAGACAAATAGTCAAAACAGTGATCGTTAGAAAATGTACATTGGCATTATAACTTAGACCACATCAAAAACAAAAAAAAGAAGTATGTGTGCATGTCGATTGGCCTCACCATTAGGATGTTGGATGTGTCTGTGGTTTCCTCCATGGTAATGGTCTGTACTTCCATCTGTGCGGTCTTCGTGAAGACAGATATAGTAATTTACCCAAAAAGATTACATCATTTTTAAAAGACGCGATTGGAATGTGTGTTTGTCAAGGCTCACATTTCTCAGAGCTATTTGAGTATCTCAAAAAGTAATCTAAAGTTACAAATGTATGAACCAAAGAAGATTTTGGCAAGAAGGAAAGACATGTAATGAAATATCAACAGAATTATTCCCCAAAAACTGAAAAACATTATTTATGGTACCTGCCCACAGACTATTTCCATATGAGTGTTCACGTCACAGACTTATTATACATGCAAGCCTATAAAATGGTAAAATATATTAAAACATTTAGCGTCCACTACTCACCTTGATCAACGTGTACTGAAATTTAGTTGGAACAGCATTGCGCAGTAGTTTTCAAAGTACTGTGGGGCGACGCTTTTTGGTGTTCTGTGATTGCTCGTAGATATCTTCTGAGAAGTGCATGCTGCAGATGCGGAATCGAGAGCCCCTCACGTCATCCAAGACATCTTTGGCTCTGCTTTCAATTTTGGACACTGGAAATCCGCAGTTCAAGAGCCAGTTTCTTATTAAATTTAAATCCTTTGGAAAAACATGAAGGACAGTACTATCAATTTTAGCATGGATGGTATTACTGCCACCGAAAACGATACAAGAAGACATTGTTCAATTGCCCTTATGATCTGTTAAAGAAATATAAAAAATGATTAGTGTTAAAAAAGTATCACAGTGAGTAAGCCAAGCATCACATCGCTCTGATAATAAAAAAATAAATTGACTTGGCACCGAATGGCACTGAAAGCACATTGAAAGCATGCACTACTAAAAATTACATTAAAAAACCATTCTCTTTAATGTTATGTGCTAATTACAGAGACAAAAATACATAGGCCGGTTGATAATGCTGTAGCCTTTTTAAATCAAATAAAGTGAGAATAGGGTGTACATTGGAGTATAAAGCAATAGAAAGTGACCTAGTGGAGACCGTTGACAATTCTGAAAACTTCACTAAAATTTGACTAACCGTTACTTGGAACAACAGATCAGCCAATTCAGTGAGCAAGGTAATAAATGGAGAGATGCCGATATCCGTTGTGGATTTCAAAGATGTTCTCTTGGTAACTTCGAAAGTCTTTATAAAGGTTTACTGAAGTGGGTGTGTATTTCAATGTCTGACATGTTCATTCGCACCCACAAGACTGCTATCACAATGTTTGATCTTCTCAATCCCACCAGTGCAGCACCCTGCGAGCGCACACCCATAGGTGCAAACTGCCATTGATACTAGAGGGGGGATGGATGAGGATGGGCGAGCACGATAGGCCCAGAGAAATATTCATGGGATACATACATATGTGGATTGCAGTGAGTGATGGGGCCTTCAAAGGGGAGTCTGGAGACACAGGTCTGCACTAGCAGTGCGGAAGATGCCTTCTGAAGTGTACATGGTTTTTGGCACCTTGAGCCTTCCCATCCACCCAGCCCCCTTGCAAGCGCACGGTCACAGGTGCCAACAGCCATTGATACTGGACGGGGGATGAATGAGGATCGGGCGATCATGCTCGGCCTGGAGCTATGTTCAAGGGACACATACATATGTTGATTCAGTCTAAACATAGTTATTCTAGCAATGGCAGCAGAGACAGCTTTCTGTTATGGGGAACATATAGCTCTTAGTTCAGCAAAGATATCATGTTCGTAGCAGAGAAACATTCCTTAGCATGTTATCTGTGTGTTTCGGTTCCTGAGCTAAGGGTCAGACAGTTCTGAAGCAGATAATACCACTCTCCGCGAGGGAGTACCGCTAGAAGAATATAATTCATGCTTTAACTGCCTTTTACTACAGCGTTTGCAAGACAGGCTGGCACCTGGACTACTGATTAGATGCAGCTTCTGCTCGACTTCAAGGACTTCGTGAGAGAGAAAAACAATGCATCTCTTCATATTTTGACATTCCTGTCTGTATTAGTATTTCAGCATTCTGGCCGTGGCTTCGCACTGTGTGTGAGTTCGAAGCATAGAATACATTTTGCAAAGCGTTTTGACAGAAAAGAAAAAAGCAAATGGCCGACATTTCACAAAATGGATGCCCTCTGGTTACATTGACAATTTTGCGATTGTGATGGTTGTCACATGATGCGATTGGTTTCTGGCCAACATACTATACATATTATAGGGTAGTTTCTGGTCTAACAAACCCTCCTTTTGGCCGTAAGCCAAGAGCATCATCCATACATCGCATCTTCATCGGACCATGTGTCCAATTCTGAACTGTCCATAATACTGTAATCATCATCAGAAATATGAATTGCCATTCATTCTTTAATTATTTCATTTTCGTATTGGGCACCTTCACTTAATATGCGAGGAGGTTTTGTTTTGATTCCATGTACACATTTATTTCTAATTTGGGAGCAGAGGATTGGCAGGCATTGTATGCAACAACAGCAGAACATGAGGATTCCAAATATCATGACCAAAATTGCAATTAGTTTCCATCCCCATGATCGCAGCAGTTCCCAACACCATGAACTTATATTCAGATTCCAACCAGCTGTGGGAACATGAATTTCAGAACTCAGGACATGCAATTTCTTGATCGCTTCAAATATCGTGGGGGAGGAGTCACTTACAAATACACAGCACGCTGACCCCACCAATTTGCATACCCCTCCACGATCAGCCAAGATTATATCAAGCACCATTCTATTTTGAAGTGCAATTAATCTGATTGCTTTCTGTTCCAGTGTCATATTATAGAGTATATCTGTAGTTCCATTTATTTTTTTTTCTAATTCCCTGGACAGTTTCCTTATATTCCATGAATTTATTGCTTGTCCTCAAAATGGTATGAATGACTTCGCTATGTCCCTTACAATCTGTCCTGCGGTATCATCTCGTTGTGGCCTAGATATTTCAGAAGTTTTGGAAAGAAATACACCAAGTAGAAGTATTCCTAAATAACAGGTCCCTTCCCAGGTTCTAGGTAACCATGGTTTGGCCTGATCTCTACATACAAAGTAAACAGAACCTCCTATATACAATGGTTTCTCTTCTTGCTCAAGTACAGCAATATTCATGCATCTAGCAAACGTTCCCACTGGATAGGAACCCTTTTTCCATAAGCAAAATGGGACAGAACATGGACTGTGATTAATAGTATAGGAGGGAGGAACAGCATCTTTGTTTCCTACTGGAGCTATTTTAAAAGTGATTAGGGATTTGTAAGGCCTAGAGAGCCTATCTACTGGACTTGTTGTTACCGTGTTTATTTTGCTTCCGCTTTAAATACGGAACAACCCAACGGTTTCAATACCACTCTTTCAAACTCATTTATGTTTGTTCCATCAAACTGACCAGTAACACTATCGTTCCACTTTCCATAAAATAACGCTCTCAATGATGTATAACAGGCGGTATTAAGTGGCAAAGGATGTACATACCAACCCATTCCTCTTTCACCATGCTGGGGTAAATGGGAACAGACTCAACAATTGGACCTATTCAAGATACCATGAGTCATATTCATAACCAATTGCAATGTATTAATGTCATAACCTTTTCTATGTTTTACTTCTTGTGAGGGGAGAGTATTAGAGAGCACATGTACTGGGCTGCTCAGCGTAAGAGCATTGGTAGTAGTTAAAAGAGAGTTCAAAGGATGCACAGCCTCCAGATACCAAATTTTGGGACCAGTATAATAAAAATGCAAAGCGGTATCATAATCATTAACATATAATTCTTTCCAAACCAAGTTTTTCTAGGAGCAGGCTCAGTTTCTATTTCTACAATATCAACAGCATTGGTGCAGGAGGGAGCAGGAGCGAATATAGAAATTGTCTTGCAATGTTTATCTCAGGAAAACTTTTCAATGTTCGTTGGGGAAAGTTCTCCACAGCAACACACGTTAACAGCGAAGCATTCAAGTAGCAGCAAAGCGTTCAGGCCAGTTCAGGCTACCCTACTTAACAAATGACAGTAAGCTGATGTGAATTTGCACAGAGCTACAAAAAGGCAGGAGCAAGCATCAATTGTGTCGGTGCCATATGCCCCCACTCGTTCACGCAAGGTTGCACTGGTCCTTCACTTAACAATGGTAGCACCGAGAAACCGCGTGTCAGAGCTTTCAATTTGATGCAGCTTGATACAGCTCATTCCCTAGGCCTCTGTTCCCACTTCATCCATGCTGGGAACAAAGGCAAAACGCAGATCACTTCCGATTTTGTGAACGTAGATTGTACCTTATGGCTCCAGGTACAGTATGATCGATGAACAATGCACTCTCATTTCCAGATGCAGGATCAGTGGCAGCCTGCGATGCAATGCAAGATGATAAGGCAGCGGTCGGACAAAGTTGAGGCACATTTTGCTTTTTGATCTTTGTTGCAATCTCCCCAGACCTTTTCTCGGGCTTAGTAAGTACTTCCAACAGAGAACTGGCGATGGTATCTTTGTGATCAAGTGCAGCTGTATTTCATTCGACGTCAGGATCAAGCAGCTCTTTCAAAGAAAACGGAATTCTTTTTGTGTGTGTTGCGTGGATCCAGTGCTTGCGGCCTTCCACTCGGACTGCAGTCTGCATAGCCAGCAATACCTCGAAGTGCCCTTTCCATCGTGGTGCGATTTTCTCTCAAAATCTTTAATCAATGTCCAGTCTCCATGCTGCAGACAATGTCCTGGACCAGTATATCTGACAGGAAGAGCCTCCTGCACCTGCTGATGAATTAAACGCAAGTTTTGAGTCAAGTGTTTGCAATAATTAATAAGCAACGGGTATTCTATGTCCCTCAGCCGTTTCGGCTGCGGAGCATTCCAAACATTTGCTGGTCTCCCCATCACGATTTAGTAAGGGGAGAGACCAGTCCTCGCCTGTACAGATGTTCCCATACATAACAAAGCAAGCGGTAATGCATTGGGCCAATTCAAATTACTCCCCTCACAGAGCTTACTTAATTTATTTTTCAAGATACCGTTCTGACGTTCCACCAAACCGGCACTCATCGGGTGTCTGGCCGAATGGAATCATTTGTCAATTTGGAAGCCTGCACAAATTTGTAATATCACGGCTGCAATAAAGTGCGGACTGTTATCTGACCATATGACACAGGGTAGGCCAAAACGGGGAAAGTATTCTTTTAGCATGACTTTAGCTGTGGACATAGCTGTACAATCTTTCTGGGGATAGGCCTCTACCCATTTCAATGTGCAGACCACCACAAGAACATATTTATAGTTTTGGCACCTTTCCATTTCTATGAAATCAAAATGGATGACTTCAAACCGCATAGGGGGGGGGGCAAAACTTCCAACTGGCATCACTGTTCCTTTTCCAATGTTATGTTGTAAACAAGTCATGCAATTTTGTACTAATCTGTCAGCAGTTTTTCTAATGTGTGGATTCTGCCATACAGAATCTAGATGTTGAATAATTTTCCTAGCACGTATGTATGTTGGACTGTGGCCCATAGTGACCATTGCCATTACATAGGCATTTGGCAACATCCCTCTTTTGTTCTGTTTGTCCGCCCAACAAGCTTCAGAATCTAATTCTGCTGGACCCTCAGACCAGGTTTTTTTTCATCTAGAGTAGCTTCTGCTTGCATTTCCTTAACTGTGGCAATCCCATTTTCTATCATGCAGGGTACTTCTTTCATTTTTTCAACATACATTTTTGTGTGTAAATTAGTGGCAGTTTGTTTCGCAATTCTGTCTGCAAATGCGTTTCCCTTTACAACATTACATGTTACTTTTTTATGTGCTTCACATTTCATTATTGCTAATCGTTTGGGAAGCGCAAGTGCTGACAACAGTCTCACTATCAAAGTGCATGTTGGATTTTAATTCCATGTGATGTCAGGAAACCCCTTTCAGCCCATAATCGACCAAAATTGTGTACCACCCAAAGGCATACTGACTGTCAGTGTAGATGTTTACATTAAGGTTTGCAGATATTTCACATGCTCTGGTTAACGCTATTATCTCTGCAGCTTGTGCTGAGTTATATGGGATTCTTTTGCTTTCTACAATACTTTTCAGTGTAGTGATGGCATATGCAGCAGTTGATGTACCATAGGGTAATTTAAAACAAGAACCGTCACAAAACAGTTCTCCATCTGGCTCTTTCTGTGGGGTATCAGTTAGATCAATTCTTCCTTTTGTCTCTTGTTCAGTAACCATTAAACAATCATCAGGGAATTCTTTTTCACCCCCTTTGCAGTTGGAAGGGGGCATTAACTTAGCCTGATTTAAAGCGCAACACCTCATAATTTGGATATGTGGTGCAAATAGAACTATTTCATACCTTGTTAATCTGGCTGATGCAAGGTGTTGCGTCTGCGTTCTATTTAAAAGAATGTCCACCGAATGAGGTACCATAACGGTTAAAGCATGATCTAAAACCATTCCCTCTGTTTGTTTCACTGACGCGGCGGCTGCAGCAACAGCTCACAAGCAGCGGGGCAAAGCACATGCAACAGGATCCAACATGGGGGAAAAGTAACCGCATGGTCTATTTCTCCCTCCTTGGTCCTGAGTCAAAACAGCCAAAGCACATCCATTATTTTCATGCACAAAAATCATAGAAAAGTTAGCGATCCACTGCCTACAATATGAAGCCATGCCAATTAAAGCTGTGACTTCTTTCTGCGTATTTGGAATAGGCATATCAGAGATGCCAATCTTCTTTCCTCCTTCGAAAGGAGGTAGCCCAAGTAGGCAACAAGGAATGTCCACCGAATGAGGTACCATAACGGTTAAAGCATTACCTAAAACCATTCCCTCTGTTTGTTTCACTGACGCGGCGGCTGCAGCAACAGCTCACAAGCAGCGGGGCAAAGCACATGCAACAGGATCCGATATGGGAGAAAAGTAACCTCATGGTCTATTTCTCCCTCCTTGTTCCTGAGTCAAAACAGCCAAAGCACATCCATTATTTTCATGCACAAATAACTTAAAATTCTTGTCATAATTTGGCGTGCCCAAAACTGGAGCTGAACATAATGCAGCTTTGAGCAGGTCAAATGCTTCTTGACATTCCATGTTCCATGGAAAAGGTAAGGTAATATCCTTCCTTGTCAATGCCACTATGGGTTTCACAATCATAGAAAAGTTAGCGATCCACTGCCTACAATATGAAGCCATGCCAATTAAAGCCGTGACTTCTTTCTGCGTATTTGGAATATGCATATCAGAGATGCCAATCTTCTTCCCTCCTTCAAAAGGAGGTAGCCCAAGTAGGCCACTTCCTTTCGACAATACTGGAATTTCTTTAGCGAAGCTTTGTGTCCATGTGCTGCTAAATGTGTCAATAGTGCAACTGTACTTTCCTTACAAATTTCTTCTGTGTCTGCTGCTATCAATAAATTGTCTATAAATTGTAACAAAACACAACCTGCTGGTAGTTCTAGAATATCTAGTTGTTCCTTTAATGCTCTACTGTAAATACTCAGACTCTCAGTGTAGTCCTGCGGAATGTGTGTGAATGTAAATGAACATCCTCCTAGAGTAAAAGCAAATAAATATCTGCTATCTGGATGTACTGGAATACTGAAAAACGCATTTTTCAAATCGACCACACTAAAATACGATACAGATGCTGGAATCATAGTCAAAATTGTAGTCACATCCGGGACTAATGGAAATTGCGGATCAATAACTTTATTCACTCTGCGCAAATCATTGATGAAACAGTGTGGTATGTCATTACCTCCTTTCTTGTAAATTGGAAGGATCGGACTATTGCAAGTACTACCAGAAGTTTCTTCAATTACGTTTCTTTTGATCAAATCTGATACAATGCATTTCAATGCTTTCTCTCCTTCGGCCGAAATGTTATATTGCGGAATACGCGGCAATGTAATTCCTTCTTTCAAAACAATTTTCACTGGCTCTACTTTCAAACAACCAACATCATTGTCATTCTCTGCCCATATACGAATCGGTACTTTACGTAATTCAGTTGGTAATGGCTTAGATAAAAATTGCGATACAGGAGTCTTTTGTGGCGATATCGTCAAATACACTCCATCAGGAGAACAATAAATGACGGCATTCAATTTCTTCAACAAATTTAATCCCAACAAATTTTGACCTAGCGTTATAAGTACTGGTTGTGACACTGGACTAATTACTGGTGTACCTGAGAACCCTACTGAGACATTCTTATGCCCTGACAGTGGTATATCTGGAACCCGCTGATGGTCAATCGAACATTTCGATTCTGTATATGCGGGCACTGTGCTCGCCAATGGCCTTCTTGTCTACAATAGGCACATTGGTTAATCCCTATTGGACCACCTTGCATGTTGAACGCTAATGGAAATTGGACTCTGGATGGTGCGTTCCCACCACCTCTATTATAGTTTGCTACTTGCTGCAACAATACTCTTGTTTTCAAATTCCCTTTGTCCGTTATTTCTTTGTCCTTCTCTGAATTTACTCTATTTTCATAATACTGGGCCATGTGTAATACTTCACTTTGTGCTTTTGCTTGCCATGCACTTTCAGATGTCACTATTAAACTTAGAATTTTCGGTAACAACCCTAGCACAAACTTGTCAACAAACAATCTCTTCCCGGGTTCAGTACTTAAATCTTGACCACTAAAGTCTGTAAATACTTCTTCAAATTGATTAAAATAATCAGTCGCTCCTTCTTCTTTGCCCTGTAAACAAGCAGTCAACTTATCCCAAACTATTCTCTTTTCGGGTACCAAAATTTTCAATTTCTCTACTATTCGCGATGGCAAAGCCAACATAACTTGCGGCAGCTTTTCTCCAGCCTTTCTCTCACTATCAATTCTAGTCAAATTTTCACATGTTTCACCTAATATCGGCACGTCATTTATATTTCTAACCTGTTTCCGTATGTCTACAGGAAGAAGCACGGGAAACAATAAATCAATGTCACGCAATGTAAAAACAGATGAATTCAAAACAGACTCAATTGCTTTATAGAATCCTGACGGGTTTTTCCTAATAACAGGGATCGTCTGCTTGATAGTATTTACCTCTTGCCTAGAAAAAGGGACATGTACAATCTGTGCAATATAATGGGCTTCTATTGTTCGTGCTGGAGTTCCTCCAGAGGCAGCAACTTCTACTTTCAGGACAAACGTGGGAGGCACTTCCCTCATGGGTAATTGCAAACTAGGTGATTCTATATTTGTTTGTCTATTAAGCAACAAAGCTAAATCAAGAGAAAAAACAGTTGTTCCAGTTTCAGGTGAAAATGCTCTTTTGTAAATCGTCATTAAATCAGCGGGACAAGATATCTTATTCTTCATACATTCATCTTGTAAGTACTCTACCATGACCTGTACTACCTTTCTCTGCATTTCTGGTGTATACTGACTAAACGTATCATGCACTTCCATTGGGGAAATGGCGGCATCTGTAATCCATCTAAGCGCATCTCGCGTACAAATTCTCATCTCTTCACTGACAGGTTTCAACGGCGGAAAAAATTGTTGCTGGACATATGACATATGCGGTTTATCTTTCTTCATTAATTCTCTATGAAATCGATCAAGCTCGTGCTTAAACACAAATATTCGGCCTACATGTCCTCGTACTTTCGTCGCATTATCTCGCAAATTCGAAAGAACTACCAAATCACGCAACTCTTGCGGTGCCACTGTGTCGGTCAAATCACTCCATATTTTCACAAGATAATTCCCCATGCATTCTAACAATACCTGCTGTTCACCAAGGCCTCTATGATCAGATATGCAACTTTGCACAGCTGCTTCATCATCACCGTCAACATATGTTTCTGCCCACTCTCTCAGTTCTTCTTTCCTGTCTTTGCTAATCGTACTACGAGTCTGTCTACTGCTTCCTTGCCCAGGCCCCATCTCTGTAGAACTGCCTACTAAAGCGGCTAACTCATGATCTGGCGGCGGTGGAGGAAATTATGTCAAAGCACAGGGGGAGAGGGACTTACTACTGGTGCAGATGGAATAACGGGAATGGGAGGTACATAAGGAGGAGGTGCAACTGGGTCAGTACTTTGATGTTAATTTCTTCGCTCATTCAATATTTTGTTTATTAGCTCATCTGATGAATGCAAATCTGGCTGAGGATATATTTTCTGTACATCTAATTGGAAAGCCCTATCCATGTTCCTAATGGCTCCTGTCTGCTGATGCTGATCATGCTCTAGCGCTTTCTCTACATTTGTTTTATGTCTGCGCGCATGTTTCTCTCTACTTCTCAAACGGAGATTAGCTTCCTTCCTCCAGTCTCTCACAACGTCGAATGCTGCTGGTCTGGCCTTCTTGCGTAGCAATACTGATTCTAGGTGTTCTATACGTGCTAATTCAAAGCTCCCATTATTAGGCCACTGTAGGTCTGATACACGTCTGGTCTGCCTATGCCAAATCGCATTAAACACTATTGCCCCTATACCGTATTTTACGCACATTTCATGTGCTGGCGAACCCTCGGGTGGCGCGACCTGGCCAGTTTCCAAAGATTGTCTTCCGCAGTGGAAAAATCTCACTAGACAGGAAGACAATTTCCCAGGCATGGTTAATTCTTACCCTTTTCTTACCCTGGGCATTTGATCTTGCAAGAGCAACACTCGACCAATATCAGGACGTTTAAGAATCGGGGCATGACTCACCTGATCAACCAATTCGTCACTCAGGACACAATTCGTCCGTATACAGACGCAACCAAGAATCGTCGTGACTGCGTGTCTGGCTCAATCTGCCTTGTTCCAGGACCCTCGCCTTGATGATCACTGGGTGCTGCTCATTGATCAGGGATCGGCTGTGTAGAGATCTGCAGAGGAGTCTCTCATCACTTCTACAGGGGCGCCCCGAACACCTTTCGATCCCGGCTCGACAGCTTCGCCCTCGACTTGTTTTTGCCTTCTTGAAACTCAACGTATAGGATGGAGCATAAGTGGGAGGGTCCCTGTTCGGGTGCCATATTTGCTAGGCCATAAAGACCGCATTTGGAAACTAAGGCACAATAGCCATATACTCTAGTGACACGACAGACACGAGGTTCGATTTCCAAACAAGTCTGGTTTATTTTAGAGTATCTCAGTCGGCCGACTAGGTCTCAAAGTCTCGCAACGTGTGTTCCCAGACCTAGTGAGACGCAAGAGAGCGAGCAACGCTCAAGCAGCAATATATATACATAACATACAATCTTTACGAAGGCAATTTGATCCGCCCATGAACGTATCATTCAGGCTAGGGTTCGGTAATTGACAGTCATGACAATTATGACACGTTATGACAAGTCTTCATTCAGCCTAAACATAGTTATTCTAGCAATGGCAGCATAGACCGCTTTCTGTTATGGGGAACATAGAGCTCTTAGTTCGGCAAAGATATCATGTTTGTAGCAGAGAAACATTCCTTAGCACGTTATCTGTGTGTTTCGGTTCATGAGCTAAGGGTCAGACAGTTCTGAAGCAGAAAATACCACTCTCTGTGAGGGAGTACCGCTAGAAGAATATAATTCATGCTTTAACTGCCTTTTACTACAGCATTTGCAAGACAGGCTGGCACCTAGAGTACTGATTAGATGCGGCTTCTGCTCGACTTCAAGGACTTAGTGAGAGAGAAAAACAATGTATCTCTTCATAGTTTGACAGTTAGTATTACAGCAATCTGGCCATGTCCTCGCACCGTGTGTGAGTTCGAAGCATAGAATACATTTTGCAAAGCGTTTTGACAGAGAAGAAAAAAACTAATGGCCGACATTTCACAAAATGGACGCCCTCTGGTAACATTGACGATTCTGCGATTGCGATGGTTGTCACATGATGCGATTGGTTTCTGGCCAACATGCTATAGATACTATACATACTATAGGGTTGTTTCTGGTCTAACAAAAGGGGAGTATGGAGACACCCGGTCTGCGGTGGCGCAGTGAACAATGGTCACAGAACGGAAGATGCCTATGAAGTGCACATGGTGTTCGGCACATTGAGCCTTCCTATCCACCCAGCCCCCTTGCGGGCACAAAGTCACAGGTGCGAACTGCCATTGATACTGGAGGGGGGGATGGATGATGATGGGGCGAGCGCGATAGGCCCAGATCAGTGTTCAAGGGAAACATACATATGTTGATTGCAGGGATGGGGTCTTCAAAGGGGAGTCTGGAGACACTGGGTCTGCAGTGGCCATGTGGATAATGGTCGCAGTACAGAAGATGGCTTTGAGGTGCACATGGTGTTCGGCACCTTGATATGATATGATATTTTATTTATAGTGCGCCTATACACAAGTGTTTCAAGGCGCAGCAAGGCCATGGGGCGGAACAAGGGATGACAAGACAATTATCTTACTAGGCCAAGTGACATTAGAATCGTGCAAGTGCGAAGGAGAGAGAAGGGGAAAAGTGCGAGGGAAAGGGGCGGTGGAGAAGTGCAGGACATAATATCAAGACATATAAAAAGGGTGTGGCTAACAGGTGGCAGTGCAAGGGTTAAGTGCAGACATAATAAGTGCAAGTAGGGGGACTTTAGGGATGCAGATACAGCCCCCAAGTGCAGGGTTGCCAGGAGGCAGTGCATGTGTGCAACTGGGAGGGCAGGGACCTGGGCCCGTGATTCAGAGGGTGGCAAGATAACCAGTGCATTATCAAACAGGAGATCAGCAGGGAAGTGGAAGAGAGAAGGCAAAAGCAAAGAGGAAAGTCTTGAGCTGTATCCAGAACCAGAGGTAGTTCTGCTCAAGTTTCAGAGAGGCAAGAGGCTGTTCCAGAGGGAAGCACCGGCTGATGAGAGGGATCTGCCCCCAAATCATTGCTTGAAAAGCGATTTACCCTCAGGGATTTGGAGGTGGAAGAGTGAAGGGCTCGAGAAGGAAGATACTTCTGAAGAGAAAGCTGGAGGTATTTTGGTCCCAGGCCGCAGAAGACATTGTGGGCAATGCAAAGGGTCTTGAATTTGATCCTTGCAGTCACTGGGAGCGAATGGAGACATTTTAGTGCTGGAGAGATACGATCCATGGGCTTGAGGCCAAGGACAAGTCTTGCAGTCCTGTTCTGGATGAGTTGCAGAGGACGAAGAGTGGAGGAAGGTAGATTTAAAAAGAGGCTGTACAGTAGTCAAGCCTAGAGAGAACCAGAGCACTGGAGACAGTGAGCTTCTGGGGGATGGAGAGGAAAGGAAGAATACCTCTGAGGAGGTGCAGTTGGTATTTTGACTTCTTAGATATGGCGGAAATGTGCGTGGAGGCGGAGAGTGTGGAGTCGAAGATAACCCCCCGGTTCTTAGCCTTACAGGTAGGAGCAGGAAAAGGGCCAAGGGAGGCCGGCCAGAAAGAAATTAAATTAAATGAAAATGAAATGATATTTGATTTATATCGCGCTCATACACAAGTGTCCGGGAAAGGGGGGCGCAGGTGTGCGATGAGGAGGATCTCCATCTTACTGGCATTCAGGCAGAGATCATTGGTGGCACACCACTCCTGGATTGCAGACAGACAGTCAGGGATGATCGAAGGAGTAGAGGTGGCAGGTGTTTGGAGCAAAGAGCAGAAATGCAGAGGGCGGGAGGTGCCAGTTATTGGTTGAACAACCAGGGAGAAAGGTTAGACCCCTGGGGAACACCACAGGTGGAGAGAGAGATAGACGAGAGGAAGGACCCAAGTTGGACCGGGGAGGGTCGGTCAGGGAGGAAAGAAGTCAGCCAGGCCAAAACCTGATCCATGATACCCAGATTATCACAGAGCCTGTTGAGCAGGATGGTTTGGCTGACCGTGTCAAAGGCAGAAGAGAGATCCAGTAGGATGAGGACAGAGGGGAGGTTAGAATCAAGGTTGGAGAGCAAGTCCCCACGGATGTTCAGGAGAGCTGTTTCCATGCTTCTGGCTGATGGTCATGGAGGCAACAAACAGATTCAGTGTGAAGATTAAGCTGCGAGATGGCCAGCTTTTCCAGGAGTTTGCCCAGGAAAGGAGTGATAGAGATCGAGCAATAATTAGCCGGAAGAGAGAGGTCGGCTGAGGGTTTCTTGAGGAGAGGGTGCACAAGAGAGTGGTTAAGGGGGGAGGGAAAGGTTCCAGGGGTGAAGGAGTGGTTGCAGAAGTCCGCCAAGGCTGGAGCGACGGTGTCGATGTGGTCTTTCATGGTTTTGGAAGAACAGGGAAGAAACTGCTTAAATGAGGTTTTCAAAGGTTGGAATTGTCTAGAAACTTCATCAGGGGAGAAGAGAGGAAAGGCAGAGAAGGGAGGGGGGCAGTAACAGGGCCAGTGGAAGAGGAGAGAGTGGAGGGAGAAGCAGGAGAAGCAGATAGGGTGGACAGGATGTCCTGGGTTTTAGAGGTGAAGTGAGAAGCCAGGGCCGTACACAGGGCCTGGGAAGGGACGGGAGGTAGAGACTCCAGAAGGATTGGCCAGGTCCATGCAGTTTTTAAAGAGTTCGGCTGAGTTGTTAGATGCCGCTGAAACACCGGCTTGAATGTACAAGATGCCAACCATTTCCTCTCAGCCACCCTACACTTGCGTTTAAGGGTGATGAGGTCAGAGTCGTACCAGGAGTTGCACTTGATTTTAGGCTTCATGCGGATCCTAATGCAGGGGCAAGTAAATCAAGAGTATCAAAGATAGCAGAGTGGAGCATGGTGAGAGCTATATCAGGGTGTGAGTAAACCAGAGGTGCAGGAGGGGGAGAGAAATGTGTGGCGAAAGCCTCAACGGACATGCACTTCATAGGTCGTATGACTGAGAATGACTGAGAAGGTCGGTGGCAGTTTGGGTGTAGGATTGGCCGGGGAGGGGTAGTGAGAGAGGGATGAGAGAAGAGAAAGTGGTCCCTCCAGGAGAGAGGAGTGGTGAGAGGGTTAGAGATGGGGAGGTCTTAGGAGATCAGAACATCAAGAGTGTGCCCTGCAGAGTGAGTCAGGCTGGAGGGAAGAATAGAGAGAGAGAGTCATAAAGATCACAAAAGAGTCCACTGGCGGGACAGGGGTCATTCAGATGGATGTTGAAGTCTCCAAGGAGGAGGAGTTGAGTGGTTGAGGCCAGGAGGGAGGAAGAGAGGTCTGCCCACTCGGAGAGGAAGGAGGTGATCTGACCAAGTGGCCGGTAGATGGTATCAACTGTGAGAGAGTGGCCAGGAGAGAGAGAGAGCCTACAGATCAGGCAGTCAAAGGAGGAGTAGGCCTGCATAGGAATGATAGAGGCAGGGATCCACTCCAGAAAGATCAAGGCTACACCCCCACCGGGACGGTTGGATCCGGGTGCGGATCTTGTAGAGATCAGGAAGTAGAGTGTCAAAGCTTGTGACAGAGCTGGCCATGAACAATGCCTCGGTGAGACCAAGGACATCAAGGTCCAGTTCTTCCAGGAGGCGGCAGATGTCAGAGGAGTGTTTGACAGCTGAGCGCGAGTTAAGAGTGGCGAGGTGGAGAAGGTTGCGATTCTTGAAAGACTTCCGGGGAGGGGTACAAATTAGAGGTACTCCCTGCAGCGGCGAAGAAGGAGCCCAAGGGAGGGTGGAGGAGGAAGGAGGAGAGGGAAATGTAGCCGAGGAGGAGGAAGAGGGCACCAGGGAGGTGGCAGAGGGTGGAGGAAAGGGAGCCAAAGAAGGGAGAGAGGGCACAGCAGGAGAGGAAAGGAAATTGATAAGTTGCGAGAAACGTCTGTCAAAGAGGAGGAGGTTGGCCTGAGGGCCATGGACCAAGACGGTGCCATTAAGGTAAACATTAATGATGATCTTAGAGGAGTGGAAGGAAGCCACGAGGGCCTCCCAGTGGGTGCCACCATTAATGGGAGAAGAGGAGACAGGAGAGAGCACAAAAACCATATGAAGAGTTCATAGGTCTAACGAAGGAACGACAAAGAGGATGTCAGTGAAGTTCTGTCTGGAGGTAGCACTGGTGTAAGTGTCAGCGATAGGGAGATCAGGATATCCTTTTTCAACTTTTTCCTGCCAGACATAGAGAGAAGTGTAGGATAGGCAATGGTGGAGAAGTTGGAGAAAATAGGAGAAAATGAGAGAACTATGGGTGATGTGGAGGAGGGGCAAGAGGAGAGTGAGGGGGTGGGTGGGGAATGAGAGAGGAGCGGAAAGGGGGGGTGAAGACACTGGGGGGAAAAAAGGAGGGCAGGGTGCAAGCAGAAGAGGCGGAACAAGACAGGAACAGCAGGACAGAATGATACACAATGCAGTCACTTGGCACAGCTAAGTTCAGAGTTTGCCGAGCAGATGAAACAATGAAACACAATGCAGCCACTGGGCACAGCTAAATTCGAGATTAAGCAGAGCAGATGAAACGCAATGCAGCCACTAGGAACAGCTAAATTCGAAATTAAGCAGAGCAGATGAAATACAATGCAGCCACTACGCACAGCTAAGTTCGAAATTAAGCAGAGCAGATGAATCACAATGAAACACAATAAAGCCACTAGGCACAGCTAAATTCGAAATTAAGAGATCAGGGTGAAACACAATGAAACACAATGCAGCCACTAGGCACAGCTAAGTTTGAAATTAAGCAGAGCAGATGAAACACAATGCAGCCACTAGGCACAGCTAAGTTCGAAATTAAGCAGAGCAGGGTGAAACACAATGAAACACCATGAAGCCACTGGGCACAGCTACTTTTGAAATTAAGCAGAGCAGATGAAACACAATGCAGCCACCAGGCACAGCTAAGTTCTAGAGCCTTGAGTCTTCCCATCCACCTTGAGCCTTCAAATCCACCCAGCTCCCTTGCGAGTGCACGGTCACAGGTGCGAACTGCCATTGATACTGGAGCGGGGGATGGATGAGGATGGGGCAAGCGCGATAAGCCAATACACGTGTTATTGCACACCAATATCTTATGATACTTTTATATGTTTTGACGTGTAGTGGACTTATAAGAAATTTCTCACAACTGTTCAGCTTGAATTATTTTGTATTTTTTATTTAGTCTGCTGAGGTCGATGTCAATGACACTACAAATTATACTGCTGCGGTCGAGGTAATGGCTGCATAAATCCATGGTATTGTCCGGTGTCAATGGGGAATTCATCACGAGTGGCTCGAACCACACTAGCAGGTATTACTCTTTGGATGCGAAATCCCAGTCTTCCATGAATCCACATTGTAAATGAGCGTTGTGCCATAAGCCTGCACCACCTGTGTCAGAGATACAGACATAGTTTACTTGAATTATTGTATATTTGCACTACCTTGTAAAATGTACGGCATTGTTTTGATTTAAACAGTACCTTTTCATACAACATATTGACAGTACTTGTGATTTCAAGTACGAATCAGTTACAAATGTGAACGCACATTAAAGAAAAAAAGTTTGGGAGATACTTCAAAGTGAAAAAAGTTTTTCCATCTCCACTTGTCCTTGGCTGAGTTCTTGATTATGTTTGCCTGTAGCTGCAGCGATCGTGTCAGCCTTTCCAGGTGCTTAAAGCATGTCTCTCCTTTGCCATTCATTTCAGAGACCTATAGCTTCTATATCATTCCCTATAGCTTCTCCATGTTAATAGCAGTCAAGCATGTGCAAGCTAAATATATTAACTCTTTGCATATTGCGGTTTCAGCTTTAGTGAAAGATATAAACACAGCAGTATGTACATAAACACAGCAGTATGTACGTGCATCGGTCCTCTCACCTACATGGGTCATAAGCATGTGCTTCATGCCTATATGCAATAAACTAGTGTATGTTTGTGTAACTTCATGAATGGATGAATATGTACTTCATGTATAATGCGCTTACGTCGTAAGGTCAGTGATGAGGTAATTGATTTCTGGCTTTGCACTCAGTCGATCGATGTAAATTCCATATCGTCCAAGTCAACCATTGGGTACGGTCTGAATGGTTGCCTGACTGAATAGCTTTTCTCACACCTGTGATACATCGAAGTTCGTGGTGATGGGCCTAGAATGAGGCACATCTGTCATTCCATTGCCTTCGTGCTGAGGATTGTGTGGGGGACATGAGGGTCAAATTTGGCCACCCCATCTACATGACATTAGTTGTTTAATACAAATATAGAGACTATGTTTGTCTTGGACTTACCTGTATTCATTGCAAACTATTGCCTCCTGGAACTGGAATCCTGGGGAGCTGGGATGCCAGTTGGTGGAGGGACTGTGGCGGAGTGGGGTCGCTTGAATAAAGCTCTCATTTAATAACCATCCAGACCTGGAAATTTCAGGTTTCTTTTCTGTCTTTCACTTCAAGATTTATCAACTTTTGCATTAAGCTACATTAAGAACTATACTTGAAGCACTTGTTTGTCTATTCATCTTCCTTGAACATGTGCACAATGGAACCTGAGAAGACAATGAGTTCAAGATCTAGAATTTGCTTTCAGTCCGTCATGAAGGCTTTAGAGGTCAATTCGAAGCAGGGTCATCATTTTAACCTTGCTTTGTGTCTCCTGAATACAGTCAAATAGGGGCAAGTTGGTTTTTGCGTGAATATTCATCTATTTATGGTGAAGAGTGAACATGTGTGGAGTAACACTCTCTTTGCTTCCTCTGCTCCTGAGTGGATCCCTTTATTTTTCTGAGCTGATCTTTGTCTCTTATAACACAGGATTCTATATAAAGTTTCCAGCTGTGCTTCTTTAAAACAGTGCACGGCAGGGTGGTCTTTGGTTCTCCTTTTGGTTGAAACCCTACACTTGGTTGCTAGTCTGCTCCAAGTCTGCAAACATGCACAGGTGAGGAAGCATTTCTTTTGGTGTTGGTACATCTTCCCATATCTATGATTGTGTTATTCATATCCTTCTCCATATAGATAGCGGGAGAGGTTTTTAATGAGCAAAGTGCACTCTTATGCAGGCCACCATACAATAATTAATACATGAACACAATGTTGTAAAGAAGTTCAATGAGTGAATAGAGAAGAGATCAAACAGAAAGAAAAATAAATAGTATACAGATGCAATTTCAAAAGCAAAGAACTGAAAGGAAAGGAAATGCACAGATAGATTGAGGTTATATGCCCCGAGGTGGCAGGCCAACCCTGTAGGTAACAGCCCGCCAGCCAAGTAAAGGACCAGCGCACAGCGAGGGTCACTTAATGAGGCTGGTGAGCCGTTACGGACAGGGTCGGCAGGCCACCAAGGGGCATATCGCCATTAGCACCTGTGTAGTTCGCAACACGGGAGAAAATTATAATTTCTTTTAAATGTAAAGTATTTTCTCTCCGTGAACGGAACGCCTCGCAGCGTCCCGTTTACAGAGAGAAAATACTATACAATATGAAGCCCCTCTTCCATTTCCATCGTGGCCAAATGGACTGGGAAGAGGAGCGGCAGGGGCTTTGGGGGCGGGTCCCACCGCAGCAATCAGGTCACTGGGATTTGGGAGGGAGTTAAAAGAAAGCAGGGTCACCGGTGGGAAGACGGCAGGCAGGGGATCCAGCCATCAGGTGACTTCGAACATGGTCTAACACTAGCAGTATCAGCCCACATTCCTAGCCTCCTGAGCGGCTGGTGCCCATGCCCAGCGTGCAAATATTAATATATATTGTGAAAAGTCAAAACCACCAATACCAATCTAGGCATTTCAGATTCCAAATTAAGGGAAAGCAACACAGAACAAGACACACTTGTAAAAAAACCTGTAGAAAGGTGGATTAAGAGCACATGTATTTGGTACAGAGAGAGTTTTGCAGGCAGGGAGGAGAGGCAGAAAAAGCCTAACTGTGGTAAGACAATGCATTACTTGTTTTAGAAACATTTTGTATGGATTCACAGTGACCTAGAAGACTTTGGGAGCAAAATTGGCCATGTGCTGTCAAGTCCCTTGGCAGTTGAGCATGCTAGCTTGAACTGAAATAGAAAGTGAAGACAAAACCTGCACAAAGAGAGTAAAGATGGAGGCAATGGGATGACATTTTTTAATACGGTAAAAACTCGTTTATGCAGCAGCACTGAGAACCCAAGGGTTCGGCTTAATCAAAAATGCCAATTAACCGAATGTTACTTGTCCGAGCTAGATAAAAAAGCCAATAGGATGAATAAACAAGCTTCTGTACCACATGCTCTCTTATCCCTCTCTAAAACCATTACTATTACCAGCAATGTAGGTGCAAGTTCATAGTGTGTTACAGTTATCAATGTCCTGAGTAACAAAGCTATACATGCAACCTGGCAAATTGCAAAGTTAAAAAGAGATTTAAGAGTGGCTAGGATGGAGGTAGGAAGACCATGAAGAAGCGGTTTAGTGTCATGCAGTGTGACAATGCCTGAAGCCTGCATCATACAACAGAGGTTGGGAAAAGGGAGAACTGTTTTTTCATTTACTGAAACAAAGCCAATCGTTGGATAAAAAATCCACATACTTGGCTATCTGTGCCATTAAACGAGGAAATATCAGTGACTACTGGGCGTTAAAGAAATGAAGACACCACTTGCATCTCAGGTTGAATAAAACTTGCTGGAACTATCCCTAGGGTCTTCAGGAACACAGGTTTAGGGTCCCTCTATGGACAGTACATTAGTCTGGAAACCAACCTGTTTTTAAAGTGTCTATTTGAAGCATGGGCATTTACATGTTGGTGTTGTGTAAGACAGAGAATTCAATACCATAATTATAGCCTGGTGGGCTAATACAAATTCTACAGATATCTATGCTAACTGAGGTCTTTGTTCAAGCATCCATCACACCTTTGGCATCATGCTGCATCGAAATAAAATAATTACTACAACAATGATAAACAGGCGCCAGTAAATCATTACGGTCTGGTGGCTACCTGCCGTTTTTTCCAGCACGGTTACTCCCGGACTCGTAATGAGACCCACTGTGTGCCTTAGTCTTGTGACTTTGTTACTACTTTTAGTAACTTGTTATCACTTGTGGTAATTGTTAATCATTGTACAATGCATCTTACAATGGGGTACACTTTTTGTTTTGCCCTAGACTAACATTCAAAGGATTTTTGGTTACTCTAGGTGTGCTAAATTGACATGCTGGTGGCAGCAGTGACTTTTTACCATGTTTTGGTGCTGTTCGTTTCAGCTTTATCGTGCTTAACGCATTTGGCTACTAACTCTATAGTAGGATTGCCTTGGATGTTAAAAAAAAAAACGACTGCCATCCTACTTGTCATTCCTGATTGATGGCATTAAAATCCCAGTCTGTGAAACACTGGGAGTTCACTTTGATGCCACCGTCTCTCTTACCAAGCAAGTAAATGTCATTGCTTCATCAGCTCCATATACAGCTAAGCTTCTCAATGCAGCTAGGCAATACCTCACACAACTAGTTGCCTGACCATTGCCAGATCAATGAACGGAGCGAGACTCGACTACTGCAATGTTTTGTTTGCAGGTACTGCCAAGAAAAACATCTGCAAAAAGCAGATCATACAGAACAATGCCTAACGGTCGGCACTCAACATTTCCAAAAAAGACCACATATCGACAGCAAGAAAGAGGCTCATTGGCTCCCAATAAAATAAAGGACCAACTTAAAAATGTTGACCATCACACACAAATGCCTTCACAACACAGCACTGCCTATCTGGCCCAAAACATTGTCAAGGCCAATCCTACCACACTGGTCAGAGACCCCTATGCCCACCAGCTTATCACACCCAAATACACGCGTGCCAGAGGAAGAGGGGCGAGCTTCCCCCTGTAGCTGAAGCCCAATGGAACTCCCTCCCACCTGCGCTTCAAGCAGAGAGTTCACATGGGGTGTTCAGAAAAGCACTAAAAATGCTCATCTTCACCTAACTGCACATTGTCAAACCTGAATTGTAGAAGCATCTAGCCTCGATGAGATGCCCACCACACCTGCCTTATCCTGTTTTGTTAATACCATCTTTTTTTCCTATTGTTATTTCTAGTTATGCTAAATTTTTGTATCACGTAACAGGTTCGCAACAGGACTCTGATGCCCATGGGCTTAGGCGCTTAACAAATGCAAATAAATAAATACATAGTCCGTGTCGTTCCATCCAAGCCTTGTTGGTTTGATATATTTCACTCAGTGCGTTGGAGTCAGTGTCGTAGTTGTCGAAGATAGGTAAGAGGATTTGGGTGTGATCCGCATAGTTCATATAGGTGACCCCCAAATTGCCTAGGAGGTCAAAGAGGGGCTTAGTAAATATATTGTATAGTGTTGGGGAGACACATGAGCCTTGTGGCACTCTGCAAGTGACTGGGGTTCGGGGCAGCAGCAGGAGAGCAGGAGAAGACTCGAAGACTCTCATTGTGTGGTTAGACAGGAAGGACTCTATCTACGCTATGCCTTTGGTCTAGAAGTGGGCAGCTGATGAAAGGTGTTGGCAGAGGATTTTGTGAATGACAAAGTCAAAAAGCCGCTGAGAGGTCAAGTAAGAGGAGGATGGCCAGTTTGCCCTTGTCTTTGTTTTCATCCATTTGGATTTTTAAGTCCAGGAGGGCGGATTCTGTTCTGTGCCCAGGGCGTAGGCTGAGGAGGTTGTAACTTTCCAGGTATTTTTGGATTTGCGGATCAGCTGCTCTGTCAAGTATTTTAAGGAGAAAAGGTACGGTTGTGAGGCATCCGTCAAACATCTGTCAAACATGTTCATTGCATCTAGGGCAAACAGTACCGGATCTCCCCTTGCCCCGCATGGATTCCATGAAATTCAATGTTTTCCGAGTGTATCCCTGTCGTCCCTGAATTAAACCTACCTGGTCTGAGTATATTAAATGAGGCATCAATGACTCGAGACGTGTGGCTAGGGTTCTGGTGTAGATTTTATCATCCACATTCAGTTAAGAAATCAGGCAATACTATTGCCATTTTGTTAGATCCCTACCTTCCTTAGAAATCACTGATATTAATGCTTTACTAAATGCGGGAGGAGCGAGTCCCACCTCCATGATATTGTTAAAAAGCTTAAATAAATGTGACAGCATAGGCCCTGTAACTCCTTTATAGAAACCTATAGTGAAGCCGTCTCTGCCAGGATCAGAACATCCATATAACATGCTTCCTCATGGGACAGGTATGACACAGGAATCCCTCTATATATTGATCTATTCCTCTTCCTGTTACCCTCTCAACCTTTTTGTACTCCTCATAGAACCTATCAAAACACTGGGCTATGCCAGCAAGGGTTCCCTTTTCCGTTTCCACATCTTCCCTTATCTTCTTCACCCATCTATCCTCCTTTTGTGCCCTAAATCACTGGTCAAGCTGTTCTGCAAAGCCCCCATCTTACCAGAAGGAATCACTGCACCTCAATCGGAAAAGCCTGCCCTTTCAACATCCATAAAGACCAGGTCATGATCTGACGATCCGACTCGCCAGATTCCTCATTGGCTCACCCTGTGTTCACAGTTCTGGTCTGTGAGAAAACAGTCAATTCTAGTATAGGTTTTCATTTAAGGCGGAATAAAAAGTATAGCCCCTTTTTCATGGCTGAGTAGCCCTCCGCATATCCGTCAGCCCTCTTGCCTCCATGATCCACTTAAACCCATGTCCCTGACTAATGGTGGATCTCCCCTCTGAGTCCCTCAGAGAATGCCTAGTCAGGGTCCCATCAGCCCATAGGTTAAAATCACTCCCACCAGCAGCATCTCTCCATGTATCTCTAAGATTATATGAAAGGCCTGCGTACAAAAAGTCAACTGACCCTGATTTGGGCCATTCATACTCCCCCACGCATACCCAGCACAATTGAGAAGCATCCATCCATCCGCTTAGACAACTTCACCTGCTGTAAATGCAATCGCTTAAGGAAAAAAGATCCCAGCCCCTCCCTTCTTCACTGCACCCAATGCCCAGAACACCTCCCCATCATTTGCTTCCCTTATCTGTCGCTGTTCCCCATTTATATACCTCGTCTCCTGTGCAAACAGTATGTCCAGACCAGCCCTCTGAAACTCGCGGACCGCCAGTGACCTCTTCGTGGGCGAGTTCAGCCCCTTGACATTTACTGTTCCTACAATTAGCTGCCCCCCTTATAACACTGCCATCACATTGCCTGCCATATCTTTCCAGTGCCTGTGCAAGCAACCCCCATGTCTAGCACCACTTTGCCTTCGCCCCCTTACAACCTTCTAGCTGTACAAAGAACCTCCTTGTTGCCACTGTTATCTCTGAACCACCCACCCCTCCAAATACAACATAGCATAATCCCACCCAACAACAACAAAAAGAACATTGCCCTCTTCAAAGACAAGGACCCCTAGGATCTGACCCTCCCCTTCAGTACCTAGTTCTCCATCGGCAATCTCACAATTTCTCCCTCACCACCCTCCTTTCACAGCCTTTGGATTCAGGATCACTTTCCAGGAGACGAGTTCCCAGCTTCATGAATTTCCTGCCGCTTCTTCCCTTTTTTGGATCTGTTGGGCCCATTAGCGGTGGACGCCGGCCCCTCTCCTCCTTCTGAGAGGGGTGCTGATCACCTGTCGACAAATCCATGAGATGGCTTAGTGCTTGCATTGCCCCAGAAGCCATGGTGATTCTGTACTCCTCATTATCTTGTTCTAACAGCAAGGCAAACAGACATGCCCATTGATATTTGATGTGCTTACTGGATAGCCACTTATTCAACGGGAAGCAGTCTCTTCTCCTGGACAATGTGATCCCGGATAGGTCCAGACTGTCTCCCCATCATAGGCAATGTCAGGCATGGATCTGTCTTTCCCTAAAACCTTTCCTCCTCTGCGTGCCCACTCTACCATTAAGTCTTTCCCCTTCTCGTACAAGAGGTTAACGGTCGCTCTCAACTTCCTCTCCGCTTTGAAGGGTGATTCACCATCTCACTTATGTACCCCCTGGACCCTGAATTTATTCCTGTGATCCTGATTCACGAAAATCATCCAGCTTGTGGAGCACCTCTTCTTCTTTTGCCTCAATCTCTGTAAGCCTGGCATCCAACCTCATCTCTACCATATCTGTGTTCAATTGTTCATTTTAACATCCTTGCAAGTGCACTGTGGAGGACAGAATGTCACTGCGCAGTGACTTTTTTCGCAGAGAGGATACCTGTATTGTCTTTCTTCATTGCCAAACTGGTGTGCTCTCCCTATAACATGGCTGCCACTCCCATCACCATTTTAGGATCCCTCCTATACATTTGGAGTGAAGTGATTGTGCAGCTCAAGGTGGCACCCATCAGTGCAACCTGCTGCCTGATACTACTAGCCCGCTCCAACAGTCCACCGCTGTGCTGCTTGTTGCCCAGTGGGGTCTCTGTGTAGGGTCGGATCTGCATGACTCTGGTTCTTGCACTCCTTAGTTGCTGCCTCAGTCATAGAAATATACACTCCCCCACCTGGGCACAGTCCGCCTGCCTCCTGCCTACTGTAACACCAAGGCCCTCTTCTATGCCACTCTGCCTTCTCCTTCAATCAGTGACTCAGATATCCCTCCTCCGAACCGAACCTCTCCACGGTCCGCCTCAGTCCACGGCTGCTGGATCAAGTTTCTGCCATGTGCACGGTACCTCGGTTAGTTCACAGCGGGGCATGAAACGGTAAACTGCTTTCCTACCCAGAGGCCTTCCTCACACCAGCCCGGTTCTCCACTCTCCTTTCCCCGTAGGGATCACAGTTGCCGTTACTCTCCTTGGATCGGCAGGCCCTGGATTGAGTTCCTGGGCCACTGTCTTACCGTGCTGCGAAGACTGTGCTTCCATCTGGGAGCAAGGTCACACCCGTCACTCGTGTCTCCGGCTTCTCCTGGGTCAGCTCTTCCTTCGCCTTCTCCACTCTACACGTTTGCACAAACTCAATGTTCGACGGCAATTAACCCTCCGGGAGTTCTGTGGTCGCTTCTTCCCAGTTCACCTACTTCAAAGGCTTGTCATTGCATAGGATGGGAGGTCGTGGGTGCTCTGATCTATGCGGCCATGACAGTCTGAGCCCCTTAGCGGTCTCCTCTGCAAAGACATTTTGAGGTGAACCTCCAGTGATTGCTCCTGTGGCACGTGGAGTGGTTGTATTCAACCATTTTTAAACTCACCATCATTTTACTGGTGTTCGCTACACATGCCCCCATATTGAAACCATGTGGCTGTTATGCTAAACCGCATTAATTATCCTTAATAAAGGTGAAACTGGTATGTGGATTTCTGCTGCCTCAAAACCTGTTTGCCTTGGTTTGAAGAAACTATGCATAAAACAGTACTGTCCTGTGAAACAAAGAGATTTTTCTGGAACCATAGGCTTGCCATACAGAAATATAATGTGCACCAGTAGTTCATCTCACCACTGTGCATTCTTTTTTTTAAATCACAAAGGTTCAGTTCTGACCCTTTCATGAATTACATGAGTAAGGTGTTGTGAGCGAGGCATCAGAGAGGCCCACATTTCCGCTCCCTTTCTATGTTCAATTGGCAAAACTTGTGTTTTACTGTATTGAGGGGAATCCCATGTGCTTCTCCTTTCGTACTCTAAAACATGTTTAAAAAATGTTGATGCCATTTTGGAATTCTTACCTGCACCTCCGAGGAGAAGGTACAAATAAACTGATTTTCTGCTGAAAATCCACCCGAAATACTACTGCCAGTATTTGATACGACCCAGAATAGAGCGCATGGCAAATCTGGCAGCATTTGCCAAATATCGCAGAATTTACCTCTTAAATCCTGGTGTCTTGTGGATTGTTGCAGAGAATTCAAGGCAGTGCGAGAATCACTACCTTTTAAATGCACATCTTTTCAAAAGGAGGAATCGTGCCAAGAACGTGCAATTGTTGTGTGTTTTTTTTCTCCATTTAATCTAATAACACAGTAATGTACGCCATCTCATCAGGAAATGGCATACGTTCAAACCGACAGGACCTGCTAAACTTTCCCAACCAGCTGTGTACAGCAATGCCTTTTCTATTTAATTAAAACAAAGTTTATATGAATGTAGATACACTTTCTCACATATAGAAGTCATGCCATATATGTCTAATCTGTCAATTACTTTGAATTCTTATATGATTTGTCAGTTTTAGTTGACTGCAAAATCTGCTTGCTCAACTGGTCCATAAGTTGTACCATCTCTGTATAAATTACTAATTAGCCTTAGTTGAAGCTTGTTTGTATATTTCTTATTATTCTGAGGGCTTTCTGTAACTAAGCATAGCCCAAGTCTGTTGATTGGCAAATATTCTCTGTGAGTTCATTGTATTGGAAATACTAATCAGGGTTCACCGGCCAATACGACCCAGAGTACGTCTTGAAAACTGGTTGGCCTTTAACTGGAGTTAACGGAACTGGAGTTAACGGAAGTACTTCTCCGGAGACAATGGCATGTTTTCCTGTAGACTGTTCTACATTTCTGCCTACTTCAAAAGTTCCAACACTTTCTTTGAGTACTGGTGATGAACATGAAACAGTCCCACATGTATCTTTCAGTAATTCTGCTGCAACTTAGCGTTTTTTGATTGTCAATGAGTAATGGCCTAAGAGTCGTGTGCAGTTTCCATAATGATGCTTCTGTACACATTTCAGTGCTCAGGAGCACTCTGCAGAGTATACTTTTCCAAACTGTTACTGACACATCTTGATTGCATGACAGCATTGTCAAGTTTATTCTAGCAACATGTAAAAACAGTCTGGCCCTCTTGCTGGCTTGCCTCACCAGTTCACTTTAAGTGCTTCTCATTGGTTTGTTTCACAACGCCTTTGGGTTTTTTCATCATTCAGGGCTCACTAGTCTAGGTGCAGTTGACAGGCCACACGGTCCTCACATCACAGGTCATGCAACCAGGATCCCTGGGCTCTTCAGCCCACCCAGGTTCGTCTATACTTGTCCCTGTGTACCAAATCACACATTCACTTAGTTCCTCTTTGTCTGCCTCTTGACTTTATGTGCTGTTTTATACTTCTCTGTCTTCTCCGTGTTAGTCTCTTGGCTCTGCCCTACTGTGCCATACAGTTCTTGCCAGCCTTTGGCCTTGCCACACTGCATTCACTCATAGAAATTCACTTTGTGATGGTTTTGTGCATCCTCCACCTTTCTATGGCAATCTTTCATACCCTTTTCCATAGTTTGCTTTCACATGGATACGTTGGCTGTCATCTGCTATTTGCTTTGCCCATTAAGTTTTGTTCCATTCAGTATTTAATATGCTTAACTTCACGGTTTCATTCAATTATGTGTTCAATATGCATTCAATATGTTTACTTTCAAGTTTCCGCTCAGTTCGGTATTCAATATGCATTTGATATGCTCCATTTCAAATGTCCATTCAGTTGGGTATTCCAAATGCATTCGATGTGCTTAATTTCAGGTTTCCATTCAGTTTGGTATTCAAAATGCATTCAATGCACTTAATTTCAAGGAAGGTTACTTATTTACGGCACGCTAAGAACATCCCAGCGCTTGAGTGTCTCTCCTCAACGCTCACCGGCTCTTTGCGTCCCCCTCAAGCGGATCTCGCTTCTTCTCCTCTGCCTCTGGAGCCGGAAGGGCCAACCTTTGCGAGCTCTGCACGCCTGTGGGCTATTATCTTCTGCACGCCGGCACTTCACATGCTTCTCTTCAGACACGGACGGCGTCCTTTCTTTTCCTTGTTCGGTCGCAGCTCCTGCTGCTCACTCTTTAACGCAAAGGCTCCCACATTTTTGACAACTACATAACCCACTTGCCTTGGGCTCCACAAATCTTCTGGGATATCGGCCGTCATCCGGGCTCCTTCTCCGGTCCCACAACGGCTACCTCCTCATAAAAAGATCCCCCTGCTGGTCTCTCCCACACAGGCTTCCCCGTTGCTCCCCTTGCTGGTTTCTGGCCCGCTTTTTGTATACTTGCATCCACTTGACAGATTGCAGGTGTAGATTCCCAATTGGGCTTGCCTGACCATAATTAAAAAGACATGCCTGACCCTCACAGCACTCTGCAGGCATCTTCCTTGTCCTAGTACCAAAGTGGTGAAAAGGCTTAGTGTTCATTACTCTTACTCGCCTCTTTCTTGTCCCAGTACTGTCAGATATCTAATGTGTGGAAATGAGGGGTGCTGGCTTAAAATAGCCAATAAAAGCTGGGGAAGGAGGAGGTTGGTCTTCAATAGGGAAAGGGGGATACCATGTCTCTCCTGTGGGCACCCCACTCCCAATCCCTGAAGAGCCTCCACTCAGGTGATCCTCCCTCGCGTCTCCACCCTCAGTGTCAGGATCCAAGAGTGCTGGCCTTTCCCTGGCCACCCGAACAAAGGATCCAAGGGAAGTAGGAGTGAGAATACCCTCAGGTTTCTCTATAATAGATTGACTACCTACTGTTTCATTGTTAATAATCAGAAATTGCTTTTAAGCAAAGATTTTAGTGGTGTTTACTAGGATTGTTTAGTTCTAGTCAATTGTTAAGGAGATCATTTTGTATATGGATTTTATTGTGGTTTATATATTGCTCGAAAATGTCTTGGTTTTGGAAGAGTGGAATGTAATGTTGTATGAATAAAGATATAATACTTATGAAAGGGCTTTTTTTTTAAACATCTTTTATTAGCATTTGTTAGACAAAGCAATAGTGGATTGAATTAAAAAAGCTGGTGCATGCATGGATATGAGAAGAGGACATAATACACATTTCTAGTTCAGGATCGAAGGAGTCCAATAGTTTTTGCACTAAGACCTTACTAAGGACCCCTCTGGCCCCCCTCCCTCCGGGTTGATCTTTCCATGCTCTGTCTCTGCAGCATAGTAAACTGTTTTCCCCAACAACTGATCCCCCTGCCCCCCCAACTGAGTTGCTTCCGTGTGTTGCTGATAGGCAAGTTGTCTTTGTTGTGGTGTGGCGCCGCTGAATGCTAGTGTTCATATTGATGGCGTGTGTTTCCTCCTTTTGCCCATGCCTTCCCATGTTACTGGTGTTTCCATCATTCCCCTTTTCTTCCTCTAGATGTATGGTTCTGTTAATTCTCTACATTTCTGAGCTCTTGTGGGGTTGTGAGTTTGATGTCGCATGAGGGCTGCTGCTTCCATTCTGCAGGTTTTGGCTAAAAGTGCTTTTCTTGCTGTCAGGGTCGGGGGAGTTTTGGCTTTCCAATGAATGATAAAGAGCTTGCGTGCTGTGAACAGGATTATGTTATAAGTTTGCGTGTGAGCCCCTCTTCATGCTGATCATTGGCCTCTGCTCCAAGGAGCATCACTTCAGGAGTAAATGCCACTGTGGCCCCTGCAATATCATTTAGTTGTTCATGGACTTCCCTCCAGTATGGAGTGATCCTAGGGCAGTGCCAAAGTATGTGTCCGAACGTGCTTGTGGCTCCGCATTCTCGCCAACATTCGTCTGTGTGAGCTATCCCCATCCGGTGTAGTGTGGAGCAGGTGCAATACAGCCTCTGTAGTATTTTGTATTGGACCTCCCTGTTCCTCTGGTTTATCGAGACTAGCAGTATGTCCTTGAAGTAGTCCCTGAGATCTGCTTCATTGATATGGATGCCTAGGTCTTCTGTCCAGATGCGTGCAAGCGTGTGGATACAAACCCGATTCTGCGGGGCTGTCATTTGGTAAAATGTGCAGAGGCGTGGGAAGGTTCCGAGGCGTGTCCCAACTCGGACTCGCAGGGAGCTGTAGCTATGGGCGGGTGGGGTTTGGCCACATGTTGAAGCATAGTGGCACAGATTGAATGATAAGTTAACCAGTCGTCTTCGTTCAGGCCAAGTATTACACGCGTGTCTTGGAACGTCTGCAGTGTCCCCCCTTCGCATATGTCCATGATTCTTGTATGGGCCCATGGGTGGTCTTGATTTCAGTGTATTTTGTGTTTCGAGCCGAGGTGCAATGTTGCCCTGATGCCTGCCCAAGGCGGTACGTGCTGCGTTTGGATCCCTTGCGCTGCTCTGAGCTTGTGCCACTGGGATAATGTTGGCCGAGTATGGGATGTTTCTTAATATTGCTCGGGAGCTTATCTGGGGGAATGGCCATGATCTCAATTGGGTTGAGAGGCTGCATTAAGGCGATTTCCATTGCTCTCCAACTGGAGTCGTCAGCTGCATACAACCATCGATTTATCCAACACAGCTCTGCAGCTTGGTGATATGCCTTGAGCGAGGGTGCCGCCAGGCCACCGTTTTCCTTGGAGGCCTGCGGGACTGATAAGCGGATTCTGGCTTTCTTCACCTTCCATATGAACTTGAAGATTGCTTTATCCAGGTCTTGCATGGATGCTGTTGTAGGGCTGTTAGGGATCATCATGGCAACATACGTGAGCTTGGGGAACGAGTTCATCTTCAGGGCGTTAATGCGCCCATTGAGTGATAGATTTAAATTGTCCCATCTTTTAAGGTCTTGGCATATACCCGCTATCTTCTGGGGATAATTTAGGTCTCTGATGTTTTCTAATGAGGCGCTGATGTTAATGCCCAGATACTTTATGTGGTGCGTTTGGAGCTGGAATGTCGCTACTCCGCCTGGGTCCCAAGAGAAGTCAGGTCGCAGTGACATGACCTCGGACTTGGTCCAGTTTATAATGTACCCTGCTATAGGACCTGTCTCGAGTAAGAGTGCCCTAATGTGCGGTAGAGCAGTGGGGCCATTGCTGACAGAGAGGAGCATGTCATCAGCATATAGGTACACCCTTATGTAAGTGCTTTTAAATGTAAAACTTTGTGCACACAAAAAATGAAAATATTTGTATATGTCCCAGATGACCTAAAAATAAATGTCGGCATCTATCATCTACAGGACCTACTGGAGAGTTTGTCCACGTCACCTCAACTACATTGCCAAACCTTATACCTCCAAGAAGAACCTAATCTTGCATCCACGATTGCAGTAAAGCGTCAAGCAATAGCAACAGGGAAGCGACTTGCCTTTGTAAATCTTGGAACACACTAACATACAACTCAAGACGTAAACCTCTGACAATCCTCTTTCACAAGCTCCTCTAAACAGATATAAACAGCTTGTAATGTTTGTTACATCACATCATCCTAATTACAGCATGAGAAAATAATCATTTACATTACAGACAATGGGAAAACAGCTCGCTGGCAAGGACTCTAATGTCTGCACAGCTAACGCATGGGGAAAAACAATGATTTCACCAAGGTCACACTGTGAATGTATGACCCTGGTGAAGTTTTTGTTTGCACCGAGCATGCTAGAGCCCCCCTTCCTATTGCGCAGTGTCTGCACATCATAAAGAACACACTTAAGAAAGCAGGCTATTAAGCGCACTTACAGCCTGAAAGCAATGTTGCTGATTGCCTACAATGGTGAAATAATGGAGAACATAAAAGAGAAACCTTGTATACAGACTTGTACTGATGTTTAGAGTCTGGATTTCTTACTTTCTTATTTCCAAATAAGAAGGCTATATATGCTGTAAAGTAAAAAATAAAAATAAAAAAACACGTTTTACCATTACTCAACAGTCTCCTTTACATGCAACACAGTCGATTTCAAAAACAGTTTCGTGAAATGTCAGCATTACACACAACTCAAAAATATTATCACTGGTCGTAAAGCCAGCCACTGGCTTGGGAGCGAGAGACAGAAACTCACTCTTGCATATATTGTAACATTCAAGTCAGACAAGTATGATGAAGCATGATGAGGTGTCACATACAAAAGTACCACACAACTATGACACACAAAATGTATCCCTCATGCAAAACACCTTTTCTCCCACAACTAATTGTATCTCCTCGCTGTGCATAACCTTGCAACCCTTTGCTTACAGTTTCTTCTCTGTGAGGAACCTTCAACTGCTCCAGGACACCATTAACAGTGATACGCAATCACCCATTCCCCTATTTTCTGAAAGTATAATCATTAGTGCCAAATGCATTTATTGCTTTTTTACCAGTTAACTTTGTACACATCATGTCCATAGATTCCATAATGAATGTTCTCTTCTCCTTCACTTGTTATCAACCAATCTCTCCTGCATGTCAAAAACTGAAGGCCTGGCCACACCCACTTCTTACTACTCCATGGGCCTCATTCCGAGTATGGCGGTAAGGGATAGCGGCCACCGGTAACGAGACCGGTGGCGGTATTCCCTTACCGCCATACTCCGAGTTCCCTCTGCGCCCTCGCCCTTAACGCCTGCTTTGAGCAGGTGTTAAAGTCGAGGGCGCAAAGGGGCCTCCAAGCCAATAACGGTGACCGTAATGAACGGTCACCGTTATTTGCATCTTCCCCATTCCCATTGAGCCCTATGGGGGCTCATTCGGGAATGGGGAAGAGCCTTGGTGAATGGGGAATTACTGCCCCGCCAACCTTGGAATGGGGCGGTGATTCCGCCATCCACCAAGGCGCTGCCGGTCCGGGTACGGCGTCAACCAAGGCGTTAATAGCGCCATTGGTTAGCGCCGTACTCGGAATGAGGCCCCATGTTTCTTACTTAAAGTATTATTTTAATGAGTCCCTCCTCTTTGCCTCTGCCTTCGCCCCCCTCTCCCCTGCTGATCTGTTTTCTCTCTCGGCACCGTGCACCTGGCCACCCTCTGTCCTCCGGGCGCAGGTACCTGCTCACCCTGCCACCTTCTTGCACTGCCTCCATGCCACCACTTGCACTGGGGTCTGTATCTGTACCCATACAGCTCCTCACACCCCTTCTTTTCCTTCTGCATTTATTAGACAGATCTTGTCTGCTACCTTACACCCAGCACTTGCCACTAGATGGCTGCACTACCACTCTTTATTGTCGGTATTATTTATTTCATTTATTATTATTTATTTGTTTTCTCCTTTGCTCCGCACTTTCCACTTCTCCCCCCTTCCATGAACTTTTCCCCTTCTCCCTCTCCCATGCACTGGCGCGTTCTCAATGTCACTGGGCCGTTGTTTTGTTCTCCCTCGTTTCCCTCCCCTGCCTTGTCGCGCGAGCGCGATATAAATACAATTTCAATTCAATTAACAATTTAAAAAGAGGTGATTGTTTCTGACACTTTGTCGACACTGTGCATTGCTTTACAACTCTTTCCTGATATGTATACATGTTTCTGTACAAACTTAGACGCGCAGCGAGATGAACACACATACTCACACAACTAATCCCTGTTCTCCAGATGCTATAACGTTGTTGTGCCTTCTCATTCACTTGCTTTAAAACTCTATCTCCTGCAACCTTCATTTTCACACTTCAAAAATGGAAGACCTTGCCAGGCCCATTGCTGACCACTCCCTGTTTTTAGGGGGGAAATGATTTTTTTTAACATCAATTCTGTCTTGAAACCTCACGTATTTCTTCAATAACAATTTGAAAAGAGAGGAGCACTTCTAACAGTTTGTCCCCACTGTGTGGTGCCCTCTAAACATTTCCTGACAACTGTTTGGAATTGTGTCTGCACAAAATGTAAGAGATGCAAACCACCATTAACGCACATACAAAACCATCTTAACCCTTTGCTTCTGATTCCCAAAAATAGGTGTGCCTAGGTGTGCCTTCGCTACTCTCTCTTATTTATATTTATTTGCACTTTTAAAGCGCTCACACAGCCCGTGGGCATGGAGGTGCTGTTACAGGAATATGCCTCTTAGTTGCGTATTTATACTTAATACCCAGAGGTTTCTAAGCGCGGACCCAGGTATCAAACCTGTGTTGCTTCCTGTCGTCTCGTTGCAGCTGAGCTATAATCCTGGGATAGCTTTCAACCGGTCTCTCCTGTAGACATAATTTTCAAAGATCATAAAATGAAGGCAATACCATTCCACTGGCTGACTGCTCTGAATTTCTTAAGATACACCTCAACTCTGTCTGCAAAAATAATTTAAAGAGACCTGAGTGCTTCTGACACTTTGCCCCCGGTAAGTTGCCTTCCAAGACTTTCCTAATATGTTTTTGAATTTGATTTTGTATTAACTTCAACATATGCACAGTACCATTGATTGACATTCTCAACAAAAGCTCAATCCTCCTCAGAGACCATACTTAGGCGAGTCTATGCTTTCAACTAGTCTCCCCTGGCGACATTATGTTTGCAGTTTAGAAAAGGAAGGCTCTGCCAAGCCCACTGCTGACCTATAGCTGTTTTTCAAGTAATTTCTGATTTTATAGCCAGCCTTAAGTCTATTTTACATAATAACTTAAAGAGACATGAGTGCAGACACTTTGTACACACTGTCTAGTGCCTTCAAATACTTTCCTGATATGTGTTTCTTTGTTTCTCATGTGTTTCTGTACAAACCTGAACATGCATGGTGTCTACTAAATAGATAATCTCATCATTTATTCCACCAATCTACCTTGCTTGTACACCTCACTCCCAGGTGACAACTCACCTGGCCAAACCAAGTATTATTGTAGTTTCTCCTCTCTACTGAACCAAGTTTTCAATTTCCTACAGCAATAAATCAGTTACTACTGCTACCTTAATTGTTATTATATGATAGTTTATTTGTATAGCGCCTATACCCATGAGTTTCAAAGCGCTTCAAGGCGGGGGGGAGCAAGGGAAAATACAATAACATTCTTACAAGGCCTTGAGACATTAAGAATGGGAAATTAACTACCGCACTAGGCCTGACGAAATTTCTGATAGTGCAAGGGGAATGACAATAGGTAAGGGAAAGAGGGTGGGGGGAATAGACAAGCGACTATCGTACTAGGCCTGATGGCATTTCTGGTAGTGCAAGGGGATTGATAATAGGTAAGGGAAAGGGAGGGCGGGGGAGAGGAACAGACAAGCGACAATCATACTAGGCCTGACAACATTTCTGATAGAGCAAGTGCATACAATATGATGAAGAGAGAGAGAAGAGGAGAGAAGGTAGGGAGAGGAAGAGAAAACTGAGAAACAGTGAGTAAGATGAAAAAGAAGCAACGCCGGCGAAATACAGTGTTATGCAGCAAACAAAAAGAGGGAATGAGCCCTGCCAAGATGCAGAGGTCAATAATCAACACCGTATGTTGCAAGAGTCCAGCAGGTGCAGGCCAAAATTCAAAGTCGTTAATGGGCACAACATGATTCAGGGCCACCATGATTATGTGATGCTTCAAACACGTCCAGCATGAGAACGACGAGATTCAAAATGGGTGAACAAACATGAGTCAAAAAGTCAATTCAAAACATCAGCTACAAGGTGGTGATGGGACACCCATAATGTGTCAATTAGTCTATGACTACATCTAGTTAATTGACACCTTTTCACCACTTACCTAGAATCCTAACCTACTTTGCTTACATCATTACCGTTCCCTGTGCCTATCTTGCATACCTAGCTATCTTTGCGATAGATGCTCACCACACCTATTCTACCGATACCCCAATCCCCACTTAATCACCCAAAGTGGCCACTGGAACAGACCTGCATCCAGACCCACCAGTCACTGTACCCACATAGCAATTCCATGTGCAACCGACCATGACTTGTAGCCATGACAAATGCCATTTTGCCCCACTGCATCCCAATTTGTCATGCGCCAGGCACAAACATCACGCCCTAACTAGCCAGTGATGGCCCCATCCTGTGACCAGTAGCAAAATTGACCAGAGCAAGGCTTTGGGCCATACTCTACATCCCACCAACCTCACCAATCCCAGTGGCCACTTTTTCTCAATTGTGATTGATCGATTGATTGATTGATTGATTATTTATATAGCACCTATAGACAATGTGTTTCAAAGCGCTTCAAGGCAGGGAGGGAACATGGGAAAATACAGTGACATTCTTACAGGTCCTTGATACATTCAGAATGTAAAAAATTAACTATCATAATCAGCCTGGCGACATTTCAGATAGTGCAAATGCTGTAGACAATGATGAGGAGGGGGGGGGGGGGTGGGAAGGAGAATGAGACAGAGAAGCGGCTACATTACTATGCCTAACGAGAATTGGGGTAGTGCCGCAATTTAACACGAGGAGGGGGGATAGGGGCGGTTGGAGTAAGGGAAAAGGAGAAGAACAAAACAACCGACTATCATACTAGGCCTGACAACATTTCAGATAGTGATGGAGGGGGAGAGGGAGGAAAAAACAAAAGGGGAGGGGCGGGACAAATAAGCTGCTATCAAACAGGTCAGGAGACAGACATATGTGATAGAGTAAGAGCTATTGACAATGATAGGGAGGGGAGGAGGGGTGGACAAGAGAATGAGACAGACATGCAGCTACATTACTGTGCCTGACGATAATTCCATGATCAACTGACCATGACTTGTAGCCATGTCCGATGGTCACTTTTTCCACAGCATGGCATTAACCATTCACCATGCCCGTGCCCTGTCAAGTCAACAAAGGTAGCCAATGGGCTGGGAATAGGGCTAGGGTCATGCCCAGTGACCACTTCGATTCCACTGCAGAATCATGAGTCACTGGCCATTGGTAATTGTGGCTTTGGACTTGAAACTGCCCACAAACCCACCAAACTAACCAAATTGATAACTTAGGGCATGCATTTTTAGGGTGTTGCACTGCCAACAAACACCCTGATTCACAGAGCAGTGCAGTGTATTTTTGCAGTACAAAGTGACTTTGCACTATAGAAATATACGTTGCACCCACCACTCTGTGAATCATGCAGTGCAACGTCACTTTGCAACGCGCTAAAAATTCCATAAATCAGGCCCTTAGTGCCTTGGAAATATTCTATGCCTTCACAACATACACCGCCAAATTAGATCTGAACACAGATGTTTCTGGAAAGGGCTCATAAAGTACTACATGACCACACTACCGCTTTTCCCATAGAAAACGCCTGCAAACCATCATAACTACAGGTCACATGATGTAGAATCAGCCTGTCTGGGTGCAGAGCACTATACATCGCATGAGCCAAACTAACATTCAACAGACACTTTCAGAAGCAGTCTGAAAGCAACTTTCCTATTGCATGCACCTGTTGTCAGTCTTGCATGCATATCTCAGGATATTATTTTATCTCCATAAACCCCACCTCTGCAGCATTAGTGCATCAACAGGCTTTACTAAAACCCTTTATAACTCAATGGGTTCCTGGTGTTTTTGAAAGGGGGCTGTTGATGCTGTTAATTTGTTCCGCTTTCCTTCCTTTAACTACAAGTATTTAAAAAAAAATATAGGGCCATAACAATACGAATTATAAACACAAGATCTCCAATTATACATGTAAAAAAAATTTAAATATACTTTGTGAAATGTTTTGTTGTAGCACTGGAGGGCATGAATATAGATTTTGTTGTATTTCCATTTTTCTTTCCTTTCATTCCTTTATTTATTTATTTATATCTATTGCACCAGTAACTCGCAAGTTTCGGGGCGCAGATACATGAACATGTATGAACAAAATATGAAATGACAAGACAGTGTCTGTGTGCTTAGTGCATGTGATTGGAAGTGCCAATGTGTCGGTTTTCATTGAAGAGATGGGTCTGCGCCATATTACGGAAGCGTAGGTAGTTGGCTTCTTTTCTTATGTTGGAAGGCGGATTGTTCCAAAGGCCTGCTGTGATAATCAGGAAGGATTTACCCAGTCCAAGCTTGCGTTTGTGTGTGGTCACCACCATCCTGGTTTGGTCCGTAGATCTTAATCTGCAGATGGGTGTGTATGTGTGTACTTTAAATAAGTAACGCATATATACCAAAAGACCAAAGCAAAATTAAATGTTCTGCAAAATAAAAATGACAATTCCATGTCAAACCTTGTGTAATTTACTTTTGTGTAATGTTTTGGGTATGGATGACTCAAGCAAGAGTTTACATTACAAGATTAGAAGACCTGTCTCTCCTCAAGCTCGACTCTGCTCCAAGCACAAGCCTCCAGTTGTAACTCTACATCACCAGAAGTTGCCTGTCCAACCTCAAGAGAGGGCCCACCTCTTGTTACCTGGTGGAGATGGGAAAACAATAGCAATAACAGCCATTCAATTGGTCTCATCCTGGTTCCTCATCTGCCTCCCTGACCCACTATAATAGACATTACTTTTTTTTTTAACTTTCTTTATTCGGTTTTATTTATTGACAGATGCGGGAGTTGATAAGGACACTGCAAAGAAGTTAGTAGACCTTACTTTCAAAGCCTGACCCTATTATCCTCTATGACCCGGAATTATGTCAAAGTGCTTGTGAAATATTTAATATATTTAATAGCAGAGGCTGAAAGAGTGGAGTGGAGAGTTTCAGTGCACCGCCAAGAAAGGCAACATCTCTGCTACCAAATCACAGGCTATCAAGTAGTCCGTCTTTAATCACCAATGAGTATACTTTCTATCTTCCCAAAGCCACACCTTAGACCATATGAAAAATGATTAGGAGCAGGTTGTTGCCGGGACCTTCATGGATACTGGGAAGAAATGTCACGATTGTCATAAGCTCGATTATGTCGCTGTTCTGACCGAGTTGTGCTCATGCTGTGGGATGTTTTTACCCATGCATCCAAGCCCTACCATAAAACTGTGCATTACTGGCATTGAAAACATCATGATGGCCAGAACTCCCCAGAGAGTGCACAGGGAAAACATGAAGAATAGGCTGCCACCCATTTTTACCTATGTTGTGAGCACAGGAGGGCACTGCCTAAAACCACCATTGGGCTACACACAAAGTAGCCTGAAACCATTGGGAATGGCAATGCTGATTGCCAAAAGCGCCCCAGAACTGTGGGGAATTCATTTTCTTAATGTCAAAAATGGATGCAATACTGGTGCTCACCACTTTCAGAAAGCCGGCGTTTTAAAACCACCAGACTTTTGTGTAAAACTGACCAAATGAACCCAAACCAGGCCAAGGAAAGACTTGCTAAGAGGTGGATACAATGTAAAACTATATTCTGAAATGACTTGAAGGAAGTAATCATTTAATGTATATATAAAAAATAGCTGGGGATGTCAGCAGCTTAAGTGAATTTGGGTTTAAAGCCACTAAAATCGAAATGTTTAGAATAAATGAGTGACCTACTTGCGAGTGTCACATAGGTTGCAATTGTTTAAATGTCATAGTTCTGAACTTAGAATCAGCATTCTAGCTGCATGTGCAAAAATTGTAAGTTGGATTTGAATGTAAAAAACTGGGAACTAAAGTGACATTTAGCTGAATTCTGCCTGACAACTACCCCCGACAGGAGTTGAACTGGCTCAACAACTCTTCCCAGGCCTGGCTGCATCCTGCTGCCCCACCAAAAGGAGGTGACACCTCTCTGATTGAATTGGGGGAGTGGTACCTGCAGACTGCAGGAAGTTGAACAAAGCCCTGTCCTGGACTCAGGCAAATGTTATATTGGGGGGGTCGAAAAATGGCTTCCTCTTGGGAGAAACTGGGAGGGGCAGTACCTGTGAGGGCAAGCTGAGCTTGGGGGAAGTGGATAAACCAGAAATTCCACCATGTGCTTTGGAAAACCACACCCCTTTGCGGCCAGAGCATGATTTTAAAAAGATGGATAATTCACAGTGCGGACTTGTCAAAATTATATAAACAACATAATCATTCTTGGGATTTTTCTGTGCACATTTTAAGAGGTGTTAGGACCCTGTGGTATGTTCTTGGGGATAGTAGCGGAAAAAAAGGTTGTTACTCCAAATATATGCATGTTAAAAATCTGACACTTTATCATCTGAAACCCATATCCCTGGTGCACATTTGTGTAAAATCTGGAAAGATTTAGAGGTCGTTATCTGGATGAAAAGGGGAGAATTCTTTCATAAGTGGACACGCCATCGTACAAAGACAGGGATCGGATGGTTTGGTGCTACAGAAAATATGTTAACTGGACCTATAATATTAGAAAAAAAGTACATAGATAAATATGTATTTGGGTCAGAAATAGATTTGTGTGCAATTTGACAAGGGGAGGTTCCTCTGACCATAAAACCTACAGCATCACTCTGACACTCCATTTCTTTCCCCCAATCAAGGGAGAGAGGAAAGCTTGGCCAATGATAAGTGAGAGGGGCAGGCTTAGCTAGGCCCAGGCACCCACCCATTTTCAAAATGCATAAAAGGAACATTGAAACCCAGGTAGAGACATTCACTTTCCACTTTCTTGCGGGACGCTTTGCCGGGAGACTTCAGACTTCACATCTAGAGATCCAGACTTCAAATCCATCAATCTCCAGAGACCAGAAATTAACTCCAGAATTTGTAGCAGAGAGGCCTGAATCCACAAGCTGAATCCTCTTCAGCAGGCCTCAAAACCAACCAAACTATTCAACAGCCGGGCGAGCTGTTTGAATCCTTTGCCAAGAACTTTTTCAAGAACCTGTAGCAGTATCCAGAAAGCAGTGCTGTATCCAGAACCAGAGAGAACCAGAGACCAGATCGCTGTGAAAAACTGCTAGCAGAAGTCCAGCCAATCCTGACCCGATCGGTGACGAAGTCGCATTCCTGTCCAAAATCTAGTGTGAGTACCGAGCTAGCACTGTGCCAAAACCAATCTCTTAGTTTAAAATAATCTAATCCAAACTATTCTAGCCTATTAGAACTGCCTCCTAGAATCGTGTCATTCTGTCATCTTTAAAACTGAAAACTGTCATCTGTCATTCTGAGCTTTAAAATTTCAAATCCGAAAAACTACCTTATCTCCGGAACCGTTTGGGCAAGGAGCGAGTTTTAACTGTCATCTTAAAGCTAAGATTCTAAGCTTTCCAACGAGCCTAGAACCGACTTCCTACTCCTTATGGTGCCTCCGTAATTGCGCTTGACGCACGCAACTTAATTTGCAGCGATTTGACATTTTGCTTAATTTCAGCCACGTGTAAAAATATTTGTCCTTGCTTTCCTTGCTGAAATTCGTGTGCAACCTGACAATCATTCATAGAGCATTGCTAAAGTGATCCTGAATTAATTTAAGTATCTCTCACTCACCCTGGACCCCCTATAGGAAATTAAAAGCAATTTTAGCACATTTTTCAATTCATTGTTATTACATTCTAAGCATTTTGGGCCTGTGTTTAAAACTCCCACCTGTTTCGTCTAAGCTTGCTAGGGGGGAACTGAATTATATTGTTTGCATTCCTGAGAACTGTATGCTCTCCTTTTCATCTCCTTACATTGCATAGAGGGGGAGTGAATTGTTCAAGAAAAAGTGATCATATTATCTTTTGGTTGAAATCATATCAAGGTTATTTCTGTGTTGTATTCTGTCTCACCTTGCCTTTCCTTGAACCATATAAAGCATTCTCTGCCACCTTATTCTTCTGTTCCTATTCATAAGTTACCAAGAACTGTGCAACTGTAGGATTACCTACTGCTGATTACTGATCATCCTCACAAGTGTGCTATCAAATATTAATTCATTATAAAAGTGTGATAGATATATATTGTTTAATTTCAAATAAACCCTTCAAATTTGCAAAACAAACCTACTTCTTGGCTCAGTGGGGTCAGGGGAATTCTAAGAGAGGGGTGTTATATAAGGGTTGTCATCCAGAGTAAACGAACTGGACATAAAAATATATTAATAAGGGTTTCCCTCAGCATCCCAGACTAGGCATTGATTTGGCTGTAGTGTTGAATTGAATCCGCTTACAATGCTTTGATGGGGCGGTTCCCACTCACGAAAGGCTCAGATTAATGGCAGGTGATGTCCTTGAGCCTGTCGGATCCAAGGTGATTGTCCCAGGCTGTAATGGGAACCCAGACAAAATTGTTGTTTCCACTCACTCTTGATTCCGGTCCACAAAGAAGCCAAAACCATTCCCATGGTGCTGTCAATCTCACATCAGAGGTACAGAGACCCAGAAACGGTCTGATCCCCCAAACCTGACTTCGGGCCATGGTGAAGCTGCCAGACACTATTCCTATGTTACTGTGTATGCTAACTCAGAGGTCCTGGAAAAATCTGTTTCCCCTGAAATGTCTTCTGCATCCCACAGAGGCCCTGCACACTACCCAATGCAAGGGTCCAGCATTTCTGTTAGGGAGAAGAGGTGGGAAAACAATAGCAATGGCCACTCTTGTTCCCAAAACCAAATGTTCATGTCAATGGAGAGGGGCTAACAATCTGACACCTGTTCACTGAGTATCACCCTGGTTCAACTTCTGCTTTGCTGTCCCGGTGAAGTAGTAAACACTTTCAAGCCCCTGATAAATCAGACTATAGCTATGAGGAGGAGGATGCATGTGTTCCTTGGAACTCAAAGGAAACTTGGAAATAATGACGTCATAAACATAGGATCAACCATCTCACAGCTGTGACAGTGTCCTGCTTGCTCATGCACTGATGTGGTGGTACCTTCTCATGGAAGGGTAATTAACACTTTAAAGCACTCCCCCTAACCCAGAAATCTCAACTGAAAAATGTGCCTCATTACATGTCCGGCGGTAACCCTGCCGGTGCTATTGGCGGGTTGCCGCCGGGCTTGTAAGATTTAACACTTGTGGCTTGCCAGTTACACCGGGGGATTACAAATCCGGCATTCCGAAAGGTCACGCGCCAGTAAATTGGATTTCCCCATTCCCATTGAGTCCCATACCAGGCATTTGGGCTCTGCAATGCCACATTTGGATATTTACACTGAAGTGGCCATTCACTGATATGTGAATCCCTAAAGAAAGGGCACATTGTGATTGCATGCTGCATCAGGGGACATGTGACTGCCCATGGGAACATCCCTTCTGACAGTGACAAGGAAGTGGAAGAAAGTGCACATGCAGGATGTACCCATTCAGATGAACAGGATAGGCTGATCACCATTGTTAGGAAAGATTTCTCTTTATTGCATCTTTTCCTTCCATCTTCATAGAACCCCCAAGCTCTTTGGTTTTACTTTTTAATCTGACCTGTACTTTTTGCAGTGCAGTGAAGTCTGAAGCTTCACTACACTGACTTTTGCTCATATGTCATGGGGAATCTCACATGTCCTTAAGGCTGTCAGTACTGGGAGACCTTGTTTCCCTTAGTCGTGTTACTGTGTTACTACTTTTGGTTACTTGTGTGTCACTTGTGGTAACTGTTTATCATTGTACAATGCAGCTTACACTGCAGTACAATGGGGTGCATTTTAGTTTTGTCCTAGACTAACACTCAGAGGATGTTTGGTTACTCTAGGTGTGCTAAAAGGATAAGCTGGTGGCAGCAGGGCCTTTTTCACACTTTTGGGGAATTTTCGTTTAGGCTTACCGCATTTACCGTGTTTGGATACTAACTGTGGCTACTGGTTAAACATGGGCGTGCCACAATATTTTTCGCTTGTCCTTTTGCCATCATGTTCTTTAGCCTTCTTCCTGGCCTGAGAGGCCAGGAAAATCCTTATAAGGACTTCCAGTGCCCTGGAAAGCAAAAGCTTTTGGCGGTCTACTGGAGGGCTGAGTGTGTTTGCTGACAAGATGTGGGCTGGGACTGTCTGGTCCCAATCCCAAAACCCGTTTCAGTGTGTCTGAGTGGTATGCATGGATGTTCCTGCCAGTGGTCTTGATTGGTCCACTGCTGGGGTGTGTGTGTGTGGGCTAGACCTGCTATTGGCTAGTGGGTGTTTCAGCTCTTAACTGGATTTTAGGATAAGAAGAGGACCGCTGCACCCCTACTTCAAAGATCCTGGAGAAACCTGAAGGAGCCAAAAATCCTATCCAGCTGAAAAACACGCGAAGAAACCTGAAACCTGACTGAAAGAGGCCTGGTGACCAACTTCTGTTGGTGTCCTGGAGGAGCCCTGTCTTGCTTGTAATCTTTAGCAGTGCTGCAAAGGAGCTGCGACCCTTGGAATGGAGAGACCATCCATTCCTGACGTCTGCTCTGTGCCCTGCAAAAGGAAGCCTTCGGAAGTGCCCTGGAAACATCCTGTGGCTGACCAGCTTCAATATTGAGCAACCCTGCTGCCGGCGTCACCATTTCGAGTTCCGACTTGGAACTTGGGGAATCCTCAGCTGGCACTATGAGACTGACATCTACGAAACTTCGGTATCCTAGCATTGAGGTGACCTGAGATAGGAGGGAAAGTCTAACCACGGCTGCTGAGTCCCTTTGCGTCGCCGTGCTGCAGTGACCACCATCTGAAATTGCTTACCTGACCCGAGTCCAGTCCTGAGAGGGGTCCTGCATCCTGTTTTGCTGCAATCTTCCACCAAGAGTTCTTGCAACAGTGAAAGACACCAACCAGAGATCAGTTAGAACCTGCAAGCCCTGTGAATCGAGGACTGTGACTTTCAGCGGGGAAAAGCAACCTTGGACCCCCTTCCTTTGTCCTGCCAAGTCTGGGGAAGAATCAGAGTACAGGGGGTAAGTTACACGGGTTCTTAGCTACCCCTTTACTCCCATTATAAGTCAATGGGCTTATAGTAAACCTTTATTCTAACAATGTTGGCCTTGCCATTGCTTGCTTGTGCAAGACCTCGGAAAGTTGGGATTACTTTTGGTAGTTAGTTTTACTTGTACCCTAACCATAAAAACCCGTCACTGGACCCCAGAGACCCAACCTGCATTTCTTCCTGCTTCAAAGTTTCTGAGGAACGTTTTCCTGAACTATTGGGCAAAAGGCCCAGACAGCTTAGGGCTAGACAATTTTAGTGAGGGATCATCTCTTTGGACCTTGAGTGCATAATATCAATCTAACCTTTCCTTTGCAGGAGTTTTTGATGTGTATTATGCCCTATAAGAAGTGACTGTATGTAGGTATCTATTGATTATTAGTGTTGTCTGATAACTGTACTTGCTAGTAGTCATTTTTCACAGTGTGTTTTGGTCAATAAATAACTGTATTTGTATACATCCTGTCTAAGTGTAATTTGTGATTCCCATTGTGTGACTTCATTGTGGACCCTTCATAAGCTCATCACCTCTGAAGACCTCAGCCTAGACCGCCTGGCACTGCTACCTGAACTGGTTTGGCTACAGCTCCCCAGAGTTGACCCTTTCCAATATAGGTTGGCCTTCTATGAATCTGGCCACCAGGCCAGAGTATAGAAAATCAGTCCTAACAAGCATGCAGCAGTTTATGGACAGTTTCTTTGAACTCCTGTGAGGGGCCGATTGGTGATGACATGAGGTAAACCAATGGCCATCTGATAATTGGGGAGTGTGGTAGTATTTGTGTCATGTCCACATAATCAATTGCATGGAGCAGAACAATTGTACATGTGTCCTTATTGAGGCATATGTGATGGTGGGGATTTTGATAAATTCATAGACACACACTTTAGTGCCTCATTTGCAAGTCTGGTTTATAGGGATTGCTATGTCGTCAGAAGCATGTTGATGGAGAGCATATATTAGCTGAGCAAATATGTAAGAATGCAGTCAGCTACATGCTCTGCAACGTGCTTACAAAGTTTGGAATGTGGCACATATGTGTCAGGCAGAAGCTTAACCAAAGTGGCTATGCAGTATGGACATGGGCTCAACTTTTTGGTTGTTCCTCATTAGATAACACTACATGCATGTTCCAGTATCTCCCTACTATGTTTTTCTGACTAATGTATCTGTGCCATCACTGTGCTCATGAAGGTCTACCGACCCAGGGAACAGGTTACCCACTACTTGACAACGAAATTATACAAGCAAACCAACTTCAGATGGACTATGTCCCCCACAATGCCTTTCTTTCCCAATTGGAAAACCAGAATGGATCAGGGAAATTACGTTATGTCTTCAAGGGCAAGGATACCATAGGAAAACCATTCAAGGACAGGAGGGCCCTGAGTGAAACTTGAATACCCAAATAGCCCCCTAAATCAATGTCCTTCCAACAGCAGCTTAGAGGGATATCTTCCACACAAGCAGCATGTCCAGAAAGTCCATGCACCAAGAGTTTCAAAATGGCCACAAGTGCACTTATAGATTTAGCCCAGCCCTTCTGCCTCATTATGACTGTTTGAAAGTGAGCCTAGCCAATCCCATCGCTCGCAACCTTCCTTTTTACTGCTGCAGACCATCAGCCCTAGTTCCAATCAGGGTGAGGGGGCATGTTACTGCATAGGCCAGGCAGCCCACTCCAGTGTGGTGGCTGAAAGGAGCAGGTGGCTCCCCTTTGGAGACGGCTTCAGCTGGAACACTGCTCGAGATGAGAGGTGCTGACGAGACATTCAGGACTGGAGAGTGCTGCAGAGCGGAGCTGGAGGGGTGGCAGAAGAAGAGAGATGGGGGTGACTTCTTTAGAAGTCAAGAAAGTGTTGAGCGATAAAGGGGAGAGAACGAAGGGAACGTGGAAGTAAAACAAGACATTGAGTGGAAGGCAGTGGTAAGAACGGGGGAACAGAGAGAGGAAATGAATTTAGGAGTAAAGTGTCAGAATATGAATTCACCAGAGGGAAGGAGGGTGCACATACAACCCTGGGGTTGAAGGAAGGAGTGACATTAGAAGCCTGGAGGGGAGAAGGAAGCCCCGGAATGGAGTGGAAATCTGCAACAATAACTAACGAAGCAGAGGAGGTGGTTAGACTATAGGGGAAGAAGGTTTTTACATCAAGAGAAAAGGTAGAGTACCGGACTAGGTTGTAGTAAGGAGGCAGAGATGAGGGCGGATGAGGTAGGTGAGAGTGAGGAGTCTAAGGACAAGACTTCTTCCGGTGAGGAGAGTGTAGACGACTAGCCAGAGGTTGATGTGGAGTGGAAGAGGAAAAAGAAAGCCGTAAAGAAAGGACTAATAAAGTTAATGAAACATTTAAATATGTGTGTGCGTTTCTGGATATAAATATAGATCTTGTAAAACTGTTAAACCCTACCTTATACACTTCCTAAGATATCTGATTCCTTGCCTCTTACTCTATAAAATACAAAATTCAATCATGTTTTGTTATAGCCTCAGCTAAAGTCAAATGAATCTTTCATAAACTCACTCGAGCATTGCTACTTAGATTTAGCTCACACATACATACAAACCACCACCACCTCACTCCTTCTCTCTAAGGTTTACCACCAGTGACTGATGTAGTGCTCTGGAAGCTGGTCCCTCATATAAGCAGCCAAATCTGGCTGCTAAATTTCATTAGCCGAATGTCCTAAAAGATTGAAAAACTCAAGTGATTCTGAATTTCGTCTGAACTAATTCGGCCAGGATTAATCATAGGTCGGACTTACCCAGTGCTGCTCCCAGTGCACACCCTAAGCCCCTTTTGATAAGTGCTTCTTCACTTGCTGCATGATAACTGGAATAGCAAACATGGATCCGTCTTGACCTTTGTTAATCTGGTGACTCCTTTAGAGAGACATTCGTATCAGTGTATATTACTACTGCTTTTGATGTTTAACGCTTAAAAAGAGGTAAACAAATGAATCCCATTGCTGCCTTCCCGTTAGAGATATGTTAATGGCCATCCAGAGGATTTCTCCAATGGTATCCAGTGATAATAGAGAATATAATGACAGGGAATGCTATAACAGGGGAACACAATCAGAGAAAAAAACATCAAACATTTTAAAAAATATATATGGGGGGTGGGGTAAGGAGGTAAAACGGGAATTGGGTTGGGGTTGGTTTAAACACATAGAGAAATGGGAGTTCGGGAGGAAGACACCATCAAAAATCAAAAAAAGATTCAATATGTTTTCACTGTTATTGTTTTCGCTGAAAAAACATTCTCTGTTATGTATTCCCTGTAATCACATTGAACCTTCTCCAACATGAGCCTGGTGATGAGAGCTGTTTGGTTATGTTCTGTTCTGTTCTGTTCTATTAGGTTCCATAACACACTCTGCTCTGCTTCCAATTGCATGGCACGACACAACTCCAGAAGCCTGTGGTAATAATCTCGTGAATTTTGTATTGGGGGTTTATAGGCAGCAATACACACTCTCTACTGTTCTGCAGCACAGTGCTGAGGTCCCTTTATTATTGGACTAGAGTTTTTGGCTGCATCTGTGCAAGTCTGGTCGGTATTATGGCAACTGTGACCGTGCACAAGAGCAGAATGCAGCTTCCATTGCGCATGAGCTGGCAATATGAACAGCACAAACCTTCTAATGTATGTGCATGGATAAAGCACAACCTCAAGGGGGTTATTAAGAAAGGTGTGAGACCTAGAGAATTCATGGTTATCTCCAAACCAGAGCAAAGCCAGGGATCTGGTTTTGATATGAGTGCCAAACATAAGCTGAGCTAGCTAAATTATACCTGTTAGATATTGATAGAGAAATATTGATAGAGAAAAATGTGTAGGTAGTGCAAGCATCGGCACACACCAAGTACACCACTGGAACCGTACCTACCTCCAAAACACAAAACCTCTCGTTGGAATCCTGCATTCCCTCCTCCATAGCCATGAACGCTACCTGCCGTCCTTCCTCCTCACCTCACTGCCCCACAGAAAAAGACCTGCCTGGCACCCATCCTACCCACGATCACAACAGAAGACCCCACCTGGCACCCTGCTTTCCGACCACAAACAGCACAAGATCTCTACCTAGAATGTTGCCTCAACAGCTCCATAAGTATAATCCCTACCTTGCGTCTTGCATCCTTACCCCTAACAACAAAAGACTCCAAACCTCCAATCCTGCATCCTCACCCTCAGAAGACAAAATCCCTACCTGGGGCCCTGTCTCCCCACCCATCCACAACAAAAGACCCATACCTGGCGTCCTACCTCCACACTCCCAGCATAAGACCCTACTGGGCATTCTACCTCCCCACTCCCGCCAACAAAAAACTTCTAGCGGGCATCCTGCCTCCCCACCCTCACAACAACAGATACCTATCTGACATCCTGCCCTCCAACGTCAGTACCACAACACCCCTGCCTCGTTTCTTCGCTTCCTGCGTTCCTCCCCCTCCACACCCTCCAAAACTACCATGTTGACGAGGATGGGTCCGTCATTTGAATTAGGGGGCAGGGAGGCTAGAAGAGATGGGAAACTGCGACTCCATTGACGCATCGTGTTAAGAGGGGAAAGCATCTCAGAAACACTGTTACTCAACTCACCACGTCTTTCTTCTCACGCCCCAAACACCTCAGCCAATTCTGGGTTGAGAGTGGTGAGACAGAAAGTCAGACACACACCCTCCCCCCCCCCCCCCCCATTCTGGAAAGATATTTAGGTCCTTATTCACAGAATGTTTTTCAAAGGGGTTTTGCCATTATAAAACGCTTCCATGAATTAGGCCCCAAGTATTGTGTTTTTATTTTTTATTTCGGCAGTAGCACGAGAAGGATGGGTTCGGCCCATGTTTCCAGCAGCTAGTGGCCCAATTGGCTCGCCCAGCTGTAGCCATTAAAAAACCCAACCTGCATGGAAGCAATGCAGATCTTCCATAGCCCCACCATTTTACTATATATACATAACTGACTTATGTTATGGAGCCAAAATTGTGCGCCTTTTTCCCCTAGTGTATCTGTGTCAACATGGCGCCGGCGTGGTAGACGTTGAGATGTATAGGACCTCTGGTTTGCATTACAATACTTCAAACGTATCCTTATTGCCACACTTTGAAACTCGCGCCTATTATAATCAGCAGGGACCTTTCTATGCTATTCATGCTAATTCTACACCACTCAGAGGCCCTGAAATACCATAATTGTATATACGATTCACCTCAAATTACGTTAAGTGCTTCCCCATAACGTTTCTCGATTCCCCCACCTCAGAACCGCAGCGCCTCATCCGACCGCGGGTTTCATGCTGCCGCTCAGCCCAGGCAAAACATTTTTTTAAATAAATCATAATCATTAAACCGTGAAAGGCATTTATACACGCAGGAGCCTCGTGGCCATCACATATTTCTCTCTATCGATATTTGGCGGATGTGAAGAGGTTTTCGGCTCCCTGCGTGCTATTTTTCAGGTTAACACTTTGCAATTCCCCTGCGAGCCGGCAACGTCTTGACTGCGCGCTCCTGTTGCAGGCTTGCGATCTGTGCAAACCGCCGCCTTTCAAGCGGACAGCTTTACGGGCTGATTTACGGGCCACATAAAATTCACATTGCTAAACTGTTTAGCTGACCTCTTTCTTTAGTTTCCTTGACATTAATCATAGGGAAGCATTTTATTTTCTTTCTTGTGGATTTAATGATGTCCGGGCCATGATACATTCGCCGAGGTCGCTCAGACTTTCCTGTCACAGAAAGCACGACGGTTTAAAGTGCCCTAAGAAACACACGTACAACCCCTTTCATCCATTGGCGTTTACACTTCACAAAGTTCGCTTCTTTGTATGTCAAGGGTTTGCCAAGTCTTAAAACGACTATTTATACAAGTACGTTACTTTCCTATCAATTAACACCCACATATGTAATAGCCTAGTGGTCTCCAAAATAATCAGTCACATATATTGACATATAGTTGATACTTGAGAACTCTTATATTTGCGTTAACGATTCTTGGGTGCTTTTTTACAGCAATCAAGAACGCACCGAAGAAATGACCTCTTGAAATACATGTTTGATTGCAGTAGTCGACGAATATTTGACACCGGTTCATAAGATTTCAGCTGACAAATTCTTCAATTCCAAGCAAAGAATTGTCGAACATTTACCAGAGTTTTCCACTAAATGAAACTGGCAAATACCTGTAGATCATTGCCTGCCGAAGGGGATCTCTCACAGAAATTAATTGCATGCCGCATAACATGACCACCGGGCGAGGGGTGGTGAGGGGCGTGGCACAAGACGTATTGTTTTGTTATGAAGGGTGCGAAAACAAATGTTTACCTTTACCTTTTGGCTGGGGGCAAAACTATGGGGAAATAACATCTGATTATTATGAGATATTCCAAACCATTATCACGTGGTATTTAAAAATTTAACACTGAGGTATTTTCCAAATATCACATAAGGTAAATACCACATTCAGTATGGGTGGTTAACGTTTAAAACCAGATTTATGCCAAATAACACTCTTTTTACTGATCTCATTATTCTCGTCAACATGGCATTTGTAGTGTAAATAGGAATGGCTCTTACATCAGGATATAAAGATTAATAACATATAAAGTCATCACATACGTTTTACAGTATGCACAAAACATGTACATCAAACCCTCAGGCACTTTGTAATGCACGCAGGACACACCACATTAACAGGTAACAAGAGTCGGCACATGTGGATTTGCAAGCAACTTGATGAGAGAGTCCCTAGAATGGCCCTTCTGTCCCCCATACACATAACAGCCTGAAGAATGAGAAACGAGAGATGCCAGTTGCTGTTTGGCGAGACCCCTGGAGGGCCAGTACATTCTTCATATGTGAGCAGATATTCTCTTAGACAACCCTTCAAAACCTATCCAACTGACGTCTTCACGGATACAGATGCCACATCACTGTAACAGGTTGACTAATGATAAATATCCAGCTGTGCTGATGTCATTAGCCATGAGGCCAACTCGCATCCCTGCACAAGTTACACAGACACGCACATGCACACACGAAGAACATGCATACACAGTTCCGTAGACAGAGGACAGATACATGAACATACGGCCAGAAGCTTTTTTTCCTTTCACTAGCCAAACGCAGAAACGCAAGAAACAAAGAGTCACACAGAGCAAGCTTGCAGCCGCTTATTGCAGCTAACCATATGGAACTTCAGGCACATATAAGGAACCTGGAAGAGCCGAATACTACTAACCTCAAGAGAAACCAATAGAATATATTTATATATATATATACATATATAAACCATAGATAGTAATGAAATTGCATGAGGCCACAGGCCTCAGAATAAGGAACAAAGAGATGCAGTTTCTGCAGCATGAAGCAAATGGCCAGTGCTTGCAGCCAAGGGCAAGGGCAGATGGAACATTCCTGGCTCCCGGGGCAGGGAGCTACCTGCAAAATAAGAGAATAAATCCTCACTAATTGCAGACCGAAAAGCTCAATTTTGCAGTATTCATTCACGTGACTGAGCCAAGCCGAACAATAGCCCGTTACCTGTGGTGGGAAGAGAAGTGGTTCCCAACGAAGACAGATGGAATTGTTACATGTGTTACCCAACAAACATTGCAACCTGCAGGCACTCTCCCAGGCTAGGTGGCTATACCAGTGGCAACAATTGGGACACACAGTCTTTCCTATTACCTTGAGAAGGTACACTGAGTTCTGGGAACAGAGCTGGGTCCCAGGCATGGGGGACCCACTCCAGCCAATCAAGCAGGCCAAATCCTGGGGTGGTGTGTAATGGACAAGGGTCAATGCCCATCCTGCAAGCATGCAGCAATGTAATAGATATTTTTTGGGGAAGTCTCAGGCAACCCCATCTGACATGGAAGGACCAGTTAGGCTACCCATATAGGTGACTTCCATAGGTAACACCACCCAAGTGACCCAATTGAATGCGCTCTTATGTCTTTTGGGCAGAGTTAGCACTTGTGAAGCAATTGTGTAATACAAGCTCATGACACAGGCTCAAGAGCTGTGATTGCCAGAGAATTTGTTTTTTCATGTATGATCCCTGTCTGTTTGGAAAATAAAGGACAGTTCTAACTTGCCCTTGGCTGAGTCCTCCGTCTTTTACATTCCGGCAGAGCAGGGTGAGTGCAGCAACATTTTCTTTCATACTGAGATCCCCCCCCTCGGCCTGTTGTTGAACTGGTGACCGGAAAATTGTGTTTTTTCACTTGTGATTCTCTCCGTTGTCTCGTGTCCCTGCCTTCCTCCTCCCCGCTCCTGTTTCCTCCTTCCGACCTGCCTCCCAACCCGCCCAACCCCCTGATTGGCTTCTGGTTCCTGGAGCTGAGGCCTGTTTGTTTGCTGCTCGCCCACACTCGCCATTTACATTCCGGCAGAGAAGGGTGAGTGCAGCAACATTTTCTTTCAAACTGAGCTGCCCCCCCTGGGCCTGTTGTTGAACTGGGGACCGGCAAATTGTGTTTTTTTTCACTTTGTGATTCCCTCTGTTGTCCCGTGTCCCTGCCTTCCTCCTCCCCGCTCCTGTTTCCTCCTTCCCGCTCGCCTCCCAACCCGCCCACCCCCCCTGATTTGCCTCCCCTCCCCTTATTACTATCCTTCCTATGGCAGGCTCTGCCCGGCAGCCCTCGGCTAAGGGCCCCAGGCAAAGGGTGTCTCCTACTGGTGGCTCACCTGTTGGTGTCTGCAGCCACCCACCCTTCAGCCCTCCTGCTTAACCCCCCTAGTGGAACTCACATTTCCTCTGCAGTTCTACTTGCATAAACCACCTGCTTTTAGTACCGCATTGTGAAACCTAGGCCTTTTCTCCCTCTTTAGGATTCTCAGATTTAGGTGGTTTCCCATTGGTTTTAATTTGCTTGTACCTGCACCACTAACATTGCATTGTTTTTAATTTGCTTGCATCTGCACCACTAAAATTGTACTGTGAAACCTAGGCCTTTTCTCCCTCTTTAGGATTCTCAAATTCAGGTATGTCTTCTCCCCTGTCTTAGAGTGTCGTGTGCTTTTCTGCGCCCACATCCTGAGTACCGTCGTCTTGTCCTATTGCTCTACTCACTTGCCTCTCGCTGTCTTGTCTTGTCTTCTACCTCTGGACCCCTCCTCTCCCGCCTACTCTATGGTGCTCTCTTTCTCCCCTATCTTTTCTAACTGCTTCTCTATTGACTATCCTGCTCTCCTCACTAAGTCTGGTAGGAAAAAGTTTAAAAATTACATCCTGGTCTCCAAACCAGGCCTCCCTATCGCTGACACCTACACCAGTGCCTCCTCCAAAGAAACTCTCACTGACATCCTCTTTGTCGTTCCTTCACCGGATCTAGGGACCCCTCATATGGTCTCTGTGCTCTCTCCCTTCTAATCTTCTACCATTAATGGTGGCACCCATTGGGACACCCTCCTAGCCTCCTTCCCATCCTCTAAGGTCATCATTAATATTTACTCTAATGGGACCGTCTTGGTCCAAGGCCCTCAGGCCAACCTCCATCTCTTTGATAGACGCTTTCCGCGCCTCATCAACATCCTTTCTTCTCCTGCTGTCCCATCTCCCCTTTCCTTGGCTACCTTGCCTTCCCCCTCCCTCTCTGCCCCCTCCCGGGCTCTCTCTACATTTCCACAGGGCATAGCTTTGATCTGTATCCCTCCCAGGAAGTCCTTAAAGGATGGCAACCTTCTCCACATTGCCACTCTTAACTCCTGCTCCGCTGTCAAACATTCCTCTGATATCTGCCGCCTTCTTGAAGAACTTGATGTTGAGGTCCTCGGTCTCACTGAGACATGGTTTACGGCCAGCTCTGTCACCAGCTTTGACACGCTCCTACCAGATGGCTACAAGATCCTCTCCCCTTATTGGCAAAGTGGCCTCCGGTGGAGCTCCTCCTCAGCTCAGGAAGAAGTCCAGCGATTCCTGGAGACAGAGAAAAAAAGAGATTTCATCAGACGACTCCTCAGACTTCCATACAGACTCAGGTGAGGAGAGTGTTGGGGAACTAAACACTACTATGCAAACAGAATCTGAGAGATTGCAACGCCAAAAGGAAAAGGCCACCTTGGAACAATACCAATAAATGGTAAATGCCATACAGGCTTTAACAGCTGAAGTTCAGTCACTAAGAGCTGATAATACTGCTCTAAGGCAACAGGTCCAACAGATTGGACAACAGGCTCCGCAGCGGGATGACAACCGAGGGAAATTACCACCCATCTCACTGTCATGTGGAAAATACGATGGCAATCCGAAGAAGATGAAAGAATTCCTGGATGCCTGTACGGTACATTTTACATTTCGTCCCAAGACCTATGACTTGGTCAGAACTAAGGTGGGGTTCTTGATTTCCAACTTAATCGGAAACACTCTGGCATGGGCCACCCCTCTGGTGATGAGTTCTGACCCAGTCCTCACTAATTATTTTACTTTTGTTCAAAGATTCAGAGAAAGATTTGAAAGACCAGAAGTTTTGTATTCCACCTTTGAGAATCTGCTAGACATCCAACAAGGTTCATCAGACGTCCAGATATACGTCACAGGGTTCCAAAGAATAGTCTCAGAAGCAGGATGGCCCGAGTCTTCTCAACAGGCCATCTTCCGAAGCGGGCTCCATGAAGATATTAAAGATTAGCTGACGAGAGTAGCCAGACCAACTTCCTTCTAAGACTTGGTATCCTTGGTTCTACAAATAGGGGTCTGCATGGCTGAAAGGGAGGCAGAAAAGAAGAAGCCACACACTTACATACCATTTCCAAACCCTCCCTCAGTACCTGAAAAAGGACAAGTGGAAGAATCAATGCAAATAGGAACCGCAAGAGGTCCTCTCTCAATCATTGAACGCAAGAGACCAAAGGACCTTGGTCTATGTATGTATTGTGGTTTGAACATCCATCTGCCACGTGACTGTCGTGAAGTCCCTCCCAGAAGACAGGGAAACTAAAGACACCAACCTTAAACAGGGTAAGGGAAGGGGTGAGCATCGTAAATCCCTGTCGCCCAGCACAGCCTTCAGTCCTAGACAATTGCAGTTTAATGGTAATCAAGATCCAGATAGAATGGAATTGTGGAGATTCAGTGGAGTGTCTAGCCATGTTGGATTGTGGAGCAGCTGGCAATTTCGTGGATGACAAGTGGGCCAGAGAACAACAAATTCCTAGACGCCCTAAAATACGATTTATACCAGTGGAAGGATTAGATGGAACACCACTGACTTCAGGTCCTATTAGCCATGAAACACAGGAAGTAAGGATCAAGATGGCTAACCACCAGGAATACCTCACCTTTGATCTTATCAGGGCGGCACATTTTCCAGTGATATTGGGAATACCCTGGCTAAGAAAGCATAATCCCAACATTGATTGGAGTATGAATACAGTAGACTTCAGATCTCAGTTTTGCAGTCAGCACTGTTTGGTCCCAGAGATTTCGCCACTTGTACAGGTAACACTGCATCCTTCACGCAGTGTCAACATGGTACCTGTTCCATATCAAGAGTTCATAGATGTGTTCACGGACACCCAACCTTTTTGTATTTTGCCACCCCATCGCAAAGAAGATTGTAGGATAGACCTGATTCCTGATGCTGTTATCCCATTTGGAAGGATGTTTCCGTTGTCTCTACCCGAAAAGGAGGCCCTGAGGGAGTATCTCGCTATCAACCTAGAGAACGGTCTCATTAGGGAATCCTCTTCATCAGCAGGGGCTCACCTCTTTTTCATTTCCAAGAAAGGAACAACTGAACTGTGACCCTGTATTGATTACAGAAGTCTTAACAGTCTAACAGTACGGGACAGATGTCAAATGCCATTGATGAAGGACATTATCAAAGCTGTCCAGAGGGCCTGAGTTTTCACTAAACTGGACCTGAGAGGGGCCTACCACCTCCTGAGAATACACGAAGGGTACGAGTGGAAAACAGTGTTCCAAACCCCACTTGGACATTACGAATACAGAGTTATGCCTTTTGGTTTAGTGAATGCACCTGCACCATTTCAGCGATTTATGGACAATGTTTTTGTGGACATGCTTTTCTCCTCAGTTGTTGTTTACTTGGACGACATCCTCATATATTCTACCACTTTAGCTGAACATCACATTCAGGTCACGGAAGTCTTACATCGACTGAGAAGAAACAGTCTATTAGCCAAAACTGAAAAATGCGTCTTTGAAGCATCCACGGTACCCTACCTAGGGTTTATTCTATCCGCTGATAAGATACAGATGGATCCCAGCAAGATGGATGCAATCACAAATTGGCATGTACCCTCCACCATCAAGGATATACAGAGGTTTTTAGGGCTCTCGAATTTCTATCGGAAATTCATCCCTAACTTCTCCAACATTATTCTACCAATCACCAACTTACTTAAGAAAGGCGCAAAGTTTGTTTGGGATTCCAGCACGGAACAAGCCTTCCGACAATTAAAGAAGTCCTTTGTAACAGCACCTGTCCTTAGACAACCGGACCAATCACAACCGTTCATAGTGGAAACAGATGCCTCCTATGAAGCCATTGGCGCCGCGCTGTTACAGAAAGTGAAAGACGGCTTGGAACATCCGGTAGCCTATTACTCCCGAACATTAAGTCCGAGCTAACAGAATTATTCTGTGTTAGAAAAAGAACTTTTGGGCGCCCGACAAGCTTGTGAAGAATGGAGGCATCTTCTCCAGGGATCGGTCGTCCCTTTCCTAGTCCGCACAGATCACCAAAATCTCAAAGTACTGCAGAGGATGGAGTGTCACAACTCAAGGCATGCCCGATGGGCTATTTCTTCTCACAGTTTGACTTCGTGATCACATACCTACCCGCAAAGGACAACACTCTGGCTGATGCCCTTTCCTGAAGTTTGGGCGAAGAATCAGGAGGATACCAAGAACATGAACTCATGTTAGCAGGAAAGAGATTCATCAACACTATAAACACATTTCTCCAACAGGTACAGGCAGTACAGCAGAAGAACCGAAATGCCAGAACCGACTTGAACAATAAGGGTGGTCTTCTCTTCAAGAATGACGCCTTGTTTATACTTACCCGAACATTACAAATACAGGTAATGTCCTGGTGCCACGATATCCCTTCAGCAGGTCATAAGGGTCAGAGGGCCACAATAGAACTAACATCCCGTCAATTTTGGTGGCCTTCTCTGGTCAAGGATGTAAAGGAATACATGGCTGACTGTCCAGTATGTGCTCAAAATAAATACTCCTACCACAAACCCTTAGGTTTATTGCAACAAGAAACACTTCCGGATGGTCCTTGGCAGCACATATCCATGGATTTTATTGTGGACTTGCCAGTTTCTTGTGAACACACCGCCATAATGGTCACAGTCGACTCTTTCAGTAAACTGGCACATTTCTCTCCTCTAAAAGGACTCCCTACAGCCAGTGTTGCAGCAGAGGTCTTCTTGAGAGATGTGGTTAGACTTCATGGACTCCCCAACAACATAGTTTCTGACAGAGGCACACAATTTACGTCTAGGTTTTGGACTACTCTTTGTAAAACATTAGGAATCAGGTGATCCCTTTGTTCTGGGTTTCACCCGGAGAGCAATGGGCAGACAGAGCGCTTAAACGCTACTCTGGAACAATATATTTGATGCTTTTTCAATCAGGAACAAAGTTCCATCTTCTACCCATGGCAGAATTCTCGTACAATAATACAAGACACACTTCCATAGGTATGAGTCTGTTCAAATGCACCTATGGTTACCACCCAAAGCATATTCCACTTTCCGGCTTATCTCCTACAAATATGCCTTCAGTGGATCATCTACTAGATGAATTACAAAGGCTTCACCAAGAATCACACTCCAATCTCGAGAAGGCTCGACAGGACTGCAAAAGATGGGCAGATCAGAAATGGGGCCCTAGCCCTCAGTGGGAAGTAGGAACCAGGGTTTGGCTGTCTACTAAATACCTACCAAGATGGGTTCATCCAGGAAAGTTTGCACCCCGGTATCTGGGACCCTTTTGTATTTCAGCCAAGATCAATCCGGTGGGCTACAGATTGGAACTCCCTTTAAACCTCAAGAGGATCCACCCAGTCTTTCATACCTCACTCTTAAAACCATATATAAAAGACCCTCATTCCCGTAAGACTAGAAAACCACCTTAAAAAACCCAGATATTCCTGAGGAATATGAAGTATCCGATATTCTTGATTCACGATACAAGAAAGGAGTGCTACAATACTTGGTCTTTTGGAACAGATATCCAATGACTGATTGCATTTGGGATCCTGTTAAGAACATCATGGCTCCTCGTTTGCTGCAGAAGTTTCACCGCCTCCATCCAGGAAAGCCGGGAGGAAGACTCCTGAGAAGCGGTCATACTGTCATGGTTCGCCGGCCATGGAAGCTATGGTGAAGGTGGAGGAAATAGAGAAAGGACTAATGCTCCCTTCTGTAACGCTATGCGTGTTCTAGTCTTCCCAGCCTTAAATATCTGGAAGTATTTCAGATGTTTTGGGAAGCGATTACCAATGCTCCGGTTTGTTTGTTCCTGTACCCTGCTCTCAGGTGGATTACTCTCTTTGTTTTTTCCCGCTTTCTGCTTTGCCTCCTCCCCTCCTCCCGTTTCCTTCCCGTTTGCCTTTAGTCCCTCGCAGCGCTCCTTCGGCTATGTTGCTCTCTTCGGCCTGCCTTGCTCTTTACTCTGCTCTGTGTGCGGAGTTCTTCAGTGCTCGATACTCCAGATTTCATCACTGCTATGGAGATCTGTATCTAGACTCCCTCATTGGAATTTCACATCTCCAACCTCACAGCATTGCATACTGGGATTCAAAGTCCTCATCGAAGTCCTCATCTGGCTCATCTCTTTAAAAACCTGCCAGGGTTTTTCGGCAAAGCTTTTCCCTGGTTTGGGGTGGGCTCCCTGGGGTCCCCGCTGCCAGGCAAATAGCCTTATTGCAAAGTGGCCTCCAGTGGAGCTCATCCTCAGCTCTCCAGACAGAAGGGGAAGATAGACAGGAAGAAGTCCAGCGATTCCTGGAGACGGAGAAGAAAAGAGATTTCATCAGACGACTCAGACTTCCATACAGACTCAGATGAGGAGAGGGTTGGGGAACTAAACACTACTGTGCAAATAGAATCTGAGAACCTCTCCTGTCCCTTCCCAGGCCCTCTGCACGACACTGGCTTCTCACTACATTTCTAAAACTCAGGACACCCTGTCCTTACTCTCTTCCTTTTGCCTCCCTCCCGCTTTTCCCTGCTCTTCGTATGGCCCTTCTGCAGCCACCCCTCCTCCCTCATTCTCTTCCTTTCCCCTTTTCTCTGCAGACAAGTTTTCTAGACAAGTCTGATCTATGAAAGTCTTGTTGAAACAGGTTCACCCCTGTTCCTCCAAAACTATCAAGGACCACATCGACTCCCTGGCTTCTGCCCTGGCTGATTTCTGCAATCACTCCTTCGCCACTAGAGTCTTCCCTTCCCCCCTGAAGCACTCCCTTGTGCACCCTCTTCTTAAGAAACCGTCTGCCGACCCCTCCTGCCCCACTAACTATCGCCCAATCTCCATCACTCCCTTCCTGGGCAAGCTCCTGGAGAAACAGGCCATCTCCCAGCTCAATCTTCACACTGAATCTGTTGGTTGTCTTCATGACCATCAGTCTGGCTTCAGAGCTGCCAGAAGCACAGAAACTGCTCTCCTGAACATCAGTGAAGACCTGCTCACCAACCTTGATTCAAACACCCCTTGCGTTCTCATCTTGCTTGATCTCTCTTCTGCCTTTGACACTGTCAACCATGCCATCCTGCTCAACCATCTCCGTGATAACCTGGGTATCACTGGTCAGGCTCTGGCGTGGCTGACTTCTTTCCTCTCTAACCGACCCTCCCAGGTCCAACTTGGGTCCTTCCTCTCCGACATCTTTTTCTCTACCTGTGGTGTCCCCCAGGGATCTAACCTCTCTCCCTGGCTGTTCAACCAATACCTGGCTCTCCTTTCCCACTGTATTGCCGCTTTCTGTCCCAATTTTCAGTGCTATGCGGATGATACCCAGCTCATTTTCAGGCTACCCTCGGCCTCCTCCTCTCCTTCCCTCATCGCTGACTGTCTGTCTGACTTCCAGGAGTGCTATGCCACCAACAAACTCTGCCTTAATGCCAGTAAGACTGAGATTCTACTCATCAGCACACCCACTCCCTCCTTCCCTGCACCTCTCTAGCCGGCCTCTCTTGTCCCTCTTCCTACTCCCACCTGCAAGGCTAAAAACCTCGCGGTCATCTTCGATGCTGCACTCTCCTTCTCCCCTCACATCTCTGACATCTCTAAGAAGTCACACTACCAGCTACACCTCCTCAGAGGTATTCTTCATTTCCTCTCCTTCCCCCAGAAGCTCACTGTCTCCAAAGCTCTGGTCCTCTCTAGGCTGGCTATTGTAACAGCCTCTATCTAAATCTACCTGCCTCTACTCTCTGCCCTCTGCAACTTATCCAGAACAGGACTGCAAGACTTGTCCTTGGCCTCAAGCCCAGGGACTGTATCTCTCCAGCACTGACATCTCTGCACTGGCTCCCAGTGGCTGCGAGGATTAAGTTCAAAACCCTCTGCATTGTGCACAAGGCCTTCTGGGGTCTGGGGCCGCAATACCTTCAACACTCTCTTCCTAAATATCATCCTTCTCGAGCTCTTCGCTCATCCGCCTCCAACTCCCTCTGGGTCAGTCGCTTCTCCAAGCAACGAGTTGGTGGCAGATCACTCTCTTCGGCAGGGGCCTCTCTCTGGAACAGCCGTCCTGCCTCCCTGAAACTTGAGGAGAACCATCTCAGATTCCAGAAGCACCTCGAAACTTTCCTCTTTGTTTCTGTTTTCTCTCCCCCTGTCACCTGCTGAACTCCCAACTGAAACTGCACTGGTTACCTGGCCACTTTTTCTGATCTCTGGCACAGCCCCCGTCAATTGCCCACCTGCACTGCCCCACTGGCAACCCCTTCACCAGGGGACTGTTTTCTGTACCACTTCAGTCCCCCCTACCAGCACTTACGCCTGCACTTCCTTGCACTTGCCACCAGCGGGCTGTTTATTTATCCTATTTATTCCACTTTCCCATGTACTGCACTCTTCCCTCTCCCTTCCACCTCACACTTTTCCTTTTCCCCTTCCCATGCACTTGCATGATCTGAATGACACCTGGCCTAGTAGGATTGTTGTCTGTTCCCCCTTTCTTTCCCCCCTTGCCTCGTCACGCCTTGAAACACTTGTGTATAGGTGCGTTATAAATGTGGGAAGGGTTTATTGGGCCCTAGGTAGTATAGTTAGCGGTAACTGTATAGCACGGACCGCGATCCTCTGGCATACCTTTACAAATTGATAAGAGAGGACAGTTTGCTATGTTTCTTCAGCACAGAGTTGCCTCTTCCGTCGCAATGCCTGGAGGGCTCTGGGGTAGCCAATGGAACATGAGGACCACACAGAGGTGCACCCTGTGTACAGGCCGTCAGGAGCCAACTTGGAGAAAATCCTGGGCAGAGTGGCAGCTTTGGGGTTAACCCGCGGCCAGCAGCATCAGCAGATCACTGTGTGTAAGTATTCTCTCAGCCATACAGCAAATGAGGGAGGTGGTGAAGAGATGTTGGGCGTGACGTGGTGTTGAGTATTGTCGAGTATTGTTAAGTATCATTGAGCAAGGAGGTAGATGTTATTTATTCGTGGTTAGGACACATTCGATATTGAGGAAATTTGTTGAGGCAGTTGGCCTAGATTGGCTCAAGTGTACGGATGACAGACTTTACGTAAATATTGGAGTTTCTGTGGATTGAGCGTTGTAGCTCGGGACATGGATGATGGTATCCCCGTGTATAGGGTTTTGCAAATGAGGCTACCTGTCATGGATACAAGACCTGGGTCCACATTTATGCCCCTCTTATCTGTATCACGAAGGGATGTATGGAAGGAAAGTCAGGTAGGAGCCATTTGGGTAAGGGCCTGGCACATAAAAACACACTAGGGGATAGGACCATCCATTCATTCCATGAGCCACAATGAACACTTCCTGTTTCCTGTTAGTGCCTTCCTGTGTGCCAACTCGAAGTTCACAGTGCGCTCTAGTCTCTGTGTGTGGCTGCCTATTTAAACCACGCCCAGAGACCAGCCCATGCTTGCGTGCTCTCTGTTGCCGAGTGCACACGATCATCTCTGCTCGAATCCTGTACCAGCGAATCTACCTGTTTTTCTTCACGGCTCCTTGTTTTCTGCAGTCCAGCTCTGCGGCACCTGAAAGGGAAAAGAACAAGAACAGTAAGTTTGTGCTCTCGACTACCCCATCTCCCACGCTACATAGGACTAGCTACTCACATCCTATCCTAAGCGGTCGAGCGGGAGCCAGCTTACACCATCACAGCGTCTCCTAGAACTCCTGTAAGGGAACACAAACAGAAAATAATTTATCTGTGAAACTATTGGCTCTTTTGCTCCACTCCCAGCACATTTCACACCTCTGAATTTTGACCTGTGAACACAACTTACCTGAACAGCTCCAGAACCAGTGATGTAACTGGTAATCCGCCTCTTCCGCATCGGCAGTTGCAATTTATCCAAACAGTTCTAGAACCAGTGAAGTAACTGGTGATCCACATCTTCCACAGCTACAATTGCAACTACCGTGAACAAATCCTGAACCAGTGAAGTAACTGGTGATCAGCATCTCCCAAATCTGTAATTGCAACTCACCTGGAATCCAGGTAATGAACTGGTCACTACAGCACTTACCTGTGAGACTTTATCACTTGGGACTCAAAAGTTGTGGTCAGCAGTACTCCCACCAGCTGCCCTCTCCATCTGAGTACAAGGCAGCTCTCAAGACCAAGTGGAAGAAAGCTGAATGACCGGTTATATGCACACCTGCATTAGCAGGATGGAGAGTGCGCCAAACTAATTTAGAAGGTGAGACACTATACCTGGGGAGGGGTGAAGAATAGGAGGGAAAGGGGGAAATAAATAGTATCCAAGGACTTCCCTAATTATTTTCCTTTTTTATTGGCAGAACATCCTTCCAATTAACCTGGGCAGAGGAAACATCAGGACAGAACCGAAGGACTCCGTTGCTCCCGCAGACACAGAGGAGACACTAGCTTGAATTACAGAAGGTGTTCGTCTGGTAAGTCTCGCAGAGGCATTTTATCTACAAGCCGACGCTGTAGGTACAGATTGAGCACGTGAAATATTGGTATCCCCTGTTAGGTGGCAGGACGACAGCCGTGAATATATGTTATTTGTATGTATTGAGATCTAGGTGTCATTGGCAAGGGTTTGTGGGCAACACTGTGAGCAGGCTTGTTTTGACGATTTTGTGTCCTTCACTTATACAGTATAGAGGTGACATCACTAGGGAGGTTTGTGTATAGGACATGGAGAGCACAAGGAGATGCAGAAGTTTGACAATTAAAGTTTGGCAGAGTGGTGGTGTTTCTGAGATGGTGGGTGGAAGGCGCATGCGCGAGATTGGTGGCTGTGCCTAAGGAGGATTGTAGAAGGGAGGTGCGTGGAGCACTCCCAAGGTACTGGTTGAGAGCAGGAGAGGCATCATATCCCGTGAATTAACCTTTTATCTGAAAAATTTGAAATTAACGTACAGAAAAGTGAATTGCTATAATACCAGCGGAGGTGTCGAAAAGCCCAGACCTGGGGTCAAGTAAGTATTAAAAGTAATGTATTCTGAAAGTAACGTGGGGGACACACCCCTACAGCATATGTGCCGGTCCCTTCTGCAATATAAGGACAACATTTGTCAATTTAGCGCAGAATGGACACAGAGCACAGAAGGTAAACTGCTTAAGCCAGGCCAAAGGGCGTGAGCTTCTCCAAATATGTGCAACAACCATTACATACACATATACAAGAGGTCTGCAAGGGTAAGAAATTGAGCAAATGAATGTTCCAGGGTGACGGATGGGATGTGGCGCGGCATCAATGAATGCTGAATCAACAGGAGGCCTCGGGCGAAAAACCCTCGGCCTCTGCTCCCACACCCCCTCCTGAACATGAGAGTGAAGGGGCAATGGCAGGGGCACAGGGATTATATCCACCAAGGGAATTGAGAGCAGCGGCAGGGTACACAAACCCAATATTTGCACCTCCAGCATCCAGCAGAAGGGAAGGGCGGAATGAAGCCAGACAAACAGCCGCAGGAACAGAAAGCGCAGGAGGCAAAAAGAAAGAGCATAGCGAGATCCAAACGCACGTAAAAGGGAATGACCTGGGGACATAGGGAAGACAGGAAAGAATGGAGAATATAGTATCAAACAATGGTAAGTGGGACAAATATTCTTTAAATTAGATGGGAAAACAGCAGGAGAATCAAGACTACCAACCAACGAAACAATGGTCTCTAAGGACATGAGTGAAGCTAGGGAATGGGCAGAGATAATGGAAGAGGCAGGCAGACGAGAGAAGGAGGAAATGGAAGAACGCAACGAGAAAAACAGAAGGCAGAAGCACGAGAACGCGAACAATGAGAAATAAATAGGCAGTGAGACCTTAAGGAAATTGCAAGGAAAAGGGAAGATGAAGAAAGGGAAAGGCAAGTACATATGAAGAGGGAAAAGAGAAAGAAATAGAGAGGCTCGTAAGGAAGCGATGGCGCAAAGAAGAGGAAGAGCATGCAGTGAGAGAACAGTTAAGTTGGGTTTAGCAAATTTTGAGGATAACATGGAGAGGGAAGAGCAAGTAGACCGAGAGCAAAGCAGGAGGTATGATAGGGGGGCTATGCCACTGAACAAAAGCAATACCGGGTCCTCCGTGAGGGGGGACTAGGGGAGCATGATTGATATAGAAGAAGTGCGTTGGGGAGGCACTTTATTGAGAAGGCTAAGCTTCCAAAACAATATTAACAGTGACGGCAGAGACACTGAGTCGGACGATGACTTTGGAGGAAGTGAAGACGAGGGACTAGGATGACCTGCCCAAGGAAGTTTAGGGACGGGCACAGACGGAGACATGATAGGGAGATTAGACAAAGACGCAGGTGGATTACAGGGTGACAAGGATGAGATGGCTTATTGTTCTAGGGCTGTATCACATAGTGTAGATAGTGTTACCACATATACACAGAGGCTCATAGACCTTCCAGCATGCAGGAGGGGAGAATTAGCAAGGGCGTTTACTGCCACCAAAGACACTGGGAGACTGGATGGGGAGATCGGACTGACACAGAGAAGGGAGGGTGGCAACTTCAGTACATACCCTGGCAACACATAGACAAAGACGACTTGAGGTTTAAGCTACGCTCATTGACTGCGGGAGTGGGGAAATGGCCATACGAGATGAAAAGACTAACAGCAGGTCTGGCTGCGGTGGGGGACATGAAAAGTTTACGGTGGTCGATTCTCAGAGAGGTTGATGATGACGTATGGAAAAGGGCTGGCTACCCAGGAGTAACCACCCAGAACAAGGCACACAATGGTTTGCCATTTAACAACTACCGAGTGGATATAGAGCAAGATCTATGGGTGCAGTACCACAATACCTCAGACATGACGGTGATCATGGCATGCAAAATGGCAGAAGAAGAAGACCCCTTACAGTATATTCAGTCTATTCAAGAGAAATGGAGACTTGAAAATCAAGAACCGTGGGACAAGAAAGTGGGATTATTCTAACATACACTATGTCAAGGGTTGCCAGAGCAGGTGCAAAAGCAACTCAAGAAGTTAGTGGGGATGGTAGCAAAACCGTAGTCAGAAATTCAACTCACCATAGTACACTAGTGCAGGCTAATGCAAGAAAATGTGAGAAAGAGGCGCAAGGAGGAGGCACAGTTAGTGCAGAAGAAATTGGCAAAATATGCCATGGAAGGGGCAGTGTTAAGAAGTACGGGAGGACAAAATGCACCACAAACGCATTATGCACTGCCAACCATGGGAGGAGGTTTTATGGGGTGGGAGAATGCACATCATGCATTCAATAGAAGAGGGGCAGCGGGTTTGGGCACCCAATACAACAAGGCCCAGAGGGCTCCTCTGGGGCGTTCCTGAGGCAAATGAGGGAACCACACCAGGGCTGGGTATGCAGACATATAGGGAACTTCTCTAGGGTGTGTAGGAGCAGAGGGGGAATGCAGCAGAATGGGGCAATGCAATATCAGCTGACATATCAGGGGAATAGACTGAGTACTATACCCAGGACCAGACACAATGACAAGCACAGACACCGAACGCATACCCACAGACATACCAGCCCATGACGCAGATACCACAGATGCAGATGACAGCACAACCATACCCACAGGCCCCACATGTACCGTAGATGCAGAATACTACACAGCCACCATATCTGGCACAGCAAGATGACGGAACACTGATGTGCAGAGACCCCATGGGAATGACTCCCATTCGGAAACTAGAGGGGCTAAAGTGGTGGGGGGCAACCCATTCTCAGGGGACAACATGTCGTAATACCCTCAATAGGACAGCCCACAGACAGACCAGATGTGTTCCATCCTATCGATTACACCCAACCCAGCAGAGGAACCACCCATATGGATGACGATAGGTGATAAGACTTTCTCCTTACTTGTAGACAAAGGGGCAACTAGATCCTGCATCTGGGAGAGGAGGGATAGAATGTCAGGAAATGCCATGAATGTGCAGGGATTTTCTGGGGTGACAGAATTGGTTCCTTTTATAGACGATCTTACACTTTCTATAGGGGAGCATGACCCGGCTCTACCCTTGTTGTATTCTCAACAGACACCAGTAAATATAATGGAGAGCGATATCATGAGTAATCCTAATATGACCATCTCGTTCACTGAAAAAGGGATAATGTGTTCCACACCTGGGATTCACCTCCTAAACATGAGGGAAATCATTAAAGCTTATTGCAGACACATCGGTCAGAGGGAGGTGCCAACAGATAAACAACTATTTTGATATGGAGCTGACGTGATAATAGCATGGCTCCCGGGAATGCAGGGAAAACTGTGTTGCCTTCCAAGTGAGTACATGTTCAGACCAAGGTTACCATTAGACGAGAAAGAGGGGGTGGCAATACCATTAGAATTAGAGGCAGTAATAGTGGGAGAAGACAGAATAACAGTACATGGAACCGATGACACCGGATGAGCATGGAAGTCCGTAATCATGTTAGTAGAAGGTAACAGGTTAACTACTGTAACAGACTAAGAACTTTTCAAAGACAACCGCTCAGATCACGAGGTAGTGTTTGACATTAGCATTACATACTGGGTGAAGATACACTACCACATGGGATGGCGATGATGCTACAAGCACTGCTGTCATTTCACAAGGAAGACCTGACAAAGGTCCCCAGTGTCTTAATGACCACACGTCTCTATGATGTGTGCCTTCTGAAGGGAAAAGGAGGAGTGAAGATAAAACCTAAGACTGGTGCAATTGTACCAAGAGCTAAACAATAGCCCCTGTCAAGAGAGGCAAACAAGGGCATTTACGAGACAATTGCAGCCCTAGTAAAGGAAGGCATCCTAATACCACCAGAGTCACCGAGAAACACAGCATTGTGAAAAAGGCAACAGCGGGATTGTGGCTTTTTAAACAGGACCTACGCTCTCTGAACCACATTGTTGAGGTAGAGTTCCCTTTAGTTCTGAATCCAGTGACAATTTTCAGTAGGATTCTTATGGAAGTTACCTACTTCACGGACTCACAAGACTTGACATTGTTCCTATATAGAAATAAGACTTAGAAACACACTAGGTTTCCTCAAGGGTACTCAGTGTCTCCTTCCATATTCAACAGGATCCTCCAAATGGACTTCAAAAATGTACAGTTAGAAAGTATTGTTATACAATCCATAGACAACATCTGGATTTGCAGCAAAACAGAAACACAGTATAGAAATGACTCTGTGCACATGTTGACTGTGCTTGCAGAAAAAGGGTACAAGGTGGACAAAACAAAATTACAATACTGCCAAAAGGAAGTATTGTACATTGGAAAATGAATATCACAATACGGGTGGAAAGTGACACCAGAAAGAGCAGAAGCAATTCATAAGACTCCAAAACCCATAACTATAAAAAAAATGCAGCAGTTTTTAGGACTATTTAATTACTGCAGAGCCTGGGTATTCCACTACATCATCTACACTGGGCCCTTGGTAAGCGCACTGAAAGAAGCACAGAGAGGGGAGGGCATTTTACAGTGGAAAGGAGAAATGTCTAAGGCATTTGAAGAGCTCAAGATAGCAATATGCAGAGCCCCAGTGTTAGGGATCCTAGACTACCAAGATGAATTCTTCTTATTCTCGCACTCTAATGGGGTAGTACTGATGCAGAAGACAACCATGGAGCAAAAATCATTAGCATTCTACAGCAGGGAATTACACCCAGTGATGAGAGGACACTACGCTTGCAAACAGACACTAGCTACTGCCGCATTCCCAGTGGAGAAGTCAGCGAGTATTACCATGGGATGCAGCACCACTCTTTTTGTGGAGCATGCTCTCTTTGCAATACTGGAAAGGCCCAAAATTACATTTACAACACAGAGAGCTTCCAGGTATAAGGTGCTACTGTCAAACCCAGCTCTCAAAATAGTAATATGCCGACTTGTCAACCCAGCGACATTGATTGCTGAACCCATAGAGGAGGACGACTACATACACAACTGTACTGGCAACATAGAAACCATGACAAAATCCTGAAAGTACAGGAGAATACACTTGAGAGGGAGACATACTTTACATTGATGCATCATCAACAATAGACCAGTCATCAGGGGAGAGACATACTGGGATGGTAGTTGTGAGGTGGTACCGTAACATTTCTCAGATAGTAGCTCTAATATTGGTGCTAGAGCACAGCAAAAACAAGGAAGTGATAATGTATTCAGATTCAGGCTACGTGACATTGACAGTGCATTCTGAGCCATCACACTGGCTGAAGAGGGGTTTCTGATGTGCTTATGGGTCACTGGTACAGCACGTACTCCTATTGGGCAGACTAATAGAGGTGCTCCAGTTCCCACTATGCATGGCAGTGGCGAAATTCCAGGCCCACATGATGGGGGAGGATCCCATCTCTAGGAGCAATGAGGCAGCATACGTGGAAGCAAAACACCCTGCTTATTTCGGGGACATTTTAGAAATGGCACTTTTTCCCAAGTGCGTAACCATGTACGAACAATGGTGTTGAAGGAAGGGCATAACACATTACGAGTGACAGAGATTATGGAATTACAGGAAGCGGCACCAAGAGAGGAAAAGGAGTTGTGGGTGATAAGGGGATGCTAGGTATCTCCGTCAGACATCTTATGGTGGCAAAACAACACAGGGAAAGTAGTAATGCCATTGTCATTATTGCATGCTGCACTAACACAGTTGCACCATCATACCCATATGGGGAAGGATGTACCTACTGCTCATATTGGAGAAGACTGTTTCTATCCTAATTTGGCAGAACATGTGACAGAATGTATGACTAATTGCATTGTGTGTAAACAATTCACAGTAGGCCACACCCTAAGGGTAGTGAGAGGTAGTGAGAGGAGCCATAACTTGTCCAATGGGTCCATTCTAACACCTTCATGTTGACTATGTGGACATGCATTTCCTGACGGATCGAAGCTGGTCCCTGTTCACATCCTGATGCCATTAGAGCAGCAACAATCAAGGTGTGAGGTCCATCGGTCTGACAATAGCCCTCACTTCGCCAATGAGATGTTTTATCACATCACAACCTTCCTAGGGATACAAGACAAATTCACTTGTGCTTATCAACTCAAGCAAACTGGGCGTGAAAGCTCCTCAATGGGCTGCTCAAAGAAAGCATACTTATTATAAGGAAAATACTGAATAAGAGTTGGTTACATTGTTTGTCTTTTCCCTTATTCGCATTGCGCTACAAACCAGGGTTCGACCACCATTTAATCCCACATGAGGTGGTAACTGGGCAGACTTCCCCTTGCTCCTCCCACTAGGGCATTCCTAGATGCAGAAAAGATGTCGAAGTATTGGGACAAGAAATGTATGAGTACACTGCTTCCTTCATGGCTAGTGCCTCTTTTATTTCTCTTCAACTGCAGTGACAATGGGAGGGGCCCCTAGCAAATGAAGATAAAAACAAACCAGAAGCAAAAAAGGAACGATTAAGAGTTCCACAATTTTATCCAGGAGACAGTGACCTTTAACAAATTTTTACCCACAAGGGGTTGAAGCCGCGGTTTACGGGACCTCATATTGTGGAGAAAACAACAGACGAAGCAGTAGAACTCCAAGATAAAAAGTCCTGGAATTATATTGGTGACATCAAGCACTGTCAAGTAGCAGCCTCTCCAAGCATCGACAGTGAAAGGGCCAACAATCCACAAGCAGAAGAACAACAAGCTAACACCGAAAACATCACAGTCCAGCAGAGGCCAACCCATGATTACCCGCTCCTGAGCAAGAGAGTTACGTAAAGGACTTCCTATACATCCAGAGTGAGGGCACACTGCCTATTTATTATGTTTCTTTCTGCCCACTTATAGCTTTCATTGTAAAGGTTGCAACTGTTATTTCTACATTGTCCCATGCTTCCCCATGACCCTCACCACGCAACCTTCCAAGGCCAATTTGGCCACATTGTTAGGAGATATAACAGTACAAGAAGGCACAATCCATTGCCTATTTTTCATTGTTTTCCTGGCCTACTTGTCCCAAAGATACCCGCAACTGAATAGAGAAAATCCTTCAGTGCTTGCAGTACTTCATGATCCTAGAATACGCACTGTCTGGTAACAATTATTTCTCCTTGCAATGACACAACATCACCTTCGCAGAGCTTGAATTAATAAAGTACTGACAAAATAACACATTTCTAGCACATTGCAAGTGGTCAATTGACATCTTCAAAGCTACACAAAGGTTCTGGAGTGGAGTTAGTAATGGGCAACATTATTAAAAGTGTTTTAATTGTGTCTTTTGTCTTCTTTTCGTTTGGTAGTTTTGCTCTTATTTTTTGGCAAATGTCCTTTGTTATAGAGACTAAAGCTGTAACACCTACTTACACAACCCCAATTTTGGCAGGTGGAAGTACCATATCAGGTGGAGCGGTAAGCACTGCTGGACCAGTAAAACGAGGTAGATGCTGTGCTGATGTAGATTTGGCAGGGGCTGATCATTATCTCTGATACTGCTCGAGTATCAAAAAAGTACAAGCACATGACCAAAGTAGGTGAACAATCCACTGGGGAGAGCTGCTATGTTTGCTCTCTTATCCAATATGCCATGAGTGCCTCTCTGACTTTTGTGGCAACTGAAATACCAGCAGCAAGAGCACAGTACATTATGTACAAGTCAATGTGTACTACCCGAGGACGATTCCAAGGGAGAATGGCAACTTTGAGATGGATGTCCAAAACAGCATTCCCCTTTATATATAGCTAAATAAAAACACTTGACATGATGAAGAATTATTGGAAAAATTACCTGGCTATACAATATATCACTGATGGCCCACAGAAAGGGAAGACAATAACCATAACACTGAAAGAACTAGCATGTCCTATGAACAAACCTAAAGAAATAGGAGAAGAACCTTGTTGCTGGGAACAACCACAGATGTGTGTGTATTGCCAAGTATACACAGCTGAAGGATGGAAAAGGGTGTAGTGGTAAGTAAAGCGTACACACTCCTAACAGTTCCAGTAAACACAATACAGGAAGAAAATGACAAATGCCTAAAAGAATGGGATGCAAGTGCAAAGTTACTGACCTGGGTGGGGAATAAAGTTGGACCAATGCCCATAATACCACTGAAGAAAGCAGCATTGTTTCCAGAATGATGGAAAGGTACAGGTTGGAGAAAACAAAGACTGAAAGCGAACAGTAAAGTTTCCAGGCATGAACATTGGGACAGTAGTATTAATGGATCATTACAGGGCCTGTGGATCTAAGGCATATGAGAAGCTGCCACCCAACTGGGCAGGAGCATTCTCGGTGGTACACATCAACACGCCAGCACTAGTATTTCCACAGAATTACATCAAAATGGATGACTTCCATAAATTGGATGATGCAAGAAGAAAGAAGACATCAGTAGAATTGACTAGGGTGTAAAGGGAGAACTACATATCGTCAGCATCATAACCTTCTCTGGATGACATACCACCTGAACACTGGTTGCTCCGGACAGAGATGTTCTTCACATCAGTAGTTCCAGCTTCACAGCAAAAACAAAGAGGTGATGGCTGGAAGGTTTAGACTGAATCTTAACCACTGGCATTGCTCGGGGCAACCCTCCAGACCATCGTTCTTCGCCTGCCAAGCCATTACAGAAGGGGAAAGACCATATGCAAATCAGGCTTGGCCCCACCCCAAAAGGGGCAGTCCAGCCCGAACTGCTAGGTCACATCCCTTCTGCACGAGACCACAAGCATCCCCAAACATGTTTCACCCTTATTGGGGCTCATCAGTGAGGAGTAGCTTGGGTCTCTAGGCCCAGCAGGCACGGGACCCACGTCTGGGCATACCCGTCCCACTCGGGGTGACAAAGCAAAAACAAAGAGGTGATGGCTGGAAGGTTTAGACTGAATCTTAACCACTGGCATTGCTCGGGGCAACCCTCCAGACCATCGTTCTTCGTCTGCGAAGCCATTACAGAAGGGGAAAGACCATATGCAAATCAGGCTTGGCCCCACCCCAAAAGGGGCAGTCCAGCCCGAACTGCTAGGTCACATCCCTTCTGCACGAGACCACAAGCATCCCCAAACATGTTTCACCCTTGTTGGGGCTCATCAGTGAGGAGTAGCTTGGGTCTCTAGGCACAGCAGGCACGGGACCCACGTCTGGGCATACCCGTCCCACTCGGGGTGACAAAGCAAAAACAAAGAGGTGATGGCTGGAAGGTTTAGACTGAATCTTAACCACTGGCATTGCTCGGGGCAACCCTCCAGACCATCGTTCTTCGCCTGCCAAGCCATTACAGAAGGGGAAAGACCATATGCAAATCAGGCTTTGCCCCACCCCAAAAGGGGCAGTCCAGCCCGAACTGCTAGGTCACATCCCTTCTGCACGAGACCACAAGCATCCCCAAACATGTTTCACCCTTGTTGGGGCTCATCAGTGAGGAGTAGCTTGGGTCTCTAGGCCCAGCAGGCACGGGACCCACGTCTGGGCATACCCGTCCCACTCGGGGTGACAAAGCAAAAACAAAGAGGTGATGGCTGGAAGGTTTAGACTGAATCTTAACCACTGGCATTGCTCGGGGCAACCCTCCAGACCATCGTTCTTCGCCTGCCAAGCCATTACAGAAGGGGAAAGACCATATGCAAATCAGGCTTGGCCCCACCCCAAAAGGGGCAGTCCAGCCCGAACTGCTAGGTCACATCCCTTCTGCACGAGACCACAAGCATCCCCAAACATGTTTCACCCTTGTTGGGGCTCATCAGTGAGGAGTAGCTTGGGTCTCTAGGCCCAGCAGGCACGGGACCCACGTCTGGGCATACCCGTCCCACTCGGGGTGACAAAGCAAAAACAAAGAGGTGATGGCTGGAAGGTTTAGACTGAATCTTAACCACTGGCATTGCTCGGGGCAACCCTCCAGACCATCGTTCTTCGCCTGCCAAGCCATTACAGAAGGGGAAAGACCATATGCAAATCAGGCTTGGCCCCACCCCAAAAGGGGCAGTCCAGCCCGAACTGCTAGGTCACATCCCTTCTGCACGAGACCACAAGCATCCCCAAACATGTTTCACCCTTGTTGGGGCTCATCAGTGAGGAGTAGCTTGGGTCTCTAGGCCCAGCAGGCACGGGACCCACGTCTGGGCATACCCGTCCCACTCGGGGTGACAAAGCAAAAACAAAGAGGTGATGGCTGGAAGGTTTAGACTGAATCTTAACCACTGGCATTGCTCGGGGCAACCCTCCAGACCATCGTTCTTCGCCTGCCAAGCCATTACAGAAGGGGAAAGACCATATGCAAATCAGGCTTGGCCCCACCCCAAAAGGGGCAGTCCAGCCCGAACTGCTAGGTCACATCCCTTCTGCACAAGACCACAAGCATCCCCAAACATGTTTCACCCTTGTTGGGGCTCATCAGTGAGGAGTAGCTTGGGTCTCTAGGCCCAGCAGGCACGGGACCCACGTCTGGGCATACCCGTCCCACTCGGGGTGACAAAGCAAAAACAAAGAGGTGATGGCTGGAAGGTTTAGACTGAATCTTAACCACTGGCATTGCTCGGGGCAACCCTCCAGACCATCGTTCTTCGCCTGCCAAGCCATTACAGAAGGGGAAAGACCATATGCAAATCAGGCTTGGCCCCACCCCAAAAGGGGCAGTCCAGCCCGAACTGCTAGGTCACATCCCTTCTGCACGAGACCACAAGCATCCCCAAACATGTTTCACCCTTGTTGGGGCTCATCAGTGAGGAGTAGCTTGGGTCTCTAGGCCCAGCAGGCACGGGACCCACGTCTGGGCATACCCGTCCCACTCGGGGTGACAAAGCAAAAACAAAGAGGTGATGGCTGGTGATCACTGATGAGCCCCAACAAGGGCGAAACATGTTTGGGGATGCTTGTGGTCTCGTGCAGAAGGGATGTGACCTAGCAGTTCGGGCTGGACTGCCCCTTTTGGGGTGGGGCCAAGCCTGATTTGCATATGGTCTTTCCCCTTCTGTAATGGCTTGGCAGGTGAAGAACGGTGGTCTGGAGGGTTGCCCAGAGCAACGCCAGTGGTTAAGATTAATTCTAAACCTTCCAGCCATCACCTCTTTGTTTTTGCTTTGTCACCCCGAGTGGGACGGGTATGCCCAGACGTGGGTCCGTGCCTGCTGGGCCTAGAGACCCAAGCTACTCCTCACTGATGAGCCCCAACAAGGGCGAAACATGTTTGGGGGTGCTTGTGGTCTCGTGCAGAAGGGATGTGACCTAGCAGTTCGGGCTGGACTGCCCCTTTTGGGGTGGGGCCAAGCCTGATTTGCATATGGTCTTTCCCCTTCTGTAATGGCTTGGCAGGTGAAGAACGGTGGTCTGGAGGGTTGCCCAGAGCAACGCCAGTGGTTAAGATTAATTCTAAACCTTCCAGCCATCACCTCTTTGTTTTTGCTTTGTCACCCCGAGTGGGACGGGTATGCCCAGACGTGGGTCCGTGCCTGCTGGGCCTAGAGACCCAAGCTACTCCTCACTGATGAGCCCCAACAAGGGCGAAACATGTTTGGGGATGCTTGTGGTCTCGTGCAGAAGGGATGTGACCTAGCAGTTCGGGCTGGACTGCCCCTTTTGGGGTGGGGCCAAGCCTGATTTGCATATGGTCTTTCCCCTTCTGTAATGGCTTGGCAGGTGAAGAACGGTGGTCTGGAGGGTTGCCCAGAGCAACGCCAGTGGTTAAGATTAATTCTAAACCTTCCAGCCATCACCTCTTTGTTTTTGCTTTGTCACCCCGAGTGGGACGGGTATGCCCAGACGTGGGTCCGTGCCTGCTGGGCCTAGAGACCCAAGCTACTCCTCACTGATGAGCCCCAACAAGGGCGAAACATGTTTGGGGATGCTTGTGGTCTCGTGCAGAAGGGATGTGACCTAGCAGTTCGGGCTGGACTGCCCCTTTTGGGGTGGGGCCAAGCCTGATTTGCATATGGTCTTTCCCCTTCTGTAATGGCTTGGCAGGTGAAGAACGGTGGTCTGGAGGGTTGCCCAGAGCAACGCCAGTGGTTAAGATTAATTCTAAACCTTCCAGCCATCACCTCTTTGTTTTTGCTTTGTCACCCCGAGTGGGACGGGTATGCCCAGACGTGGGTCCGTGCCTGCTGGGCCTAGAGACCCAAGCTACTCCTCACTGATGAGCCCCAACAAGGGCGAAACATGTTTGGGGATGCTTGTGGTCTCGTGCAGAAGGGATGTGACCTAGCAGTTCGGGCTGGATTGCCCCTTTTGGGGTGGGGCCAAGCCTGATTTGCATATGGTCTTTCCCCTTCTGTAATGGCTTGGCAGGTGAAGAACGGTGGTCTGGAGGGTTGCCCAGAGCAACGCCAGTGGTTAAGATTAATTCTAAACCTTCCAGCCATCACCTCTTTGTTTTTGCTTTGTCACCCCGAGTGGGACGGGTATGCCCAGACGTGGGTCCGTGCCTGCTGTGCCTAGAGACCCAAGCTACTCCTCACTGATGAGCCCCAACAAGGGCGAAACATGTTTGGGGATGCTTGTGGTCTCGTGCAGAAGGGATGTGACCTAGCAGTTCGGGCTGGACTGCCCCTTTTGGGGTGGGCCAAACCTGATTTGCATATGGTCTTTCCCCTTCTGTAATGGCTTGGCAGGTGAAGAACGGTGGTCTGGAGGGTTGCCCAGAGCAACGCCAGTGGTTAAGATTAATTCTAAACCTTCCAGCCATCACCTCTTTGTTTTTGCTTTGTCACCCCGAGTGGGACGGGTATGCCCAGACGTGGGTCCGTGCCTGCTGGGCCTAGAGACCCAAGCTACTCCTCACTGATGAGCCCCAACAAGGGCGAAACATGTTTGGGGATGCTTGTGGTCTCGTGCAGAAGGGATGTGACCTAGCAGTTCGGGCTGGACTGCCCCTTTTGGGGTGGGCCAAGCCTGATTTGCATATGGTCTTTCCCCTTCTGTAATGGCTTGGCAGGTGAAGAACGGTGGTCTGGAGGGTTGCCCAGAGCAACGCCAGTGGTTAAGATTAATTCTAAACCTTCCAGCCATCACCTCTTTGTTTTTGCTTTGTCACCCCGAGTGGGACGGGTATGCCCAGACGTGGGTCCGTGCCTGCTGGGCCTAGAGACCCAAGCTACTCCTCACTGATGAGCCCCAACAAGGGCGAAACATGTTTGGGGATGCTTGTGGTCTCGTGCAGAAGGGATGTGACCTAGCAGTTCGGGCTGGACTGCCCCTTTTGGGGTGGGGCCAAGCCTGATTTGCATATGGTCTTTCCCCTTCTGTAATGGCTTGGCAGGTGAAGAACGGTGGTCTGGAGGGTTGCCCAGAGCAACGCCAGTGGTTAAGATTAATTCTAAACCTTCCAGCCATCACCTCTTTGTTTTTGCTTTGTCACCCCGAGTGGGACGGGTATGCCCAGACGTGGGTCCGTGCCTGTTGGGCCTAGAGACCCAAGCTACTCCTCACTGATGAGCCCCAACAAGGGCGAAACATGTTTGGGGATGCTTGTGGTCTCGTGCAGAAGGGATGTGACCTAGCAGTTCGGGCTGGACTGCCCCTTTTGGGGTGGGGCCAAGCCTGATTTGCATATGGTCTTTCCCCTTCTGTAATGGCTTGGCAGGTGAAGAACGGTGGTCTGGAGGGTTGCCCAGAGCAACGCCAGTGGTTAAGATTAATTCTAAACCTTCCAGCCATCACCTCTTTGTTTTTGCTTTGTCACCCCGAGTGGGACGGGTATGCCCAGACGTGGGTCCGTGCCTGCTGGGCCTAGAGACCCAAGCTACTCCTCACTGATGAGCCCCAACAAGGGCGAAACATGTTTGGGGATGCTTGTGGTCTCGTGCAGAAGGGATGTGACCTAGCAGTTCGGGCTGGACTGCCCCTTTTGGGGTGGGGCCAAGCCTGATTTGCATATGGTCTTTCCCCTTCTGTAATGGCTTGGCAGGTGAAGAACGGTGGTCTGGAGGGTTGCCCAGAGCAACGCCAGTGGTTAAGATTAATTCTAAACCTTCCAGCCATCACCTCTTTGTTTTTGCTTTGTCACCCCGAGTGGGACGGGTATGCCCAGACGTGGGTCCGTGCCTGCTGGGCCTAGAGACCCAAGCTACTCCTCACTGATGAGCCCCAACAAGGGCGAAACATGTTTGGGGATGCTTGTGGTCTCGTGCAGAAGGGATGTGACCTAGCAGTTCGGGCTGGACTGCCCCTTTTGGGGTGGGGCCAAGCCTGATTTGCATATGGTCTTTCCCCTTCTGTAATGGCTTGGCAGGTGAAGAACGGTGGTCTGGAGGGTTGCCCAGAGCAACGCCAGTGGTTAAGATTAATTCTAAACCTTCCAGCCATCACCTCTTTGTTGTTCCAGCTTCACAGACATAGACAAATGTAAAATGTCTCCAGATTATGAGATGGGAGCTGATTCAAACAATAAATTCAACTGTCAATGGCTTCAACACCAAAAAAGAAGAGCTCCGAGCAGTAAGGTTAATGGCCCTCTAGAACAGATATGTTCTGGATCTTCTCACAGCAATGGAAGGAGGAGTTTGTGCCAAGATTGGGTCTTCTTACTGCACATTCACACCAGCAAACGATGAAGCAAATGGGACACTAACTGAGGAAGTCACCAGATTAACAAAGATGCATGCCAAAATGAAGGAAGAAGGAAAAGGTACAGGAAAAGATGAAAGTTGGCTGTCATATATATTCTCATGGATACCCACATGGATGTAGAAGGGACTAAAAATACTACTAGCAGCACAAATGCTAGTATTAGCGACACTGTGTGTGATCAGGATATGCATCAAACAATGCAGAAAAATGGCAGAGAAAACTGTAGGGATGAAAGTATAAGTAGTTAATAATGGTGAGGAGGACAAGATAGGAGAAGCTCGGAATACAATGAGTACACAGATAAGAGTGTCCACTATTCCCGACTGAAATCATAATATTCAATCATCCCAAGGGCAACTAGAAATATTGGGCAAAATGGGTATGAATGTGGTTATGTGACATTGAGTCTAGATGACCATGCAAACAACTATGGACATCGTGGAATAGTAACAACAACCTGGCTCTCGAGAGCAACAGTGAATAGGTTTGGAGATGTAATTGACAGGTCGACCAGAGAGGGTACTGAAGAGAGGGCCCCTGCAATGGCCCTCCTGTCCCCCATACACATGACTGCCCAAAGAATGAGAAACGAGAGATGCCAGTCATTGTTTGGCCAGCCCCACAAGGGCCAGTATATCCTACATATGTGAGCAGATATTCAACTGTTCAAACCCTATCCAGCTGATGACTTTGCAGATACAGGTGCCACATCACTGTACCAAGTTGACTAATGATAAATAGTCAGCCGTACTGACCTCATTAGTGACACCACGCCATAGTAATGTTAGCCACAAAGCAAACTTGCATCCCTGCACGAAGTTACACAGACATGCACGTACACACACAAAGAACATGATTACACAGTTCTGTAGACATAGGACAGTTACATGTACACACTGTCAGAAGCCTTTTTTCTTTCACTAGCCAAACGCAGAAACGCAAGAAAGGAAGAGTCACACAGAGCAAACTTGCAGCCACTTATTGAAACTAACCATATGGAACTTCAATGGCGTAGAAGGAACCCAGAAGAGCCAAATACTAACCTTGAGAGAAAGCATTACAATATATATATATATATAGAAACCATAAAACAACTGTAGTGAAAGTGCACAAAGCCACAGGCCTTAGAATAATGAACAAAGAGATGCAGATTTTGCAGATTTTGCAGCATGAAGCAAAGGGCCAGTGCCCCCAGCAAGGACAAGGGCGGGTGGAACATTCCTGGCTCCAGGGGAAGAGAGCTACCTGCAAAATAACAGAATACATCCTCACTAATTGCAGACGGACATGACATGACTGAGCCAAGCCAAACAATAGCCATTTACCCATGGTGGGAAAATAAGCGGTTCCTTGCGAAGACACAGACGGAATTGTTACATGTGTTACCCATCGAACATTGCAACCTGCAGGCACTCTCCCAGGCTAGGTGGCTATACCAGTAGCAACAATTGGGACACACAGTCTTTCTCATTACCTTGAGAAGGTACACTGAGTGCTGGGAACATAGCAGGGTCCAGGTCTTGCGGGGGACCAGCTTCAGCCAATCAGGGGACCGAAATCCTGGGGTGGTGTGTAATGGCAAAAGCCAATGGGCATCCTGCAAGCATGCAACAAAGATAGTTTTTGGGGGGGTCTCAGGCAAACCCATCTGACATGGAAGGACCAGTTAGGCTACCCATATAGGTGACTTCCATAGGTAACACCACCCAACCAACCCACTAGAATGGGATCTTGGTTTTTTGGGGAAGGGTTATCATTTTTGACACCATTATGTAATAAAAGCTTGTGACATGGGCTCAGGCACTGTGATTGCTGGAGAATTCTGTTTTTCCTGTATGATCCCTGTCTGTTTGGAAAATAAAGGACAGTTCTAACTTGCCCTTGGCTGAGTCCTCTGTCATTGCCGGGGGAGAGCTCATTGGGCCATGGGTGCTCTGCTGAGTGGTAACTGTGTAGCACCAACCCTGGTACTCTGGCATACCTTTACAAACTAAACACAAGGACCAAGGTGCCTCTGTAACTTTAAAGAGTTGCGTATTGTGGAACAGTAGCTATGTGAATTAGAAAGGAAATAAAATAAATAAATAAATGAGCAAAAGAACAAAAAGAACGATGGAGGGGTATCTTTTCTTTTCAGGTGGAATATCTCATCCCCCAAGTAGTGCCATCATGTGTCCCCCAATCTTTAGTGTTTATTATTTTCTCTTTTTCAAGCAGTTTTTGGGTAGTTGAAAATCCCTTTCTCCTATTGGTGCAAAACAATGGACCATTTATCTACAGCAGAACTCGTCAGAGGGGTGGAGGTGCTATGTCCTCAACTGAGGAGGACAGGATGGGAAGTGTACCTGGTTGGCCATGATTACCTGGTGATATCATTCTACATCAACGCTGTCAGCGGACTTTGTATCGAAATGAATAGGCTTCTTTGTTTAGGTGAGAGAAGGGAGTAGCATGTTGGAATGAATATCAGTTGTAAGCATTCTGGAATATTTGATTGTCATGTGGCTGAAACGTTATAAAAATGACAACTCTGGGGATGGGGTAGGTTAGTTAGTAGGGAACAGATGAACAGTTGGGATGCTGTCATTTTGTCTTTCGAACAACCAGATAGATCTTATTTGCTGAGCCATAAAACATTAAGAAGAAGAGTCTTCTTGAATTCCACATAATTAAAAAACTCCACAGGGTTTATCGTGAGGAGGATGAGTACCGTGCATGCATGAGCCACTCACGGGAGTCAAGGGTTTTATCATAATGGTTCAGCAGAAAGAGGATTTGTTTAGGGGGTATACAATAATGGGTTGAACATTCTGGGCTGGGTATGTCATACTAATACTTATTTTTGCTTCTTTTATTGCAGTGGTTTTAGCAGTTGTATATTACCTCTACCCCAAAATAGATGTAGCAAAATCATGGGAGTGGCCAATTAGTTTGGCTGGTCTGGTAATAAACCTGTAAGCCTCAGGTATATGTACCTCTGTTTTGGTCTGAAAACATTCAGATTTTGTTCTGATCTGGGGAACTCAGAAAAAGGCCAGTTTTCTAATCAATATTTTTCTTTAATTAGGGAATCAGTAAACAGGGAAACACAGGGTCTGTTGGGATAATAAAGGCTGAAAATGAAATAGGGAAAGACAAATGTTTGCCTTCCATAACTGCTGCGCCGAGTCTCCGGTAAAAACCCCTCCCTTCCCAGGACTGCAAGGGAGTGTAGTCAAAGAGTGAGTGGTACACAGGGTGAAAGATTACAGGGAGATTGCAGATAAAAGAAAGGACTGAACATGGGCAAAGGACAGTTGACACAGGCAGATGCTCTTTCTAAGGGCTCTCCTGCACATTTCACACAACTCAATAGACAGACTAATTTCCCTATAGAAGCGAAGTTTAACTTAGACATGCTAGGAGCACTAAAATGATCATTTGAAGTACAGAGGGGCAAAATCGGCCCCTGCCAATGCGAGGCATTTGCAAACTCGTCAGAGGCGGTGATGGTTAGCTGCAATGTAAAGTTCAAGGGGCTGAAAAATGTTAACGACAGACTGTGGGGACAAATAATATTGCTGAGAGTCAAGGGGGTGGTGGCCAACCGTTGCATAGTGTGTCAAGCATTGAAAATGGAAACCTTTGAGGATAAACTAATGACCCCTTAGGGGAGGTGGACTTAGGGTAAAGGAACCATAGCACCACGTCGGTCCCTGATTTCACAGGTCGGGCAGAGGGACTGATACCCATGACAGCAGGATCTGTAAACACAGTGGGGACAGACAGGTCCAATGTGATCTCAAACTAACACACTCGTGTGCAATTACTGTAAACAGATTGGACATTGGAAGAATGAGCGACCATATAGACCACAGAGGCCCTACTTTCAGTGCAATCAGACCCAGAGAGAGCGTCTCTGCCCCTTTTCAAGATTGAATCTGAAAGCCTCAGCTCCCTTGCCAAATCGTTATGCACCTTTCTACTTTACACACAGACCCCCTCTCATTGCTTCAGGTGATCAGTATTCATCTGACTAAATCAGAGAGAGGGAGCCCTCATGGACCCCTTAATACTGATAGATAAGGAAGGCCCATATGTACAGTATAGCGTCAGAGGGAAATCTGTACCATGTTAATTGAACACTTGGGCGACTAAGGCAGCCCTGTGCATGTATAGTTTCCCAGATGTACCTTTATCTGTAGACACAATGAGGGTATTGGAAATATCAAACACCCCAATTATACACTGAGTTACCGAACCACTTACAATCACCTTAGAACCCATACATGAGACACATGCTTTCCTTCTAAGCCTGTCGACCTCTGTTTACATTCTAGGTCTACACAACTTAGGTTCACTATTTATTACACACAGGATGGGTTATTTCTGAATTTTTGCCACAATAATGTGGAGGCTGCTCTTTCCAGGTGAACGCATAAGAGGAATCGCTAAGAGCAACAAAGTGGCCAGAGGATTTGAAAGAATTGATTAACTCAATACCTACTTCTCTCCGGTCAACTCACGACAATGAGGTATGATATATTCACAATGCTGAACCCATTAGGATAAAAGTTGACCCTTTGGTGAAATTGTCCTGCATTCCTCGATACCTATTAAAGCCTGTAGCGGAGCAGATAATTGGCCCCATTATTGAATCACTCCCAAAACAAGTTACAAATCTATACAACTAGCCCATGCAGCATCCCGACATTGCATGTGAAAAAGCCAGAGAAGGCTACATACTGTTTTGTGCAAGACCTGAACACTGTGAATGCTGTGACAGTCCCTTTGTTCCCAGTTGTGCCTAACACTGCTACTATACTGTCATGCATCCCTCCCAAGGCAACCCATTTCACTGTAGCAGATCTGTGCTCAGGGTATCTGGTCTTTCCATCTAATATCTTTCCATCGATTACTTTTCCATTGAAAATTATTAATTCAATTGCCTTCCCATCGAAAAGCATATTCATTGAATAATTTTCGATGGTTAATTTCAATGGTTAGGGTTAAGGGTTAGGGTTGGGGCTCGGGTTAGATTTAGGGTTAGATTAAGGGTTGGATTAAGGGTTAGAATAAGGGTTAAGTTAGGGTTAGGGTTAGGGTTAAGGTTAGGGTTGGGGCTAGGGTTAGGGCTGGGGCTAGGGTTAGATTTAGGGTCAGATTAAGGGTTACATTAGGGTTAGGGTTGGGTTTAGAGTTAGGGGTTAGGAGTTAGGGTTGGGGCTAGGGTTACATTTCGGTTAGATTAAGGGTTAGAGGAAGGGTTAGATTAGGGTTAGGGTTAAAGGGGGGTGGGGGTTGCATGGCTGGGGTGGGGGTTGCATGGCTGGGGTGGGAACCCTGGGAACCCTCCCAGTCGTGGGTGTTGGGGGCTGGGATGGTCCCCCAATATACAAAAAAATTAAAACGTTACAAGGAGCTGACCAGTGCTGAAATTTCAGCACTGGACAGCTCCATTTAACGTTTTAAGGTAGAAAATAAAAGCATTGAAATGCTATCTTTTACATTTAAAAGTGCGCATCCATTAGATGGAAAAGTTTCAATGGATATGTAGTTTTAATGTAAAACACAGAATTTCGATGCAATTATTTTTGATGCATATTTTTCGATGCATTGTCTTTTCGATGCATCTTTTTCGATGCAATGACTATAAACCATGCTCAGCATTCTTCTCCGTCCCCATACACGAGGACAGACAGTATTTGTTCGCAATTTCACACAGAGGAATCTAGTTGCCTGAACGAGGCTGGCCAAGGAATACACAGAATCCTCTACCCGATTTCCCCAACAGTTGAAGAACGATCTAAATGAAATAAAATGCCACGGACAGTCAGTGCTATTCCAGTATGTGGATCACATTTATAATATCTCCATTTTATGAGGCATGTGTGGAAGACAGCAAAGCGCTTCTGACTGCATTGGCAGAAAAGTAGTACAAGGCATCAAAACAGAAACTACAGCTGTGCAGACAAACAGTGCATTATTCAGTACAGGAAAGTACCAAATACCTCCTAGTAATAGCGTCATCCAAGAAGGCTCAGTATACAAGACACCAAAACCTCAAACTGTCACCCAGATTAGGTAGTTTCTATGTGCAGTAGGATATAGCTGGCAGTGAATGTCAGGATATGCAGAGATTGTAAAACCATGGCAGTAGTACAGAAGAGTAGACACCATAAAGCCACTGCAGTGGACTCCAGAAACCGAGAGAAGCTGATGCACCTGCACTGGGTATTTCTGATTATAAATAAGGATGTACCTTGTACTGACATGAGAGAAACTGATTTGCCTTAGGTGTTCTCACCCTGAGACATGGTATTCACTTTAAGGCAGTGGCTTATTATAGTAAAGAACTGGATTATAGTAAAGAACTGGGCCGTGCTGCATCTGGAATGCCACCTTGCTTGCGATCAGGTTGCAGCTGCCGCACTCGAGAGAATATTGTCTTGGGTCACTCAGGTTACTTCTGTGCAGGTTACAAAACTGGTGTCACTCACATGGGCATGAGAACTGGCTGCTTAGCAGTCTATTCATTTTTACACTGATTCTCCTTGAAGACGCCCCTTGAAGTGCCATAGAAGTGCCTGTTAGGAGCCTGTTGAGTCGGTTGTTCGTGGGTCCGGCTCTTTCATTAGATCATCACATTGGGCCTCATTACAACCCAGGCGCTAAGGGATTAACGGCGCCGTCGGCCCCGTTCACCCTTAACGCCTGATTACCATTTTAACGCCTGCTTTTACGGTGCCGTAATTAGCGCCTTCCCCACTCCCATTATGCCCTATGGGGCAAAAATGGGAATGGGAAAGGGTAAATGGGGAATGGGGATTTACCGCCCCACTCACCTTGGAATGGGGCTGTAAATCCGCCATCCACCATGGTGTAAACTTTGGTGGTAAAGTAGGGAACTTCTCACTCTTATTTGTTTTCGCCATTGTTGGTGTTACATTTGTTTTTTTTTCTTTGATGTAAACTTTGCATAGCTCGTGAGCTTGAATGGTCTATTTTGCATTTTGTCATTGCGAGCTTACCACAATTACTTTATTAGTTTATCTAGCCATTACTGTTTCTTTAGTTGTGCATTCTTTTGGAAGCAGCTGCACGTGGATTTTCGCTCGGCGCTTACTGTTCGTATGCTTGCACACCCTTTAAATCTCATTTGACCGTGTGATATTGTGTGATTCATCAATGTAATGTTCGTAAATAACGTTATTCATGCACATTACTCCTGACAACTGCAAGTACAACTTTGAGCCCTTGAACTATTCTTTTATGATTGGCCCCCAGATTTTTCGTGTTTCCTCTGCATAGCCTGTGGCAAAAGTTTGTTAATTACAAGATGTGGGAGTCTCAGAGGTGGACGTCAGCTAGCTGCTATGATCTTCATCTTTGTCCACTCCTAGCTCTCTATCACTTGTCAATATTTCCTCCGACTCCATTCCCTATATCAACCACATACCTGACCACATCAATACGAACTATGTGTCCCAAAATATTACTTAATGAGTCTTCTCTTACTTACAATTGCCGTTATTCCTAGTATCACGCATGCACAAACTAAGAGGGTTTTCTTACAAGCACGGTGCTTCAACCTTTCCTCTGGCACCAGCAATTATGGAAGAGCTGGGAAAGCGAGTTTGGCTGTCCCTGGGACCATGCACTCCCAACCTATTCGCTCATGACAACATTGATGATGTTCATTTATTCCCCCCCCCCGCCTCTTCACATAAAGGGCATCAGCCAAATCAGCAACAACCTTCTTTCGCTGCTCATGCGCTCAAAGCACCACAATTAAATGTGAGTTTGCCACATATCATCATTGGCGAGGTGGACGACTTTTCGGCTACTAGCAATGATTTGTTTCCCAGGCTCAAAAATAGAAATCAACAATATCCATCGCACCGTCATGTCCCTCCCAAAGATACGCCACCTTCCAATCTAGGTGCACTGCATGCTCATCAATCCACACCTCAAAAAAACTTATTTCAGGACTCAGCATACTCGGAAACATATTCATTTCCCGTTCTAAAAAGGATCTTGAATCTCCTCAACAAGGGACATGTCAACACTCATACTCACATTCGTCAAATGCAATCTAACTTATCCAAGGTCCTAAATAAGCTCCATCGGTTGGAAGGATTTATGTATGATCATCAAATGGTTCCGCCGACACCACTGGTTAACAGGTGCTCCACCTCTGAGGTCTTTTATGTTCCTACTGCTTCACAAGTGTCATCCATACGATCACGGCATGCTACAACTCAAACGGACTCTCCCACATCAGTTTCATGATCACGGACTTGCACCACACAAACTGAAGTCCCCATTACCATGCCTTTGTCATCTAAGCCTACATATGCAGTGGTGGTTTGCAATTCGGATCCGTTGTCCGATGTTATTTGTCCCCGGAACCTGCGAGAACTGTGGCACCGCATCAACATTATTGCACAAAAAATAAATGACCTTCAACAGCGTACCCACCTTGACATATTACCTTCGATAGGTTACCACAATTCTAATGGTGGCAAAGCTACGCAGGAAGCCGCAGAGGCATTATCCACAGGACCAAACAGTCCTACTCCATTGGTTGATCTTATCGATGTCATTGATAAAGTTACTAAACCAGGGGCCGATTTAAGAGTAGACGGCACCTCATCTTCTACTGACACTCAATCCTCCTCTCACTTTTTATCTTGTAAGCAAAAGAGATTGGAGAACCGAGCAGCTTAAAGAAGTGCTACTAAAGCTAACTACCTCAAAACAAAAACTCAAAACCAGTCTAAAACTAAAACCTCTGCTCATATCTCTAATTCAAAAAGCCTTCCACTCTTCCAGCGAAAGATGAAATTGTGGACTTAAAACAGCTTGGTGAAGAAAGCATAGTGCTCGTAGGAGTATCTTAATCTCCTGTGCCTTCTGCATCGGCTTCACGTGCGGTTGTTACCTCAACAAACAAAAAAAAACAATGTCAAAACTACAGAAGGAAATAATAATGTCAACATTCCATCTCCTAAAATACAAATTCTTGACTCCTTGGAAAATCCAGTACTTCTACTGGCGGGCAATGGAGCCATTAAACAATCTCAACTTTCCAATTTCTATTTCATCTCTTCCAAAAAAAACCTCTAATTTATTATCTGTTCCTCCTAATAAAGTCTCAGCCTCCAACATTCAAGGTCATATGCCTTCCAATTCCAGTCTTGTTGATCGCCCTCAACAGACCAACAGTTCATCTTGCTCAAAAGAGGTTACCATCACGAACACAGCTCTTAATTCTGGCATTGGAGTTAATGACCATGAAGTTCTGACTTTTTCTGATAAAACAGTTACTCCATCTCGTAATGCATCAATGATTTTTGTCCACTCTAACATCAGTTCTTTTGTCGGAAAGATAGACAATCCATCTGGTGCCATTGTGGGAAGTATCCCTTCCGCACCAGAGATGTTGGCTATTAATGGGACACACCACGACTCTGTAATACCTCTTGACAAAGAATCTACTCAGGAAATAACTGACACAACCTCCACAATCTTGGGGTGGACAAGCGATTTGAAGGTCAATGGAGCCTCTCGTCTCAATCGCTCTTTTCTATTGAAGCTCCTTAATCAGATCCCAACCTTAAGAATTCTCCACTCTGATGATATCAACTGGCTCAATCAGCTTCAATCCAAGCTAATCCTTAAGTTAATTTGGGATCAAAGTGCCGACCTTACCTGTTTGGGCATTCATCTTTCTCTTTTTAACTCAGAAACAGAGGCCCTTCTCTTTATCGAATTCCAACTGCCACCCCCAGGTCAGGACAACCCGGCATTATCGAACAATCAATTGCTCAATTCGGCAGTCATATCGCAGGTTAGCTCTATTGTGTGCAGCATTCAGGACTGGTCCTGGGTGGAGCCTCTCTTGAAGACCATTGTAGCGAAGTCCAATACATCTCCCAAATCGTATCTTCTCTAATTACATTTTTCACATGTAATTCTTGTGGCTTCAATAACATCTTGTCATGCTTCAGGAGGCATCCTATTTTTCTCTCCCCCTCTATTATTTTCTTTCAAGAGACCATGCTTCTGCAAAATTAATCCATTCATCCGAGGCTTTACTGGCTGTTGAATTTCCACCGAACACTCTCTCTTCTCAGACAATTTTACTTATTTCTCTCTATTGGAATCCTGCCTCTATGGACTGGATTAACAATTCTGATCAGCTTGATTCACTTCTTCAGAATGCATTACTTACCAATCCTGATTATAAAGTTATACTTGCAGGTGACTTCAATTCCTATTGTGATAATATCTCTAATCCCGCATCTGGACAGCCTGTCCATCTCGGTGGTACCAATTCACATATTAAAGGCCTAAATTGGCTTCACTACCTTGCTTTGTGAGATCTCCATCTCACCCCCCCCAAAGCTAGCATTACTCTCCCTTTTACATGGCATCGAGGATCAGCTCACTCGAGCATCTTCTATTTTTTGAAAACCTTCTAATTTACTCTCTTGATATCAATCCCAGACATCTACAGAAGCAGGTTACAGTGACCATTGCGTCGTTTCGCTTGAACTCGAAGTGTTGTGCAAGCACATTCCAAAAATCCCGATCTAACTTTCATAGAAATCCTGCGGCCAGGAATAGTGGTTCACTGGCATCCTAAACTTTGCAAGCAATTCATTTTCATTTACAAGGTAGTGATTTGATGAGTGATATACAACTCATTGAAGAGCGTAATAACATTCTCATTCACTCTCAGCTCTTGCTTATCTTCAACCGTAAGCATTCTTACCCTCACATTAAAAAAAATAACTTTCTCCAGGAAATAGCGACGTTAAAACAACAAAAAAATAAAAAGCTTAAGAGCTTTTGCAAAACATTCTCACTCGTGGGCAACCACTTCTATGTCCAAAAAACACATTCTTCAATCCTACAAGAATTCTATAAAGAATTTAAAACTTAAGATGTATTTTGCCGATAATCAGATCACCATTCGGCATCTCTGTAAGCATTATGTTAAGTCGACGTGGGCCATGATTAAGGACATCACTACCAAGAATTCTTATTCTATGGACTCGGCTATTTCAGCCGCTACTTGGTCCCAGCACATAACAGCCACCTTTCAAATTCTGCCTACTTATTTGAGTGCTTCTTTTTCTATCATGAACATTTCTTTGCGGCGGCGTACCATCTGGTCGTCGGATGATATCTTCTGGCACATCAATAAACTCAACTTCTCAAAGGCCTCAGGCCCTGATGGTATTCCGGTGGCGTCCTCAAGACTTCCGCCACTTTTTGGGCTAATATTCTCAAAATCAAATTTTAATTTCCAATTCCATTCCACGGTCATGGTTAACTTCTATCATTATACCCATTTTTAAAAGAGGCAATCCTTCTAATCCTACCAACTACCATCTGATCGCCATCATGGACTCCTCCTACAAAAGTCTTTACCATTTTACTACTTCATGAACTGGATCAGTTTGTCCGTGACCATGATCTTCTTTCATCCTTTCAAACAGGATTCCATAAACAAATGGGTACTTCTCTTAATGTCACAGTACTTGCACACATACTTCAGGCCTCTTAAAATATCACCATTGGCACCATCTATATGGCAGCACTTGACATGACGTCATTCGCAACATGTTATGTGTCAAAATGCAAAAACTGAATTGTTCTTTTTATCTCATCCATACTATCGCCATGCTCCATCGTGCAACTTTCTTCAAAGTTCGCATCAATCAGGCTGGCAACTTCACAGATGAGATCCCCACCTTCATCGGGGTCAAGCAGGGTTGCAACCTTGCGTTCACTCTTTTCAATCAGTACATTGCTGACATTGACTCCTTGTGGTCGAAAATTATCACTTATCCAGTGAGATTGGGTCATCTGCGACTGCATTGGCTGGATTTCGCAGATGACCTCATCTTTTTCAACATAACCCCATATGGGTTACAGCACAAACTTGACGCATTAGCATTAGCATTATATGCTTCACAATACAACCTTAAGGCAAACCCTGCATATTTTAACAATTCTCATCTTCTCGGGCAAAAAGAAAAAAAAAATCCTTCCTTTATTTGGACACTTCATGATTCCCTTATAGACATATCTACTGGCATTTGTTACTTGGGCTACAATTTGGCAGACGTGTACTCTATTGCCAATTGGCATAATTCTCTAAAAACCAATCGCAATATCTTATTGCTCAACTAACCTTCATCTAACGAAGATTGTGTCAATTCTCTCTTCTCCACGCTTTAGATTTCTATTCTCTCAAAGCAGAATCCATCATCCTATACGGTCTGAATTGGTGTTTGTGTGATATAGATCACATCCTTAATTCCATTTAAGGACAAATGTGGAAAGAAAAACTCTGGCTTTGGCTAATTCAGCACCTAATGCTTGCATGCTTCATGATCTAGGCCTATACTCCTGTCTGTGTGATTCAAATGGAGGCAACTGAGCATTTATGTTCGCATTCTTCAGCCTCCGCGCAATTCCTTATATATTGATCTTGCAAAACTCCATGGCACAATTCAATACTAGAATGCGCACCATTATGGACATTATCAATATATCTCCCGGTGACCTCATAGAACGACGCCCAGCGTTCGCCAAAAAAAAGCTTTTAGAGTTTGATTGGATATGCACCATTGAACAACTTGGCACTCTCACAGCATATCAAGAATATGCCAAATTCACCCTTAAGATGCTTCCCAGGCAGATGTATCTCATATGTTTCCCTTGTTCCAAAATGCGCAACCTTTATTTGAGATTCAAACTCAATCAGTTCCACACGCTTCAAAACACTAAACACTGGAATTGAGCGAATTCCATCTCCTCTCTTACTTGTCGATTCTGCAAACATCACTCCCAAATTGAAACTCTGAAACACCTAGTGACTTATTGCCCGTACTACGAAACACTCGATTAACCCTTCTTGGATGTGATAATGTAGGAAAATCCATTTTGACACGAGAATGGTTATGGTCTAAGTGCATGATGGGGACCACCAAAACCTTTCTCCTTGCCCTAACTCGTTTGTTATCCCTCATTGATGCTGACCTGTATGATTTAGTTACTGAGGCCTGATTGTAATACACTTAAATAATTGTTTGATCCTCTTGACTAATTTCATTTTTCTTATCGTATCGATTTTTTATTTTACAAAATGTGTTCATGACAAACTGTTGTTATATCAGAATTTTAAATGTATGTGGAAGATGGCTAATGTTCTCCAGCTGTCCACCTCATTTGTTTTATGACACTGTATTTTGGACTTGCTGGATACAGGTCCATAACCTTTTATTATTTCTTTTTACAAACAAGATTTGAGAGTGGGAGCTATGCAACACTCAAGACTGTAATTATTTTCTTTTAGCAATTGTAAACCAAGATATTTATTTTATGATATATATTTTGTGTAGGCCATACTTCAGAACAGTTAACTTTACCTATGTTTCATGCGATTTGTATACTAACTTGTTGCATTCTACTGTTCTGTCGTTATTATACAGCTGGCTTAGTTTTAACTGAATCTTGGTTGATCTTAAATGTTCCATCGTATTTGTGTAGGTGATGATATATTTGTTCTTCAGTATTTATGTGAACGCACATTTTCTTTTGTAAAGGTTTCTTGTAAACCAAGAACAAATAAAAACAAGGGTGTCACCCATCAGCGTCTGGATGATGACATCAGTTGAGACAATTTTGTGGGAGACAGACTGGCAAAAGTAGCCAGTATTTTTAAATCAGAATCATATCCTCCATGTTAAGGTCACTTCTGATACCTGCCGGTTTTATTCTTTAGAGGAATTGGCACAAATGAAAGAAATGATGCCTCAAGTGAAAAGGACAACTGGATAAAGAAGGGAAGTAGATTACGTCAAGATTCTCTGTGGAAAGATAACCAAAGTCGCACCAAGAATACTATTATTGCATCTTGTTAGGATCTATCATAGCCAGGCTCATGTGGGAAAGGAAGGCATTATTATGAACTTAAATACACACTGTTTTGCCACTGAATTTTCAGAAATGGTCCAGGAGTATTGCAAATGTTGCATTATTTGTCTCCAGAATAATGTGGGTTAAACTGTTCCTGTGACTCAGGGAGCACTCCCCAGATGTTTTTACTTCAGCTGCCCCCTGCAGTACCTCCTGGTGATCGTGTTTGTGTTCTCTGGGTGGGCTGACCTCTGCTATAGGGCAGACACGTTGTGTCTAGGTTTGATATACCCGTTAGTATAAACAGTGACCAAGTGTCGCATTTTGTAAATAATGTGGTAAAAGTTCTCTTAGCAGCCCTGAATGCATGACATTATTTACATTACCCACACCAACCTGAGTCAGAGAGGACAGAGAAGAGAAGGAATGGTGTGATAAATAACAAGTTAGCTAAGATTTGTGAGGTTATGGGACTGAAGTAGCTTGGCTCTCCTTCCCTTGTGTTGTTCATTATCAGGAGCACTCTAAGCAAAAAAACTGGACTCAGCCCCCATGAGATCTTATATTGGTGCCCTATAAAACTTAATCTCCACCTGTGAAACCCGTTGATGTTAGCTTATATTTGACTGATTAAAATGTACTGGCATGTTTGATGTATTTCATTTCTTCTATCAGTTCTGTTTATAATGAGGTCACAGCTGCCATGCCTAAGGAACCATATGTGGCTTGTCATTTCCTCCAGCTAGGAGACTATGTTTTAGTGTAGATTCATCAGAGGAAGTCTGCTTTGGGTCTAGGGTGGAAGGGGCTGTGTGATCCTGTGTAAAAGGCTGCAGCACCAATCAACTGAAAAGGAAAATGTCTGCTCTATGCACAGCAGTTGTATTAGCTTCCTTGTTTTTCAGTCTCTCTTATGCCTCTTCCTCCTAACAAATAAAAAGTTATAATCTTTCAAATATGACAACTTCTGAAGTTGAATTGGGGTGCTGTTATAAAAGAAGGTACATTGTCCACTGGAAAGGGGAAACATGTGATTATATGGCCAGTAGAGAATGTTATGTGGATTTGCTATTTGGTTTTCTTCCAGGACCAGGTTATTGCCCCCAGATGTAGTTATCTACCCATGTAAAACTCTTCCAAATTGCAATTCCAACAAGGACTATATCTGTTCTCTAAATACCAAGCAACTTTCATCAAGAGTGACCTCTAGCCCACATTATCAGCAAGGAAAGCAACTGCTGTTAGTAGTCCCACCCCAGCTCCAAAAATATACCCTGAACCATCCCATTCCTCAGATCAAATGCATTATTGCTATTCTGTTTTACATTCTATGATGGCAAGAAAGGAGATCTTCTACGTGACAAAAAGAACGGTGGTGGTGAGAGGAAGGGTTCAGAGCAGAAATGGAAGCAAAGACACTGATGTTGTATCCTTTCCTAAAGTGTTCCATTGCATGGCTGTACTAGGTGAATGTAGTATAGGAGACCAGAACATCATTCTTGGGAGGGATTTTAACAATTCAATAGAACTATATTACTTCTTGCTAAATACCAGGAACAGCACAGAAGTGATAAGGTTGTTTTCAAACACAACACATGCTTTGTGCAGGTAGAATAGCCAATTAGATAATCAGACATGTACTCTGATACAATATCTGATTTCACCTATATTTGAGATTGCTGAATGTATGAGAAATATACAGATATATAGTCAGTCTTTGTGGTATGATACAGTGAATTTGATAGGTAAGGGTTTCAATATGTTGTCTTGAAGACTGCTTTAGCGGCAATGATAATCACAATTCTCTTATCTGCATTTGAGGTCACAACACATTTTGACAGCAACACAGAAATTACCTCAATATGCCTGCAGCAGTAGACTGAGGCTTTATACAGAGGAAGAAAGAAAAGCAAAGTAGCTGATCGGGTCTTGGATGGGGCTAATAATGCCCTTGTAGCTTGGGGTATATATCAGGGGCAAAAGTTAGATGAGTAACATGCTTTATCTCTGGGACACAGATCACTAACACAAATCCCAGTATTGGAGAGGTACACATCATCAGGACTCTCAGTGCACTCACAAGAGATGCACTGATAGAGCTGCAGCTTTCCTGCTCTGGTCTCCGGGCCCCGTCCTCCGCGTACAGCACTAATGAAGGGAAAGCCACCCAGCGGTAGCTTTTGTTTACTACAGCTGGCTGGCTTTTCCTTCATTAGTGCCGCAAAAGCAAAAACCAGCACAGGAGGGCATCCATTTCACAAAATGGATGCGCCCATGTGCTTGCTTTTGCGAATTTTGAGCTTGAATAGCTCAAAATTTTACATAGGAATTTTTAAAAAAGAGAAAGCTAGTATTTTTTTTTATGTTGCCTATCTATTTTTTAAATAACATTTTTTACTAGACCATGCCTTTAAGCACGGTCTGAGATTCCCCCATCTAATCCGAGAATAACCCGGACAACTAAAAATAAAATGCTGCACAGATTCTGTCATGTGTGTATAGAACGGGACCCAAACGTTTACTGTTTCGTTCCAAACACTGATGAGTGGGGCAAGCGGAATAATATTAAATCTTAACTTAATATAAAGAGACCGCTCTAATGGGATTTGTATGTCAATGAGATCATTTTTGTGGCCCAGATAGTTTTGCTTGACAGAAAATTCCAACCGGCCGCCAAGGATAGGCAGTCAGAGAGTTGTTTGGAGGATACATATTCCCAGTATGTCTCCTTGATGATTTCTGGGGCATTCCCTTGCATATTCCCAGGCTCAGACCATAAGCGACCCAAATTCAATGAGTACAAGTGGATGTTACATAAACTATCCATGGTAGGTTAGTTGTTCCCTCGCAACTCAGTAAATTCGAAAGTGCCACATGTTAACAATCAAGCTCCTTGTTATGCCATAGTTTTGACCAGTGCAATAAAGGTTTTTGATCTTTACCATTTCACCAATAGATTTTAGATCTAAATCCAGATGGACAAAAATATCGGGTGCACTCATTGGGAGCATGAGTAGTTTAAAAAAAAAGGTGTTTTCAATTATAGTTAAGCAATCAAATTTACTATGGCACCACAGGTCAGCTCCATAACTAATAGTCGCAACAGCCTGCAACCTACATAACTCTAAAGCAGTATTTACATTATTCCCATACTTTTGGGGAAAATTCCTGATTGCAGCACATCAGCAGGATAATGTGAGATTAAATTTGTCTATGTGTTTATCCCACTTACCATTACTGGCCAAATGAAAACCTATATAATCAAACATCTCAACTTCCTCTAAGCAATTCCTATAATCAGTAGGGTTAAATCACTGAATCTCTTCATTTCCTTCCCACAGCGCATTATTTCTGTTTTGGATGGATTGACCGTGAATGCCTTTTTATTGCAGAATATCACAAATTGATCTTCAAGTTTCTTCAGCCCTCTTGGTGGACGGGAGACAAGCACAGCATCATCTGCATGCGTCAGGATACTGATCCTGTCCCCCGCTAGTCTCAGTGCATCTGAATATTCTATGGCCAGAATGTGCACAGTGTCATTAAAGAAAATAGAGAGGGGGGTGGAGGTCAACACACAGCCCTGCCTCGCCCCCTTTTCCACCAGAAATTGGCTTGCGTGAACCTCATTAATTCCCACTCTAACAATAGCATTGTTTTCAGTGTAAAGTAAAAAAATGGCACTCAGCAGAGAATCAGGGATATGTTTATCACAAAGAGATGCATGGGGGATACATTCAAACACAATCTTTAGGTCGATACAAAGAAAATACAGATTCCCGATCCCAGACAACATACTTTTCAATCAAAATATTAAGACTAAATATCTGTTTTGTGGTACCAATGGCTTTCCTGAACACATACTAATGCAATTCGATACAGTGCCCCACTGTTCAAGTCACACCAAAACCCACCTGCCAAAAATCTTTCCCATAGCATCAAAGAGGGAGGGAGGACGATTATTCCGTGGATCGTTCTTATCTCCCTTTTTGTAAATCTGGCCAATCTCAGTCTGGCGCCTAGAGTGGAGCACCCTATGTATTCTGCAGAAAAGGTTGCATAAAATTAGCAAGTAAGGAACCCAAATATCTGTTCATATTTGTAAGCATCCACTGGAATTTTGTTCGGACCATGTTGCTGCAACACCAGATAATATGCGGACCTGCAGATACTTTTGGTAGCAGATGAACCTGTGGACCCTGAGAATTAACCCTTCAAAAAGAAGGGACCAGCGAGAGACATCTGGGCCCCAATCAGTAGAATTATGCCTGGTCCGTAGGTTCGGTGGAACTGGGACTGTGTATTTCACTGAGGAGTACGGGAAGGGTGACTGCCTGGTGATTCAACCGTGGCTAGGAATCGGTTCCACTTGCAAATGAAGGCCCCTGAAACCACCTCTCCTGCAATGTCTCAGTAAGTTAGGAAAATGTTAGGTGTTGTTAGTGGGCAACATAATTATTTGGGATGGCAGGGAAGCCAGGGTATCACTAAAAGGCAGACTCGTATTTCATGGGAAAAATATGTGTGTTTAATTAATTACTGTTCCTACAACCGATATCCATTTTGTGTTGCATTCAGATACACAACAGTTTAATGTGTTTTGGCCAGCAGTAGAATACAACTCAGTAAGTTTGCACATGGAGTTTGTGACATTCTTCCACCCCATCTCCCTGTAAAGCCTGGCACTACCTTCAATTGCCTTGCATAGAAATCGTAGCCACCTGTCTCCTCAGCCCCTCCCCCTTTCCCTACTCACTGGACACTGTTATCCCCCTCCCACCCACTTGCTTTCTGTGAGCGGAATTGTGCCCCCTTTTCCCCTCCTCTCTCTCTGCCTGCCCTACAGTCACCTTCCTCTCCCCCTCTCAGCCCTTTTATGTCTATTAGCACTTACTCCTATCATGTGTCTTTAACCTCTGATAGCAGATTGTCTGCCCCCCCTTTTTCCTCCTGCTTTCCTCCTCCCACTCCCCCAAAGCACTGTTCTGAACCGTCGTCGACTTACTAGGATACTTACCTGTCTGTTTCCTCGACTCGCCTCTCTCCACGCCGTTCACACCCCCTCCTGTAATTCATGCACTACAACAATTGTCGTCAGACATAGTAATGTTACTGCTGGTTTGTCGTATGCTCGCCTTCCCCCTTCGATCCTTATTGTTCTTGCACTTGCACTATCTGAAATGGCGCAAGGCTGATTATGATAGTTTTTGTTCTTTTCACATTCTAATGTGTTTCAAGGAGTTACAAGAATGTAATTGTTTACTCCCATGTTCCCTCCCTCCTTGAAGCGCTTTGAAACACTTTGTGTGTAGGTGCTATCCAAATAAACAATCAAATCAAATCAAATCAAGATAGCACATAGAAAATTCAAAGAGCTAGAGAGGTTAATCCCAGAGTTAAAGAAAAATATAGACTGCCAGAAAGTTGGCAGATGTTAGAAGCAGTCTTTTATTAACAGAAAAGAGCCTTTGAGGTTGATCACTGTACAGCCGCCATGTGTGCTTGTGATGATATATGTTTATTACTGAAGTCTCTGAACAACCCAATCTCATCACAACTGTATGTGAAATACTGTTCCTTATTTTATTGGCAGGTGTGATCTTATGCTTCCGTAAGCAGTGCTGTAGAAGTACAAAAGTAGTCATCAATACAGCGGCTTGCAGATCTGTCTGTCACAGTTCTACATACAATTTGTAGCTGTCCTTGGTACTTAGAGACATTTTTGAAGAATTGCATACGCTGCAAAGAGAATTGTATCAACTAATGAAAGTTTAGAAGTAAGTGAATACTGTAATAATGCAAGAATCAGGTAAGTGTTAAGTTACTTTATTCTTCAACCTTTTACGTGACCATCAATCTCGAGCCAATTACAACAAATACAATTGATATTTGTTCATATTGCTTTTCAGAGGAACAATGAAGGCCGAAAACTGATGGCCCATTTCCTACAAATCTTGGAGTATGTACTAATATTTAGAAATAAAAACATTAGTGCACTAGGAGTGCAAAAGAAGAGCCTGTGGAACAGCGCAGACCTAAATTAGTAAGTGAATATAATTCATAACTAAGTCATGGGGTGAAAAAATCAAAAGAGGGATGGGCAGTTTCTATTGCTTGTTTCCTTACGTTTCCTTTTCTTTTCTTGGAATATATCTCATCTCCCCAAGTGATATCATCCTGTGTCCATCAATCTTTAGTGTTCAATATTTTATTTTTTTCTAGCAGACTTTGGTTAGGTGAAAATCCCTTTCCCCTATTGGTGATCAATGAAACTATGCATAAATCTAAAATGTGCGTGTGCACCAAAAATGCTGTACATGAGCCTTGTGTCTTCATAGAGGCAGTAGGACAAGGCCTTTTAACTGAGGCCAATGGATCACACCAGAACAAACCAGTCGAGACAATGGACCCTTCATTTAGAGCAGAACACATTAGGAGTGGAGGCTCTATTCCCCTCTACTGAGGAGGACAGGGCTTGAAGTGTACCTGGTCAGCCACGATTTTCCGGAAGGACATCGTCACATGGTATTGTTCTACATCAACGGTGTCAATGGACGATGTATAGAAAATAATGATAGGCGGCTTTGTACTAGGCAGAAGGAGGGAATAGCATGCCTGATGGTCTGGCGTATGTTTTCTGAAATATTTGACGGATAGGTAGCTGAAAAGTTATAAAAATCATGGGTCTCAAGACCAAGGCGGGTTAGTCAGTAAGGAACAGGTTAATGACTAGGATATTGCAGTTTGACTTGCAAATTAACTAATCTCTTCTGCTTAACCATCACCAATCAAGAAGACAAGTCTGCTCGGCTTACTCTTCAGACCTGCCCACAAACAACCCATAAACTGATAACCCACAAAACTCAACAGAGATATTCACATTTCGAAAAAGATTTACCATCCTCCACCTCCTCAGCAAGCACACACTCCTGAAGACAGAGCACATATGTGAGGAACTAAACATGAGACATGGACACAGAAAGTATGATTTTCGTCAAAGACTTTTATTAAAATAAAAGGGGTTGGGAAAATGCTCTCTGTCCTTGCACGAGAGGTGTTCCCCACCTAAAACCAAAACTAAGGATCTGTCAATGTCAGAATGTTCAAAGCAAAATTGTCCTGTGCCCAAAGTACTCTTCTGGCCCTTACATTCTAATAAAATAAAGTTTAAAGTAAAAAGGGTAACGTCTTTGGCTTTGAGTGGTTTATAAATGTTCACAAAGAAAAATGCGTAACTCCAACACAAAAGTTCCAGAATAACAGAGTTCCCTTTTCCAGAGGGTGATTCTCTGCCTCTGGATTTCTCTTCCCTCTGTTGTATATTAAAAAGATATCAGTTCCTTGAGTTTCTCTTCCTTCGCAAACACAACTGATATTCAAAACAACTTGGTTGTTCATCTTGTATCTGGCTAGGATATCTAGTAAACTCCCTTTCTGGGTTTTCACTCCTCTTTTCTCTGGTTTTAGACAGCATTTGGTTTGTCCTGATATATTCTTCAGTACCCCTTTTGTGGTGATGTATTTCATATGCACTATTCAATTGGTCCTTGCCTGGTGTATTTCCCGAACAAGGCTTTCTTATTCACACTTGTAACTGCCTGGTATATTCTCTTGCCAGTACTTTCTTGCAACTGCTTGGTATTCCCTACTGCCAGGGCATTCTTAAACATTCTTATGACTGCCTGGCATACTCTCCTGCCAGGGCTTTCCTGAATACACTTGCACCTGCCTGGTATACTCTCCTGCCAGGGCTTTCCTGAACACAATTGCAACTGCCTGATATGCAAGTAGTGTGTTTGGTGTTACTGGTGGTGGAGGCTGGTCTCTGGTGCCTCTCCTCTCCTGCAACTGAAGTTGCTGTTACTGCCTGCAAATTCTAGTGACTTATATGGAACACTTCTTTTCAATTACTGTAATCCTCTGAAGTCCTATTTCTATTGCAGCTGATCCATCGCTCCACCCTTTATACACACCGCGCATGCGCAGAGCACGGCGAGGTGTGCCAGTAGTGTGTGTGGTGTTACTGGTGGTGGAGGCTGGTCTTTGGTGCCTCTCCTCTCCTGCAACTGGAGTCCCTGTTACTGCCTGCAAATTCTAGTGACTTTTATGGAACATTTCTTTTCTATTACTGGAATCCTCTGAAGTCCTATTTTTATTCTGCAGATCCTCGCTCCACCCTTTATAACACCGCACACGTGCAGAGCACGGTGCGGTGTGCCAGTAGTGTGTTTGGTGTCGGGTGGGCGAGTGGTGGCAGAGGCGTGTGGGATCCTTTTCAGAGGACGTCGCAACCCTGCCCTTGGTGAGTCCCTTGTGACTGTCAGCTACAAAACTTCCCAGGCTGCTCGTTCTCCACAACATCAGCTGGCTTTGGATGTTTGTTGTTAGTATTTCACAGCTAGCGACCGCATCTTAACAGTGACTTTATGACAATGTCTGTATTCACTTAAGTTGCAAATGGTCGTGCGGTGGAACATGTCTTCATTTGCGTTTTGGCTTCAATGACATTTTATGCTACTGAATGACTATTTGGTTTCCTCTTGGGTAGTAGAAGGGAGTTTATGTGGTAGCTCTCGAACTTGCACATTGGACCTTTATGAACTTGAACCTCATGGTGTGGGGGTCCATTCTACTCTTGGGGTTGTCTTGCTGTGATTTAAAGCAGCTGATGGCGAAAAGTGGAGGGAAAAATCTCGCCCAACTATAGGGCAATTTGCTTATAGGTGTCAGCGGCTGTATGTTAGGGTGCGACTGCGGGCCTAGGTGCCGTTGAACCCCTACTGCTAACACCAAACATTATTGTGGATTGGGCTTCCAGTGCATTTTTCTCTCTGTGAGTTAGGGGGTGACTGCGGACCTAGGTGCCTTTGAACCCCTGGTGCTAACAACAAACAGTATTGTGGCTTTTGCTTCCAGTGCATTTTTTTGCTGTAAGGAATCACACTCAGGGCCTATTTTTGGGGAGCCTAACTGTAATTTAACCTGCATTTCTGTGTTAGTTGCTTTATGACAGGGGGTGTCTGTGGGCCTTGGTGCCTTCGAACCCCTTGTGTTTACGGCAACCAGGCCCTTGATTGAGGCTTATCTAGTACAAGCTGGCTGCATAAAACTAGACCACATTCTATCGTGCGGGTATCTGTAGACCTAGGTGTCTTGGTACCCCTGTTGGGAAAAGCTATGCAGCACAAGGGCTGCTCCTTAAACAGTGTATAGTAGCAAAGCCAATCTTGAATTACCTTTGTGGGGTAACTGTGGGCCATGGTGCCTTTGAAACCCGCAAGGTAGTGGAAGCCTGTGTGGTGGCCTGATCAGTTCCGGCGCATTCCTGGGAGGGTCTCTGTGGGCAAAGGTGCCAGTGACCCCAGACAGGTGAGGGAACCGTGTTCAATTGGTATTTGTGTAGCCACCTTTTGTTAGAAAATTGCCATGATAGTGGGAAGTTTATGTTGTCACTAATTTACAGCTTACAAAGTTGGGGAAGGCTCTTTATATAACTCAATTTTTCTGGATACTGCCTAATGATTGGCCACAGTGTGGTGACTTGGTCATAATCGGCTTATCCCTGTGAGGGGATTGTGGGCCAAGGTGCCTTTGAACCCTGACAGGTGGGGGAGCTGTGTTCAATTGATAATTGCAAAGTTATTTTCTGTTGGAAATTGAAGGATGGTGTATGTTTTGTTTAGCACAATTTACTTATAAATTTAGCTGTGTGAACAATAGGGGGCTGGTGGTTGCTCCTTCTCCAGCGAATTGGTAATACCTGTTGATTTGCAATAGATCATGAGCCATTCACTGAGAAGTGGAAATCGTGTGGGCGACTCAACAAAAGCATCTGTAAAGTGTTCTGCTGCCAAACTGTCTAACAGCACATTACCATTGTTACCGTCCTACAAAAAATCGCTCCTCTCAATGTCGGTAACCACGCCCTTGGGGCCGTTGCCACCAGACTCAGAGGGGGCTCATATTCCCTCTTCACCGATATGTCTGGTTTCTGAGGAGGGGTCTATTCCCATTGTGGCCCCTGTAGTTTTGGACCTACCCTCATTTTCAGTAAAAGATGCAAATGATGATGAAGGGCAGATAGCCTGGAATCCCCCTCATTTAGCCGACTGTCAGTGTGCATTTAAGGATGATCAGGAGGGTTTTGCACACATTGCTGACACCTCCATGCTTGCGCCTGCAATTATGAGCGAGTTAGGAAAATGTGTACGTCTTTCCTTAGGCCCTTCTTTGCCAGAATCTAGGTCCCATGTGTTCCGAGAACAAGTACATCTTCACCTCCCGGACAAAATTTCCTACAAGGAACTTAGTGCACCAACAAAGGAAACTCAAGATTGATTCCTCAGGGATCGGCTATGGGTACAGTTGTGGGTCAGGGAGATTCCACTGATAGTCATGATAGTCATGCAGAAGCTACGGGTTCCTTTTTGCCAATCTCTTTAGGTGATCATGAGTTAAAGAAAGATGGTGCTGTCTATGCCGCCCCAAAAGGAGTTGACATGCCATCATCTACTACGGAGTATTCTGCCTCTGATATCTTTCCTAATGACCTATATAATTTCCCGGTGATCTCAAGAATTCTCAATCTTCTTGACAAAGGCCATGAACTAACCCACTGTTCATTAAGGGAAATGCAGGTCTCTTTAGCATTCATGAAGGAAAAAAATCAGCAAACTAGAAGGATACATCTTGTCTGAGGCCCAATTTAATGTAAGCTTCCCCAAAAATGCACCCCCCTTAGTGAGAGGCAATAAAGGACACACCCCAGGAGGGAATGAGACCAGGACCAAGTGCGGGTGAGATCAAAAGGGTTTTTATCTAAATCAATATAGGACATGTAAAGGACTTTGCAAACTCCGAGAGCGCTCTGTCTGACAATAGCAAAGACAGTCATATTTATTACAGAAAAATACGTCACGCCTAAAGTAGCTACAGGGGGCACATAGTCGTTGGGATTGGGTGGCATCATCTAGAACTATATACAATGTCTACTGAGCTGCTCCAGGATTGGCAGAGATCCACGTGGTGCCAGTGCGGGGTGAACGGTCAGCTGGGCTCATCGGGGTGGAGTGCTGGGCCGGACACAGCTTGTAGTGATGATTGGTGGCTGGGTTGCTACTTTGCCCTTGTGGCCACACACTCACATCCATTCATTATACTATGCAGTTTCAGTTGTCTTGTAACTCTTGTAATACATTGACCTTAGATCACGAAGGAGACATGGACATTGATATGCAATAGGAAGTACCCTAATACATCTATTGTAGTGACACCTTGGGTTCAAACATGCTAGGCCCACAAGTCCATGCATTGGGTCAGGGGCACAGGAGGGTTTTTTTCGATCGCCCTCTCTGATGAGTGCAGTGGAGAATGTATTGCAATCTGTTGGTACAAGAGGCGGGCATCCCCCCTTTGAGGGCCATTAACTGGGGGTCAGCAGGAATACCAATGGGCCATGGGGGTATGTAACTGGTGCCCAGGAGGCGGTGGGATTTAGGACCAGGTAGTTCATAATTCATGGAATCAGGCTCTGGCGGCCTCTGACATGGGGGAGGTGAATGCTTGACGCGGGCCCAGCGAGATTGGGAGGGGAGCGAGGCTGTGATGTTCGAACACCAGCTATCCCTGGCGGCCCTGGGCGGGAGGATGGGGAGACAACCTTGCAGCTCTGGGCCTGTCTCCCTGCACAGAGCAGCGCATCGTACCTTTGGCAAAGGGCGGGCAACAACATTTAGGACTCCTGGGATTATGCACATATATTTACATTAATGAGGATATAAATTGGGGGACTCTATCCTTTAGCACAACATTTCATAACAGCAGTTGACATACGAACATGAGGTAGCATTAGATTGGTTTGTGTGCAAAGAGGGCAATACATATTATACCATGATACAATCTGGCTCCAGTGCCTTGGTGGGTCTACATGTGTTTCAAATGTTCGTTATTACATTATGTACAGGAGCTGTCAGAAGCTGTCATATATTGTATAAACACTCTTCTTTACAATAGCAGCAAATGTTTAGTCAATGCGACATATATCACAAAATGATTATCATACAATGCAAGGTGCTTCGGGGGTGGGCGGGGGTGAAAGGCGCCACACAGTCCAGCTTTGGGGCTTGGTACATGGTCAGGGTATGCAGGGTGGGGCTGGTTTCAGTTACTTCCGAATGAGCCTGGTCACGGCTGGGGCAATGATGTACTGCGGCAGGTTAAACGATACAGTGTTTATTTTGTTGTTTGTTCGTGTCTGGTTGCTCATGAGAACAAGCTCTCAGTGGATCTACCATGAGGTGGAGGCCGGCGGGAAGTAAATGCCTCTGCGAGCGCGGTCAAGCAGGGGTTAGGCTGCAGCTTTCTGTGTATATGAGTTGTTCTGCATGTGTAAGGGTTTTAGCGCCTTTAACAAAATGGAAATGTCTACTACAAAATGGTGTCTATGCTATGCCATATATGTGGTTGTGCAGCCTCACGTGTCGATCCGCAGCCACCCCGCCTCTTGGGCCCTGGGGCGTGGGGGCTGCTGACGAGTCATGAGTCTTCACATAGGTAGGAGATGTAGGTGAGGGGGGCTAATGACCTGCCATCCCCTACATTTCCCTCCTTCTCATCTGTGACTGCTTCTTCCCATGCTGTTGTTCCTTTTATTGGCATCCACGCTCTACAGACTCCCCGCAGGCTTTCCCCTCTTCTAGCATACTCATCTGGCGTGCAAGTCATATATATACATCCCCCATTTCCCTCCAGGTCTACCCATACCTCTGTGTACCATTCTAGTTCCAAGGGCTCTTTTATTGTTGTATGATATAACTGATCCACTATATCCCCATCATAGTATATGGGCACCATTCTAAACTTTGGCTCAGAGTTCTCACCAGTCTGTACGTGTACCTCCTGTGGCATTCGTGCCACTCCTCTGGCGTTGCCCATTGTCACCATCATCATTGTTCCATTGGGGACTACATTTGCGCAGCAGCGAAGACCCAGCTGGCACGCACAAAAAATGAAGAGAAAAAACACGATAAGGGGCATCAGTATTTTGACGGCGAGTCCCATCCAGGAAGGCACCCATGAAAAAATGTTGTTCAACCATGTGCTTGACTCCGCACCGCCTTCCTTCTTCATGCGTTCCCCCAGGTTGTGCACTGCAGTGATGACGTGTACCATTCTCTGCGTCTTCAGAAGGCACGAATGTGCAACACGCGCTCCCGATTTTTCGGCAAACACCTCCATCCATCGCCGTCAACAGGACTAGGACATACCTGTTCTGCATTGTCATCAGTCTCAGAGCCCTGAGCTCCACCTTGATCACATTGAATCCTTCTTCAGTGTCGTTGGCCAGTTGGATCAGCTCCCAGAGTGTTATTTGCAACCACTTTGCGTTTGTTCGTGCCTGGATGCTCGGAACAAGGGAGGCAAAAAAGTCTCGGCTGAGCTGAACAACCTGTATCGGTCTGGGATTTGCGCCAGTAGTTCTAAAGAGGCCTTGGATATATAATTTTATGACCTTTGTTTCCTGGATATGACCCCTTGAATGTTGTCCTTCGACAGGGCATACAGCGGTGGCTCCTCAGTGCATTCTCTGTGTTTCAAGCTGATGGTATTCGTCCGTCTTCAATGTGGCTCTCTGGGATTACCATTAGAGCAGCGTCGCCAGAGAACATGTGCCCCTCCAAGATGGCGGGAGTTGCAGGTATGCCCGTTTGCCACACACCCAGTAAGTGTCCATGAGGGCTGCTGTCCCTTTTCTCATGTCAGGAATCGTGAGTGTTTTGCCACAGTTCTTGTTTTTCCCCATGTCCATGTTTCCTTCTCCTTAGAAGCATAGTTCTGAGTCTGTTTCTTTTTGTAGTTTGAATGGCTTTTCGATGGTGCTCACCCATGTTAGCTTGGAGATATGTTCTGCCCAGACCGGGGTGCAGGTTTTCTCGATCCACTGCAATTTGTCTGCTGGCAACCCTCACAGTGCCTCTTCTTTGCATGTTATCACATCATCCTTCCATTTGTTTGCAGAGAACAATGTTGCTTCTATGATGAAAAAAAGGTTCTTTCAAACACACCACTACTTTGGCTCTCGAGTAACATGTTTTCTCATTCTGCATCATTTCGAAGGATACTGTGTGTGCCTGGAAGGTGTTCTTAATTCTGCACAGGGTAAGATGAAGGAGACATTGGGCATCTGTAAGAGGCAGTTCTTGTGGCAGCAAGACCTTAGTTGTGCCTGAGGCATGGGGAATTAACAAGCACACATAACAACTCTCGTTAGTTGTTTGCTTTGCCGTGGAGCTCATGTCTGCATACCATTTATTCGATTGGTGTGGGTGTCTGGGGTCTTCTATTGTATCCAGCCCTAGGCCGGAGTATTTGTCATATTTTTTCCTACCCACTTCCCTCGTCCTTCTGCTGCTTCTAAGGATTTTTTTCACGTCCCTTATGCTCGTAGTAGTTTATCTCTTTCCCCCACCCACCCCCTTTTCCCATTCATCATACAGGGTCATAAAGTTGTTAGCCATCTCCGCATTTTCTTTCATCCTATCTGTGATGTAATCATTTTCTATTGGTGGACTGGTTGCTGGTGTGGGCAGGGTAGCAGTAGTGTCATATAGCCATGATATAACAGAGGGATTAAGATCGTTTAACTCGTATACACTAAAATTTGTAGCATTGTGTCGGGGCTTTGGGAGTGGGGTTCCATTCCATTCTCCATGCTGGTTCCATTCCCCCCTCATTTATCTCAATGGAGAGAAATGCAACAGCCCAGTAAATTATGAGTCCGAAAATGAGGGTGAAGAATATAATTGCACTAACAGTCAAGCCACATTCTTACGAATAAGTGCGCAAGTCAAAAGTTACATGTCTATTCATAATTTCACTATCCCTAGTTGTTGCAGCCTGTCTGTTCGTTGCCATGGTTTCTCCTACATATTAAAACATAAAGGCGTATTAAGCATACAGTTATATTGAAATGAGCATTTCTTAACTTTTGATAGTATAGGCAAGAAGTGGAGGATAGAAGAAAAGAGAAAGGGAGAGAGAGAGAGAGAGAGAGGGAGAGAGAGAGAGAGACATTTCACTTATTTACATTCTTTTTTTCATATCTTGACATATTTTAAATATTTTTGTCATACATTGTCATTCAGTATATTCTACATAATGATGTGACATTCAGGGGTCGATTCATGGAGCAAACGTGCGCCGAAAATCCCAGCGCAAGCAGGCGCAAGGTGGGGGATTCAAGGAAGACGCTGCGCGTGTTTCTCACTGTCCGTGCGCCAAATCCTGCCGTGGCGCACGCGGGCACACACGGCGTGTGCTATGCGCACAGCAAAAGCTCACATAGCGTGGCGCACAAAACCAAAGTGGGCAGAACAGTGGGCATAACACGCGGAATGGGGAATAACGCGTGAAAAAGAAGGCGTAACTGGGGAAGTACTGCAGGGAACTACACGGAACCCCCACACGCACGCGGACAACCCGTATTCATGGATTCGAATACGGGAAACATGCGCACGGCAAAAGACGCACACAGGCGTCAACGCATCCGCCACACGAAGGCAGGCGGAAGCGTCCCCGCGCACAGTATAAAAGTGCGCGCAAACAACAAACACGTATATACAGCTACGATGAATGCCCCGTTTGTTGCAGCACTGATCGTGGGACACTGCAGGAGGAGGAGAATAGCCAGGCCCCACATTTTCGCACCACGGACAAGCCTTTTTGGGATGCCTTACGACCAGGTCTACGGCAGGTATAGGTTTCCACCCCATATCATCCTAGACCTGGTCAGGGAGTGGGAAGATGACCTCACATCCCCCACCCTTTGCTCCCAAGCATTGAGCCCCTTGGAGAAGGTGTTCAATGTCCTGCATTTCTTGGCCACTGGGTCATTCCAGAGTACTACTGCCATACTGGGGGGTCTCACAGGCCATGCAGTCACGCTGCCTACACCAGGTACTGGCAATCATGACAGCGCGCCCATCAGTCCGCAGGCACATATACATGCCCAGAACACCCGCAGAAAGGCAGGCCGTTGTCCTGGATTTTTACAGGGTGGCACACTTCCCCAAAGTGCTTGGTGCCATAGATTGCACCCATATGGCCCTACGTCCACCTAGGGCCACTGAGCACATCTACCAAAACCGCAAGCACTGGCATTCCATCAATGTACAGGTGGTATGCGATGCAAAGGGAATCATCACCTCTGTCTATGCAAACTACCCTGGCTCCACCCATGACAGTTTCATATACAGAATGTCCGCCCTGAGCTGGGCCCTGGAAGCTGGGCAGCATGGCGACACATGGCTCCTAGGTGAGTACAAAGGCCCTTGCACATGCATGCATGTCACACACACACAAATACACAAACCCCAATAATCACAACCATTTACACCTCCCCAGGGGACAGTGCCTAGCCTCTGAGCAACCACATGATGACGCCAATCTGGAAGCCCACCACACCACCCCAGATACAACGCCGCCCATATTGCAACCAGGGCCATAGTGGAGCGCACACTCGGAGTGCTCAAGTCACGTTTCCGCTCCCTTGACCGCTCTGGCGGGCAGCTACTATATGCACCCCCAGTAGTGTGCAGGATCATTGTGGCAGCATGTGTCCTGCACAATGTTGCAACACGGCAGGGCGTACCGGTGGACATGGTGGTGCCCCCACATCCCCAACCACAGGCACAGGCGCTGCCAATGGGAGGGGACAGGGCACGTGGCGAGGAAGCCCGGAACTAGCTTGTGGCCACATTTTTCACCTAAACTCCCACCCCTGCGGAGTGCACACATGCCTGGCACATACCAGGTGACAATCGATGATGACAAAGAGACAGTCAACTGTCACAACCCCACCACCCTGAGATAGTTGCCATGGAAGTGCCACATTGTCTGCATCCCTAGCTACTTAAACACAAGCTATCCTGTGTGACCAAAAGGCACACATATGACATGACATGATATGGCATTTGTAACGTGCCTATACACAAGTATTTCAAGGTGCAACGAGGCAGGGAAGGGGGAACAAGGGAAGACAGACAACGATACTACTAGGCCAGGTGTCATTTAGATTGTGCAAGTGCAGGGGTAGGGGGAAGGGAAAAGCGCAAGGGGAAGGGGAGTGGGGGAGTGCAGTACAGGGTAAGTAGACTAAAAAACACATAAATAGGCCAGCTGGTGGCAACTGCAAAGGTAAGTGCAGACAAGTGCTGGGAAGGGGGGGCTGTAGGGATAGAGAGACAGTCCCGCAGTGCAGGGGTTGCCAGGGAGGCAGTGCAAGTGGAGAGTGGCTGGGCCAGGGACCGAGGTTGGTGAGAGTGGCCCAGTTGCAGATCCAGTGCAGTTGCAGTGAAGAATTTTGCAAGGGAGAGGGAGAGAGAAAGCAGAAGCAAAGAGGAAGGTCTGAGGTGCTTCCGGAACCGGAGATGGTTCTCCTCAAGTTCCAGTGAGGCAGGGAGGCTGTTCCAGAGGGAGGCCCCTGCCGCGGAGAGAGATCTACCCCCAGCTAGTTGCTTTGAGAAGCGGATGACCCTGACGTGCAAGGAGGTGTGAATCACACACACCTGCAAAACAGGCCATGACCATCACTGTTATGTCACTCAAGCCCTCCCAAACCACAACATGACATGGCAAGCAATACCCATACACCAACACAGTACCAATAAGGTACACATTGCCATGTCAAAGATGTACAGTGGCATTAGACAATGATGACTGACATGGAATCAGATGAAATGACTGACCAACAACCTCCCACCCAAAATAAGTAATTCCCAAATGCATTACAGAAGTTGTAGACGTAACATAACAATGAATGCCTGTCTACATGCACATTGTGCATTGCAAAATCAACACTGCAGCTTCTGTGTGCTGTGTCCAACTCCTGCAACACACTGCTCAGCGCACAGCACAGTGAACAGCCATTGTGTGTGATGCACACCCTGAGCATCACATCTAAGTGACAGACCGCATCAAAAAGCAAATTAGGCATGTACAGGATCCATAATTGGTCACAGAACATGTGCTGCAGGGACACAGTGGGCACCAGAAGGCAAACAGAGTGTACACGTGGATATGCAAGGGTGGTTGTACATGTAGTGCATCATAATGCAAGTGTGTGGGTCAGTAAGGACATGCACTCAACATATGCATGTGCAATCAAGTGACCATCAGTGTCCTCTACACATCACATGTGAACATTCACCATGTGTACACCCCAGCATGTCAAACCACAACTATCCCCTCACTCCTGAAAGGTAAACACAACACATGAACAGACATTGATCAGCAGAACACAACATGTACATAGGATACCACAATTACAATGTCAGGGTTCCCATCACACTGCAGGGCAAGGCAACTATCAACAACAAACCACCCCCCCTCCCTCACAAATGACTATGACCCACTGAACAACTGCACCTGGGTCATGGAGCCTTCAACCCTCAATTTCACCTGGCCACAGGATCACCCTTTCCCTTCGTCACCATCTCCCACCTTGTGTGTAAAAAGGTGCCTGCACCCTCAGAGTCCACCCTCATTTGCAAAATCACAAAATCCAAGCCAGAAAAACGAACCAGAACACCCTCCAGTAGATGACTTGACGTAGCAGTACCTCACAAAGGCCAAGTACTACCACAATGGTGTAACAACCAAGGTAGCACAGTAAAACAATGTCACAACAGAATGTGAACCATGTGTGGTACATAACATAGAATGATGCACCATGAACGGATGTGTACTGTCACAGGTCCTGTGTACAGGCGCAGGAGTGGCAAGAAACAACCACCCCCACTGTGTCCCGGGTGCCTGCAAGGTCAAACTCACACAGGCCTCTGAGACCCTGGTGGGGAAGGAGGGTCAGGGATATGCAGTCAGGACAGGTGTTGGCACACTGGATAACTGGAATGAGTGGCAGGAGAGGGGCAGAGGAATGACACATGAAAGTAGGGAATGCACGAAAATCTACTACCTGCATGAACACATACACAATCCGAACAAACTTGGACATCATTGTCATGGCCTTCTGTAGTCCAGGCTTAGGAGTGGCACGAACCAACCACCCCCTCTAGGGTTTTAGCGCCTGCAAGTTTGGGGCTTACACAGGCATCCGCAATCCCAGCGGGGAAAGAGGGTTAGGGAACGTTGCTTGGATAGGTACGGGAAGCAGGAACACCGGGTAGAGGATACAGGTTTTAAAATTGGATAGGACTCGGGGTGATTAGGGGAAAACAAACATACCAAATTGAATTACACATTCATCCATGCATTAGTGCACCCCCCAGCAAGCCTATGCAGAGCAGTTTGAAAGAAAAACAACAAGACACTTAGCTCTTGTTTTGAGTGCTGGCCTCCTGCCTGCGCACTCTCAGGTCCGGTTACAGGAGCACTGCAATGCTGCAAAGAGAGCCACAGTTAATAATCTGTCCGTGGCCATAACACAAAAACACACCACCAAACATGCCCCATAGCAACAAACTACTCTACAAACAGACAATCTGGTGTAGATGCTTTATACCCATATATAACATTACCCCTGTGATGGGTCATACACAGTCAATGCAGTAAGTCAGCCGCCGGTGGGTGCGTGGCAAATGGAACACCAATGTGTCACAATTCACACAACATGCAATGTTCCCTGGGTAAGCAGACAGACCCATATAGCAAGGCATGACTTCAGAACAAGTCGTGTTCCACCATGACCGAAACAAAGTAGGCAGTGCATGTATCAAAATGTACATGGAAATGAAATGCTCTGCACCCGAGTATGTCCCTTGCTGTATGTCCCTGTGAGCTGCCCCTTTCCATGTCTCGGAAGGCTACATGGTTGATACAAGTGCCTCAATGTACATTGGTGTACCGGAGGGTATGTGCCACTGCCCCTGCAGGTGTTGCAGACAACCTTACAATCAACAGCCATCAGTCCACCAACACATCTGAGCTGCATTGTGTGCTTCAACACCAATATTTGTCCAAGCTCAGTCTCAGTGCTGTAACTAAGCCTGCATGTGCAACTCGCCTGGTGCAAGCTTTGCTGTGTTGTGGCCCCCCTGTGCTGCTCACCTTGCCTGGAGTTCCTTGGAACATGTCAGCAGTTCTAGGATGTAGGTCTGCAATCCCTGTGCCTCTGCTTGTGCACACATGTGCATGTGGGCACTGACAAACGTGTCCAGAATTCAGATGTCCAATGGGCCATGTCTGCTGGCAAAAGGCTCTGGAGGCTCATCCCCCTGCAGAAAGGGCATGAAACACATAATTAATGCTTTAAAGTCATCTGTGTGTGTCTCTTCAGGCATCTCATTACTGGACCATGTCAGAGATTTACATCAGAAATCACACCATCAGTCCGTCTTTCACATCCAAAGTGTGGAACAGACTATCTACGGCATGAATTGCAACAAGCACGTGTACAGTACAGATAAGAAACATACTACACAATGCATAGCAATGAATGTACACATTAATCATAAAACACCCCATCTAGCAAAAGCTGAACAGTGGACAATAACACCACAATCATCCCCACTAGGGGTGTCAACACAAGTCACACAGCACCAGACATGCCACAGATATGATAGTCCAAAGCCCTTGTGTAATAGGTTGTCACACCGAACCATCCTTGCGAGCCCATGGATAAGGGAGGCAGGAGTGGCATATGTGAGTCAAGGACCCCAAGCAGCAAACACATACACAAGACAAGCCTGAAGGGCCCAGCTAGAACAGACAGTGAATGCCTTCAAAAGCCACAAAGCACCGCACCGTCACATGAAAGCACAATAGACAAGCAATTTTAAACTATATTAACTAATTACACTAACTATGGAAAACCTACATTACCTAATTAAACTAACTATCAAACAGAAACTAAACTAACTAAACTAAAAGAAAAATCAAAAATGGCCACAAACGACCCGGGGGGGAGGGGAGGCACCCAGGAGGGGGAGGTACAGGGTGCTGCTCAACACCCACATGCAATGATGCTGAGCCAAAAAAAAACCTCCATGGGCTCAACGCCTGCACAGCCCGACCTATGTGGGAGATAGATGGTCGTCCGAGTCTGGCTCATCCTGGAAAGGAGGACGTGGCACAGTAGCCTGGCCATACCTAGCCGCAGCTTGCCCCTCGCCGGCAGCAAGTCTGCCAGACGGGTGAGCCTGGTTCTGTGTGGCGATGTGACGTAGGTCTGCATGCAGAACCTCATGTGATACACGTGCTTCCTCTTGCAAGGTAGCACGTGTAACACGGAGTTCCTCCTGCAAGGCCTGGCTGGACAACCGCTGCACCTCCCGGCAATCCTGTAGCTCAGCCGAGATGGTATGCTCAAGATGTGCAAACCTCTCCTCTGCCCGCTGCCTCTGGGACATCATAAGGACACCCAGAATGTATTTGAGGGAAGCATACTCCTCCCTCAGGGCATCCATGTGCGCCTCTGCGTGAGCAGCAATTGCTTGACGCAGAGACGACATTTCAGCCTGGCGTGCCCTGTCTGAGGCCGCCATGCCCTGCCTGAGCGAGCGGGCCGTGGACTGTGCCGCCTGCTGCTGGAGAAGCACCTGCCTAGCAGGGGGGAGCACAGATTGGCCACACGCTCCATGCTCTCAGCGATGTTCTCCATTGCTGTCCCCTGCCGGTCTGAATTGGCAGTCATGTCTTGCTCCCACTCAGTATACTGCGGTTGCGCGCGGCGACCGCATTGCCAGGCTTGACCCCTGCAGGACCCAAGGACCGGGGGTCCTCGCTGTGTTGGCACTGCCCAAGGCTGCACGACTACATGCCCCCGTCGACGTGATGTCCCAGGCACATCAGTGACTGGTGTGGAGGGTGACCCTGCGTCCCGATCCACCACGGGCGGAGGAACCAAGAATGTCTGATCCCTCTGTGCAGGTGTCACAGACAGAGTAGTGTCCACATCAGAATCACTCACCCCTGACACATGGACTTGATACTCATCCAACTCAACATGGACGTCAGAGTCGTCATCAAGGCTGGACTCATAGGCAGCCAGAGACAAGATGGACTGTAGCACTTGGGGGTTTTCGTGGCCTACCACCCCACGACCCCCACTTGTGCCGGGTTGATGTAGTGGTAACAACCCTGTGTCTGACATGACAACACCATCCTCCGCCTCCATTGCGTCATCACCTGAAAAATAGAGAGAAAAAAGGTCACTACACATGTCAGAAGCACACAACACACACACACCGACAACAAACGCATCAGGCAGACATGTGACACACAACATATAACCTGGCATGCATGCTGGGTCAACTTTGAATTGCTTCTGTGATCAGACCTGTTGAAAGGTGGCAGTTTCCATGGAAGTGGGTCTATGCAGTGCAGAAAATGTGTACGCCACTCACTACCTACATGTACAAGGACTCCATGGTGTGTGTCAGGAAATGTGAAGGCAGTGCAAGGTCAAAATCAGGCATCACGTGCATTGTGCATTCAATGTGTACCATATCTAGAAGCCAAGCACCCCTCCACCCCAGTACAAAAGCAGGGATGCCTAGCATGGTAACAGAAGGCTGACCATACACCTGTGTATTGACAGGCAGTGTTGACTGCCATCAACAGCTTAATGTGATTCAAGTGACAACACTGCAAATGATGATGGGACAGTAAGCAGGACACATGATGAAAACTCTGCACGCCGCCCACGTGTGAAGAAGACACAACAGTTGGACAGAGTCATTGGCCATTGAACAGGCTGAGGCCCGTGAGCCACACAGATTGTCAGACCCTAAACATGTGTGCAACGCAGTACTGAGCCACAGTTGACATGGGAAGGCTGATGAGATGCCATGCAATGTATGTCACCCAGGACTTGTATTACAGTGATCATCCAGTCAAGGACACATAGGGGCATGCGTGCAATGCACATGGAGCGTGAATGGGCACTCATGTCCCTGCGGGACATCTGACCTATGCACAGTACAAGTGAGATACCCTACATCAAGTACTAAGGCTGTACCACATGGCATATGTCTGGCAGATTGTACGCTGGAAGTTAGCATCTACACAGGACGCATGAACAGGAAAGTACACATTGGCAAGATTGAAGCAGACCAGTGCAAAGGTGGAACTGGGTTGCAGAGTGGCGGAGGAGGGGCAAGGGAGCATGCCTACAATGGAGTCCCCGCATGCAGGCAGAGGAGACCTGCACGTCAGACATGCAATGACATTGTGCCTGGGCTGAGAGGAAGGTCACCCCACACCACATGCAGAAGGGCCAGTGAGCTGGAACATGGACCGGAGGGCATACTTGTAACCAGCATGTCAGTAGGGTTCAATAGTGGTGATGCGGACAGTCCCCGTCTGCTCCACATGTCCACCATCCAGCAGAGCAGACATGCATCACGGAAGCATTGCATTACTTACACATCAGAACCATGTACACGTCACATGTAGTGGCAATCATGCACAACACATTCCACAAGTGAAACACACACATCCTCAACAAACACGCATCAACACTCACTGGACTGGGCATCAAAGTCCAGCATCTCTCCCACTCCTTGGACCAATTCAGGTGGTATGAACTCCGCAACGAGTGCCTCATGCGGAGTGAGCTCTTCCTCCTCTGGTGCAAGCCCACCGCCAGTCACCAGAGTCAAGTTGTAATTAGAGGCACGCTTAGCCTTAGTGCTGCGTTTGATGTCATTCCAACGCTTTTTGCACTCTTGCGCCGTGCGCACCTCATGGCCGAATGAACTGACATGTTCCGCAACATGCTTCCAGTGGGTGTCACGTTGGGCAGCCTTAGTCTGACTATTGGCACCCACAAGCATGTCACGGCTGTGGCCCCGCACGTAGCCCACGAGGAAGTCCAGTTCCTGCTTGCAGAAAGGCTTCTTCCTCAACGTGCAGGAGGTCGTGGCTGTGTGTGGGGTCCCAGCCTGTGCTGCAGGTGCAACCTTCCTCCTCTTGGACTGTGGCGCAGACCCTGGCTGGCTAATGCCGCCCTGACCAGTATGGCCAGTGGGTTCGGTGGATTGAGCCAAGGCAGTGGCAGGTGGAGGGACGACCAAAGGCCTGACTTGTGTCAGTGGCATCTGGGTGCCCTCTAATGGACCCTGCGCAGCAACATCAGCTGTGGCAGGGTCATTGACCGCAACGGTCCTGGTTGGCAGACTCACAACCGGGGTGTTGTTGGGTGCATCTGCCCCTGCACTTGCCAACACCCGGCTGTTCGGGGCAGCAGATGATATAACTGCCCCAGGGACACGTGTCTTGGTCTGAGCAGCCCTGCCTGCCCCTATGGTTTCCCTCCTGGCCTGTTGGAAATCTACCAAGGGCTCCTCAAGTGCCAACGCAGCCTGCGCTGGCAGACCCTGAGCCTGGGTGGCGGTGTCCACAGCTGCACCTGCAGCTACCACTACCCTTGGGCCCGTGGCAGTCGATGGAACGGACTGCCGGGTCACACGGGCGCCAGTGCCAGATGCAGAAGCTGCATCTCCCGGAACCACAGGGGGGTGGTGGCATGACTGCACCGACACATGGCACAATATTGTGCTAAAGTGGCGCACCCCTGCTTCTTCCCCCTTTGTGGCCGCCCTGGACACCCTGGAGTCCCCCTACTCCCTGGTCACCACGGCCACATCCCCGACCATGCCAGCCACGAGGAGTACGCCCAGCTGAGGCGCCCCTCACCTTTGGTGTCCTCCCAACCATGGCAAAGATGTAGTAGTGCCGGCACATATGGAGTAGTGCCAATGGGAGTTGTACACCACAATTGACCTGGGCAATTGGGGTGAAGGGGGTGGGAAGCAAGATGTTAACAGCCCCCCTGCACCTGCAAGGCTGTATGTGACCCCAGTGATGTAGTGATGGGCAGTAAAACCGTGCACGCAACCCTGCAGCCTACGTGCGTGGAATCAACCTCCGGCAGTACGCGGAGGCACCCAGTAACACGAATAACGCGTACGCGTGGGACACGCAGGCTACTATGACATCGAAAATGGGTGCTATACACAGGGGCACCCGCAGTGGGAAAAATAGCGTGTGCGACTCACCGTCTGACTAGCGCGATGCAGAAAAACACGTGTATCCAATAACCCCCCACCAAAAGAAGAGATACGTCCTTGATAGCTGTGAAGTTGTGATGGCGCGCGAAACAACAGGAAGCAGCAAACACGTCGGTCTCCACGAAAGCCACGTACAGCGAACTGCTGGCCCCGCTCACCTTTAACCCGTGCTAAGGGAAACGCCCGCGCGCGTCACACAACTTACGCGCATGGGCCCTTTCCTCGGATTACACGCGGACGTGCAGTTTTTCACGCGTGCTGAAACACCCATGCACGCCTGCGCACGTCATGTCACAGAGGCGCTTGCGCTTGAAGGACCTTCTGTCCAATGAAATTGAGTATGCGTGCAGACGCGCTTACGCGCTAAGGGCCTTTCCTTGAATTACACGCTGACGTAAAGAATTTTCACGTGCCAAATCACTCCGTATCAAGCTGGCCATGCGTAAGCACACGGAAGACCACGCTCCTACCCAGAAGGCCGAATTACTGCCCCCCAGAGCCCCAAGCACACTCCCACCTGCCATCTGCTGCTGCCTGACTGCCTGCTGCCCACGTGCCCTGCCATTTGCTGCCTGCACATCAGCCAGGGGTGCTGTTGCTGTGACCACCCCTGCTGGAACCGAAGACTCCCGACTGGGATTCCATCGCTCCACAGCCCAGCCCCAGGACCCAGTTGCCCACCCACTCCTACCTCTGGGGTTGTCATGACGGGCACTGCAACATCTGGCACCACTGACAACCCCCGGCCAGAGAGGCAGAGGGGCACCAGCTTCACTGCCACCGAAGTTGGTGTCCTGGTGGAGCAAGTCCTGGGGCAGTATGATGCCCTCTTCGGAAGTTCCCGCGCTGACAAGGAAGGACAGATTCGGATCTGGACGGACATCGTGACTGCCATCAACGCGGAGGGGGTGGCAGTCCGCGACTTCCAACATGTCAAGAAGCGCTGGGAGGACTTCAGGTCCAGGACCCTCAACAAGGTCCGGTGCCTCTTGAAGGCAGCGGATGCTAAGTGGCGCCGGGGCCACTTGTCGGAAGATCAGATGAGGGTCCTGGAACGCATATCCCCAGTGCTCCACGTCCAGGTCCTTGAGAGGCAGACCTGTCTGGAGTTGAGCGGTAAGTGTACATGCATCATGATTGTAAGCTGTGCGTGTGCTGATGTGCCAGTAGTGTGCAGGTTGCACATCTGTTTGTTTGGGGCCGAGTATGGGTGGGGGTGTACAGGGCCGTGAGGCTAACACATGCGAGGGCTGTCATGTGTGAGACATGCATGGTGCTTGTGTGTGTAGGCTTGCATGCCAAATGTAGTTGTGTGGGCACACATGTTTGGATGAATGTGTATGTAAGTAGGCATGTTCGTGATGTCATGCATGTATGTTGTTTTCACCTGCATGTATCAGCACTGTGTACATGTGCATGTGTGTGTATTTGACAAGATTGCAACAGTGATGCAACATGGATGCATGTGACAGCGGGATGTGGAAGCCTGATTGGCAGATGTGACATGGATGCCCATCTGAACACTGCGACAGTTGGCAGAGGTGTACACATGCATGCAAGTGTGGTGGTGTGCGTGCATGTGTAGTGCACTCCCTGTGTTGCATGTGATGTCTGGCTCACCTTTGCCTGCTCATGCTGTTGCATGTGTATGGATGATGCTGGCAGTTGCGATATGGCTGTGGTATGGCTCATGTGTGCAAGTTGAAATGACATGTGTGTTGGCGATTGTGATGCCATTTCTGAGGTTTGCCAATGCCACTCATTGTCATGTGTGTATGTGTCCATTGTACAGTGCCCTGATGCCTGTGTTTTATTTCTCCCTGTCTGCAGCGTCAACTGATGAAGAGGGCTGAGAAGGTGCTGTGGGGCACAGCGGCGGGGATCGCACCACCAGCCAGAGACGCAAGGCCAGGCTCCCCTCCCAGGTTGTGATCTCATCGGGGAGTGAGGAGGCCGGTGCCGCGTCCCAGGCCGCAGCTGCCAGGTGGAGGTCCAAGAGGCGGAGGTTGGAGTTGGACTCGTCTGCAGCAGAAGGGGCAGCTGGGACCCCACAGGGCCCAACGGGGGAAGATGGCACGGAGTCATCCAGGTTGGTGGGGGGTTTGGTGGAGGAGGAGGCCGTGCAAGCAACAGAGACGGGGTCTGGAGGTGGGGATTCCACTGGTGCTAGTGGTGCAGCGCAGGACCAGGGACAGGATGCAGCACAGGCCGCCGTGGAGGTGCCTGTGTGCAATCCTCTCCCTGATCCTGTCACTGCATCATCTTGCACCAGCAAGGATGCCTATGTCCAGACCCATTTTCAGGCAGGGGATGAGCTCACAACAACTGGCCTTCCTCTGCCTGTGGACGTGGCTATCCGGGGCCGGGTTGAGCCTGTCCTGACTGGTCTGGCGTTGCGTCAACGGGCCATGCGAGGTGACCTGCAGTCTTTTCATGAGGAGACTGCACGTCATCTCGAATGGCTCGTTGACCGCGTCGGCCTACTGGGACAGGTCATCCAGGCCGGATTCCTCTGTTTGATGGGGCTTGCTATGACCCCCTCCTCAACTGAACCCCCTATGCGCCAGTCGTCCTCCGTGCCATCTTCCCACCCATTAGTCGCCTTGGTGCCCTGTGGAGCTGCCTCTGACGGTGCGGCCAGGCTGGTGGAGGAGGCATCCCTGCCACAGTTGGGAGTCGGACGTCCAGCAGGTGTGGCCACATCAATGACTGCACCCCAGCCAGTGGAGGATGTGCAGGCAGCAGGAGGCAGTGCACGGGCAGAGGCACAGCAGCAGCAGCAATGTGGTGGGAGCAATGATGGCTCGGGGCCTTCGACATCGGAGGGACAGGCATCGGCCGGAGGGCAGGAGGACCCAACACGAGAAGTGTCTTCTGTGTGGCAGCGGTTGGGCCACGCCATAGATGCGGAGTGGCAGCGTGCGGAAGAGGCATGGCTCACGATGGTCAGGGCAGAGAACTCCATGCGGAGAGCCCTGAGGCGGGCCGAGTGCCTCGAGGCAATCCGCAGGGGGTTGGAGGTGGACATGTCGACAGCCCTGCGGACCCTCGGGGCATTGGAGGAGGACCGCCTCCGGGACATTGAGCAGGAGTTCGATGATGCCCTGGCCCGGGACATCCAAAAGTGAGCCGTCGGACTAGCCCGCTGCCCTTGTAAATAGTTCTGTAGTTAGTGTTAGGTTTCCTTTGGTTTTGCATTTTTTTTGGACCTTTTGGACAATAGGCCACATTTTTGTATATAGTTTTTTTTTATTAGGTAGTGTTATTAGATAGGTTTCATTTCTTCTGTTGAGATCATGGACCCTGGACAACACCATCCTCCGCCTCCATTGCGTCATCACCTGAAAAATAGAGAGAAAAAAGGTCACTACACATGTCAGAAGCACACAACACACACACACACACCGACAACAAACGCATCAGGCAGACATGTGACACACAACATATAACCTGGCATGCATGCTGGGTCAACTTTGAATTGCTTCTGTGATCAGACCTGTTGAAAGGTGGCAGTTTCCATGGAAGTGGGTCTATGCAGTGCAGAAAATGTGTACGCCACTCACTACCTACATGTACAAGGACTCCATGGTGTGTGTCAGGAAATGTGAAGGCAGTGCAAGGTCAAAATCAGGCATCACGTGCATTGTGCATTCAATGTGTACCATATCTAGAAGCCAAGCACCCCTCCACCCCAGTACAAAAGCAGGGATGCCTAGCATGGTAACAGAAGGCTGACCATACACCTGTGTATTGACAGGCAGTGTTGACTGCCATCAACAGCTTAATGTGATTCAAGTGACAACACTGCAAATGATGATGGGACAGTAAGCAGGACACATGATGAAAACTCTGCACGCCGCCCACGTGTGAAGAAGACACAACAGTTGGACAGAGTCATTGGCCATTGAACAGGCTGAGGCCCGTGAGCCACACAGATTGTCAGACCCTAAACATGTGTGCAACGCAGTACTGAGCCACAGTTGACATGGGAAGGCTGATGAGATGCCATGCAATGTATGTCACCCAGGACTTGTATTACAGTGATCATCCAGTCAAGGACACATAGGGGCATGCGTGCAATGCACATGGAGCGTGAATGGGCACTCATGTCCCTGCGGGACATCTGACCTATGCACAGTACAAGTGAGATACCCTACATCAAGTACTAAGGCTGTACCACATGGCATATGTCTGGCAGATTGTACGCTGGAAGTTAGCATCTACACAGGACGCATGAACAGGAAAGTACACATTGGCAAGATTGAAGCAGACCAGTGCAAAGGTGGAACTGGGTTGCAGAGTGGCGGAGGAGGGGCAAGGGAGCATGCCTACAATGGAGTCCCCGCATGCAGGCAGAGGAGACCTGCACGTCAGACATGCAATGACATTGTGCCTGGGCTGAGAGGAAGGTCACCCCACACCACATGCAGAAGGGCCAGTGAGCTGGAACATGGACCGGAGGGCATACTTGTAACCAGCATGTCAGTAGGGTTCAATAGTGGTGATGCGGACAGTCCCCGTCTGCTCCACATGTCCACCATCCAGCAGAGCAGACATGCATCACGGAAGCATTGCATTACTTGCACATCAGAACCATGTACACGTCACATGTAGTGGCAATCATGCACAACACATTCCACAAGTGAAACACACACATCCTCAACAAACACGCATCAACACTCACTGGACTGGGCATCAAAGTCCAGCATCTCTCCCACTCCTTGGACCAATTCAGGTGGTATGAACTCCGCAACGAGTGCCTCATGCGGAGTGAGCTCTTCCTCCTCTGGTGCAAGCCCACCGCCAGTCACCAGAGTCAAGTTGTAATTAGAGGCACGCTTAGCCTTAGTGCTGCGTTTGATGTCATTCCAACGCTTTTTGCACTCTTGCGCCGTGCGCACCTCATGGCCGAATGAACTGACATGTTCCGCAACATGCTTCCAGTGGGTGTCACGTTGGGCAGCCTTAGTCTGACTATTGGCACCCACAAGCATGTCACGGCTGTGGCCCCGCACGTAGCCCACGAGGAAGTCCAGTTCCTGCTTGCAGAAAGGCTTCTTCCTCAACGTGCAGGAGGTCGTGGCTGTGTGTGGGGTCCCAGCCTGTGCTGCAGGTGCAACCTTCCTCCTCTTGGACTGTGGCGCAGACCCTGGCTGGCTAATGCCGCCCTGACCAGTATGGCCAGTGGGTTCGGTGGATTGAGCCAAGGCAGTGGCAGGTGGAGGGACGACCAAAGGCCTGACTTGTGTCAGTGGCATCTGGGTGCCCTCTAATGGACCCTGCGCAGCAACATCAGCTGTGGCAGGGTCATTGACCGCAACGGTCCTGGTTGGCAGACTCACAACCGGGGTGTTGTTGGGTGCATCTGCCCCTGCACTTGCCAACACCCGGCTGTTCGGGGCAGCAGATGATATAACTGCCCCAGGGACACGTGTCTTGGTCTGAGCAGCCCTGCCTGCCCCTATGGTTTCCCTCCTGGCCTGTTGGAAATCTACCAAGGGCTCCTCAAGTGCCAACGCAGCCTGCGCTGGCAGACCCTGAGCCTGGGTGGCGGTGTCCACAGCTGCACCTGCAGCTACCACTACCCTTGGGCCCGTGGCAGTCGATGGAACGGACTGCCGGGTCACACGGGCGCCAGTGCCAGATGCAGAAGCTGCATCTCCCGGAACCACAGGGGGGTGGTGGCATGACTGCACCGACACATGGCACAATATTGTGCTAAAGTGGCGCACCCCTGCTTCTTCCCCCTTTGTGGCCGCCCTGGACACCCTGGAGTCCCCCTACTCCCTGGTCACCACGGCCACATCCCCGACCATGCCAGCCACGAGGAGTACGCCCAGCTGAGGCGCCCCTCACCTTTGGTGTCCTCCCAACCATGGCAAAGATGTAGTAGTGCCGGCACATATGGAGTAGTGCCAATGGGAGTTGTACACCACAATTGACCTGGGCAATTGGGGTGAAGGGGGTGGGAAGCAAGATGTTAACAGCCCCCCTGCACCTGCAAGGCTGTATGTGACCCCAGTGATGTAGTGATGGGCAGTAAAACCGTGCACGCAACCCTGCAGCCTACGTGCGTGGAATCAACCTCCGGCAGTACGCGGAGGCACCCAGTAACACGAATAACGCGTACGCGTGGGACACGCAGGCTACTATGACATCGAAAATGGGTGCTATACACAGGGGCACCCGCAGTGGGAAAAATAGCGTGTGCGACTCACCGTCTGACTAGCGCGATGCAGAAAAACACGTGTATCCAATAACCCCCCACCAAAAGAAGAGATACGTCCTTGATAGCTGTGAAGTTGTGATGGCGCGCGAAACAACAGGAAGCAGCAAACACGTCGGTCTCCACGAAAGCCACGTACAGCGAACTGCTGGCCCCGCTCACCTTTAACCCGTGCTAAGGGAAACGCCCGCGCGCGTCACACAACTTACGCGCATGGGCCCTTTCCTCGGATTACACGCGGACGTGCAGTTTTTCACGCGTGCTGAAACACCCATGCACGCCTGCGCACGTCATGTCACAGAGGCGCTTGCGCTTGAAGGACCTTCTGTCCAATGAAATTGAGTATGCGTGCAGACGCGCTTACGCGCTAAGGGCCTTTCCTTGAATTACACGCTGACGTAAAGAATTTTCACGTGCCAAATCACTCCGTATCAAGCTGGCCATGCGTAAGCACACGGAAGACCACGCTCCTACCCAGAAGGCCGAATTACTGCCCCCCAGAGCCCCAAGCACACTCCCACCTGCCATCTGCTGCTGCCTGACTGCCTGCTGCCCACGTGCCCTGCCATTTGCTGCCTGCACATCAGCCAGGGGTGCTGTTGCTGTGACCACCCCTGCTGGAACCGAAGACTCCCGACTGGGATTCCATCGCTCCACAGCCCAGCCCCAGGACCCAGTTGCCCACCCACTCCTACCTCTGGGGTTGTCATGACGGGCACTGCAACATCTGGCACCACTGACAACCCCCGGCCAGAGAGGCAGAGGGGCACCAGCTTCACTGCCACCGAAGTTGGTGTCCTGGTGGAGCAAGTCCTGGGGCAGTATGATGCCCTCTTCGGAAGTTCCCGCGCTGACAAGGAAGGACAGATTCGGATCTGGACGGACATCGTGACTGCCATCAACGCGGAGGGGGTGGCAGTCCGCGACTTCCAACATGTCAAGAAGCGCTGGGAGGACTTCAGGTCCAGGACCCTCAACAAGGTCCGGTGCCTCTTGAAGGCAGCGGATGCTAAGTGGCGCCGGGGCCACTTGTCGGAAGATCAGATGAGGGTCCTGGAACGCATATCCCCAGTGCTCCACGTCCAGGTCCTTGAGAGGCAGACCTGTCTGGAGTTGAGCGGTAAGTGTACATGCATCATGATTGTAAGCTGTGCGTGTGCTGATGTGCCAGTAGTGTGCAGGTTGCACATCTGTTTGTTTGGGGCCGAGTATGGGTGGGGGTGTACAGGGCCGTGAGGCTAACACATGCGAGGGCTGTCATGTGTGAGACATGCATGGTGCTTGTGTGTGTAGGCTTGCATGCCAAATGTAGTTGTGTGGGCACACATGTTTGGATGAATGTGTATGTAAGTAGGCATGTTCGTGATGTCATGCATGTATGTTGTTTTCACCTGCATGTATCAGCACTGTGTACATGTGCATGTGTGTGTATTTGACAAGATTGCAACAGTGATGCAACATGGATGCATGTGACAGCGGGATGTGGAAGCCTGATTGGCAGATGTGACATGGATGCCCATCTGAACACTGCGACAGTTGGCAGAGGTGTACACATGCATGCAAGTGTGGTGGTGTGCGTGCATGTGTAGTGCACTCCCTGTGTTGCATGTGATGTCTGGCTCACCTTTGCCTGCTCATGCTGTTGTATGTGTATGGATGATGCTGGCAGTTGCGATATGGCTGTGGTATGGCTCATGTGTGCAAGTTGAAATGACATGTGTGTTGGCGATTGTGATGCCATTTCTGAGGTTTGCCAATGCCACTCATTGTCATGTGTGTATGTGTCCATTGTACAGTGCCCTGATGCCTGTGTTTTATTTCTCCCTGTCTGCAGCGTCAACTGATGAAGAGGGCTGAGAAGGTGCTGTGGGGCACAGCGGCGGGGATCGCACCACCAGCCAGAGACGCAAGGCCAGGCTCCCCTCCCAGGTTGTGATCTCATCGGGGAGTGAGGAGGCCGGTGCCGCGTCCCAGGCCGCAGCTGCCAGGTGGAGGTCCAAGAGGCGGAGGTTGGAGTTGGACTCGTCTGCAGCAGAAGGGGCAGCTGGGACCCCACAGGGCCCAACGGGGGAAGATGGCACGGAGTCATCCAGGTTGGTGGGGGGTTTGGTGGAGGAGGAGGCCGTGCAAGCAACAGAGACGGGGTCTGGAGGTGGGGATTCCACTGGTGCTAGTGGTGCAGCGCAGGACCAGGGACAGGATGCAGCACAGGCCGCCGTGGAGGTGCCTGTGTGCAATCCTCTCCCTGATCCTGTCACTGCATCATCTTGCACCAGCAAGGATGCCTATGTCCAGACCCATTTTCAGGCAGGGGATGAGCTCACAACAACTGGCCTTCCTCTGCCTGTGGACGTGGCTATCCGGGGCCGGGTTGAGCCTGTCCTGACTGGTCTGGCGTTGCGTCAACGGGCCATGCGAGGTGACCTGCAGTCTTTTCATGAGGAGACTGCACGTCATCTCGAATGGCTCGTTGACCGCGTCGGCCTACTGGGACAGGTCATCCAGGCCGGATTCCTCTGTTTGATGGGGCTTGCTATGACCCCCTCCTCAACTGAACCCCCTATGCGCCAGTCGTCCTCCGTGCCATCTTCCCACCCATTAGTCGCCTTGGTGCCCTGTGGAGCTGCCTCTGACGGTGCGGCCAGGCTGATGGAGGAGGCATCCCTGCCACAGTTGGGAGTCGGACGTCCAGCAGGTGTGGCCACATCAATGACTGCACCCCAGCCAGTGGAGGATGTGCAGGCAGCAGGAGGCAGTGCACGGGCAGAGGCACAGCAGCAGCAGCAATGTGGTGGGAGCAATGATGGCTCGGGGCCTTCGACATCGGAGGGACAGGCATCGGCCGGAGGGCAGGAGGACCCAACACGAGAAGTGTCTTCTGTGTGGCAGCGGTTGGGCCACGCCATAGATGCGGAGTGGCAGCGTGCGGAAGAGGCATGGCTCACGATGGTCAGGGCGGAGAACTCCATGCGGAGAGCCCTGAGGCGGGCCGAGTGCCTCGAGGCAATCCGCAGGGGGTTGGAGGTGGACATGTCGACAGCCCTGCGGACCCTCGGGGCATTGGAGGAGGACCGCCTCCGGGACATTGAGCAGGAGTTCGATGATGCCCTGGCCCGGGACATCCAAAAGTGAGCCGTCGGACTAGCCCGCTGCCCTTGTAAATAGTTCTGTAGTTAGTGTTAGGTTTCCTTTGGTTTTGCATTTTTTTTGGACCTTTTGGACAATAGGCCACATTTTTGTATATAGTTTTTTTTTATTAGGTAGTGTTATTAGATAGGTTTCATTTCTTCTGTTGAGATCATGGACCCTGGATTGTTTATCTGTATATAGTTGACTGTTGGATTTTCATATTTTTTTATGATTTACCCATGGAGCAATGGTTTTCGATTTTAATTTTCCATTGGATTTACTTTTGTGGACTGTGACTTTGGACACCTTTCCTTCGGATTATGATTTGTGGTTTTGCATTATTTCACTCACATGCTGTTTTTTTTTTTAAATTCCCATTTTTGTTTGTCTATTCTTGATTCAATTTATGTTGCTTTTAATACATATTTTTTCTTCAAACTTCAATGTGTGGTATCATCTCATTGGTTTAATGCATATCATGATATGGGTTTTGACATTCACTGACACCCATTGGGTGTATGTGAGGGACATGTGTTCATTTCCAAACTTGCAATTGGGGTTCTATCTTGTTATTGCTATTTCTAAGTGGGTGGATGCAATACTCGGGTGGGTGTTTGGCATTTGGTGGCTGACCATAAGGGCCAGGGATCTAGATTGTGATGACATGTTGGCTGGGGGACATGTGTGGGGGCATGGTGGAGGGTGCCCTGCACTGCTGGGGGGTGGGAGTGCAGGGGGACATGAGTGGGGGCCTGGTGGAGGGTGCCTCACAGTGCTGGGGGGTGGGGGTGCAGGGGGACATGAGTGGGGGCCTGGTGGAGGGTGCCCTGCACTGTTGTGGGGTGGGGGTGCAGGGGGACATGAGTGGGGGCCTGGCGGAGGGTGCCCTGCACTTCTGGGGGTGGGGGTGCTGAGGGACATGAGTTGGACATGAGTGGGGGCCTGCTGGCAGGTGCCCCACAGTGCTGGGGGGTGGAGGTGCTGGGAGACATGAGTGGGGGCCTGGTGGAGGGTGCCCCACAGTGCTGGGGGGTGGAGGTGCTGGGAGACATGAGTGGGGGCCTGGTGGAGGGTGCCCCACAGTGCTGGGGGGTGGGGGTGCTTGGAGACATGAGTGGGGGCCTGCTGGAGGGTGCCCTGCACTGCTGGGGGGTGGGGGTGCTGGGGGACATGAGTTGGACATGAGTGGGGGCCTGCTGGCAGGTGCCCCACAGTGCTGGGGGGTGGGGGTGCAGGGGGACATGAGTGGGGGCCTAGTGGAGGGTGCCCTGCACTGCTGGGGGGTGGGGGTGCTGGGAGACATGAGTGGGGGCCTGGTGGAGGGTGCCCCTGGATGCTGGGAGGTAGGGGTGCAGGGGGACATGAGTTGGGGGCCTGGTGGAGGGTGCCCTGCACTGCTGGGGGTGGGGGTGCTGGGGGACATGAGTTGGACATGAGTGGGGGCCTGGTGGAGGGTGCCCCACAGTGCTGGGGGCTGGGGGCTGGGGGTGCAGGGGGACATGAGTTGGGGGCCTGGTGGAGGGTGCCCCTGGATGATGGGGGGTGGGAGTGCAGGGGGACATGAGTTGGGGGCCTGGTGGAGGGTGCCCTGCACTGCCGGGGGGGGGGGTGCTGGGGGACATGAGTTGGACATGAGTGGGGGCCCGGTGGAGGGTGCCCCACAGTGCTGGGGGTGGGGGTGCAGGGGGACATGAGTTGGGGTCCTGGTGGATGGTGCCCCTGGATGCTGGGGAGTGGGGGTGCAGGGGGACATGAGTGGGGGCCTGGTGGAGGGTGCCCCTGGATGCTGGGGGGTGGGGGTGCAGGGGGACATGAGTGTGGGCCTGGTGGAGGGTGCTCTGCACTGCTGGGCGGTGGGGGTGCTGGGAGACATGAGTGGGGGCCTGGTGGAGGGTGCCCCTGGATGCTGGGGGGTGGGGGTGCAGGGGGACATGAGTTGGGGGCCTGGTGGAGGGTGCCCTGCACTGCTGGGGGGTGGGGGTGCTGGGAGATTTGAGTTGGACATGAGTGGGGGCCTGCTGGCAGGTGCCCCACAGTGCTGGGGGGTGGGGGTGCAGGGGGACATGAGTGGGGGCCTGTTGGAGGGTGCCCTGCACTGCTGGGGGGTGGGGGTGCAGGGGGACATGAGTGGGGGCCAGGTGGAGGGTGCCCCTGGATGCTGGGGTGTGGGGGTGGAGGGGGACATGAGTGGGGGCCTGGTGGAGGGTGCCCTGCACTGCTGGGGGGTGGGGGTGCTGGGAGACATGAGTGGGGGCCTGGTGCAGGGTGCCCCCGGATGCTGGCGGGTATGGGTGCAGGGGCACATGAGTTGGGGGCCTGGTGGAGGGTGCCCTGCACTGCTGGGAGGTGGGGGTGCTGGGGAACATGAGTTGAACATGAGTGGGGGCCTGGTGGAGGGCGCCCCACAGTGCTGGGGGGTGGGGGTGCTGGGAGACATGCATTGTTGATCAGTAGTGCAAGGTGACATGTGGCTTAGCTGGGGGGCATGCCCATGGTGGATGGGCTGCCTGCGGGACATGAGCAGGGGTGCAGGGTAGTCCCCCGTGGTGTGGGCTGCCTGCAGGGGCCGTGGAGGTTGTAGAGCGAACACCTGGGAGGACCCACACGCCAATTCACATGTAGTACTCCACGGAACCCCTGAAATACCCTGCTGAAATCGCGTGTGAAACTTCCCGCGCACCCCTGAAATACACGTACCCTGCTGAAATCACGTGTGAAACTTCCCACGCACCCCGAAATACACGTACATAGGACATTTGCGTGCAGAACTTCACGCGCACCCCTGATATACACGTACCCTGATGGAATCGCATGTGGAACTTTCCTCGCACCCCTGAAATACATGTACCCTGCTGAATTCACGTGTGTAACTTCCTGCGCACCCCGAAATACACGTACCCAGGACATTCGCGTGTGGAACTTCCCGCGCAGCCCTGGAATACACGTACCCAGCTGAAATTGCGTGTGAAACTTCCTGCGCACCCCTGATATACATGTACCCTGATGGAATCGCGTGTGGAACTTCCTGCGCACCCTTGAAATACACGTACCCTGCTGAATTCACGTGTGTAACTTCCCGCGCACTCCGAAATACACGTACCCAGGACATTCACGTGTGGAACTCCCCGCGCACCCCTGGAATACATGTACCCAGCTGAAATTGCGTGTGAAACTTCCCGCGCACCCCTGATATACACGTACCCTGATGGAATCGTGTGTGAAACTTCCTGCACACCCCTGAAATACACATACCCTGATGGAATCGCGTGTGAAACTTCCCGCGTACCCCTGAAGTACACGTACCCTGCTCGCACAGGGCCAATCGCGTGTGAAACTTCCTGTGCACCCCAGTGACACACGTACCCCGCTTGCCGTGCTGGTACAGGGTTAGCACAGCCCTTTGCGCTGTATTGGGGATTTTGATGGCTCTTCCCTGCGCAAGGGGCGTTCTTGGGGGCGTAACTGGCGCTGCTGCAGGCTTGCTGCACCACTGTGCGCCACGGCTGGTTTTGGTGGCTGGAATCCATGAATACGCTGTGCGCAGAAATTTATTTTAGCACATGCGGCTGGCGCAGGGATTCGCACGCGCCCCCTGTGCGCCAGCCGCGTGCGCCACTTGTGCGCTGAATGCAATGAATTACCCCCTTAGTGTGGCTATGCTGTCGCTACTCTACTCTTGTGCATTCTGTACGTTATCAGTTTCTGTGCTGTTCACTTGTGTCACGCTGTCATAAGCTCTTCGGATGTCTGTCAAATGTATCTAATACCTCAAGCCCTTTACTTTAACTGCTGTGGGCGTGCAATACACTACCTCGTATGGGCCATGAAATCTTGGGGCATTCCACCGACGTACAAAACTTCTAACATAAACCATGTCCCCTGGCTCTAGCTGACCTGTTGGGTGTTCCTATTCCGCATTTGATGTTTCCGCCTCTCCCTCACCTGTGAATGGTGGTGCAAGCTGTCTCGCTATCATGCGGGCTGCTTTAGTAAGTTTTGTCAGATACTCATTGAATTCTTCTCCTAGTACATTTGCACTCCTGTGGGCGTCAGAGTATCTGCGGAGGGGTGAGTTTGCTGTGTGCATTCGTCTTCCTGTCACAATCTCATGCAGTGACAGATGGTGGTCCTTGCTGGGCTGATTTCTCAGCTCGAATAAGGCCAAGGGGAGACAGTGCACCCAGTTCTTTTTGAGAGTGAAGCAAAGTTTTGAGAGTCTCCCCTTCAGCAGGCCGTTTATTTTTTCCAACACGTCGTTGCTTTGCGGGTGATAAATCGAACACAATTTGTGTTTTATACCAAACATTGATGTTACTTCCTTAAAGAGATCATTAACAAAGTGCGTGCCATTGTGTGAGCGAATTACGTCACAAATTCCCCACCGGGGGAATACCTCCCTCACCAAGAACATTTCAGCGCATTTTGCATCTGGACATGCACATGGTCCTGCCTCGACCCACCTGGAAAAGGGGCAAACTACCACTATCATGTACCTTGCTCCATTGCACCTTTCCCCCATATCTGCATAGTCTATATAAAACTCCCTGAAGGGGCCTATCGGTTTGGGTATCGTTCCTCTCAGTGTTCTTAGAGTCATGCCTGAATTGTATATCTGGCACGTTGTAAATTCCATCGCCAATTTTGAACGTTGTTCCTGCAACCCAGGTATGAACCAGTGTTCTTGTATTTCTGCAGCAATGTGTTGTTTTGCATTGTGTGTAGGGAAATGCAACTGCTGACATGCTATTTTTAATAATTTAGCTGGCATGACCACCTTTCCTGTGTTGTTTTGTTGCCATAACAAATCAGTTGCTGACTGGCTGCATCTCCTCTTCTCCCACAGTTCCTTTTCGTCTAATGTTGCCCCTTCTTGCAGCTCTAATATTTGTGATACGGGCATAGTGTTGTAACCGTCTGGGAGGTCCTCCTCTGTTTGTTTCCTCACTAAGTACTCACCTGTTCTTTCTTTTACCAAATAGGAGCTTCTTTGGCGGCAGCATCCGCTGCCGCGTTTCCCAAAGAAATGAAATCGGTGTTAGTAGTATGGGCCTGGCATTTCACTATTGCTACTATAGTGGGATCTTTCAATGCTTCTATGAGTTCTTTCAAGAGTTCTGCATGTTGTACAGGTGACCCATCAGCTCTGTTGAATCCCCTCCTCCCCCACCTGGCAAGTCCTCCATGTAGTGTTGTGGTCATACATGCTGAATCTGTGTAAATCGTGACTGTGTACCCCTTTGCAGCACGCAGCGCTTCGATCAATGCTATAGGTTCCACCTCTTGTGCTGAAAAGTGGACGGGCAGGCACTATTGTATTAGCACTTCATACTCACCGCACAGCAGCTACCCCCACATCTTTTTCTCCTGTTTCCGAATTTATGGAGGCTGACCCATCTATGAAAAATATTTCACCTTCAACTAGTACGTTTTCACTCACAGTCACCGCCCCACTCTCTTCTCCTTGATATGTTGTACAATCATGCGCTTGCATATCTTCCACAGTGCAAGGCTCTGAAATGAATCTAGCAGGGTTGACCAGCTTACATCTCACTATGAGTATGTTGGCGCTGGGTAATATTACCTCATATGCTGTGGCTCTCTGTGTAGTCAGTGTGCTTTTTGATCTTTCTAATATGGTGAACAAGGAATGCTCCACATATAGTGTTACTGAACACCCCATTACTATGGTGGTGCTTTTCTCAATGGCGAATGCAGCGGCTGTGATGGCCTGCTTGCACGCGAAGTGTTCCTGCATTACTGCGTCTAGTGTTCCACTGTAGTATGCCAGAGGCTTGTGACCTAGTGATGTCTTTTGTGTTAGGACTGCTGTCATGAGTGTTCCCTTGCAGTGCGAGAACAGGTAGAACTCGCGTTCATAGTCTGGGTTCGCGAGTACTGGTGCACTTGAGTTGAGTTCTTTGAGTGAGGTGAATGCATCTGTAACGCTCACCTGATTCCCGCAGAGGCGCCGGTCTTGACTGGGTGAATGCCGTATCTTCAAAGGTGATGTGTAACACACGGTTGGCTCTTTGGGCTGGACCTCTGTGCACTGTATGTCTGACTCGAAGAGTAAGATGTCTGCAGATAGAAAATATGGGATTAATGAACTGGGGTTATTGGGTGCCTCTCTCCTCTTCCCTTTCTCTTCTCCTGTAGAACCCCAAAGGTTAACGCCCTCACCTTAGGTAAGTGAACGCCGAGCTCTCCATCTGCCTCGGGGCAGGGTGCCGTAACCAGTTTCTTCACTGGATAAGGGTGCAGGCCTCTTGACCTCAGAGGACTGCTGTCCGTCGTTAACTGCACAAACGGTAAGTTCTGGGCACTTCAAATGTCTTAAAAGTCTTTTGTAATGATATCTCTTGTTTTGCAGGGTTCTGGCGATGGCGGATGGCGGGCTGATGAGAGTTGAGGATCGAACCCACGTGAGGAATAGAAGCGCCTGGAAGCACGTAAGTAAGCGCTTGTAGCCTGCTTCACGATGCGCACTAACTGTCCCTTTTATCTTGCAGGTACAAGTTCGGAGCTTTAGAGAAGCTGAAGGGTGCTGGAATACCCACTGGATTCGGCGTGGGAAGGAGTAGAGGCACGTGAGTAATAAAGTTGCCCAATGTCTTTAAACGCACCTTCTTTTGTCTTTCAGATGCGGGATGCAGCGCCGAAGGCCTCCGGAGCGTGCGAAGAGCTGGTAAGCTTTTGTCTTTCAGATGCCGGAATGCAGTGCGAAGACCTCCGGAGCATGCCAAGAGTAGGTAAGCCTTTGTCTTCAGATGCCGGAATGCAGCGCGAGGCGTTGGTGACAGCCGATGGACCAGGTAAGAGATGCGCTGCCACTGAAGACCGTAGTGCTAACCTGTTCTTTCTTTGTCTTTACAGGTGCTGCTGAAGACTGGATTCCAGGATGGTAAGCCTTTGTTCCCTTAGGCCCAGGATCAGAAGCAGAAGACACGATGAGCGTTCTGCTGCAGAGAATGCAGAATAACACAAAGCAAGATTCATCCATCGGGCGTGGTTTAAATAGCCTCCTGTAGTGCTTAGGCTAATCCTTCCACAGCCACGCCTAGGTAAGAAAAGAGTTCCTGCTTTCCAGAACAGTTCCAGTGTTCTGAACCTAGGGAGTGGCTCCTGCCCCACCCAACAGGAAAAGTAGTCCCAAACAGAAGAGGATCAGGGGTTCAACTGGCAGGTAAGTAAGCAGCATGGTCTGCTGCAGGTAAATCCACCCAAGCATTATGAGCCCGGCGCTTCCAGCGCTGGGACTGGGCATCTTTATGAGCCTGGTGCCACTGGCGCCAGGACAGGGTCCAAAAGGTCCCAATTGGGACTGGCTGGCACTCGGAACCGGGGTTATGGGTCTGCTTCCAAGGGAGTCGGGCAAGTCCTGATCTTTTGGAAGCAGAGATCATGACAGCACCCCCCCTCAAGGCCCCTCCCAAACCGGGCTTCTCCGGGGGTTTGGGCTTGTTAGGAAATGTTCGATGAAATCTTTTGATTAGACGAGGCGCGTGGACTTATTCTGCAGGTTCCCAGGATCTTTCTTGGGGACCGTAGCCTTTCCAGTCAATCAGGTAAAATAGTTTAGATTTGGAGATCTTGGAATCCAGGATGCTTTTGACTTTAAACTCGAGTTCTCCATCAACTAGAATAGGTTTTGGAGATGTAGTTAGTCGGGTTTGAGGTTGCACAGGTTTTAATAGAGAGACGTGGAAGACCGGATGTATCTTCATGTGAGGGGGCAAGTCCAACTTGACCGCTACTGGATTTACTATGGTAGTGATGGAATAGGGACCAAGGTATCTTGGGTTGAATGTGCGTGGTCCTTTTAGAGGTAGATATTTGGTGGATAACCAGACTTGATCTCCTACTTGATATTGGGGGGCTTCCTTCCGATGTTGGTCTGCTCCTTTCTTGTATTGTTCTTTAGCCCTTTGAAGGTGAGAAACGGCTTCCTTAAAGGCTTGGGTGATTGTAGAATGCAGGTGGTCTACTGCTGGTGTTCCAAGATCTTGGAGTGGATCTAACTCCGAGGTTCGAGGGTGACTACCGTATAAAAGAAAAAACGGGGTCTTCCCAGTTCCCGAGTGGACAGAGTTATTGTAGGCATATTCGGCTATCCAAAGGATATCTTTCCAAGTTTTTTCAGTTTGTTGTAGCATGCAGCGCAAATACTGTTCCAGAGTTTGATTGGTCCTCTCGGTTTGTCCGTCGGTTTGAGGGTGGTGGCTGGTCGAAAGTCTCACATCAATTTGAGCCGACCGACAGCAACTTCGCCAAAAATGAGAAATAAATTGACTACCTCGATCCGAAATTAGAACTGAAGGAAAACCGTGCAGTTGGACGATGTTTTCGAGAAATTCTCGGGCCAGAGTTGTTGCTGTTGGTAAGCCTTTGAGTGGAATGAAATGCGCCATCTTGGAGAATAGGTCCACGATTACTAGGATCGTATTGTATCCGGAGCATGGAGGTAGATCGGTGATGAAGTCCATAGAAAGCGTATGCCAAGGGCGAGGCGGGATGGTTTTTCATTTTGACTCTTGTTTTGGGCGAATACTCCACAGGACATTATAAAGTCTCTGATATCTTTTTTCCAAGACGGCCACCAGAAGTAGTGCTTGATCTTTTCCGAGGTCTTGGTCATACCGGGATGTCCTTCCATTAAAGAATCGTGATAACAAGAGATTACCTTTTTCTGTAAATCTGTGCTGGGCAGGTATAACCGTTCTTGGAAATATAATAGGTTGTCCTTTACCGTAAAGTCCTTTCCCTGCAGATGCCAATTCTGTATGTCTGCTGGAGTTACCAGTAGCCTGGCTTTATCCTTAACTTCCTCTATGGATTGTGTGGCGATTACACCTAGAATTCTTTGTTCGGGAATGATAGGTACAGGTTTAGGATTGATCAAATGTTCTTCCACTCCCATCCGAGAAAGGGCATCAGCTTTACAGTTTTTTGTACCAGGTCGATAGGTAATTATGAAGTCAAACTCGGCAAAGAATAGTGCCCAACGGAGTTGCCTAGAGGATTGAGCTTTTGCGGTTTTCAAATATTGCAGGTTTCGGTGATCTGTAATCACAGTAACGGTGTGTCGGGCCCCCAGAAGATAATGCCGCCAAGCCTTAAAGGCGGACTTGATAGCTAGAAGTTCCTTATCAGTAATAGTGTAATTGATTTCAGGAGGCGAGAATTTGCGGGACCAAAATGCCACGGGATGCAACTGATTGGTTACTGGGTCCTTTTGTGATAGAACTGCCCCCATGGCATGGCTCGAAGCATCAGTTTCAACGATGTAGGGGAGTTCTGGGCGAGGATGTTTTAAGATCGGTGCAGAGATAAATCTAGTCTTCAAATTCTGGAAAGCTTGTTCCGCCTCGGTAGACCATTCAAAACGTTTGTTTTTCTTTAACAAGGCGGTGATGGGCTGGACTATTCGAGAGAATTCGGGGATAAACCTGCGGTAAAAGTTAGCGAAGCCTAACATGCTTTGAACACCTTTTACGGAGGATGGCGATGGCCATTTGAGAATTGCATCGACCTTCTTTGAATCCATACGCACTCCGCTAGGTGATAATATGAATCCCAAGAATTCAACTTCAGTCACGTTGAAAACACATTTTTCCAACTTAGCGAAAAGTTTGTGTTGACGCAATCTCTCGAGGACCATTTTCAAGTGTTTCCGATGTTCAGTTTCCGATGAAGAATAAACGATGATGTCGTCAATGTAAACAACAACACACACATCTATGAGCTCTCTGAGGACATCGTTCATAAAATATTGAAAGGCGGCCGGGGCATTGCAAAGTCCGAAGGGCATGACCTGATATTCAAATAGCCCATACTTGGTGCGGAAGGCCGTCTTCCATTCATCGCCCTCTTTCACTCGTACCAAGTGGTAGGCTCCTCTAAGATCCAGCTTTGTATATATGCATGCTTTTCTGACTTGGTCCAGGAGTTCAGGGATCAAAGGTAATGGATATCTATTCTTAACGGTGATCTGGTTCAGGGCGTGATAATCTATACAAGTTCTAAGGTCCCCTTCTTTTTTTGGAACGAAGAACAAAGCTGAGGAAGCAGGGGACTTGGAAGGACGAATAAACCCATTCGCTAGGTATTGATCCAGGTATTGTCGGAGGTGAAGCTTCTCAGGCTCGGTGAGGGCATAAATTCTACTACAAGGAGGAGTAGATCCAGGTATCAGGTCTATCTGGCAGTCATAAGACCTATGAGGAGGTAGAGAGTTAGCCTGATCCTTCCGGAAACATCTTGGAATTCTAGGTATTCAGGAGGTAACTGGGGAGCCTCCGAGGAAATTGCTGCCAGTGCAACACCAGGTCGAGGGTGACAAGTAGAGACACATTCTGGAAACTGAACCGTTCTTGCTCGCCAATCGATCTGAGGATTGTGCTTCTCTAACCAAGGAATTCGTAGAATAATCTGGAACTGAGGGGCCTTGATCACATCGAACACGATCTTCTCATGGTGTCCATCTTGACTTACTAGCGTCACTTCTTGGGTGGTATGCGTTACTGGTCCGGAGGCTATCTCCGTACCATCCACCGTAGTAATGACGTCCTTTACAGCCTTTGGACAAAGAGTCAGATTCATCCTCAAAACCATTTCATGATCCACATAATTGCCAATGGCACCGCTGTCGACTTAAGCTTCAATCGCATGTAATCGATCCGGATGTTCAGGGCTAATGAGGACCATAGGTATCACGAAATGCGAGGTCACGGAACTGGTTTTAACGCTCGGCAAGAGGACCTCTATTCTTGTCGGGCGAGGTCGTTTCCCTGCTCAGAGTTTGTGACCCTGGTAACTGCAGCTCCTACTGCCTTCTTGGCTGGTTTCACCGGACAGTCTCGAAGAAAGTGCCCCGTGTTTCCGCAATAGAGGCATAATTGCAGCTGTTTTCTCCTTTCCCGCTCCTTTTGTGTTAGTGGTCCTTTCAGGCCCCCTATTTGCATGGGTTCCCCGGAGTCTACTCCTTTGGTAGGAGTTGGTGGTTTGGAAAATACTCGAGCATCAAACTTGGAACGATCGGCCTTCCTGTTCTGCAGTCTGTGGTCAATTTGAACAATTAGTCAATATAGTCCGAACAGTCTTGCGGGGGATTCACTACTTGGGCTAACACATCTTTGAGCTCTCCACGTAGACCTCTATAAAACAGCGTAATACTTTTGTCCTCAGGCCATCGAGTTTCCACTATCAGTCTGTTGAAAGACGCAATATAAGCCAAAAGGTCTTGATTACCCTGTCGCAATGAAAGGAGCTCATTGTCCAAGGCCTGCCCCTGTGAATGTCTTGCAAACAGTTTTTCCATACTGAGCTGAAAAGCTTGAAAATCATGGAGAACCAGATCATCTTGATTAGAGGGATCGACCAGTCTGCCGCATTGCCACTAAGGTACGAAAGCACGAAAGCTACCTTAGCTTGATCAGTTGGAAAGGCTGCTGGCCGGCATAAGAAGTGCAACTGGCACTGAATAATGAATACTGCAAACCTCTTTGGGTCACCAGAAAATCGTTCGGGCGGAGCCAGAGGTACATTCCCAGGTAGGTTGATCTGCACTGGGTTGGTAGAGGATGTTGAAGGAAGATTTGCCCCTGATGCGGGTAACGGAGTTTGTCCGTCTTGTGACTGTAGCAATTGTCTAGCGAGATCGTCTGTTCGCTCCTTGGAAATAATCAGTTCCCTTCTTAGAGCATTCGTTTCCTGACGGGCTGCATGCACTTCTGCTCTTAGTTCCCCAAGTAACTGGGCTAGTTGGTCGGTATCCGAGGTTTCCATAGCGCCTGGGTGGGAGTTTTGCGGTAGGCTTTGTGTTCTGTAACGCTCACCTGATTCCCGCAGAGGCGCCGGTCTTGACTGGGTGAATGCCGTATCTTCAAAGGTGATGTGTAACACACGGTTGGCTCTTTGGGCTGGACCTCTGTGCACTGTATGTCTGACTCGAAGAGTAAGATGTCTGCAGATAGAAAATATGGGATTAATGAACTGGGGTTATTGGGTGCCTCTCTCCTCTTCCCTTTCTCTTCTCCTGTAGAACCCCAAAGGTTAACGCCCTCACCTTAGGTAAGTGAACGCCGAGCTCTCCATCTGCCTCGGGGCAGGGTGCCGTAACCAGTTCCTTCACTGGATAAGGGTGCAGGCCCCTTGACCTCAGAGGACTGCTGTCCGTCGTTAACTGCACGAACGGTAAGTTCTGGGCGCTTCAAATGTCTTAAAAGTCTTTTGTAATGATATCTCTTGTTTTGCAGAGCTCCGGCGATGGCGGATGGCGGGCTGATGAGAGTTGAGGATCGAACCCGCGTGAGGAATAGAAGCGCCTGGAAGCACGTAGGTAAGCGCTTGTAGCCTGCTTCACGATGCGCACTAACTGTCCCTTTTATCTTGCAGGTACAAGTTCGGAGCTTTAGAGAAGCTGAAGGGTGCTGGAATACCCACTGGATTCGGCGTGGGAAGGAGTAATGGCACGTGAGTAATAAAGTTGCCCAATGTCTTTAAACGCACCTTCTTTTGTCTTTCAGATGCGGGATGCAGCGCCGAAGGCCTCCGGAGCGTGCAAAGAGCTGGTAAGCTTTTGTCTTTCAGATGCCGGAATGCAGTGCGAAGACCTCCGGAACATGCGAAGAGTAGGTAAGCCTTTGTCTTTCAGATGCCGGAATGCAGCGCGAGGCGTTGGTGACAGCCGATGGACCAGGTAAGAGATGCGCTGCCACTGAAGACCGTAGTGCTAACCTGTTCTTTCTTTGTCTTTACAGGTGCTGCTGAAGACTGGATTCCAGGATGGTAAGCCTTTGTTTCCTTAGGCCCAGGATCAGAAGCAGAAGACACGATGAGCGTTCTGCTGCAGAGAATGCAGAATAACACAAAGCAAGATTCATCCATCGGGTGTGGTTTAAATAGCCTCCTGTAGTGCTTAGGTGTCTCCTTCCACAGCCACGCCTAGGTAAGAAAAGAGTTCCTGCTTTCCAGAAGAGTTCCAGTGTTCTGAACCTAGGGAGTGGCTCCTGCCCCACCCAACAGGAAAAGTAGTCCCAAACAGAAGAGGATCCGGGGTTCAACTGGCAGGTAAGTAAGCAGCATGGTCTGCTGCAGGTAAGTCCACCCAAGCATTATGAGCCCGGCGCTTCCAGCGCTGGGACTGGGCATCTTTATGAGCCTGGTGCCACTGGCGCCAGGACAGGGTCCAGAAGGTCCCAATTGGGACTGGCTGGCACTCGGAACCGGGGTATGGGTCTGCTTCCAAGGGAGTCGGGCAAGTCCTGATCTTTTGGAAGCAGAGATCATGACAGCATCCCACTGAGTCCCACTGTATCTCTGTATTTTCCTTCTGCGCTTCTTTGAGTGCCTGAAGCAATGGGGGTGTGTATGCAACATAGTCTAATATCCATGCACGGCAGTAGTTGCACATGCCTAGGAATTTTTTCATATCCTTCACTGTTTTTGGTCTTCCTACAGCTGATATGGCTGCCACTCTGTCTGGTATTATTTTCTTGCCGTCTTTTGAAATCAATTGCACTAGATACAGCACTTCACGTTGACAGTATTGAAACTTTTCCTTGTCAACCTTGTACCCCTTTTAGTCTAGCAATGTCAAGAGGGCATTGGAGTCTTTTCTACATTCTGCTTCATTTTTACTGCAGATCAGCAGATCATCCATGTACTGAATTATCGTGCTGTCTGACGTCATGATTCCAAGATCCTCATGCAATATTCTGTTGAATATGCTGGGGCTTTCACAATAGCTTTGGGGAAGTCTGCAGTGCTCGTACCTCCTGCACCCTAGGGTGAATGCTGTCAGGTTCTGCACTCTTCTGCGAGTGGTATTGAAAAGAGTGCATTCTTCAAATCCACCACTGTAAAGTGGGATGCATCTTTTGGGATGCTGCATAGGATAGATGCAGGATTTGGGACCAAAGGGAACTCTTTCTGGATGACGTCATTAAGTGGGTGTAGGTCTTGGATCATCCTCCATGTCCCTCCTTTTGCTTTTTTGATGGGGTAAATACATGTGTTACACGGGGAGTTTGAGGGTACTATTATCCCCTGTGTCAATAGGGCATTGATTGTTTCCTTTATCCCTTCCTCTGCTTCCCAGTACAGGGGGTATTTTTTCACTCTGGGCAGTATGGCTCCAGGCTTGAGGTAAATTTTTACTGGAGTGACCCCGTGTAGTAGCCCTATGTCATGTGGGCCGGCTGTCCACAATTTGGATGGCACCGATTGCATGTCATCATTGAAAAAGGATGGGAGGGCTCCCACTACCGCCATTAACTGCACGGGCACTTGTCTCTGCTGTATCATTATTTCACAAGGTATGGCTATTTCCATTATTATCTCCCCATCACTGTCTGAGTTTGTGAAAAGCTCCTCGTCTATTAAATCTTGAATTGCAATGTCGGCATTTATGCATAACACTGTACGCCACTCGCAGCCATGTATGTTCATTGCGATCACAGCTATTCTTTTGGTTGAAATTTGTACTGCATGTATGTCTAGTGACATCACTATCCCTGGCACTATCTCTGTGCGGGCTATTGGGCAGATAACAAATTCTGCTGGTACCCTCCACTCCAGCTTTTTTAACTCTGGGACCACCCGGGCCAATGTTTTTAACCCATGGATGAACATACGTGGGTCTACTGGTATGTCACGGATCTCTGGACATGTTGCTCGCGAATATACCACTAGCATTACACGCATGGGGTACATCCCTGGTGTTGAGCAAACAATTCCTCCTCTTCTGGTAAATGAAATAGTCATGTTTAGCTTACTGAGGAGATCCCTCCCCAGTAGGTTGACAGGGGATTGTTCATAATACAATAGGGGTGCTCTTACTGTTTTTCCCCTCGCTTTTACATACAAATCTTCTGTATACGGAACTTTGACCACTGCCCCAGAGAACCCCTGAATCTCCAATTTACGATTGGATAGCGGAAACCAGCCTTCACGTATTCATGACTTCTCGGCTCCAGAATCAACCATAAAGATGAACTGCTTATTCCCTATCTCCGCCCCTATCAATGGTTCCTCAGTTGCATTAAAGGTCGTTGATAGTATTGGACACGCAAGTGCTACCTGTTGGCTGTCCTATGCTGGGTGCCTTGTGGTTCCCCCTTGGCTGAAAACATTATCTGACACTACCGCTACTCCTCCAAAAGATGCAGCTGCGCCATTTGGTGCTGTGGTGAAGGGGTTGTTTTGCGTGTAGGGAATATGTTCGCTACTTTGTGGGTGTTGTTGAACATTGTGTGGACCCTCCCTGTATTGCTCTTGGCCTCTTTGATCTTGTTTTTCCCTTCCCCCGTCCCTGGGAAATCCGTATGGGCTCCCTGGGTGTGGGTGCCCATAGTACTGGTCATCTTGATACGCTGGGTTTGGTCGGCTTCTGCACTCACGTGAGAAATGTCCCCACCTCCACAATTCCAACAGTTTCCTTGCCCCCCTCTGGGTCCTTGTCCCCCATTTCCGCCATTCCTTCATACCCCTGACCACCTCCTCAGCGCCCTCTGTACCCACCAATTCTGCTGCGGGTGTGCCACGCTTGCCACTGCTGCCCTCCGTAGTCCTCCTGTCCATTCCACTGTCTTTGCCCGTTGTCTGCCCAATTTGCAGCCATCCTCCCCTGTATTGCTACCAGTACCACCTCCTCTGCGTCTCTATCTTGGGGGAGTGCAGCTACAGCTGCAGCGACCTTCACGAGTTTCGTCTGTATTAATTTAGCTTCATCTGCCAGCCTTTTCCCTCTCTTTAATTCTTTTGCAATGGTGCACAATTATGCTCTGTATTTCTGGCCAACCTTTTACCTCAATCCCTGCTATCTTGTCAAGTGCTTTTTGAACTTCTTTTGGGAGTCCCCTCTTTATTATGAAATAAAATAAGGATATTGATTGGTCCCAGGGTGTGCCCGTTTTTCGCTCTCGACATCTCCTGCACCCGAAAAATTAAATCCATAGCCTCCTCCCCATCATTCATGGTACATTGCATTACTGACTGTAAATCTGGCATGTTGGGGAATGTTTCCCTTAATGCGTCCCACACTCGTGCACGTACTGTATTGAAAGCAGTGCCATCATGTCGATCACTGTCCAGTGTTATTCCCGGGAAGCCTGCTTTTGCCCACACCCTGTCTGCTTGGTCACCCACTACTGATACGAGCAAACTCTTAACTTCCCCTGTAGCCAGAGGTACCCCGCAGTATGCTTCTCGAAGGCATATATCCACTTACTAGCTCCTCCTGATAGCGAGGGCAAAGATTTTAGCAAATGTGCCTTATCCATCTGTGACCAGGGTATGTAATTTAGTCTTCCCGCCCCCCGGTGTATTAGTGGGAGTTGCAGGCGTCCCTTACTCCCTCTTCCAATACTCACCTTTGATCCTTTCTTTCCCACCAGGGCCATCCTCCCCATCCTATTTCTCAGTCTCCCTGTCCATTCTTGTTCCATTGCTCTTCCCAGTGGTGTCTCACCAAACTCCACTAAGTCTCCACCTGCAGCCATTCCCAGCTTCTTGCTCATCTTCCTCTACATCACACCATAGCTCTTCTCTCCCCTCGGCTGCCGCTTCCTCCCCCTCTGCGCTTCCCCCAAGATTGTGTGCCCCCAATTCTGCTATCCTTGTGGGTTCTTCCTGTGTCCTGAACAGTATCTCCCCCTTCCTTCATCCCTCCTCAGTTGATTTATCTAGGGTGTGTGAGTGGAACAATCGCTCTGATCTTGACGTACCTGGCTCACTTTGTTCACATATGCTTTGTATTCTAGACAATTCTTCTCTGACTATCGAGAGTCTGGAATCTAAGTCTTCTGTTAGCTTACATATGTTCACTGAAGGAGTACTTACTTGCCCACTTGTTTGGGTGCAGTCATATGGTTGTGGTGCTGTTGGCCGTGTTGTGGGGGCAGGGGTACTGGTGGGCACATATGTGGGGTCACTATACCCTTCAGCGGGCACAGGCTTATTCAAGAGTGGGTACAATCGGGTTACTTCTATTGATCCCTCTTTCCCCCCATCCTCCCTAACACCTTCTGCTCTTGCCGAGGGGGTGGCAGTGAGGGCGGGTTGATCGAGAGTGGTGTCTGTCTTCTTTGGTGGGGGTATTTCCTCGAATAATCGCCACAAGTCTAGTATTTCCCTCCTGTTATGAAACTGTTTTCCCTTGTATTTTATAAATATGCAGGTGGCTACCATATCCAGAACTCTCTTATCAAAGGACCCTCCTTGTGGTCATACCTGTGGGAGACCCTCTGCCTTCAGCTCCGTGACCCACTGATCATGGTATTTATTTATTCTTTCTGCATATCCCGGTAAACTTTTACAAATGTGTGCTAACAGTGTTTCTGCCCCCATTTTAGTCCTCTGTTACCCTATTCTCCTAAGTCAATGTTGTTTACCACTATACGTGTGTAGCTGTATATGTGAGGGCTCTATTCTCTGTCAATTCTTACTTATCAATTTATATTTACTCAGATGACATTTCTTTGTCAAACCTTCCCAGGTCACACTTACATTGACCGCACCACCTTGGAGTCACTTAAACCAATAGCAATGTATATGGGCAGTAAATTTAAAAAATCATAAACAACGCAATGTGCACAACATAAGACAGACATGCAACATATAACACATAACATTGACCCTCCCTGCCTGGCCCTGCGCCTTTATCTACGGTGACATCCCCTGGCCCACAGACAATCTCTTCCTGTTGACTTGTTTCTATCCCCTTATGTATACATCGTTTACCCTTAAAGAGAAGAAGAAAAGATAAAAGCTAGTTCTAACGAAGTCACCGTGTCTCTTTTACTCTCAGACACCCTTAATATATTTTTCCACTGTTTCACTTATTCCCAGCAGTAGTCGAGATAGCACTACGCGGCCCCGCCTTCTACCCCATTGCAGAGTTAGGTTCCCGTCCTCTTTTCCCTTTTTCACTTTTTTGTCCTAATGGCCATATGCAAAGAAAGAGAAAGCATTAGAAGTTGAAAGTCTGCTCTATTTCCCCTTTATTTCCCCTTGTCTTTTCAATTCCCCCCCTTTTTTTTCTTTTTTTTCTCCTTTTAGTATCACTCACACTTAATACTCACGTGCCCGTCTTGATCCGAGACTCTCCGGACTTGGTCCGTCCAAGCGGCGCTGCCTCGCACTCAATGGCCCCACCCGGCTCCGGCGAGCAGTACTAAGGGTTTTTTTCAAACGGGACACGTACCCTCTCGCCCTAACTGCGTGCGCATGTCTCTGCGTACCAGTTACTGTAGGTGGGCAGCTCTGTCAAGGGGACAATTTAAAACAAATCACGTCTATGGGGTCACCACTGAATGTAAGCGTCCCCAAAAATGCACTCCCCCCTTAGTGAGAGGCAATAAAGGACACACCCCAGGAGGGAATGAGACCAGGACCAAGTGCGGGTGAGATCAAAAGGGTTTTTATCTAAATCAATATAGGGCATGCAAAGGACTCTGCAAACTCCGAGAGCGCACTGTCTGACAATAGCAAAGACAGTCATACTTATTACAGAAAAATATGTCACGCCTAAAGTAGCTATAGGGGGCACATAGTCGTTGGGATTGGGTGGCATTATCTAGAACTATATACAATGTCTACTGTGCTGCTCCAGGATTGGCGGAGAGCCACGTGGTGCCAGTGTGGGGTGAACGGTCAGCTGGGCTCATCGGGGTGGAGTGCTGGGCCGGACACAGCTTGTAGTGATGATTGGTGGCTGGGTTGCTACTTTGCCCTTGTGGCCACACACTCACATCCATTCATTATACTATGCAGTTTCAGTTGTCTTGTAACTCTTGTAATACATTGACCTTAGATCACGAAGGAGACAGGGACATTGATATTCAATAGGAAGTACCCTAATACATCTATTGTAGTGAAACCTTGGGTTCAAACATGCTAGTCCCACGAGTCTATGCATTGGATCGGGGGCACAGGAGGGGTTATTCGATCACCCTGTTCTGATGGGTGCAGTGGAGGAAGGTATTGCAATCTGTTGGTACAAGTGGTGGGCGCCCCCCCCTTTGAGGGCCATTAACTGGGGGTCAGCAGGAATACCAATGGGCCATGGGGGTATGTAACTAGTGCCCAGGAGGTGGTGGGATTTAGGACCAGGTAGGTCATAATTCATGGAGTCAGGCTGTGGCGGCCTCTGACATGGGGGAAGTGAATGCTTGACGCGGGCCTAGCACGATTGGGAGGGGAGGCGAGGCTGTGCTGTTCGAACACCAGCTATCCCTGGCGGGCCTGGGCGGGAGGAGGGGGAGACAACCTTGCAGCTCTGGGCCTGTCTCCCTGCACAGAGCAGCGCATCGTACCTTTGGCAAAGGGCGGGCAACAACACTTTGAGGATATACGTTGGGGGACTCTATCCTTTAGCACAACATTTCATAACAGCAGTTGACATATGAACATGAGGTAAAATTAGATTGGTTTGTGTGCAAAGAGGGAAATACATATTATACCACAATACAATCTAGCTCCAGTGCCTTGGTGGGTCTACCTGTGTTTCAAATGTTTGTCATTACATTATGTACAGGAGCTGTCAGAAGCTGTCATATATTGTATAACCACTCTTCTTTACAATATCAGCAAACGTTTAGTCAATGCGACATATATCACAAAATGATTATCATACAATGCAAGGTGCCTCGGGGTGGGCCGGGGTGAGGGGCGCCACACAATCCAGCTTTGGGGCTTAGTACATGGTCAGGGTATGCAGGGTTGGGCTGGATTCAGTTACTTCTGATTCTGAATGAGCCTGGTCACGGCTGGGGCAATGATGTACTGCGGAAGGTTAAACGATACAGTGTTTATTTTGTTGTTTGTTCGTGTCTGGTTGCTCGTGAGAACGAGCTCTCAGCGGATCTACCATGAGGTGGAGGCCGGCGGGAAGTACAGGCCTATGCAAGCGCGGTCAAGCAGGGGTCAGGCTGCAGCTTTCTGTGTATGTGAGTTGTTCTGCATGTGTTAGGGTTTTAGCGCCTTTAACAAAATGGAGTTGTCTACTACAAAATGGTGTCTATCCTATGCCATATATGTGGTTGTGCAGCCTCACGTGTTGATCTGCAGCCACCCCGCCTCCTGGGCCCTGGGGCGTAGGGGCTGCCGACGAGTCATGAGTCTTCACATAGGTAGGAGATTTAGGTGAGGGGGGCCTAACGACCTGCCCTCCCCTACACAATCAAAATCTTTCTATTTCAATCAATTAGAAAAAATGATGGCATCTTACCACCTAGTTGTTGCTCCATGTTTATCTAGTCCCCAGGTAACTTCACAGGGAACACAAACTGTCAACACGGTATACAATACTTATTCATCACAAAGATCATACTCTCAAGCGCTTCAAGGTGCAAATGCTACCATAACATAGCGTGGTAGTAATGAGCCTATTAATCTTTTGGAGGTGGCTAAACTTCACCATCATAGCTTGCTTCAAGTGGAACAGGTGATGGTTACTGAATTTTCAAAAACCCAAGTTCCAGTGACATCTGAGTCGTCAATTGGAGCAATGGTGGTTGTTAAGGAGCTATCCCCTTCTCCGGATAGTCCTGCTTTAACAGATTTAATCGATCTACAGCCCTCCACAGAGTCCCAAGCCCCGCGGTTGGTGGCTGAGACAGGTGCGAGAAATGTGGGCCAAGGAGGGATGCAGTTCATCTCTCGGAAGGCGAAGAAATCGTTCTTGAGAGCGCAAAAACGGTTACATTCTGCCAAGGTTAAGCAGAAACAATCATCTCACACAAAAAGCATGGTGGAGATAAATGCCACACCTATCAATGATATGGTGCCTGTCCCGATCAGCAAGTCCTGTGTGATTGTAGATGATCTAGCACTAAATCTGCTGGAATTGAATGAGGAAAGTCAGAAACATCTGCAGATTAAGGCCCTGGGAAGTGGCAATGTGCAGGTGCCGGTTCCAAAACCTATGTGGAAAGCTATAGATAAGTCTCAATTTCAACTACATAGCTTTTTCCCCGAGTGTTGAAAGTAAAAAGGCAGCAGTCCCTCTGATTGAGGATGTCTGCCACTCGAAAACAACAACAAAAAAAAAAATGGTTCGTTGCAACCTTTGACAATCACTGACGGATGTATAAGGGTCCTGGTTTACAGGAAGATGTTAATTCCGCTGTATCAAAAGACGTGGAGAGCGTTGAGACCGGACTGGATCCACGTGTACTGTCCAACTTGGTGAGTAAAGACATACCCGGCGTTGAGGAGGTAGCCTCTATGGAGGCCAAACCAGTCCCTCCTTCCACTGGAATGTTGTGTATTTTAGAGACTCCCAAAGAGATGAATCAAATACTCGGTTGGGTAAGCGATTCTAATATAAATGGAACAGCACAGATTAACACGTCATTTCTGATGAATGCATTTTATCAGATACCTTCACTATGAAATCTAGCCACCAAGGACATCAAATGGGTCAAACTAGCAAACCACAACAACTACAGAGTGACGTGTAAAGTCCAGTCCCAAATTATAACCAAACTAATTTTGGATTTCAAGGACGACTTTGAGTCCTTGGGACTTTA